>NC_134408.1:22177519-22838353 GCF_038048845.1 Mixophyes fleayi
ATACACTGCTCTCTCCTGTCACACTCACTGGTGGTATACACTGCTCTCTCCTGTCACACTCACTGGTGGTATACACTGCTCTCTCCTGTCACACTCACTGGTGGTATACACTGCTCTCTCCTGTCACACTCACTGGTGGTATACACTGCTCTCTCCTGTCACACTCACTGGTGGTATACACTGCTCTATCCTGTCACACTCACTGGTGGTATACACTGCTCTATCCTGTCACACTCACTGGTGGTATACACTGCTCTCTCCTGTCACACTCACTGGTGGTATACACTGCTCTCTCCTGTCACACTCACTGGTGGTATACACTGCACTCTCCTGTCACACTCACTGATGGTATACACTGCTCTATCCTGTCACACTCACTGGTGGCATACACTGCACTATCCTGTCACACTCACTGATGGCATACACTGCTCTATCCTGTCACACTCACTGATGGCATACACTGCTCTATCCTGTCACACTCACTGGTGGTATACACTGCACTATCCTGTCACACTCACTGGTGGTATACACTGCACTATCCTGTCACATTCACTGGTGGTATACACTGCACTATCCTGTCACACTCACTGGTGGCATACACTGCTCTATCCTGTCACACTCACTGGTGGTATACACTGCTCTATCCTGTCACACTCACTGGTGGTATACACTGCTCTATCCTGTCACACTCACTGATGGCATACACTGCTCTATCCTGTCACACTCACTGGTGGTATACACTGCACTATCCTGTCACACTCACTGGTGGTATACACTGCTCTATCCTGTCACACTCACTGATGGTATACACTGCTCTATCCTGTCACACTCACTGGTGGTATACACTGCTCTATCCTGTCACACTCACTGGTGGTATACACTGCACTATCCTGTCACACTCACTGGTGGTATACACTGCACTATCCTGTCACACTCACTGATGGTATACACTGCTCTATCCTGTCACACTCACTGGTGGTATACACTGCTCTATCCTGTCACACTCACTGGTGGTATACACTGCTCTATCCTGTCACACTCACTGATGGTATACACTGCACCATCCTGTCACACTCACTGGTGGTATACACTGCTCTCTCCTGTCACACTCACTGATGGTATACACTGCTCTATCCTGTCACACTCACTGATGGCATACACTGCTCTATCCTGTCACACTCACTGATGGCATACACTGCTCTATCCTGTCACACTCACTGGTGGTATACACTGCTCTATCCTGTCACACTCACTGGTGGTATACACTGCACTATCCTGTCACACTCACTGGTGGTATACACTGCACTATCCTGTCACACTCACTGGTGGTATACACTGCTCTCTCCTGTCACACTCACTGATGGTATACACTGCTCTATCCTGTCACACTCACTGATGGTATACACTGCACTCTCCTGTCACACTCACTGGTGGTATACACTGCTCTATCCTGTCACACTCACTGGTGGTATACACTGCTCTATCCTGTCACACTCACTGATGGTATACACTGCACTATCCTGTCACACTCACTGATGGTATACACTGCACCATCCTGTCACACTCACTGGTGGTATACACTGCTCTCTCCTGTCACACTCACTGATGGTATACACTGCTCTATCCTGTCACACTCACTGGTGGTATACACTGCTCTATCCTGTCACACTCACTGGTGGTATACACTGCTCTATCCTGTCACACTCACTGATGGTATACACTGCACTATCCTGTCACACTCACTGGTGGTATACACTGCACTATCCTGTCACACTCACTGATGGTATACACTGCTCTATCCTGTCACACTCGCTGATGGTATACACTGCTCTATCCTGTCACACTCACTGGTGGTATACACTGCACTCTCCTGTCACACTCACTGGTGGTATACACTGCACCCCTCAGTACAGTTACTGTGGCACACAGACGTGCTCTCCCCGGTTATCCTGCACCTACTCACTCTGTCCTCCATTAAAAACTCACCAATCCGCAGACATGTTTTCCGGCTTCCACTAACAGCTCATGAGCCCCTCCTCCTCCTCATAGATCCACATTCCGGGAATTCCCCCTTCCTCTTGCATTCTGGTCTTTGTAGTCCCGCTGCCGCCACGCGTGCCTGCCCGCTTCCTGCTTTACACACACTGTGAACTACAACTCCCGGCGGTCCTCGCGCTTTTCCGCTCTTAGCCAATCACCTGGCTCCCTTCTGCCACTTCCAGCGCCTGACGTCACCACAAGGCGGGACACTACAGTCACGTCCCATTGGACAGAACTGCCTGAGCGAAATTTGCAGGTTCTAATTGGCTACCCGGTCACCACGTGAGTATATGGTCCAATAGGAGCGCAGGACTAGGGTTCTATATAATATGGGTGCGGCGCTTTTCTTTTCCTTTTCTCTGGTGATTATGGAGGTGAGAGCGGAGATGAGATAATACAGTAATAAAGTGACTGTAGTTATGTTGTAAGATTTTGCTGCGAGTTGTAGCTGCATCATCATTGTTCTGTTAGGTGCCCTGTGCCACAGATGTCTGGTAGGGCTTGCTGTGACTTGTAGTTCTAGGTCAGCCACGTGGTAGTCACCTCTGTGGTTAACATGATGCCAGTGTGTTGCTGGGGCTAATGTAGTATAGACGACTATTGCAAGTAACAATTCTTTATGTATTGTAATGCTGGGAGCTAAATGATGTCTTAACTATATAACAAATATAACTATATATTGTCATTGTACTGTTGCATCTATTATGTCTAGGAACATGTGCTTGCATGGGCTTTTGTACAGGCTGATTGGTCTAAATATCTCATTACTTTAGGTTTCCTTTGTTAATTTATGACTTAATGGGTGCAAGGGGGGTGCTTAATGCATTAAAATTGTTTTGTAACTGTTTAATTGCTGTAGAGTTAATGAGATTCATAGCTTTAACTAGAAATCTTGGCTTCTGGGGCAAGACTGAAACATGAAATATCAATTGTAACCAGTCATGTAAAATATTAATTGTGTCCCCCTCCCTTCATATTTCTGCCATGGGTGGCTGCCCCTTTAGCACAGTCCTAGTTATTGGATCATACAAGTGTGCTCAAATTATAAAAAAAAAAATAGCTCCCATCTATGCATGTCACACGTTATGGACGTTTAGTCTAATCTTTTGTGTGCTAGGCTACTGGTTTCTGATGCATGATTATTATGGTATATTGAGTCTTATGGCAGATGTGTGTATGCTGGCAGTTAATGTCTTCCTGCTTTGTTTACCATTTAGGTGGGACATCGGTCTGTAGCCTGGGCCATGCCGTCGTGTATTGGACTTGTGGAAGCCTCATGTGGTACCATGAATCCTCCCTGAGCAGGTTGGTGTATTTCTTTGTGTGCGTTGGATGTTTCCACTGCCCATGATGTACCCTAAATTCTGACACCTCATATGAAAGTGTATAAAACAGCTTCTTGATTTTGCTCTTTGGGCTGAGGCAGCTACCTAGACAGTAGTTTTGACTCCTGGGCTGGGCTACATTTTAAACATGTCCTGTTTACATTTAGGTGCAAGTAGTAAAACTGATGCTGACTCTGATCTTATGAAAGAAACCTGTGACGCGGTGTCTGAGATAAGGGATGTGGTAAGTTATAAAGAATTGTGGTATCTTTAAAAGCTTTGGATTGCTTTTTTCACACTGCTACTTGAAAGAAACTATGTGCGAGTTTACTCCCAAGAACTGCTACAAACACCTCTATGGTGTAAATATTCAAGTCCGCTTACTCTTCTGAAAACACACAATAGAACATGGGCGTATGCTGGCATCCTAACTTAACAGTAGGGAAATATTTGTAAAGTCCTATTTGAAAAATATTACATATGTAAAGTGTAGTGCATACCCCCATCAGGTAGTGTCAGACTTTAATCCTTGCAAAACTTTAACCTATGTCCACATGTGTGGGGGTTTTTTTTAACTGAAGTAAAGTTTATTGAATTTTCTAAGATAATTGCAAAGGATACAAAAAAGAAACAGAAAAAGGGTAGGACATTAAAGGGGAAAGGGGTACATAGTGGGGACGCAACACAACAATGTCATAAAACACCAGCAATCTAGACATTTATCATTTTGTAGTATTTAAATATAATTATAGCCAGTTGACTAGTAAAACTAAAGATTGGCACTCTAAACATAGGTCACTTTAACTTTACAATACGGAGACTAGTCCATTCCATCCTTGTACCTAGGCCCAAAAACAAATATTTCTTAGATCAAGGCACGAGACAGTCGGAGATATCCAGCCTATGGGGGGGGACTGGGATGTGGCCCCACCTCCGTCTGTGACGTAATTATGCCAGCTATGCCATTTCACTAATGGGGAAGAAGCTCCCATGGTATACGGAACTCCTAGGGTCTCCATCTCAAAGCTGAAGTTCACTTTAGATAGCACCTTAGCCAAAGACGGGGGAGATGGTTGTTTCCAGGCCTGAGCTATAGCAGCTCTGGTTGCAATGAGCGTTTGGCCCATCACATAGCTGTCCCAGGAGGGGACAGAGGGGGGATAATGATGCAATAACGCAAGCTCTGGGGAAGGAGTTGTAGGATATCTAAACCATAACCAACAACTGGAAAACCTCTAACCACAGGGGTTGTAGGACTGGAATATATCCCCTGTGTGCAATCACGTCAACATGTCGGGGGTACTGAGGGCCAAATTTTGTGCAGTTTCACATGTGTGATTTTTAAACAAGTTAATGTTTATCGAAGTTTAATTTCCAGTAGGTTAATAAAGATGCAGTTCTTTGGTGTATAAAGTTAGATGTTGCCTGAATGTAATTTTACTGTTGTGGTAACCAGCAGGTACTTTAATCTGTAGGTCATAATGCTAACAAATGCTACTGTTGGTAGCAGTCACTGATTCAGTGGAGACGGCTATTGTGGTATCTGCCAGTAGTCATTAGACTACATGCTACTTACTAATGTGCCTCATTGTTAGTGTATTCTGTGGCTAGCCTTAGTGCATGACTTACCCTGCCTCAGTGCTGTCAGCCGCATGTTCCCTTCTGTCCTGTAGGTGTCCCATACACTTGTATACAGTAAGCATTTGTTCATCTATGAAATCTGCAGTCTGTTTGGGGTATACTTGTATACCCCTTAATATGTTTTCTTGTCAAACTGGTAGGCTGACTGCAAACATAACTGAGTGGCTCAGACCACATGCTAAGCACCTCAGGCATATTTTTTGAGAATTTAAATTGTATTTTGGCCATGCTGCTTAATTGAGGAGTAACCTGTGTAAAACTAAGCTGGATGCTGCTATATGTTCTGTTACATTTGACCATCCCCATATATGGGTACGTTTTTCCACAAGTGTCTGTCTCCTTGTTTTGGATAAAGATATTGTAAAATTTGAATGCAGCTATACTCCTTTTCCAGTGTTCTACTTCTATGCTTTCACATTCCATATACTGGATCAAATTCACTTTAAAATTTCCTAGTAACCTACAAAGCCACTAACTTTAACCAGCATGCATCTCTTCTCTCAACATCTCCTGACACAACCCCTCTACTCCCAATCTGCACCTCATCCTTGCCCATTACTCAGTCAGGCTGCACACAGCCATTCCCTTGTACAACAAGACTTTCCCCTAGCCTCCAAATGTTTCCTGGAGGCTAGTCTGAACTGGCCAGTGTACAATTCCCATACCAGCTCCTTAACGTCCCCAGACTATTCTGCATGTTCCCCCACTCTACAGAGTTCACTTCACTTACATTTATTCCCATTTTATACTGTCCTCTAGCACCCTAGCCTAACATTGCTTTGTTAGGGTTATATATACCCACCCTATGTTTTTCCCACTGCAATGTAGCTGAACAAATATGCAATGTGTAGACCTTAACCTCACACATTAAGCTCAGGGATTATTGGCATATGTGCAGGGCCCACCTCTTTTATGGTTCTCCATTGTAAATGGCTGTATATTATGCTGGTACTGTGTAAATGATTCTTGTTGACTGTATTTTCTACTTGTCTGTTATAGATGGTTCAATTCTTGGCACTATCCTGTCTACAATCGCACCCTACTGAGAAGAGCTGAATTATGAGAAGACTGATAAACTAGATGAGGCTTTAGCAGATTACAAATCTGTTCTGGAAAGATGTCCTGTCAAAGCCAGGGAAGGCTGCTTGCACTTACCCAGACAGATCGAACAAAGGAATGAGAAATTGAAAGGGGAAATGATTAGAAAGGTAATGGCCAATTGGGCTGATCCTAAACTGGGTTTAATGCCGCATTTGGAGCCACTGATGATACACTTAAACTTTCTGACACCTCATCTGAGCACTTTAGTGCAATTGATGATATGCTCTATCTGAGGCTCTTCCAAACGGCTGCTGTAATTGGGGTTCACCTTTAAAGCTTGTGATCGTCTTCATTGCTTTACGCCACTTATACACAGATCCGGTGATTTCTGTTAGATCGACTTTACCTTCAGTTGAAGAGATATGGAAAGCATGAGTATATTGATAGTGTATTGTAAATCCATGTCTGCACATAGGGCTGTATGGATAATGAAGGCTGATGGCACTTGTAATGCTGAGGCTGTATGGCCACATCTAGGCAGATAAATTAGATGATTCAGCTGTTCAGCACTTAGAGTTCCCAAGTCCTGTTGGCAATCTATCATGTTATCTGACATGTCTATCATGGAATGATCATACACTACTGAACATCAGGCCTGTTACACTGTACAACCAGTTTACCCATTAGTGAATTGTTCAAAAGTTGCACGTGCACCCCAAATTAGATCTACATATGTACCTCATATTGAGTTGCAATTTTAAGTGTAAATTAGATTAGTTTGTACTTAACTATGGGTTAATTCAGAAGTGTCCCTTTCCATTGAAACCTGTTGTAGTAGGAAGTGTAGTATTAAAATTATGGATCAAACACATTTAATCCCAAAATGTTACTATATATCAGCCCTGGTCAACCTGTGGGTCTCCAGGTGTGGACACTACAAGCCCCAGCATGCTTTGCCAGAAGATGGCCAACCAATAGCTGGCAGGGTATGCTGGGACTTGTAGTTTCAAAAACACCTGGAGAGTCACAGGTTGCCCAGGCCTGCTATAGATAATCTAAAATGTCTTAACTTGATTCTTGAGCTCGTCTTGCACCTTGTGAATAGCAGTTTGACTGCGCAAGTCTTTATAATGTCATAGCCTAAAATGCCAGTTTGTTTCCTGTATAACCATCTCCTAGTTGGGTTTCATTATTCCTTCTCTTTCCACAGGAGGTCAGATGAGCATCCCACTCGCATCTGGAACCAATGATAATGATACCAGTAAGGCGCTGGTCTGCTGAGGAATGTTACAACTTGCCGTTACTGTGGTGGTGAATACAATGTGCAGTACACTTTGATAAATGCAACTTGTGTCAAATAAAACTCTTCTGATACAACTTAAGCACAACCTTTTATTTTTTTTAAATGTTTTACAAAATCATACATCAAACTATATTTAAAATGCTAGCACTACAGGACGGGGGGAGCCGTTAGAGTAGTTTAAGTGCAAACCCAATAAGGCTTGGTGTTATATATACAGACGTCCTCCATTGTCACCACCATAATATACAACCCATTCAGTCTGGATTACCCTGTCTCCTCAGTGGAGGCAGCCACTTCTATGGGCTGGAAATGCTTCTTTCAATGTAGGAAAGTCTTGCAGTGACAGTCCTCAATCGGCAAGAGTTTAGTCTGAACACTGCCATGACTGCCAACCATGGTCTTTAGGGAGGGCCAGTGTTCTTGGGAGCGAGACTAGCTAAACATTCAACCTTTAAAAAAAAAAATAAGGCTCTGAGCGAAGTCAACAATACAAGCATTTGTTAATAAACGTGTACCTGTCTCCAACTCAATGGAAATGGCCACATTAGGGGTTGAGCTATATAGAACTTCATAACTCACCAGACTAGTAAATTGATCTGCATTCCAAAATATTGGCTGAGCCCACAAGGGGCTGCCTCCACTGTAACGGGTACACTTGAGTATCGCTGCAGTCAGTTTGTTGTATCCTTTTATTGGAACCCCCCAAGACTTAAACACGTGTCTGTCAAAGCTGTCTGGTCAAATGGTAAAAGAGAAATTGCTGAAAGCCCACAAGCTATTTGTGGAACACTGAAGCCACAAATGTGCATGTCAAAAGGACAACTAAACCTTCCTTCAATGGCTGGAGAAGTGGTAATGTGCTTTAAGCTGATTTACCGGAGAGAATTCTTGCAAGCATGAGTAACTGGTCCCTGATTATAGTTGGTGCATTTGAGGCTACCTACCCCTATTTACATTCACTGAGTTCCTCAAGTTCTTGCAGAATCCCATCAGAACAGTCAGATATGTACATTTAAAAATAGATATTTTTGCACATGCCACTCAGCTTTACAAATACACTGATGCATGCTCAAAGTGGGTGTGCTCAGAAGATGAAGGATTCTGCATTTTGGAACATGCAACAGGTCGGATTGGTCTTCCTACATCTGGGCATGGGCTGTGTGGGATGAGGCTTGGCTCTTGTGATTTAGATGTCCTTTTGTTAAACACATCAGATTGCTACCCTCACAGATACAAACACAGACATGCACAGACAATGCTCTTCCACAGTGTAAGGGGCTGTCAGATGGGCTCTTGGGCAGCCCCTAGTGGAGATGCAGAATGTTCTCCTCCAGTCTTTGTACAGATACCAGGATGTCAATTTTTCCAGACACCGGCTGGGCTGTGGGATCAGGATTTACAGCAACCAGAACCCTTAACTTCCTTCTTGACGTAGTCGTGGAGTTTAAACTTCGGTTCGTTGGGAAGCTTCATGGACCTGTGTTTTAGCTCTCTGTAAAAACAAAAAAGGGTTTTAAAGTAGTGGCTTGGTCAGTGGTGTACTGATGGTGCAAATGATGGACACACAGGAAAATGCATGTAACACTAGCAGATACTGTTTGATCTATATTCCCATTCAGAACATAGGAGGCATCACTGACTTAAATTATGTGTGCAATCATTAAGGGGCAAAATTCATTTATGATTGACTTATGGGGCAATGTAACTTTTCATTATATTAAGGGGAACATATTTTATATTATGGGGAAATGACTATAATTTAACTGGGCAATATTTAGTGATGAGATTTATGATGTACTACATAATAGAATAACATTGCACCCTTAATATAATAAAATATTTTTTTTGCCCCATTGGTTAATAATGATGCCTCTGCCTATGTTCTGCATGGAGAGTGCAAAATCAGAATTGGGTATAAAGAGCAATTTTTTTTTGCTTTTTGGCAGCATTAAGCAAGTGCCCACACCCTCAGACATTTTACATAGCCGCCTCAAGCTGCCATATAGTAAATGTGGTGGTTTGGAGCACTAAACTGCTGGTTATGTGCAGTGGTTTAAAAACGCCACCAAACATAATTTTTAGTAACACTACCCCTTAATGGTTTTCCCAGAATGAGTCCCCCCCCCCCCCCCTTCTTACTACCTGCAGTGTACAGGATTAAATAGAGGTTTTAGGTTGAAATATTGATTGTTAGGAGTCTGTGCAATCATTGGGTGACTATCTCTATAGTCTAGCGATGACCCTGACCACAATCCCCATATTCATAAACCTCTCCGGTCCATACTAAAGCTGAAGAACTAGTCCTCTAGTTCTGCTTGTGTGAGGATCTTGACTACCACAGACTTACGGAATTATTGGATAGTTTTGAACATCTGGCAGAACCACCAACATCAACTTACTTTGCAATGGCTGTAAATGCCAAGTCTACATTCAGCCCGATCTTGGCACTGGTCTCCATAAATGGCACACCAAATTCCTGCAGAGAGACATCACATTCTGTAAGTATGTACTGCAAGGCCATGTATATTATATTGTGCCTGGGTTATACACCATTACTGCAGTCTTAACATGTGGCCCACGGCTCTTCCTGGGTGCGACATGTTACATTTGCAGTGATGTTTCAGACTACAATTGCTGGTCTCATGTCATACGTTGTACAGTCATGTTCAGAATCCACGAGCGACCAATGAATCTGACAGGTCACTCACTGACTTGACATCACTAATACAATGATGGACAGCCTAGTTGGGCAGACTCTGTGAATGACCACTACTGCGCCTTTAAAAACAAACTATATATTGCTAAAACTGGGGGAATTATTTAAGAGGACCACAGGTAATCTTGCTTTGGGTGAACTGTAGCCCATGTAAGATCTACAGCAGGCCCTGCCAGCTATTGGCTGGCTATCTACTGGCAAAGCATGCTGGGGCTTGTAGTTTAACAACACCTGGAGAGCTACAGGTTAACCAGGCCTCATCTACAGTGTAACAGCTTAAGTCACTTCATCAGGGCAAACTGGGAAATATGATTGAGCAAAACCACAGATTTTCTACCTCTAGTGTTGGGGTATGGGCTCAATTTTAGCTTAAAGCACCTTGAAAAGATTTTAATATTTGCAAAGTACAAACATTACTGCAAGTGAAGCAGATCTGGCTTTGGGGCTAATTTACTACAGCCTGTAATTTGCATACGCTCGGTGAAGCAGAGCTCAATTCCAACCCGTCCAATCAGGCGTTGGGAAAATAAACAAGCCTTCACCGTTTCTCTTTATTCCCACACCTGATTAGAGAGGTGAGACTAAAAATACAGGTCCAGTGAGCCGTTACAGGCTGCAGTAAATCTCCCCCTAATTGTTAACGTTGCACCTTGAGGGAATGAAGTTTATTAAACCACAAGGTACCCTGAAGTCACTTGTACTCTCCACTCCCTCCACTAGAGGCAGTATATTCTGACCTCACCTTTGCCAGCCTCTCTCCATCTTCTATCTTGACCACTCGTTCATGAGTAGAATCCACCTGTGATAAAGACAAGAACAGGTTCCAGTTCACGTGAGGCCTGGCTGAGAGTTGTCGAAGAAAGCAGAGCTTCATGCATTAAACACTGCCAGAATATAATTGTTCCCTGGACCAGAATTTCCCTTTACAAGTCAGAATTATGCCTGGCCTCTTGTGAAGAGTGTGAGCATGTTTTATGCATCGTGAGCTTTCAAGTACATGATAAATGTTTAATGTGAGCAAAAGTCTTACAGCACAAGCTGGAGAAGACTATTAAGGGGGAGTACAGGGGGTAACTGAACCTGTTCTTCAATGTACTTTATAATGCAACCAACGATGAAAACGAGTCTTGTTAGTCCATTATCTAAGGCCGAAAACTTTGATAACAGGCAGTGTGCAAGCAATTACTTAACACATGTACAAATATAAGCGGGAAAAAAAATCAAAGTAAATGTATGAATGGAATAGTTTTTACTGAAAACCTGTATTGATGAGGAACTGACCACAGAATTATAATGTGTGTTTAGTGTAATTGAATATAACGCCACCCACACGTGTAAGCATGTGAGCCAATGTCATGAACCTTGATAAAAGCATTTGTAGGGGCCTTTCAGCTATCTGCTCGGCAGAGCAGATAGAAGCTGTCGCTCCAGTGTATCCGAGTTCCAAGAGGGAGACTCTGGAACACTGAGAGAGGGGGTGAGAAAGTACCGCCAGGGCAGAACTCTGGCACCCTGTGGTGTGAGCGTGTGTGTTACGGAACACAGAGAGGCTGTGTAGAATCTGGAATGTGAAAGTACCGCCAGGGCAGAACTCTGGCACCCTGTGGTGTGAGCGCGTGTGTTACGGAACACAGAGAGGCTGTGTAGAATCTGGAATGTGAAAGTACCGCCAGGGTAGAACTCTGGCACCCTGTGGTGTGAGCTTGTGTGTTACGGAACACAGAGAGGCTGTGTAGAATCTGGAATGTGAAAGTACCGCTAGGGCAGATCTCTGGCACCCTGTGGTGTGAATGTGTGTGTTATGGAACACTGAGAGAGTTCGCTCTGAGAGACACCCATGAGGTCTATTGTTACTCAGCTAAGTGTAGCTGAGGATAGGAGGTGAATAAGTTACTTCTTTACATTGCAGATACATTTTCCATATTACACTGTTTAATAAAATACAACCAATATATCTTGGTTTTTATTCCTCACCTTGTTCCCCAGCAGCATGATGACCACGTCTTTCTGAGCATATTCATGAATCTCTGTCAGCCAGGCCTAAAAATGAAAGTTTCCATCCAGTATAAATTTATTGTTGCTACATAAACCCAGGTGTTCATTCTCAGAACGTAATATGCAAACTAGGCGAATTATGCCATTAAAGTTCCTGATAGTTATTAGCAAAGGGACAAAGCTAAGCATGTGGCAGCAGTCATATTGCCTGAGAGCAGACCTCTATGGTGGTAGCTCGTTTCCTGTTTAAAAATAACATTTTCTGATAATACACAGTGATGACATTGTTATAACAAGTGAAAATGAATACCAGCTATTTCCTTGTATGCAAAACACTTCATTTGAGGTGAGCGTTTAATAAAACAAATTTTAAGTGGTCACAATCTATACACTATTTAAATATCTTAAGCGTAGGTGTCTTTAGTTAGGAAGGTATCTCACTATAAGCAGGGTTTGATTTTATCTATGTATGTATGTGTATATATATATATATATATATATATATATATATATATATATATATATATACACACACATCCATCCACATCCATCCATCTTATCTATCTATAGAAGCCAATGTCACAGCGCCCCGTGTGGCAACATGAGAGTACGGCAGGAGGAAGTCAGGGAATCTACTCCCATGAAAGTACAAATTAAATGAGGAAAACACAGTAACCCAAGGAGCTCAGCTGTCTACATACCATAACTAAAAATTGCTACCTGACAACATTATCCAAGATCTAAATAATGTAAAAATAGCTACATCTGAGTAAAGTTTATATTTTACATAATAACGTATTTTACATTACATTTATAAAGTATGACATATATTGTGAAGATATATTTCTGCTAGTTGAGTGGAAAGTGCTCTCATTGCTAAGAGTGGTACATTTGCTGCTAAAAGCAACACCTTTCCCCAGAGTCTCTCCATATACTAAGCCCTGTCCATGGTATTGAGACCAGCTTATTCATTTTCAAAGTGATCCATTCAGTCTGGTACAGCCTTCTGCAGTACACTACATGATAGGACAAGATCGTCTCTGAGCCAGATCTCGCCAGCAGCCGTGTCCAGGGCAGGGTGGATGGTGCATCAGTTAAGATAATGCACTTTGTGCATTATATTATTTTAAAAGAAAGTCAAACGCTCACCATTTAATGAAAGTGCAGGGGTTCCCAACTCCAAGACCACCATTGTTTTAAGCATACTTGCCAACTATTCCTCATTGGCTTCAGGGAGATCCCGGGGGAGGTGGGCGTGCAGAGGCGGGGCTTGACAAATCGCATCATTTTGACACCGCCCCCTAAACGACTGTCACAATTTTGGCCAATTACAGCAGGGTAAAATGACACAAAATTTGTGTCATTAAGTCCCGTCCCCCGCCACTTATCTATTGCGGGGCAAGAACTGAGAGGGGAGAGTAGGCAACTATGCGTTCAAGAAAAGTAGCTAATGAATCTCTAGAGACTGAAGTGTCTTTTAAATTTCTGTCTGCATTACTGAAGTCATGTTGTCTTACCTGTCAGTCTTTGATTAAATCTTGGTCTCCATGAAAATGGCCACTTCCATAGGCATCATTACATGGACATAGGACACAATTTCTGAACTGTGTCATAATGCCACTGATGGCGAAGCCAACCATGTCTCCCTGACATTCAGGGAGAGTTGGCAAGTATGGTAAGGATAGTTACCCCTACCAGCATCCCACTTGTACTATTCTCCAGTAATGCCTGGAGAATTATGATTCCAAGCTAGCCTGCATCCTGTGTGGTTGGTTGAACCCTGTTACGTTCAGCAGCCTGCAGAATTGGTAGTGGTGGAGACCTTTTCCAAAACAGTAGATCAGTCCTCCTTTAAAAGGTAAGCTTAATCTTGTTTGCCCGCAATTGTTATAGACTATAGGGTCTCTAAAACTATAATCACCATCGTCATCATAAATTATCAGAGTTTTAGGACCCCCTGAAATGTTGGGGATCAAGCTCCCCTAATGGTAGCTCCGGTCCTAGTGTCTTCACTATTTTCATGGAACTATGTGAAACTCCACTAGATGGCAGCAATGACCCAGTAATACGACAAAGAACGTTTTAATTCTGTAACCGAAGACAGTTGTTTTGACAGCATTTTTCTTCCAATTACTGCACTTGAGAGTGATTGATAGTCATTCAGGCTCAGGGACCAATGTACTGTCACTGAATAATATGCTTTTCAAGTGCTGAATAGGTCTCACAAAAAGACAGTACAGTTGATGAACTGCTGTCGTGTGGTCCATTAAGACAACCCTAATAGGAAATCTTCTATTGGATTATGCTCTTACTTTCTAATCCACAGATCTGTCATTTTACCAGAAAATCCAAGAATTTTCCAGTGTCCCAGAAACACACTTTTTCCCAGATACTTTTATTTTCTCTCCGCCAGGAGATAGGGGGCTCTGTGGCTGATTTTCCGCTATGTTAGCAGCCAACTGATGTTTACTAAATGTCAGTGATCTAAATCCAGTGCAGTAAATGATTCCTAGTTATTTGTAGCTGCTGTGTAATCAGCAGCAGGAGAAAAGGGAGAAGCAGCCAGGGATGAGTAACAAATTGTCATATGAGGTTGCACTCTATACTGGCCATCAGAAGATGGGGCTCTGCAATATATACTGGTCATTAACTGATGGGTCTAGGCATTGTAATGGTCATTATATGATAGCTCTAGGAATTGTACTGGTCATTAAATGATGGGGCTAGGCATTGTAATGGTCATTATATGATGGGGATAGGCATTGTATTGGTCATTATATGATGGGTCTAGGCATTGTACTGGTCATTATATGATGGGTCTAGGCATTGTATACTGGTCATTATATGATGGGGCTAGGCATTGTATTGGTCATTATATGATGGGGCTAAGCATTGTATACTGGTCACTATATGATGGGGCTAGGCATTGTACTGGTCATTATATGATGGGTCTAGGCATTGTATTGGTCATTATATGATGGGGCTAGGCATTGTACTGGTCATTATATGATGGGGCTAGGCATTGTATACTGGTCATTATATGGTGGGGCTAGGCATTGTACTGGTCATTATATGATGGGGCTAGGCATTGTATACTGGTCATTATATGATGGGGCTAAGCATTGTATACTGATCATCATATGATGAGTCTAGGCATTGTATGCTGGTCATTATATGATGGGGCTAAGCATTGTATACTGATCATCATATGATGAGTCTAAGCCAGTCGTTCCCAATCTGTGTGCCGCGGCTCCCTGGGGTGCCGCGGCCGGGCCCGGTGGTAAGCAAGGCACGGGACTAATTATTTTGCCTTAGGGGTGCCTTGAAAAAATTATGGCCACTCTAAGAGTGCCTTGAACTGAGAAAGTTTTGGATACACTGGTCTAGGCTGTATATTGGCCATTAAATGATGTAGGAACACCTGCACAGTAACCTGACAATTAGACATGACGTGTGGGACAGTCCCAAGAAGCGGTAACTTTATCACTTTATCTATTATGAAAATACCTAGCACCCACAATACACATGAATAACATGTATGGAGAATTCCTTAAAGACAAACATGACATCAGTACTTCCTTTAAAAAGCATTCCCCCCCCCCCCCCCCCCCCCAAAAAAAAGTAGATCTTTAGCTTGATTGGTTGCTTCAGCTTTAATCAACTAAAATGAGCCATTGACAGCAAATCCACTTTTCTGTAGGACTAATATATCCAAACTCACAATATTCTTGTCTATAACTGCTCTACAACTAGGGCCCGTGGCTGTCTTTGTGCTCCTACCACCTTCCCTGACAAACTCAATCAATTCTTTTATAGTATTTTGCCCACCAGCTGCCTCAGTGGTGTCACTAGTTCCTAATGGATTGATAGGCTATATTCTCATGAATATTGGTTTGGCTCACAAAATGGCTGCCTCATCGGCGTGTAGGCAGACAGAACACTGGAATCAATTATTTACAATAATAGCATACCCAACGCCCACAACAGTAATCAGAACAAATCATCATTATCAACATTTATATATATAGCGCCAGCAAATTCCGTAGTGTTTTAAATCGAGCGCAACGGTGTGTGTGAAAAAAGAGCCGTGTTTGAGCCTCGCTGGGGAGGGGGTGAATGTTGTCACGTTGTGGACTTTCCACGTCCCCAGGTGTCTGCTTTTCGCAATAAGAGACAATCCCTTCAAATTGGGACTGTCCCGCCTAATGACAAGTGAGGCTGCATAGGACGAATGCACTTAAAGGGCGACAGGGTTTGTAGTAAGCTGAACTCTTACCTGAAGGGGTTAACATAGGTTTTGGCCCGACCAATGTGTGCTCCAGTGGGAGGGACCTTGATTGGTAATGAAGGCTGTACTTCCTGTTCTGCCTCATTCCACAGCACGAGATCCCACCCACCCACTCCTAGTTGCGAGTATTTCTGGGTTAATGTTGCGGTAGGAAGGCACTGCGTTCAGCGGCTGATTAGTGGGTGCACAGGTAGTTGTCGTAGGTCACTGTCCCCCTTTGAGGCACCAGTAACTCCCTTTTTGGCCCTTCGGTGAGGAGGGTTCCTGTCCGGCTCGGTGAGGGGGGGCAGTGTGAGTTTTAAAGGGGCAGTCACTCTGACGCCAACTCAGCGCAAGTTATGATGGGATTTGTTCCCCGTGGTTGTGGACGTACGGCGGTGTGCGCCAGTCCACTTGTGATTTTGTGTTATCAGCTTGAGAGTTGTTTCGCAGGGCCCTTTCTCCGCCACCATTGGTTTAGTTAAAGTTAAAATTATAATAAAAGCTCAGGCAATTTTTTAATAACTTATACATGTCTCCGTGTGTTTATTTGTATGCAAATGTTTAGAATTCTAAGGTTGATGTAAAGTTTACGGGAACATACACAGTGAGCCCTTTAACTAGGACAGCTGGGAGGTATATCGTTGTTCAGTAAGTGAGGTGTCCTGGTTTGAGGTATACAGTGTTCTGCAGATATCCAGAGACGTCAGAGACTTGTCTGCAAGTTATTAGTACAGAACGTAAGAAAAGATAATACCAGTGAGAATGTGTTAGGGGGCAGTGTGCTGGGTAGAAGGCCATTGTGTCTCACAGCGTAACAAGTAATGCATGACAGCCTCAGCCACAGGTCAGCGTAATGTCTAGTGAGCGGTGCACAGATAACTTGTCACTTTCCTTTTATGCCACTGTCGCCTCCTCTCAGGAGCCCTCAGTCCGGGCCGCCCTGCAAGAGGTGACAGGAGCAGTTTTTATGTCTCACTTTGAGCTGTCAGAACGAACTTGGCTCAGGCTAAGTTACTGTAAATACAGAGGGGCACTTACAGCAATCACTGCTGCTCGGGAAATACAGAATACTGGACGTAAACAGCTCTTTGTTTCTGCTTCACTGATCAGAGGGCAGAGATACTGATTTTCAGGGTTGGTACAAAAAAAATGCTTAACAGAAATTCATGTTTTGAGATTATTTATAATAAGACCCGGTTCCATTTCATATCAGAAATCCACCCCTGTATTTACCACTATATAACCTATGGGTGAATGGGCCTCGTTCAATTACTTCCTTTTAAATTATTTTACTTTTCTCACCATTTTTCGCCAGTTTATCTCATATTTGCCTACTCTCCCGAATTTCGTGAAGTCCTCCCGAAATTCGGGAGAGCACTCCCGACTATGACTCCCGGAAAAGTAGGCAACCTCCCGGACACGTGTGTAGGTGGGGCTTAATGACGTGATCACGTCATTAAGCCCCACCCACGGCTATTCAATTTGGTGCATTCCGGGTTTTTAAATATTAGGGGGCGTGGCTATGGTATGGAGCGTGGCTATGGTTTATCTGTGTTAGCAAATACTTATCCAGACAATGGAGTTAGACTCTAGGAACAACTCGAATAACGCAGACTCCAACACAAAATCATCTGAGGAAAACTTCAAACACTGAAACCGCTAGAAACCCTACGTACTATAAAGCTATGGTACAGTGGCTGAACAGGGCTCCATAGCAAAATTTGGGTTAGGGCTCAGCAATGGCTGAACTAGTATTCTACTAGGAACTAATGACATTGGTGAGGCGTGAGACATTCTGTGCCCCATGCCTCAGCATAGCTGCCAACAGTTTATAATAATTTCCAAGGACACAATATTATACTGAGCTGGTATATGTATTCTTGTTACCGTCTGGTCAGACTGCTCTCCTGGGTGTCCTGCCTGGAATTCGGGAGTCTCCCAAACATGTTCAAAATTCTCGAATTTAGCTGAGTTTTTTAAATCAATAAAAAAAAGAAAGAAGAGAACTGAGGGCTAATTTTCAGTTTGTGGTCCAGCCGACAAAATGGCTGCCTACACTGTGTGTAGATGACAGGTTCACCTTAAAAAAAAGCTTTGTTACTGACGCAGATTTTTATCACACCCCTATCACAGGCAAACATGATGGTGTCATCACAGCCTCACTCCCCCATCACCCAATGCAGCAAATTGGGGCATTTCAATGCAGGGTGAGGGGCCACAGTGATACAATTGGGGGCAAGAGCCTGAAGTGAACGTTTCTAAATCCGTCCAGGGAAACAGAGAGAGCGGGAAGGAAAAAGCAATGACACATTTATAAGTGTCAGACAGACATGGTGTGCGTTGTCAGATTTTAGTATTATGAAACTTTTTAGAGCTGGCTGAGAAAAAATAGGACAGAGTTATGAACGTTTTTTATGTTCCCTGTTTAGCAGTGCGGAGCTGTGTATCAGAGCTATAGCAAGCTATGTTCCTGCTCTGTAATCTCAATATATTAAGATACAGAGAGCCAAAAAAAGGGAGAACACTGACATAATCACTCCAACGCCAAAGTGGTTTTATGAATCCTCAAAGAGTTATAGAGCGGAATCAAGTCTGCTGCAGAGATTAATACGTACAACATTATTCCTTTAATGTGAGGCTGTGAGGCGGTAAAGGAGACTGCAAGCAATTTGACATTTGCCCTGTAATTACAGTTATTTAGAGAGGAGAAAAGTAATTCCTGCAGTGTCTTAAAATAATAAATAAAAGTAAAAGCCCTCATTTTCTCTTAATAATAGCAGAGTGGTGAATGGAGGCTCAGATGTGGCTAGACTGTGGTGTCAAAACGCATCTCTATAAGAAATGAAGTTCACACATTAAACGTGTAGTTAGGAGGTCAGGTCATTGCTAGCCAAAATATTTAATATCCCAAAATACAAACATTACACTGGACAAGTTTCAGGAGCTTAATAGAAAATATTTAAGACATATTTCCTGACATTTTCACTGTCCAGAACAGTGTGTGCTAAAAAGGGGCGTGTTAAGCAGCATTTTCAAGTGCTAGGATACACTCGGCTCCCGTTACCCCTCTACTAAAACCAGCTTACACTCAGTTGTACATCAAATACAAATATAATGTCAATTATTTCCACTTCAATGAAGGTATGGGAACATATTTATTTCTATATCAGTTTTATTTTTATATACTTATTACATACACACAGTTCATTATCTTAAAAGCAAACCTCTTGGGTGAAAATAATCGACCTAATCTAATTGGAATGGGGATCAAATTAGATCGCTATATTTTATAGCACCCGCACAGGGTCAATTCTTTATCACTTTCATAAAAGACGATCGGATTGAGCGATTGGATTGTAACGTGTGCAGACAGCATTAGAGTCTGGGCTAGGGGTATTGCATATGTTGGGTCTAAAGATATAGTTAAGGTTAAAGCTTGGAATAGGTCTGGGAGCAGGATAATATTTGGGAATAGCAGTACTGTTTTGAGTTATGACTTTATGTCTGTCAACTTAGTATAAGGTTGAGGATTTTTTTGTATGTAGCATTGGTACAGGTCAAGCGAACCACATGAGCACTTGTTTAACATAGGAGACTAAGGACTGAGGACATAAAGACAGAGGTCCGTAAGATATACAACTATCCCGACTCCATTGTTATGAAGTATAATGCATACTTGCCCACTCTCCCAGAATGTCCGGAAGACTCCCGAATTCCGTGTAGGTCTCCCCGACTCCCAGAACAGCAGGAGATTCTCCTGCATTCCGCCCAATTCCTAGTGAAATGGGCAGGATGGGAGCCTTCATGACCCTATTCATTGTTAATCGCAAAATGATGCAGTTCGACGCGCTCCACCCAACTCACACTTCACCTCCTCTCTGGGATCTCTTGGTAAGTATGGTCTAGTGGTGTTCTCTTGATCTGGTGGCCTTATAATTCTGAATACAGTAAATCTATAAACATACAGACAGAAGGTCTTGTTTACTTAAAACTGTACTTAGGTGCAACATTTGAATGATTTACAGCAATTAGATTATATCTATGCAAAGCAAGTTAGACAGTGAAAGCCAGTTCCATCCCTTACAAACAGCGAGAGAGGCGCCAAAGTTGTGAACATCCTAAAAAAAAATACACATTATGATCCTTCATTAAAATGATGTGCTAATTACTGTGTGAAATGAGACTGCTATATCCTGCCACACGCAGGAATATAGAGAGGATGGTACGGGTGTCGTCTGCTCTCTAACCATTTCATTTACACATGAGACCGTGTAAATCCAACACGTTACAAGCACTCGCCAGACTGCTTTGCCTTTCTTATAACTTTAAAACACTTATTGTATCTCGCACTTGTATTCTAGAGTCACACTTATAAGTTGTGTTGATTAAAACATCTCTGATTATTGCAGTACAAATGATATTGATTATAGTCTGAATCATATGCCTCTCTCATTAAAACTCATTATTTAGGTGCTAATTATGTTTGATTCCACTCGTTTGGGCTGACATTACAAGATTGTGTACGCTCCCACGGTCATTTTATCGTTCCGAAACACATCGCGTTTGATATGTTTTTATAAACTTCCTAAAAATCACGATGAAACAATGTCGGGTAAATTTGGAAGTGTGTACACACTCATGACCATCTGTCCAACAATTCTGGTGATAGTTCCTATCGCCGCCCTTGTGGAGATGCATATTTAAATCTTTGATGATGTCTCCTACGTGCTGTGTTGTGTAAACGTACAGCGTAAGCACGTGTAAATATAGTGCTGTCTTCATAACAAATCAATAGTAAACATTTTTTACATGCTCTATTGGGGGAATTCAATTACCTGCGTCGTACAACGCAGGCCACGCCCTATCATCATCAACGGTGAACAAATCCCATCATTTTTTATAGCGCCACTAATTCCGTAGCGCTGTACAGAGAACTCACTCACATCAGGCCCTGCCCCAATGGGGCTTACAGTCTAAATTCCCTAACACACACACACACACACACACACATACACACACACACAGAAACACACAGAAACACACAGAAACACAGACTAGGGTCAATTTGTTAGCAGCGAATTAACCTACCAGTATGTTTTTGGAGTGTGGAGGAAACCGGAGCACCCGGAGGAAACCCACGCAAACACGGGGAGAACATACAAACTCCACACAGATAAGGCCATGGTCGGGAATTGAACTTATGACCCCAGTGCTGTGAAGCAGAAGTGCTAACCACTAAGCCACCGTGCTGCCTCTATTACCGTTACTAAACGCTGATTTCTCCTCACAGCTGTGAGCTGCAAGCAAAAATCTGCGTTGTAATGACCGTAATAACGGTAATAGTGCACAGCCTGCGTTGTTGAATTCCCCCCATATGTCATCTATTTGTTCCTGTATCCAAGTGTATACAACATGAATTGTAAACACATATACAAATACATATTCTCAATAAAGTCTCATTTATTTACTGATGCTATATATAAATTTCTTAAATGATGTTTTATCTACATTTTGCCTGTGCCACAGGTATACACACACACATACTAACAAAAGCACTGGGAAAGTTGTTAATGGCAGATGTATATGTCCCAGGTTCCATCTTCTGTATTTTAAAACCTCAGGAAGATTGCTTGTGTTTGGGAAAGAGCTTCCCAAAGATTGTTTTCGGCTGTAGGAAGAGCTGGTGGTCCCTGGGGTTATGAATGAAGAGAGAAGGGAGGGCTTCATTTCAACCTGCTAGCCAGTTGCTGACTAATCAGGAGTTGCACCAGTGAGGTTTAGATAAAAGGCTGTGAGGCAGCTTCCTCAGTCTCTCACTATCTGGGGAACAGGTCAGAGGACTGCTGAGAGACACTGCAATTTGGTACCAGTAAGTGCTGTTATTGAGTGTGTGTGGGACACTAGGTCCTTCCACTCTCAAGAGGGAATTCCTTACTGTATTAGTTAGAGCCTGGCAGACTAGAATTTAAATGTCAGTATCTTAGTGCAATCATATAACTCACATATAACTTTTATATTATTAAGATATGCAGTAAGAGTGATATATAGCACATTCTAAACATATAAAACCAATATTAATCTCATGATTTCATCTATTAACCTAATATGTTCACATAAACATTATTCTTGGTTCAGCAATCAGATATAATATGGAAATCTCTCAAATTACATTTACAAGTAAAAAAAACAATGACATGATACTGTTAATAAATGTTGTTATAATTTTCTATCCTTGCCAGAAGAAAAGTTATCCAAAACTTGACAATAGTATAGAAATTGTCATTGTTTTTTTTCTTTGCATGTGACAACTATTTTATTCTATACCACTCCATGTCACTTTAGAGATTTCCATATTATATCTGCTGGCTGTACTAAGATCAATATTTATGTGAACATATTAGGTTTCTAGATGAAATCATGAGATTTATATTGGTTTTATATGTTTAGAATTTATCATATATTACTCTTATTGTATATCTTATATGATTATATTAAAATACTGACATTTTTATTGGTGATTCGTGAGAGACTTTATTAATTGGTTGTTACTGTTACAGTCAGTGCCATTTATGTTAATTTTTATTTTTCTTTTGGCATGGCTATTGGTTTATTTGTGGAAGATTTCAGCCTCCTATACACAGCTGCTTAACTGTTGCACTATTTCATATTGTTTACCTATATATGTTTTTAGATAGTGTGTGTAAAAGGTTTTCTTCTTTTTTTGTCACACTATACGCTTTCAGTCTGAAGCTACTTTCTATTACAAGTGCAATACAGCCAAATCTATACGGCTTTATCTATCAAATCATCATCATTTATTTATATAGCGCCACTGATTCCGCAGCGCTGTACAGAGAACTCATTCACATCAGTTGGAGCTTACAGTCTAAATTACCGAGCATACACACACAGACAGACAGACAAAGACTAGGGTCAATTTTGATAGCAGCCAATTAACCTACAAGTATGTTTTTGGAGTGTGGGAGGAAACCAGAGCACCCGGAGGAAACCCACGCAAACACAGGGAGAACATACAAACTCACACAGATAAGGCCATGGTCAGGAATTGAACTCATGACCCCAGCGCTGTAAGTCAGAAGTACTAACCACTGAGCCACCGTGCTGCCCTACACATCCTATATCCACAGTTTTCATTTTCGAATGTTACAAGTCATGTGTGGTCATCCTAATACCTCCACTATCCCCAGTTGTCATCCTAATACCTCCACTATCCCCAGTTGTCATCCTAATACCTCCACTATCCTCAACATTCCTCTTACTCCTTCAGTATTCCAGATGTCACTCCAATATCTGCATCCAAGTTGTCATTCTTATACCTCCACTATCCCCAGTTGTCATTCTAATACCTCCACTATCCCCAGTTGTCATTCTAATACCTCCACTATCCCCAGTTGTCATTCTAATACCTCCACTATCCCCAGTTGTCATTATAACACAACCTTTATTCCCAGTTGTCATTCTAATACCTCCACTATCTCCAGTAGTCATTCCAATACATCCTATATCCACAGTTTTCATTCTAACACCTCCACTATCTCCAGTAGTCATTCCAATACATCCTATATCCACAGTTTTCATTCTAACACCTCCACTATCCCCAGTTGTCATTATAACACAACCTTTATCCTCAGTTGTCATTCTAATACCTCCACTATCCCCAGTTGTCTATATGACACAAATTTTATCCCCAGTTGTCATTGTAATACCTCCACTATCACCAGTTGTCATTCTAACACCTCCACTATCCCCAGTTGTCATTATAACACAACCTTTATCCCCAGTTGTCATTCTAATACTTCCACTGTCTCCAGTTGTCATTCTAATACCTCCACTATCCCCAGTTGTCATTATAACACATCCTATATCCACAGTTTTAATCCTAACACCTCCACTATCTCCATTGTAATCCCAACAGCTTCCCTTATTCCCCTTATTCCCCTTAAAATCTCAACATCTCTACTATCTCCAGTTGCCATTATAACACATCCATCCCAACATATGAATCTCCCTCGTATTACTCTGACATTTCTGCTTGTTTAATACACAGACACCAGTTTCTCCACCTCAGACACAGTGAAAGCACGTGACAGGACCTGGTATGAATGATTAATTACACCCAGCCGGTGCGCTTTATTGATCTTGACGAAATGTAAATGTCACTTCTCTCCGCGGATCAGGGGCCAAATGGTGGTTTAACCCCGCACTGCCTGCGTGACATTCTGTATTTGTCATTCACAAATGTCAGTACAACGTGATCTGTACGGCCCAACCACTATAGCTGACAAACAGTCATTACTGGGCACGCTCTATTCCTGCAGGAAGAGACAGCGGAGAACACATTTCTGTCTGTCACTACGCATAAAAGGTCATATATAAAAGTGTAAAGCATGCGGGCAGGCAGAGCTCTTCTATTTGCACCAATGTGCCTACTTGCTTTGAGTGGTGCATCCATAGGTGCCCGCATACATTTCGTTTTTTTAAAACTGCCCAGGAAAATGAATCTGTGCCTACTGTTGTGGAATTCAGAATTCAGCTGGAGGTCTACAACTGCCATATTATAACTCTTTACCCTTGTTAATAACAATCAGTCACATCAGCTTCATTAACGGCACTCGGAAGAGATGCCACCTCTCTCCATTAATTTTTGCACTAAGCATTGAACCCCTGGCGGCCAAAATCAGGTCAGATCTGGACATGAAGGATGTACAATTAAAGAAAAATGATGTACTACTTTCTGATGACGTATTCCTCTCCCTTACCAACAAATCACTTGTCTTCCTTCTGAAATTATTTGGGAACTTAATATCTAGAGTTCCTTCTGTGGCTACAAAATAAAAAGCTCCTGAACTACGTAAAAAAAAATATGCTGGGGATTGACTCTGGCAAAATCTGCAACCTGAGAATTATGTTTGCCCATTTGTTCAATTCTATCGCACTGATTATAGGAAATACCCTCATTAATACATTGTCCCCAGATTCCTCTTAGGGTTAGTCATTGTAAAAGCATAGCGAAACGCGCGTCAGCGGTTTGCTGGATGCAAGCTAAACTCAGCCTAATACAATAGAACTAGACATGGCTTCTCCAATCCAATTAGTATGGAGCAATTATAGGTAGATAGCAATTCACCTACTACCTATGCATACCAGATAAGCCAAAATAGGAGAACTAACGGCACTCAATATCGTATTGGAGCTAGATAATGGGCTTTATCCCATTACAATCGCGAGCGGAAGGCAGGGCTAAATGCGGGCCAGCCAATCAGAGTAGTCCCAGCCGGAGATCAAAACGAGAGGGGCCAATTGTGAGCGGAAGGTGGGGCTAAACAAGGGCCAGCCAATCAGAGTAAAGGAGGGCGTGATTATGCAAAATCCCCCCCCCCTCAAACATAAAGTCTAGGTCCGCCCCGGCTAGTTAAGGAACCAAGTTACATACTATTCTTTATTGCTGAGAATATTTCCAAGAATAATTTAGGGAAGGATAATTCCATTTGAATCATTTTCCTACAATGCATTATGATATCTAGCTCCATCTAACACATGTCTAAATATGGCCATATAGGAGTTTATCAGCAGTGGATCCAGTGATTTTATTATACACCAGTTCACATGTTTAGTCATGAGCACTTATATATTTTGCTATTTTAATCAATAGTTTAAAAGAAATAATAAAAGTTACATTTTAATTAATATTGATGTTCAATCAATTATTTTGATCTCAATATATTTAGGGAATCTTAGTGCACCTATCCAATAAATTTCTAGCCTTCCTCCTTTCGATGCTCGATATTGAAAATGACAGATTGTAGCACCCTTACCATACAATTCACCCTCTCAGTTTGAGACCAGGTTACTATGGACATCCACCTGTCTGGATCTCCATCTACTCTCAGACCATTATGTTCTTCCAAGTAACTCTGAAAATCCATATATTTGGCGATTTCAAGCCAACTTGATTTGCAGAAGTGCAGAAAAGGTTGAAAATTCCTCACTTTTTACACTTCCAGTGGGTGCAAATAACTTATTCTCACTTGAAACTGACAAAGCTGAGACGTCTATTGAAATCTGACTATGTCTGCACTTACTCTGCAACTAGGAAAGGAGCGATCTCACTTTTATATAACAATGTCTTATTCCTGAACCCTCAAAGTTTAGAATCACACAAAGCCGCATAGCAGAAGGACTCGGGGATAGCTTTGGATAGTGGAGATTAGGGAGCCATAAGAAAAAGGACAGCTAAATCATCCATAAACATAGCCATCGGAGAAAATTCTGACAAGCTTTACACCTGGTGGTACTTGGTTCCATACAGAATTCATGGAATGGATGTCCATAACTCTGTTGGGGGACTCTGGAGCCTTTTCGACGCCCTACACAATTGGTGGTGGTGCCCAAAATTCTCCCCTTTTTTTGGAGAAAATATTTCTAGCCTTAATCGAACAGGTCATTAACACCGCATATGTACTGACCCTCTATACTTCTAGCGAACAAACCTTTTAAGTCACTTAGTCGGTCTTTAGATCAACTCATTATGCATATTTGTAACACCACTAGGTTCCAAATCACCAACAACTGCAACTATAAACAAGCCCCTTTTGTCAGAAATGAGTCCTGAAGGACCATCGATTATTTTTTTCATAGACGGCAACAGTGAGAAATCTGAAGAAAGCCGTGTACCAGAACGCAACTTATGTTTAATCAAAGCATTGAAGCGTTTACAAAATTACCTTATGCTCTTACATTTCCTCCGAGGGGTTGAAGGAAAAAGCCTGTGCTATGTACCAACAAGACATAACACGGATCATTTCACGTCCTCCCTTGCCCTGGCATTGTTGTTGTGTCTGTGTATAAATCCATGCACAGATCCCCACCACCAGCCGTGGGACACAATCAGCTCTTGACTTATACACATGCAGCATCCTTTCACTGGAAATAATTACTGCTACGAGAATCTTTCTAATAGCAATGCATCCTCAGGTTTACTCAGGGGGTCAAATGCGACTCTTCCAGAACCAAAAGCGTGATCAGTGAAAGCAGACTGTATCTCTAGCAGCTTGCATCCCTGAGGACGCGGTGTAATAGATAGCACACATTCATATGCAGACAAACACACACAGCCTGGCAGAGACATGCAGATTTATTATAATATACTAATGCCAGCTTATCAGGGTGTACATGTAAAGAAGCGTAATCATCACTGACATCAAAATGGCATGGACAGAGATTAAAGTGAAATTAATGATATCATCTTGTATAGAAAAGTATCGATGTGACCTTAAAAAAAACATTCACGTATTGAAGGATTCTGTACATTTATAGAATTTACAGAGGTTTGGCAATAAATTTTCGGGAGACATGGAGACAGCAGAAGCCACTTTGCATTTTAAACCGAAACACCAGTTAGGAATAGGTCCTTACAAGGCAATGAAATGCGTTGAGCTGTAATTCTTAGAATCTGTTCATATTCTGTGGGCTGTGTAAGTTGATACGACTGGAAGGGATGGGCAAAATATTCAAAACTGTCCGCTACCAGTCCAAATCATCAAGATATAATCAATATAGAGGTAGTATTATTGGTTTAAGCCATAAAGAGATTTGCATATTGTGGTGCAAATTGACACCCCATACCGTTAAGTGTTAATTTGAATTCCTAAAGAGGGTCTGACGGTAGGCTATTCTGATCCAGAGACTCTTTACTTGATGCAATCCAATCCCTGTGCGGAATGTTGTTGTATAACGATTCCACGGTCATTGTTACCAGGATGGTACCATCCAGTATTATCCCAACATTACCAGCTTCTTTTCTACGTCAGCAGTGTCCTGTAAGTAAAGGACTCTGGTTTTGTTACTAGCGGAGTTAGGATATTTTCAACCAAGCCATAAATTGCAAATACCAGAGACAATAGGTCGTCCTGGGTTTCTTTCCTTGTGTTTCTTGTGAAGAACTCGATTCTTTAGGAGCAGTGGATTAGATGGAAGAGATTTCTATTAAAGTTATCACCTTTAATTCACTTTTGTGGGTTTTTTTTTCATTTAAAAATCACTTTCCCCTCACACCTGTCTTACGGCTAACACGGTACCACCCTGAGCAAGGAACACAATGAGAGGGCTCCGCTGCAGGTAAATGATGGTTATATTTATATATGTGGCTAAAGAGGTATATGTTATTTAGGCAGTAGAGAAACTGTGCCTATAGGGAACATCAGGTGTAATCTGTACAGCTAAACCTCCAGCTTACTTAGTGTGGAGCTATGACCATCATCCTACTAGATCCTCTGTTCCCTCTCAGAGACTCCAGTACAACACACTCATTATTACTGCAGTACTCCCAATGTCCACCTTCAACTGGTGTTCCCATGGGGACTGTTAATGACATCTGGCAGCAAGAGGAGGGCACTATCAGATGGCGACCTGAAACCACCCTAGCTATTTAACTACCAAGGAAGGGGGTGGGCGTTGCATGCAGTCATATTCCTCGCATCCAGACTCTCTCCCAGTCCTGTCGACTCCACTTTAAAAACATTGCCAGAATACACCCTTTTCTTACTCAACATGTTACCAAAACTCTTATCCATTCTCTCATCATCTCCCGTCTTGGCTATTGCAACCTCCTGCTATCTGGCATTCCTGACACCCATATATCCACACTTCAATCCATCCTAAATGCTGCAGCAAGACTGATCTTCCTCTCTCACCGCTCCACATATGCTGCACCACTCTGAAAATCCCTACACTGGCTCCCTGTCTCCTCCAGAGCCAAATTCAAATTACTCACCCCTACCTACAAAGCCTTCAACACCACCATCCCTGCATACATCACCCCTGCATACATCTCAAATCTCATATCAAAATACTCTCCGTCCCGCCCTCTTAGATCTACCTCTGACCTGCGCCTTGTCTCATCTCTGGTAACCACCTCTCACTCCCCCCTACAAGACTTCTCCAGTGCTGCTCCCCACTTATGGAACTTCCTACCACGCCCAATCAAACTTTCTCACAGCCTTCAAATCTTTAGATGCTCTTTGAAAACACATCTCTTTGTTAGAGGTGACCTTATCCCCAATAACACTATACACACTAATGCACCCTCACAGCTGTCCCAATCTCCACTCTAAGCCACACTAGCTCCTTTTGTTTCAGCTGTGCCCTCTTCCACTTAGAATGAAAGCTTTCTAATGAGCAGGGTCCTTCATACCCTTTGTTTTCATGTCTGCATTTGTTTTGCCTGCCTTGTATGTCCCTCTTTTATGTATGCAATGCTTTCCCTACTGTGGAGCACTGTGGCGCATTACAAATCTACGATAATAATAATAATATTAACACATACTGCCACTGCCATATTAACACATTCCTAAGGACCCTCTGACTGCGAAAATAATCCACAGTTGCTAGAGATTTACTCTCTTTTGGTGACTCCCCAAAAATGCTCCCCCTTCTACAGGATGGTGAACAGCATGGATTGGTGTCTTGGTGCATCTTGCACTAAGCTATTTTATTGCCTCTCCATATGTGCAGCCTTATTGTAGGCCTTACACTCTCTATACTAATATAGCAAGAAGCGAAACCTGCTTTTGAAATAGGTATTTCTGTCCTTTGATACATTTACACAGTGTGAGGACAGCAAAGTCTTGTTCAGTGTTGGGTAGATTGTTTTATTTCTGAGTGCTAAATTGATTAATTAAGTGATCTTTACAGATCACTTAATTAATTAGGTGAAAGCCTTATTTGTTCATTGATTGCTCTGGTGGATGATTAAACCCAGAAACAAAGTATTTAGTTAACTCTCTGTGTAACAAAATAAGATAATATCATAACTCTTGTTAAGAAAATAGACCTAAAACAGAATAATGTCCACCTATATGTACTTTGTATTAAAAGGTTTCAATTAATTTTTAAATAAATACACCTGTCTGTGAAAGGTCCAAACAAGAGCTTCATCATGAAGCCCAACGAACAATTCAAAGAAAAAATGATGAAAGGCACTGCAAAGTCCATTGTAAAGATGAGAATACGGCACATCTTTGAATTTATCTAGAACAGGCAAGTATTAAAACAAGGGACAGAAATCCCAATGTGCTGTGCTTTTTACAAAATACTTTGTGTTGATGACTGGTAAAAATTCCAGAATGAACCCATTTTAATTTCATGATGTAATAAAATGAAATGTAAAAAAATTGTGAAAGGAGGTGAAAACTTTTTATAACTACCGTAGGTGATGGGTAATATTGAATTTGATATTTTTCTTCCACATGATAAATAAAACATAGACCCTGTTTCTTATGTTAGAATTAAACCTTGGTTCTCATGGAAGTGGATGTGTTCTACTTTAAATATTCTTCCGAGTGCCAGAAGTAGTGGCCTAGTTAGCAAAGTTTAATCATGTACTGCGCATGACAAATTTTTCTTGTATAGTAAAATAACCCCAACTTTTATTACAATCATATTATTATTATCTTAAACAGCATGTGGTCTCTTTGCCAGATTGCTCTTTGATGAATTCATCTGTACTTTAATAAAGGAACCTCTGATCATTCAACATTCTAAATGTCTCAAGTGGCTCATTTCCACGACAACATCAATTTTAGTTCAGTAAACAATAAGTGGGAAAAACAGAAGCAGACCCTTGAGTGGCGGAATAAATGTTTTTTTTTTATTTTAGTAGAGATTGAACTCTTGACCCTTCCAAATATAATAGAAAGACTCATTTTGGTTTGATTAAATGTTTATAATCAATGTCGAAAATCCATATCATGCAGTATAAGGGTTAATCATGCGGCTGCTAGCAATTAAGAGTCTTACAGCTCCGTTGTACCATATTACAAGCTCCTATTATCAAATGACTTCTTTGCTTTTGTCTAGCGGAGATTATCCCACTACTAGGAACACAAAGCAAAGAAAAGGAAAAAACTAAAACACAAATATAAATATAAAAATAAAATAGGTATTATTATCCTCCACCCCCTCTGCCGCTTGGAGGTTGATGTGTAGACCATTGTGGCGGAGGATATATATGTCGTACACTGAAATGCCACAGCGGTTATTAGGAATGAATTGCTATTGAATGCAATCTGTGCCTGTAATCAAGAGCATTTATATTCTGATAATACAATCATGAAATGAGAGCCTCGGAATCTGAGACGTGCGGATAACACCTCCTGATCATCCATTCTCTTCTCACACTACACCACAAACAAAATACTATTGTCTGGCTGTAATCATGTATAACCGCGGCTCATTTTGTTTCCAGCATCCAAACCATTTACAAAAGAACAAAATAAGCCAAAGAATAATAAAATAAACTAATGGATTGCCTCTCTGTATCTCACCAAACACCTGCAGGCTTTCTGTGTACCTAGTTAGACACTGTATATAAATTGACAGCAAGGAGAAGCCACCCATTCTGCACAGTCGGATTAGCACATTATCAATACCAATGATAGGCTGTTTTTCCATTATACTATTTGCATATAGATCAGTTGTGTTTCTCCTGGGACAAGACAACAACCCCCTTCCACTTCAGCATTGTCAAAAACCATTCTACGTGATTACACATTACACATGATCCCTCTTTCATTGTTTCTGGTACATTTGACAGAGGAAGAGATAGATACCCAATAGGCTCAGAATTATTGTCTGTGTGGGACATTTAAAGGAGCATAACTGTTCCCATGATAAGCTAACGTGCAGCCATCCTTTACGTTATTTTATGTTCTAGTTATTTATTAAAAAGATTAAAAGCATATCTGTCTCTCTCCTGCTTCTGTGGATGCATAAGAGATGATTAATCACGAAACTTTCAACATTAACTAGGTCACCGTGAACGTCCAAAGCAAGTCAACTGGAGCGCCTGACAAACAGAACCATTACCACGTGTCCTTTTACATCCCAACTATCCCGACGACTGTCCCGACTGCAGAGATTGTTGGGAAGTGTGTCCTGCTCACCACCACGAGTCAGTGTTTTAGGGGAGGGGAAGCGAGTTGCGGCAGGAGGTGAGGAATTCCCCTATGTCAATGGTTCCCAAACTGTGCGCTGCTGCTATCTGGGGTGCCGCGGCGATCTCACAGGGGTGGCGCGGCCAGGGCCGTTGGTAAGCAAGGCGGCGGACTACTTGGAAATTATTTTGGCCTAGGGATGCCTTGAAAAAATTATGAAGACCATAATGGTGCCTTGAATTGAGAAAGTTTGGAATCCACTGCCCTATGTAATATGGTCACACCCTCCCTTTTCACACACTTTGCCAATCTACACATTTACAATGTTGAGAGGTATGGAGTGTGTATACACTGATTGCAATAATGTTTTATTCATCATAACCAGTATTTTTCTTCACATAAGTGATTCAGCCAATGCATGATTCCGTACCTCTTTTTTTGGTAATTAAACAAAACCCTACATTTTGCAATCATATAGAGATGTGATTCCAGTGAAAAGTCTTACCGCTGACACCGTGGAGGCAGCCATTTTGTGAGCTGAACCAAGCTTATTAGTTCACTAGGACCCTAGTGCCTCGTGCTTCACTGGTGTCAATTCTGAATACTGAATTCATAGGCTGCACTCATCTGAATTTGAAAGTCAAGCGAGGGTTTGTCCTTTTGATCCACTGGAGGTCTCTTTCCTCACTGGCTCGCCTTAGAACACTGGTGGTACGGTCTGACAGGACTACTGACCCAACCAAACTCCCCACCTACCACTGTCCTCGAAAAGGATAAAAGAAAATGGCTGCCTGCATTGCTAAAGCCACAAACGGTCCACTCCAAGGGCAACGAAGGGGGATATAGACAAAACATAAATACTTGTCGATTGTTCCCCACGGGGAGACATCTTATCTTTGTCTAATGGGAAATCTGTCCACGTGTTTTGAGCTGTTAACTAAGTTTCGTGTGCTCTTTCAGTCACGGACAATACATATTCCTGTCCCATCCTACAACACGACTGCTCTGATAGTTTAATCCTTTGATGACCATTTTGTCCCCGCTCTCTTGGAGATAATTGTCCCACAATAATAAGGAGGAGCGCAGCCATACGTGTATTCATTGAGAAATATCCATCACACTCCACAGGAAGCTCAGAGCCCCTTGCCAGTATAAGTCAGAAAGGGTTAAGCACCCAAAATCTCCTGCCCAGAGGTGAGCTTAAATAAAACTTCAAGTGGTTTGAGATTCCCCTGGACATATACCGAATTCCAGAAACCAAAGGAACCAAAGACTGGGACATAAGTGTCAGGTCAATTCTTGACACAGTGTGTTGTACATCCAATTATACTTGTAAGGTATCTGCACCAACAGGGAGCATATTAAAGATTGGTTGGCCAATTTCTTTTGCATCTGCCCTGTAGCAGATGCAAAAGTTACTTCTCCTAACAGGCATATAAAGTGATTCTGAGCTGCGTTTGTGTGAATGCGCCTGATCTGTTCCCGGCCTGCATTAGAACACCTCTTATCTGGTTAAGAATTATGCAATTTATCTCTTTCCCCAAGTCTATCTATCTGAGAACAGTTTTTTTCCATTTCTATAGTGTCCACCTGCTGTCTCATGCAACAGAAAAACCGACTTAGGGATATATTTACTGAACTACGGGTTTCAAAAAGTGGAGATGTTGCCTATAACAACCAATCAGATTCTAGTTTTTATTCATTTAGTGTATTCTACAAAATGACAGCTGGAATCTGATTGGTTGCTATAGGCAACATCTCCACTTTTTGAAACCCGCAGTTTAGTAAATATACCCCTAAATGTAAAAGGATATAACGAACACATCACTACAGCCCATTTTTTAAGTACACCTAGCAAACACTATACTACAAGAAAACAGTGTAGCATTTCCTATAGAACTATAAAAAAAAATCAGAACAGGAATATTTTTTGACAGCAATAGCAAAAAGCACACTTAAGAAATGCTTATTTTACAATACTATATAATATCCTGCTCTACGTGTGGCACTGACACGCTGATTATGTGGAAGTGCTATTTACCCTTCAATGCTTACCAGGAATTGGAACAAAGTGGAACCTGTTAGCAAATGCACAACGTACAACAGACTGCTTCGGTAAACTTGAAGGAATTAGTATATTAATATTTGAAAGCCTCCCAGATGTAAAATGATGCATTTATAAAAGACTTTAACATTCTGTGGATCCTGGAAGGAAAATTTAGTCTACTCTCACATACTTATATCCCTGATCACCAAATACAGATGGAGTAGTGTTTATTGTTGTGAACACAGCACCATGGATACAAGTTCTGCCATATAGCCTGCAATACTGGGGGGAAAGAAGTGTAATATCCAGTTATTGGGTATGTTGGAAAATGCAGTGTAAAGATGATTATGGTCGGCCCGGGTGTGCGGCAATCTTCAAATCGTACTAACAGGCACCAGTAAAGCCAGAAGTGTTACGGCCACTTGGGACACAGGTCTCAACTAATTTGGACAATATGTGTTGCCAAATTATACAGTGATTCTCTCCCTGGGGCAGTGTGGGAGGATCAGGGATTGAGTGGCCAATAGAAAACTGCATTGCCACCAGCACATTTACAGGAGGACCAATAAGAGGCAGCAATCTCGGTGATGGCAATTTCTGATTGGTCCTTCTGCTCACACCCCCTCTCCGCAGCATCAAACAGCCACAGTTTTCCGCCAATACTTAGAGACAAACCGGGAACCCAGGAAAAAAAAGACTGCATCAAGCAGCCCCCGGGGACTACGGGGGGAGGGGTTATATAAGAAAATTTCGGTGGCGGTCATATTTCCGGCACTGGAAATGTCAGCACTTAACTTGCCGACATGAACATGTTGGCAGGCCAAATGCCGACAGTTCCATTGTGCTGTGCGCCAATCGCACTAACGACACCGTGAACCTGTCAGCACAATGGAACTGTCGGCATTTAGCCTGCCGACGGTTAAGTGCCGACATTTCCAGTGCCAGAGTTACGTACACCAACCGAAATATTTAACAATAGGCGGTAATGCAACTTTAAGGGTTAAATTTAATTATGGACAGCTTGGGAAATACGTTGCAGAAAACACTATTCAGTGCAATAACCTCTACTCCATCTGCCAGAACATCACAGGATTTCTTTTTTGACAACATCTGGACAGCTGGTTAAATTTCTTACAGCAGTAAAACGCTAAACAAGTCATTTTTATTCATATATTAAACTTGAATGCAAGGGTTTCTAATCGTGATAAACATTTGAAAAAAAATATATTAATCCAATGAAGGGCTGATTGTATGCTCATATTAGCCTAGGGCTCCCTGTGCATTTTGTCCATCCAAAACTTTAACTCAAAATACTTTACTTTAATTTAGACATTATTAGAGGCAGATTCAAATCCCTGCGTCGCTCTACAGAACAACGCAGCCCGCGCATTATTACAGATACTATGGTAATTTCAACGTGGATTTTTGCTCAGGGCTCAGGGAGCTGCAAGCAAAATTCAGCAGAAACATTACCGTAGTAACGGTAATAATACACAGCAAATACCGTAGTAAGAATCTGCCCCTTAGAGTCCTATATAATCCCCATTATACATCACTTCTGCAAATTTTAAAATACATTGTTATTTTATTTATTTTGCAATTCAAAGTATGTAATTTACATATTTACCAACGGAGCTTTTACTAAAAAAGGCAAATGATCCCAATTGCTTCAAATTTTCCAGGCTATATAACCCATAAAGCTATCCCTGGTTAGGCCCCAGCCCCCGGTGGGGACATTAGTATACAAGGTGCAGGCCTCGCGAGATGGGGAGTGCCTAGCTGCATGGTGCGAAAGCAGCAGGCTTGGCTCTAGCGGGTTCATGTGGGTTGTTTCCCTGTGAAAGTGGCGAGCGTGTGCGCTGGGAACCGGGAATTTAGGTGTCTGTGGACCCGGGTCCCCGGCAGAGTAAGAGGGGTGCACATTACGGACACCAGGAACGGGTGTTAAGAGCCCCAATTTAGCAGAAGGCATCAGAGGGGTACAGCTTGAGGTTCCCCGCAGTGTTTTGGAGCGGTGGTGTGGAAGTTTCGGGGTGCTTGAAAGACAACGGAAGGGGCTCATCAGTGTAAGGTCTACAGTGGGGAACCAGGAAGGGGGATCCCCACCTGCAGAGGTACCACAGAAGTAACATCTTTCACAGCAGATACAGTGTTGGCACGACAGGGGAAAAAATGCAGTGAGAGTCTGAAAGGCCCTTTCTAGAGGTAGCCCAGGGAGTAGCCCCCTTGTAAAGACCCCCATACAGTGAGGGGCCCTAATGCCCAATTTTATTTGTAATTACACCAACACACACTAGTGTCCCCTCCACATCATGACTGTATTAAACACCCACGCATTCCGGGGGAGGGGGAGTAGTCCTCTGGAATTGGTTGCCTGTACTTACCAGCAACCCGGGGCATCAAGCACTGCATGTAGTTGCACCAAAGGCCACCAGGGGCACCCTTCACAACTGTGCAACACAGATCACTTCCAAAACCATTTATATCAACAAACAGTTTTATACACCAAATAAATGGTTAGAACTGACATTCTGAATACATGTTTCTAAACAACATTTCTATAAAGAACAGTACTTACAAACTAAATACAGCCTCCACTCACGCCATTAAATGCAAATATGCTGAGAAATCAGACTTTCTGTGCATAATAATATGTTTATATTTTGCTGAACGCCACATGCATTGACACAGAGGTGGACAAAATTCATGAGCCAATCAGTCAAATCCCGGGGTCAGCGGGAACCAGGGAAGATTTGCATCTGTAGGTGCTTTGGCTTCTTGGCTTTGTATATTACTCCATTTATATATTTACCTGCTGCCTCCATTTTTAAAAGGCTCTGAATTAGGGGTGGAGCTTTATACTTCTTTCTTGCATCTTCCTTCCATGCTGTTTCTCCCACTAACCAGCTACAAGTGACTACTTAGTAACTGCTCTTATTTAGGGGACAGGGCAACAAAGACAATAAGATGCTGTTAGGATGAGGTGTGTGAGGAACAGCATGAGAAATGGTCTCTTTGTTGCGTTCTAATGCACAGGAAAAGTTTAGTGAGCAGTTTTGCTGGGGTTTTGTTTTATATTCTCCTCAATCCTCCTAACTAGCAGAAAACTGGCGTTTTCACCCGAAAACCCATTGATGCCAACTTCTAGTTCTGAATTCTGATAGTTGAAGTGGGCAGAGCCACCATGAGAACTTCCGGGCACCAGAACAGCAACTTCTTGGGGCCCCTTCCATAGCCACAGAAGGGGGCATGGTCATACTAGGTTGGTGGCTCCTCCCACTACACAGAATGGCCAAGGCCCCCAGGCAGGCCCTTTGTATGTGCTCTCTCGACGCCCCTGGGGATGGGAGATTTCAAATATTTGCTATTGTTACCAGCAATTTATTTTTGCACCTCTAGAGGCAGTAGAGCACAAAATGTGAGTTCCCCTTTAAGAAATCAGCATACCTGTAAAAATGATATATTGAAAATATTCTGTCCTGTTTTACACATCAAACATTTCAGCACATTCTTATATGACATACAAAAATTTGTAAATAGTGCTATAAATAAACAATGACCATAATTACTAATTGCTAACGTTGCAGTGAAAACTCTTCTGTTTTTGCAATTTTCCCTTCACAGAAGCATTTGGCCATAGACAAGAATGGATACAGGACAATTCCCAGTAATCTTCTATTATCTAGGTGTAGAGGGAGCATTACAGTAACTCAGTCCAAATGTCAATCCCGAGAATAACACAAGTAAGAAATACACAGAAGATTTCATCTCAAACCAATCAGCTGAAAATTTCAGACTCAAAATCCATACCTCACATAGGCCAATTAATTCACTCGCAATCTGCTACCCAAGGCCAGTTCTTTGTTCCCTACCATGTGAAGAGATTTCTCACATAGATGGATACTTAGATAGATAGACATAGAGTAGAAGCTCCCTAATTAGCAGAGACTTAAGGAACATGGTTTAACCCTTTGGCTGCTATGTTACACCATTCACTTCCTCACCCCTGATAGCCACAGACATTGCAGATAAAACATTTGTTTATTTACTGCAGCATTTTTTCCTATTCATTTCAGCAAGGCATTTTTATGGATCTTCTGTAATTGCCAGATGCATAGCGATATTTGGGGATGTTTGAAAGAGTTAGGGTGTTTACCTGGGAATTTCTCTTTTTTGATAGATTAGGTGGTTTGCAAATTACTAAAATATTAGATCAAAATCACCCATTGATACATGTCCCCCTGTGTTTCTGATCACTACCGTATTGACCTCCAGGTGACTCTGTGGAAGAGAGTGGACACCCCCCCTTTTGTTGTCCAATCACTATTTGGGCCAGTCAGTGATGCACCTATGGGGGTAGGGGGCAGAGATATTACCCCCACAGAGGAGGGGTGAGGGATATTACTCCCGCAGAGGAGGGGTGAGAGATATTACCCCCACAAACGAGGGGTGAGAGAAATTACCCCCAGGGAGGAGGGATGAGAGATATTACCCCCACAGAGGAGGGGTGAGGGATATTACTCCCGCAGAGGAGGGGTGAGAGATATTACCCCCACAAACGAGGGATGAGAGATATTACCCCCACAGAGGAGAGGTGAGAGATATTACCCCCACAAACGAGGGGTGAGAGAAATTATCCCAACAGAGGAGGGGTGAGAGATATTACACTTGCAGAAGAGGGGTAAGAGATAATACCCCAACAGAGGAGAGGTGAGAGAGAATACCCCCGCAGAGGAGGGGTGAGAGATATTATCCCCACAGAGGAGGGGTGAGGGATATTACCTCCACAAACAAGGGGTGAGAGAAATTACCCCAACAGAGGAGGGGTGAGAGATATTACCCTTGCAGAAGAGGGGTAAGAGATAATACCCCAACAGAGGAGAGGTGAGAGAGAATACCCCCGCAGAGGAGGGGTGAGAGATATTATCCCCACAGAGGAGGGGTGAGAGATATTACCTCCACAAACAAGGGGTGAGAGAAATTACCCCAACAGAGGAGGGGTGAGAGATATTACCCTTGCAGAAGAGGGGTAAGAGATAATACCCCAACAGAGGAGAGGTGAGAGAGAATACCCCCGCAGAGGAGGGGTGAGAGATATTATCCCCACAGAGGAGGGGTGAGAGATATTACCTCCACAGAGGAGTGGTGAGAGATATTACCCCCACAGAGGAGGGGTGAGAGAGATTACCCCCACAGAGGAGGAGTGAGATATTACCCCCACAGAGGAGGGGTGAGAGGTATTACCCCTGCAGAAGAGGGGTGAGAGATATTACCCCCACAGAGGAGGGTAGAGAGATATTACGCCCACAGAGGAGGGGTGAGAGATATTACCCCCGCAGAGGAGGGGTGAGAGATAATACCCCTGCAGAGGAGGGGAGAGAAATATTACCCCCACAGAGGAGGGGAGAGAGATATTACCCCCACAAGGAGGGGTGAGAGATAATACCCCTGCAGAGGAGGAGTGAGAGATATTACCCCCACAGAGGAGGGGTGAGAGATAATACCCCTGCAGAGGAGGAGTGAGAGATATTACCCCCGCAGAGGAGGGGAGAGAGATATTACCCCCACAGAGGAGGGGTGAGAGATAATACCCCTGCAGAGGAGGGGAGAGAGATAATACCCCCACAGAGGAGGGGTGAGAGATATTACCCCACAGAGGAGGGGTGAGAGATATTACCCCCACAGAGGAGGGGTGAGTGAACATTGCTGTGAGAGATGAGGGTGAGCTAGAAAATCACCACTTTAATATTCTGTGCATGGAACCATTAAGACCTTTGCAGGAGGAGTCAGATGTTTATATATAGGAACATATTTACTTTATCACTGCAACGCAGTGAAGGAAGGAGTGTACATAAAGAGCTTATTTTGCAATATAGAGATGGTCTGGTGTCCAAAGTATTAAGACATCTGATTGCACCACAAATTACATCACCTGTGTCGCAACATCTTCACAGAGACCCTGCATATGCGGGTGACCTCTGGTCATCTACATACATGCCCAGGGGCTAGCCAGGGCTGAGAAGGAGGTGCACTGCCTAAACTGTGCACCTTACACTGCACACAGTGACAGGGGGTTTACAATGGGATCATAGATACATGTGCCAAGCCTGCCTTTAAAAGGAGCTTATTTTTACCATCTCATTATATTTTTTGGGGGGGGTGGGGGGAATAGTTGTATGCTTTTCTGTACTGAAGCACCCCGAGGCAGCTCCTGTAAGTTGCAGACACAAGTAATTAAGTGGTCTAAATAAAGACTATTATTCACACACACATAGCTCTGCCTACAGTTCCTACTGCCCAGTGCCGGGAAAGGCAGAGTCTTAAATAAATCTAATTGTTTTTGGGTTCTGCTGCTAATAGTCATACAGCAAAAGCACACTGTTTTCCTCCACTAAATATACTAGGCAGTTTAGATTGATATCTAACTAAGTCTATACACTAGTACTATTATATATGAATTAATAACAACCAGCACTCCTTCTAAACTCTGACAGATTTTCTCTGAAATTAAAACCAATTAATCAGCAAACTATTCTAGCTGACTGCGCTCTACAAAACTGCTTTACAATAATCACAACTATTCTATTGTTTTCTCTGTCCCTCTTTCACCCTGAACACTATTCTCAGAGCAGAGCGCTGCAGCCAACCTCATCCCTACACGCTGTCTGTTGTAAAACGGCACATGAGAAAATGAGGGAGCGAGATATATATATATATATATTTATTTACCAACCTTTGGTAAGTTAATTCCGGGAGATCCCAGGCAGGGGGGTGTGGTTGATGGGCGGGGCACGGTAATTTGCGCCATTTTGGCTCCGCCCCCGGTACAAATGCCGTTTTGTTGCAGGGGGCGGGGCCACAATGACGCGATTTACCGCGAATAGCATCATTTTGAGGAGCAAGATGCCATATGCGGGATATTTGCCTGGGAGCCCAGGAGACCTACCAGAATTTCGGGAGTCTCCCGGACATTCCGGGAGAGTTGGCAAGTATGATATATATGTATATGTATATATATATATATATATATATATAAGATATAAACTCTCGAGTTTCACACCACTATTTTCCTGGAAATGATGTTTTCCCTTGTTTTGACATCCGAAACTGGCAGGCGAAACCTAAATCTCTGCTTTCTCCGAATCCGAAACGCTCATCTCTAGTAAATAAACAAACTTTCCTTCCTTCTACTTCCCCTTCTTTTCCTGACACTGCTGTCAATGTTATGTCAGGTATCACTATTAATATATGTTTTCGGATTTATTTGTCAGGAGCCCTAATTGCTGAGATAACAGTTTTTATATTAGTGTATATCATACATCAGTTGGTATCCATTTGCGTTTAATATTAATCTAATATGTATCTGGGCAAATAGGATTTTATAAGGGTGGTAACTGTACAAAAATGAAGTGATCTATCTGGGAATTCCTTTTCTCTCCTTTTTAATCTCCGTAGCAGTAAGTAAGGATGAATTAGGATAGATATAACGGATATTGTTGGGAGAGATAGGAATCTACATAATACTCTATACAGCTCTAAGTCACTTACCTACCACTGGCATATTATAACAAGTTAGATATATAACTGTCATATTACATCCTACAAGACATTATTCCTATGATGATGATAAATGATCTATGAATTTCATGGTCTGTTGTTGTTACATCTGTAGTTGTTTTATCAGCAGTTGTTGTATAACACGATATATACAATTTGTCACTGAATGAACCTTAACAACATTACAAGTATTGAAAAATAGAAAAAAAAATTAGTTTTTTGAGAGGTTCCGCTACTGACTCACACACACAAATAGCCTTTTATCCTCTCTTATTATAGATGTCACTGAATGACCCTTAACAAGTTTACAAGTATTGAAAAATAGAAAACATTTTAGAATATAATTTTTTTGGGGTGTGCAGCTGCGGTGGCCCTCACCAATAAACACCCTTTTTTCCCCACTTACCACGCCCCCTTCCTTAATGTGTCCAAACATGAGGAATTATGTTATATTGGGAATTACTATATTGAAATGACTTTTGCAGCTACAAAGTCGTAATCAAGCTTGGTCCTCCGGAGTGTGAGGGGATGGGGGTACAAGGGGTGAGGTTGACTGTCGCTGTCTTTGATACCAACAAACGGAATTTGCATATAGTAATCGCCGATATATATTACACTTTCTATCAGGGTGGAAGCAGAACTGTCCTTTATCTAACACATACATAGTGCACACAGTATTATGCATAGAGATCTATTTTTTCTATATCTTCATTAAAAACAAATCAATCTTACCTGGATATTATCAAATGAGCTCTTATTTGTAACATCATACAGTAGGAGCAGAGCTGTGAAGAAACAAACAGAGATACAGTTTCATACAAGTGTCGGCTCTGTGTATATAATCTGATTTACTCCTCGGATGGTTTGTCTGAATCTGGCTTCTAACAATGAATTAACAAGTTGTCACTCCAGCTGGTGATAAAAAACATCTCTATCTTTAGCTCTTTACAGATAATCCATTTCTGAAATTTCAACTGCAGGTTCCTTCCAGAGAAGAAAACGTGTTTTAAGTGAACTCTGGGGCTGTGTCAATAGTCATGTAAATGCAGCCTATCAACTCCCTAGGAAAACGTGAACCAATGAGCTAGTAGGAATTTGGAACTGATATTATACAATTTCAGGTTATCTCAGTTTGTCATGTAACAGCGCAACATTGAAGACAAACTAAGCCTGCATGGATTATGGAGGTTAAACTGGTTAACAGTACTGAATAGGACATATAGTTATACATTATAAAGCAGAACGTTAAGCCTAATCTTCATTAATGGCTCAATGTAATTGTATAGAATAAAATTGTTTCCCTGCCTTAACTGTTATTTAGAAATAAACCCATAGCCGCCAGCATTCAACGATTGATTCCAGGAAGACTTTGAGCCTGGTGCCTCAAGGCACGCATACTAAGCGCAACCCGCGTTTAGTATTAAACGCACGATTTTAGGCTTTGCGCACCCCAGAATTCCTCAAGGTACGTGTACTGTTGAAATCTGGTGTCAAGCCTGCTGTGCTCTACTACACAAAATGCTGCAGGATACGCCCAATCCCTATGTGGATTATAAATTCGCAAAAGAATGCACAGAATTTTTTTTTTTAATTAATGTCACCTGTTAATAGTATAGGCATTAATGATAAAACAGTTATTAAAAAAAAGTGTTTTTTTTTTTGTTATTTTATTTTTTTCATTAATTAGGATGTTCTCAATGTCTTCTGAACATAAAATTAATTTGTGTAATTGTGTAATTGCTGACTCGGGACAGGACTAGTCCTGTAGCTGGAAGAAGAGATACGAGAGAAAAACAACTTTGAGATACCCAAAGCTTGAATTGGATATAGCTGCGTGCGCTAGAGTTTGGCACGTCCCCATGTACATTGAGTACGGGCGAACGCCCCTTCTCTGCCCCGTTCACCTCCAGAAATCGTAGACTGTACTAAGTGTCCTTTGCATTCTAAGGTGGAGGGGGACAGGGTTGTGTTCAAGGCCGTATGTCCCGGATCTGGGGGTGCGCACAGTGACTTCGCCTGTGATACGCTCAAAATCCGCTACATCTAAGCACCTCACACACAATACTATCTCGGAGAACCTTGCACTCTACAATACCAATCAGGACAATTTAATGAATTTCATTATAACATCTTTTTTTTTTTGCATCTTAAATACTTTTCTTCCAAAAATTTTAATGTTTAAGCCCCAGGGACTAATATTAGGTGTATAAATTGCATCAAACATGCAGAAAAAGAGGGATTCTGTTGTGCAGATTATTGAAAAATAGGGGGGGGAAATACCAGGGACAAATCTTTGAAACCTGGGACTGTCCTTGGAAATTAGGGCTAGTTGGCAACTATGCTAAATACAAATTTCTCCTTGAAATGGTCTATATAATGGAGTCAGAAATGCTCCAAAAAATAAGCTATGTGGCTCTACGTACGTCACATATCACATACTAGACCGCTAACTCTACCATGTTCTGCTGCTCTTGTTGACGTTTTAGGGCAGGACTGGCCAACTTGTGGCTCTCCGGGTGTTGTGAAACTACAAATCCCAGCATGCCCTGCCTGGTATCGGTTGGCTATGTACTGTCAAAGTATGCTGGGGCTTGTAGTTTCACAATACCTGGAGAGCCACTAAACTTCCACTGTAGCACAGCAACCAATCAGCAAATAGCTTTTATCTGTCTAGTGGAAGTTAGATAATGTAAGCAGAGGTCTAAACAGCTGTCTTTAGCTGTTAAACATAAAGACAAGATTAACCCTTCGCCTGCCAGGGCAATGACGCACATATACTTACAGATATATAATATACTGATGGGCTATGGAAATGTACCATACATTCAGAATATATGTGCAGCTATGAAAACATGATTAGCTTTGCACTAAGTTGTAATATAACTTTTTTTAAAAAAATACCTCAATAAATATGTTTATTTAACCAGTTTTGACGTGGAGAGGGATAGAAGAGCATGTAGCCAATCCAATCATCAGAATGCTCATACCAGCACAGAGTATTTCAGGAAACCAGCTCTACTTACTGGTGGCTAGTGAACTAAGCAGTCCTCAAATATGAGGCTTTCAATCTATGGAGGCCGGAGCACTGCCGAAAACTAGTTTCCTAACAGCCCCCATCACACCTTCTGAGACTGGCCAGGCGAAGCTGTAGGTTACCCCTTCCCACTGCGGGTCAGTAACGCCAAGGCAGCTGAGGATCGCTCAGCTGCCTTGGCGAGATTTTACTAATAAACTGCGGAGACAACAGGATTTTTATCGATCAGAGAGGCGGCAATAAAAAAAAAAAAATCATTGTTATTGCCGCTTGTTAATAAATAGGTTCTTAAGAGTTAAGATAGTGAAAGAAGCAGAGTCCCCAACAGCACAGAGTAGTCCTGTACAACTGACGTGGGAAGATTGTGGTGTCGAATACACTCTACACGAAGCATAGGAAAACTAAGGGGGATTTCTAGTGCCTGGAAACCCCCCTCCAAGCCTGGGGCACTGTGCAGTTGAGGTGGCTGGACCCTGCTCCCGCTTCACTCGGCTCTGCTTGAAATGGGAGAGCTGCGTGTACCTAACAGTAGTGCACGCAGCATTGCCTATGTATATTATAGGGACAGGAAGAGTTGGAGAGCAGCCAAGCACTGTCCTATATTATAGCCACGCCCCCATGCACGCTGGTCACGCCCACTGGTGGCGCGGAGTGGAAACCCCCCTCTACAAATCCTGCGTTTGCCCCTGTGAAGACACATTCTACTTCTTGTTTCTGTTTGTTTTAGAACTCATCTTCCTCCATCCCTCGAACCAACACAGAAACAGAAGGATGGAGACGGGTCTCTAATCTGGCTGCAGAATAAGAGACACAGCTGTCCGTATAATACGGTATGTGAATCTCATACCTACTAATGATAATGGACTGTGGTCTGAAGGACCTAGACCACTGGCCAGAAATGGCTCTCATTCATGGTCTGTACATACTGCTCAGTAAAGGGTTAGAGTAAGATTGGCGTAACCACTAACACAGAGGGATCAATAGTAATTATTACGGCTAAATACTAAACCTCTAACGGTTGGGCATGTGGGGGGTTTGTGGCAGACGTACATAGACGTCACCAGAGCACTGCCTGCTGTTCTGGTAATTGTGTGTACTCAATGTCAATCAGAAACTACAAAGCTGTCAGAATATAAAGAATTGCTCACAAATGCAATTAAATAAAACATAATTGTGCCTGTCATATTGTTCCTACATGCTTTTGTAATGCTCCTATATCTTCTGCATAAAAATGAGGTTTGACAACAGTGTTTGCTTGAATAATAATTTGTGTACATATAACGTCTAATGGAAGGATACTCGTGCGTCCAGTTTGAGCTGCTCACCGTGTGCATCTCTGTAGTACGCGTGAGTAACGCTGCGGAATCTCTCCTGGCCGGCAGTGTCCCAGATCTGTAAGAAGAAGAACACGGAGCATAACGTGTAAATAACGTGTACACACATACTGAGAACCTCACATACACTACAATGGTGCCGGCACATCGTCATGGATATTGATTCAGCCCACAAAATGGCTGCCGCTACTGTATGTAGGTGATGAGTCTATTTTATTTGACAGGTGCACTTAAAAACTTACATATCAATACTATAGATAGGTTGTGGTCATGAAAATTAGGATGGGGTCATAAAGTAGCCGATTCCACAGTGTTTAAGTGGATCCATCATCTGCGCACAGTGGAGGTAGCCATTTTGTGGCCTGATTCATAAGAAGGCACCTGTTCAATTCACCAGGACCTAATGATGTCACTATCTTATATTGGGCCTGATTAATTATTAGGGAAAGTTAAGCAAAAAATTGAGTAAGTTTTCTTACTTAAGTTTCCTGGACAAAACCATGTTACAATGCAAGGGGTGTAAATGAGTTTATTATTTTGCACATAAGAAAAATACTGGCTGTATTGTCATGTAGCACACAAATACTTGATAGCTTTATTAGTACAATGAAATGTAAAGTTGATCTAGGACATGCCCTACCGCAACTATAAATCTGCCATCACATTTTAAATTTACCTCCCCCTCCAATGCAACATGGTTTTACCTTACTTAATTACTTTTGCTTAACTTTCCTTAATGAATCGGGCCCATTGTGTGTAATGTTTTAGCAAATTTAAAAAAAGGCATATATAGGGTTATATATATATATATATATATATATATATATATATTTATATATATATATATATATATATATATAGGCACATATACACATAATCTTACCTGCAACTTCACTTTAACACCATCCACGTTCAACACTTTATTCTGGAAAACAAGAAAAAAATATATCATATGAATGTGTACACATACTGTACCAGAGCAATACTTACCGTACATAAATTGTAATGGTAATTGTTTATGTCAACAAAATGTATAATTTTTTATGATAACGAATGACAGGACAAGAATGTCATACAGTAGCTCAAACTATAGCACCCACTGTGGATCCACATTTAATATAATTTTAAATAAATTAATATATTATATACAAAATAATAGGGAACACAAATTGAATACAACCCCCCGCAATGTGCTCTATAGCAATAGATAGATGCCCTTTTTTTGCACTCCAAGAAACGCGTTGGTTATATTTTCAGAACACCGCTATAAAACCACTAAACACAAAATGATATTACAGGTTGGAATCTACAATACATTAATGCATCAAAAAGAGGCTTTTGTTAAGTGAGGTAGGCCTCAGCGAGGAAACAGTTGGACGTTCCTTCTGTTTCCCCCCCCCACCTCCTCCCAACAGCTTCATATTGAGCCTTTGTAGTCCTGTCCACTGGCTGAGCACCAATAAACAGGGTATAATCCTCAGAAGAGGATTATGACTGCGTATAAGCGATTGGAGCCGAGACAAAGATTATTTTTGTAACTATCTCAAATTCCTTAAAAACAAATGTGTATATCTGTTAACGTTTCAACTTTTCATAGCAGCAATTTGGATTCCATTCATCATTTTAAACAAACTTCCTTCCTTCTCAATTCCTGTCCTGTTCTTTCTTCTACTGGGTTTCTAGTCACAGGATCTTCAACTCTAAATTGGTAGAACCAGAGGAAAGAATTAAATTGATATTTCACGCCCCAGCTCTATTTAAGGAACTCTGCAGACTTGCCTACTCTCACAGAAAGTCCTGGACACTTCCGAATTTCGTGGATCCAACCCACTTCACTAACTGAAGAGGATGAAGGCGGGGCTTGGTGACATTAGGTTGTTCCAATCAATCTGTTAATAGGTTCATTTGACACCACAATCATCCTGCGTAAATTTGACAGAAGCCTTACATTATTACTCTGTGCTGCTGTTACTGCTCAGATTGGCTACATATTGGTGAAGCTCCTCTCAGTGCAACTTGATAAACATAAAACAGGTGTAAGCTTAAATATTCCATACTTGCCAACTCTCCCTGAATGTCAGGGAGACTCCCTGAAATAGGGGTGATCTCCCTCACTCCCTGAAGAGTCTGGCATTCTCCCTGATGCTGAGCCAGTACAAGACGTGGTTGGCTTCACCATCTGTGGCATGATGACACTGTTCAGAAATTGTGTCCTATGTACCTGTATTGATGCCTATGGAGGTGGCCATTTTCATGGAGACTAAGATTTAATCAAAGACTGACAGATAAGACAACATGACTTCAGTAATGGAGACAGAAATGTAAAAGACACTTCAGTCTCTAGAGATTCATTAGCTGCTTTTCTTTAACGCATAGGTGCCTACTTTCCCGGAATGTATGGGAGACTCCCGCATTCTGGGAGACCTCCCAGGAAGCAGGGTAACCTCCCGATTCTCGCCCCCGCAATAGATAAGTGGTGGCGGGAGGGGCTTAGTGACGCAAATATTGCGTAATCTTAGCGTAGTCAAGCCCCGCTCCCGCACGCCCACCTCCCCCGGGATCTCCCTGAAGCCAACAAGGTAAGGTTGGCAAGTATGAAATAATCTATTGTGCTTTTAATATGTCAATGCTTTCATTACCTACCGGTTGTTAGCTAGCCTCAGAGTACTTCATCTTCTGCTTATCCACTGGTCACACTTTTGAAAATGGTTCTCTGACCTAAGTCCAACACTTCTGAAACATCACACACCCATGGGAACTTTCATGATCTGCTTGTTCTGTGAGATCTCCGATCTGCTCTAAATTTGGCCACAGACACCGTGGAAAAATTGCGCTTATTTGGTCATCCATCAGACAAGCAGAACAATCAAACCATGGAATGGTGGCCAATGGTCAATGAACCCACAGGCAGACAGGATTCTACCCCCTGACGGATCGATTCAAATTCCATCCGACCAATCCCAGCAAGGCAGGCAGACAAATTGTGCAGAAAGTGGGCAGCGTAAGAGTTAACCTATTCCTGTGCATCGCTCTCCAGCCCAGAATAAACAGCGTGCGCTGTATAATTGTTGGGAGTATTCCCACAGCAAAGCAGCGTTTACATGGTATATAAACTGTAATTGCCGAGGTGGGCAGATCACACTCAGCCTAAGACTATAAACACAGTATACAAGTCTGACAGGTGATTAGGCTAATTCCCAAGAAAGTCTGGGTCTTCTGCAAGTTGGATTGCTAATTTTCCAATTAACCTTAATACGCACCTCATTAAATGTGACCTTAGCCAGCCAGTCTATCGCTCCCAGAGAGTTACAATGCTGTGCTTTTACATGGAAGAGCAGGCAAAGTGGGGAAAGCGCTTAGCTGAACGGCACTGTTTCGGCCGCAGGACAGTGACAGTAAGCCCTGATGACTGGAGTATAACGGTGTTGTGATGGCGGCAGCGATCCAGGAGAAGTTATCTAAATTATGTTTTTGTTTTTTTCACTCTAAGCAATGTAAACTGGGGTCTCATTTACTTTGTTTTTCCAATGGGTTTACAGATGAATAAGCCGCCTCAGAAACTAAAAGAGTTTGGCTATTCCACGGAGACGCTGCTGGATTGGGCTACGGTCCCACTTTTTCCTGGGCGCAGCTGTTCCGAGGCTAGGATGTGTGTGCTGCATTCTGCAATATATTGCCTCATTAATCATGTCTGAGCAAAGGCTGAACTCAGCTAAAGCAATGTGGCACAGATCGTAGTATCAAAGCCAACAAAAAAATTATAAGCTATAAAGGTGCCATAGGTCCCACACAATCCGCTTTATAAAGGGATGTTATATTGTAAAATAACTTATTGAGAAGAATATATTGCTTTTTATTGACTACAAGCAGAGTGTTTTATAAGACTGAGAGAACATTATTGCTTGTTAAAGAACCTGACTACTTGGGGACATCTGGTAGCATAACACTGTATAGAATGCAGATGATCTGTTCTAAATGAAAGGATTGGATGATTTTTAAGGATAATTTGGCCATTGGGGGGCGCTGTTCCACTAGTGGTGTTGATGCTAGATGTGTTTATATATGCAGAGTGATTAAAAACAAATTATGATAATTATAACTTTCTACTTTAGGGCTCATCTGTCCGCCCTGATTGTGCTTTTCACTCAGTAATAAATACGCGAAAGGCGCATTTAAAAATATAAAAAGGGCAAATGAGAGTGGAAGGTGCCACTGCCAGCAGTACATCCCAAATGGTTAATGCTGCTTTTCAGAATTTAGAATGCAGCATGCCATATTTCTGTGTGGTACCAGCACAAAAGATTTCCTGGTCAAAAGCGCAACACATGAAAACGCATCATTTAAACTAAAGCACGTTTTCGTTTTTAGAAAGACAGGGCAGTAGAGCAGGATATCTCAGAGCAGCCTATATTCCGTAATAAACTGTAATAATCAAAGCTGTATTCCGTTCTCATTAAAAGCAGACTATAAAAACCCACAATAACTACTTGAAAAACTACATTCAGACGTATCATCCTCAATTACTTACATAGCTCCACCGATTCCGCAACAAAGTACTGAGAATATTTGTCACTCACATCCCTGCCCCACAGAGCTTACAGTCTAAATTCCCTACCATATACATACAGACTATCACGTATAACTGTGTATACTTACTACCCACAACAGCGTAGATATGTTGCTTCACAGTGTTCGTTATAAAAGCCAAAGTTCACATTAATTTATTTGTACATAATGTGATGTACTGATGTATACACGAGTGAGAACAGTCTCTTGACAGTGTTGTTAATAAGTGTGAAAGACGCATTTTCCATATAGAATGTAATTAAATGCTAACGCTCCCACATCCATTGTTCAGTACCGTGCAGGAATCTAACTGGCCAATCAGAAATCAGATTACGCATCCACAACTTCACATAATGTAGCAGCGACACTAATGAATGAACTATTATTTGCTGGAGGGGTCATTACACAAACAGCCAATCAGAAGCGACCGGAAAGTGCTTCCGGTCGTCCATCATTATCATCAACATCTTTACACCCGGCGTAAAGTTCCAACAAAAGATAGTCTTCCTAAGAAGCATATCTGGGGGTAAATGTATCAAGCTGAGAGTTCTCCGGCGGGTTTGAAAAGTGGAGATGTTGCCTATAGCAACCAATCAGATTCTAGCTATCATTTTGTAGAATGTACTATCTAAATGATAGCTAGAATCTGATTGGTTTTTCAAACCCGCCAGAAAACTCTCAGCTTGATACATTTACCCCCTGGAATGCAAACAAGTCTTATTAGGTGGCATGTTCAGGACGTGCTACACTTACATACTATACTCAACTTATGCCTGCTTGCCCCCGTTCTGTCTCTTCAGTGTATGCAGCCACAAGTATACGCTCAGATCTATGCCTCTAAATGAGGCCCAGAGTGTCCTATCACTTTAACATATTGAACTTCTCTCAGAGGTGAAATTGACACTTGATAAAGAAGAACAGACAAACTTCTCAAATCAAGTCCTCTGTAGAATATCCTTAGTGTCTGCAAGAACACATTCAACTCAAAACAATGTTCATTAAAACTGTGGTTACTCTTACTGCAAACATATGTAAGTTTGTTTTTGTTTGTTTTTTATTAAGTGTTGTGGGGCTACCGTGTTTTCAGGTGTGCGGACCACCATAAATGAATTGAAAAAGCAGAAAACTGGTGGTCCGCATGTGGTTTGCTCTATCATCATCATCATCATCACCATTTATTTATATAGCGCCACTGATTCCGCAGCGCTGTACAGAGAACTCATTCAGATCAGTCCATGCCCCATTGGAGATTACAGTCTAAATTCCATAACATACACAGACACAGACAGAGAGAGAGACTAGGGTCAATTTTTGATACCAGCCAATTAACCTACCAGTATGTTTTTGGAGTGTGGGAGGAAACCCGAGCACCCGGAGGAAACCCATGCAAACACAGGGAGAACATACAAACTCCTCACAGATAAGGCCATGGTCGGGAATTGAACTCTTGACAGCTCTATAACAGGACATTAAGTTTGTGTGTGTACTACTTAGATTATTACTTGCACTCTTTCCACTTCTGCTTAGTCCTTCTCCCTGCCCTGCAAACCGCAGACACAGTCCTTAAACTTGGTGGTGACAGCAGCACCTGCTAAATCCTCTGTCTTTACAGTGAAGAGCAATAAGCTAGTGCATACACTGAAACGTGTGAAATTCAGAATTACTGCAAGTATTGGCGCTATTTATGTGACGTGACGGAGGGCATTGGTTGCCCATTAGTTAGAGATGGTATTTAAAGGAGATGCGCACTGAGAAAGAAATGTACCCTAAGGATTCTCTCGCCCCATCTAGTAGAACAGTGGGCAGGAACATCACTGTAGAACAGATACCATCACCCCTCTCATTGTCCTCGTGACTGCACCCAATGAATGTTCAACAGCACCAACATTTGAAGATAGGTGTCACTTGCTATAGCCGTCCAATCACCTTCAATTGGTACAAAGGATGAATGTCAGTCAGAATAAAAGTCACCCTGGTCATTATGCGATAAGTGTGCACCACGTCCAGCTCTGGGGTATAAGAGTATCTATGGAATCCTAAGAGTTAAACAAACGGAACCCCTGTAATTCTATGAGTTAGGAGGATATAATCTGGGGGAAATGTATCAATGATTGGAACGTCGATGTTTCATACGCCATTCTAGAACTCAGCAACAGTCTGGCTTCTCCAGTATTATAAATGGTAATGTTTCTTTGTTGTCCCTTATAAGCGACTCAACATTTTAAGTGACAAAAGCGGGACACTTATGGCATGTAATGAAGGCTAGTACGTGTCTTATGGCTAGAGGAGATGACATGCGACCTTTGGTATCTAACTACCGTATATACTCGTGTATAAGCTGAGTTTTTCAGCACATTTTTTATGCTGAAAAAGCCCCCCCTCGGCTTATACTCGAGACAATAAGTTTTCCCATTTTTTTGTGGTAAAATTAGGTGCCTCGGCTTATATTCGGGTCGGCTTATACTCGAGTATATATGGTAAATCACTAGGCGCAAAGAGGCAAGGATGATAATCAAAAAAAAATTATATAATACCACACTAATGATACAATATAATACCAATAATGAGGGAAACCCTGGCTGCTGCAAAAAGGAAGTCCACCACAACCTCCTACCATAAATAATAAAATTCTAAAACTTTGAAGAGCTCTCTAGAATCCCTCTGTACAAATAATACATAAAATAAGTTTGAAAATAATTTTATAGAAAAATATATAAATAAAACACATACATAAATGCAATGCAAAAATATAACTAATAAAACCACATAGACTCTTGGGGGTAAATGTATGAACATGCGGGTTCTTCAACACCCGCGTGTTCAGCATGTTCATACATTTACCCCTTGGAGAAATTCTAAAGGGGCGTCCCCCTGCAGAAAAAAATCTGTATTCATTGATTTCAATTCCAAAACAGTCATATGAAAGTAAACAGGGAAGCACCAAAATGAGCTACAAAAAAACCCCTCCAAATAGTTATCTTCAGCTCTATTAATTTAGAGTCTTCTCATCTGTATTATTTAAAAAATCGGGATAATCAGCCTCAAATGCGTTCCAAAACAATCCAAACACAATAGGCCTGATTCATTAGTGATCTTATCTGCCGTTTGTTGCTTATCTTAAGCAAATCCACTCTGTGCATGCTCAGAAAAGGGAGATAAGAAGCAAAATCCACTGCGTAAAGCTGGGTACACACTACACGGTTTTCATCCAATAATCGGCTCAATCAGCCGACATACGACCACTCGTTCAAAAGTCGGGTCAGTGTGTGCAGTGACACGATGGTCGAAAGTCTGCCCAAATGGACGATTATCGCCTCATTTGGTTGGTCGTACCGTTTAATATTTTCGTTCCAATCTCGTTCCCGTTGTGTAGTGTATAAACGTCCGACCGATCCACAACAGGGAGTACGAAATTACAGTCATTGCTCACGACAACATGGCTTTAAAAAGTCGCTAAAGGGACGTCCGCTCTTCCTTTTATCGTCCTAGACAAGGCTACTGTGTATGCAGTCCATGGACCGAGCGATCGGACCATCGGTCGCATGTAAAATCGCTCGGCATAAAAAGTTGGTTGAAATTTCTGTAGTGTGTACCCAGCTTAAGTGAAGAATTTCTTAAGTTAAGATGAAAATCCATCTTAACTTCACTCTTATCTCCCCGTTTCTTCTTACAAATAAGCATCTTAACTTTTGCACAAGATAAGATCACTAATGAATCAGGCCCAATGTCTTTATAGGAAACGGTACCGGTACCTTAGAACAGCATGTGTAACTGATGGCACTTCTTGCCACACTGTTCTCCTCTGGACTTATGAAAGTCGCAATCTCTGTATACTTTGTCTCAGTCCTCTCGTCAGTAGCGTGAGGTCAGGTGACTTAGTCACATGAGCGGCTAAACGCCGCTAATAACTGACAAAACTAAAAAAACAGATATAGCAATACGGCGCTAATCTTATGTAAACGCCGCTAATAACTGTCCACCTTCTCACAGTGCTGGGATTAGTTCTCCTCCGGATAACACACTGTTCGCCACTGTCAGATCAAAAGGTACCAAAGACAAAAAAAAAACATTAAAAGTCCTGCACAATCTTATTCATTGGAGCAATTAAAATGCTGAACACGATCTCCTGTCATTCATCAAATTTTTCTCCACTAACACCAGCTGACTTGTTTCGTCCCTGTAACGCAGACTTTCTCAAAGCAAAAGCAGGACACGTATGGCATGTAATGGAGGTTTGTACATGTCTTTAGGCTAGAGGAGATGACATGCAACCTTTGAAAAACATTTCCAACTTCCTCTGCATTTTATTAATAATGTAGTGCAGTTGCTTTTTTTAGATTTTAAAGTCCATTCAGTACTACTGATCTGAGCGACTGTAGACATATGAACCTACCACAATACAAGTGTAAATCAATTACCTTTTTCTTGCATTCATAGACAGATGGAGGTTTAAACCTCGGTCCGCCTTTAGATACATCTTGCACTACACAGCTAGGTCACGCTAAAACTTACAATATGTCCAATTTCCATAGTGCCACAATGTTCTGCTCCTCTCTCGACCAATTATTTTCCATTTGCAACATGTAAGCTGAATTACTTAATGTCAAAACCCCCATGAATTAATTTAACACAGGCTATTATTACTCTCTGTATATTATTTGTACAGATATTGTCATTGCGATGGTAAATAAGCGGGGGAAACAAGAGCATAACATTATCACTACTGCAATGGCTATAACACTTGTGCTGTAATTGGCTGCAGCATTCTAAATATGTACTGACACTTTAAAAGGTATATTTGCCATTTTAATTTTCTACAAATTGTGCCACACTGGGGGCTTGTGTAAGATCGTAAACGCACCCAGACACCCGAACTAAGCACGCTGCAGGTAAATATTCATTGTAAATAATATCTAACCCAAAAAAAAAATCAGCGCTGAGTATGATTATAGCCCAAGGCTGCTGAGGAGTGTAAGTTAGTGTTACCTTGCTATTAGTTGAACACAGCAATTGTTGGCACGGAGGATCGTATGTGAATAATATCTTCTCCTCTAACAAAAAGCCTGTTTACAATCTCAGACTGTCAGATAACTACCTTTTGAGACTGATCAATTTCTTTACAACTTTGGCACATTGAACAACTTAACAAGTACACAGAGATATGTTGTTTCCCAACCCATTCTGTACTATATTAACAAACAGAACTCTGTGCATTCACTATAGGGTTTTTGTTCCCTTCACGTTGCACTCATAGTACAGGGTATTCTACAGAATCATAATTTTGCTAGCAATGTGGAAGAACATTTTTCCATGGATTAATATTCAACATTTGGAAACAATTAAGGATTTAACTTGAAAACCCAAGCTTTGGGGGGAATTCAATTGACCACAAGTTTTTCATTTTTCCGCCGGGTTAACAAAAATAAAAAATTCCCTGCGTTTTGACCCACTGGCGCGACCGTTTTTAGCTAACCCCGTGTAAAAAATAGTGCAATTCAATTGAAAAACAGGTAATGCTGCCCCCACACGATAATAATTGGTGCTTGCAAATTTTTAGGGGAGTGAAGGGGAGGGTTTAACGCGGTCATGTATATATATATATATATATATATATATATATATATATATATATATAAAAAGGATTGGCATACATTTGTATACATTAGATTGCATTACACAACCTTTTTATTTTATAATATCTACATACAGTACTTTCTTTTAGCATATTTTTTTATTTGACTATTTTTTACTATAGAATCATCTATACCATGTCAAAAACACATTAGTACTTACATATTACTACAAAAAAACATACATAAATATAATTAATTAGTGATTTTTGTGTTTTTTTTTTCTTTTTTTAAAATAAAATGAATTTTTTCATGTTATTCATTACTGATAAACATAGTTTATCTTCTTTTTTTCATTATTACATGATTTCAAATAGTTTTCTTAGGTTATTTATTTTTAGCACACCCCAAAGAGGTGCGAGATAAAACAGCATATTGGCCTGTTTAACGCGCCGCGTTAAAAAAAAATGCAATAGCTTTTAACGCGGCTGACTCTCGCACACCCTATACCTTCAATAGATCTTCCACTTGAGTGCGATAGGACTGTTTGAGCAAAAATAATGGTGTGTTAAAAATTGAATTCAATAGCGGGTAAAGTTAACTAAGTAAAACCGCGTTAAAATGATTTAACACAGTGTTAAAAAATAACTTGCGGTCAATTGAATACCCCCCTTTGAGTCAACTGGCCACTGACTAAATAGAAGCATTGAAGTAGTTAACATATTACAGTACATGTATTAGGGGTTTGTTTGTCTGATTTATATTTGCACAGGTGTTTGTGTCATTTGGACAAATAGTTTTTGGACCATATGAGCTCATATGGCAATTGGTGTTATGTTTTATTGAACGTTTTATACGTTCAATAATAAAATTACTGATATCAATATTCACAAATCTCTACACAATTTTGTTATTACACAGAGAGCGCAGTTGCACCATTTGTTAGGTAAATATTCAGTGTCCACCCCTCCACATGTTCCTCAAGAATACAATATGCTCAGAAGACAACAGCATATGCTGAAAACTCACTGGATATCCGTCATTTATCCGAGGGGTGGGGGAGGCAGTCACGGCTGAGAGGCCTGTGAAACACCCTGTATTAACTTGGATAGATGTGATTATATCACCCAGGAGAGGAGGGAGAGAATAGACCCATCAGCAGGAGATACAAAATAAATGTGAGGAGAAAGCCAATGAGAGCTATAAGCACAGCTGATCAGTTTATCAGCTGAACCATTATTATAGATAAAGCAGCCGGGGAAACGCAGGAGTTGGTTTAGGAAATGGTATTCGGCATATCCATCAGTCAGCCGATAAAGTCTGCTGTCATTTACAGATCAGCTTTAATAGCAAGTTAGCAACTATTCATCTTCTAATTGATGGCTAATCTTACAGAGGGAGAAGACATGCTATGGTTATTTAATGGGAAAGCATCGCTCAAATACAAATGGCTACGATATAAGAGATTCCTAGGGGACTATTTATCCGATAGAGAAAAGCCCTTTTTCGGGCGAAAAATGGGATTCCTGCCATCTATCAAGGGCTAACGCCATGTTCTCTGGTAAATGTTCTATTTGGCCCCAACATACGCGTATGGAAACCTTAACATTTTGGGCTAGATTTACTAAACTGCGTGTTTGAAAAAGTGGAGATGTTGCCTATAGTAACCAATCAGATTCCAGTTATCATTTATTTAGTACATTCTACAAAATGACAGCTAGAATCTGATTGGTTGCTATAGGCAACATCTCCACTTTTTCAAACCCGCAGTTTAGTAATTCTGCCCCAGAGTGTTGTCAGTCCCAATCATCAGATAGAAAGTGTATTAGGACAGACAGACTAAGAAAATGACCCATTTCACTGGCTCCCAAACTTCACTTGTATTTTTGTATGTCAGTTACTGGTGATGAGACTGGCAGTTTTCTTAAAGTATCTATTAGCAAGTTAATTTTGTGTTACCACAAGAGGAAAATAAGTGATAATTATGGGGACAGAGCATTTTGCAAGAACGTTCAATGTTCCATAGTTCTCAACACTTCCGATTTCAATATTGAGACTTGTTAGGTCACAAATCGTGCCACAGTCTATCCATGCCTCTGTTAGACCTGTTTGTCTGACCGCAATAATATTTCTAAATATAATCCGGGTCAATGCATATATCATCATCATCATTTATTTACATAGCGCCACTAATTCCGCAGCGCTGCACAGAGAACTCACTCACATCAGTCCCTGCCCCATTGGGGCTTACAGTCTAAATTTCCTAACACACACACAGACAGACAGACATACATACATACATATATACGTCTAATAAACTTTTCACGCCAATAAGTTAAAGTTTGATAAATAGGCCCCTATCTTACAGTTGTGAGATCAACATTCCAAGGTATCAAAACATTTGAGAATTCATTTTTTAGTTTGCCTTTTAGAGTTATTAGCGAGGAGAATGATTTGTGCATGTATACAATTCTATATGTGGATTCCTGCATTTTATCACAAGTTAAAACACAAGGCCCTCTTCAGTGGAAGAATATAAAAACCCCGGTCACAGTCGTCCTATATAATTGTGTTTGTATGCTGCCACGGTGGAAATTTACGGTACTTGGCCCGTCACACTGCCCACTGAAGACCTGGATTTGTTTTCCTGCAAGGTTTACATGGTAAGCTGTGGGTCATGGAGAGACATGACTGGGACGTAGGCCAGGCTGCTTTTTCCTGCCAATATCACTGTACAAATCATTCCGTCTGAATTTCTTTATTCATTACGGATGCCTCTAACAGTTCTAACAGAGGCATGGACAGCTCCTTTATACATTGATGTCCCACACGCTCAGATCCCTCTACCTGGGTCAGCAGCCGGAAAGCACTAACACTCAGGGTTACCATTACATCTCACGGCTGCACAGAGCCCAGGGATTAGACCTACCGTGTAACTGAAAATCTATGTCAGGTTGTACACGGGAGTAAAATTGAGTTAGGATTTATTGACTTGCAAAGCGAACCACTGACAGCTGAACAAAATGAAATGGACATGTGCGTTATTGTTGCAGAAGCTGGGAGGCAGGAATCAGAAAATCCCTCTAATGTATTTATGCAGCCGTAAAAGCAGCCAATGAAAAGGACACATGAGCTGACAATCTAAAGGAACAAAGAAAATGGATGTGATTGCTTTTCATTTGTTGCTTGTAAGTGTCACCAGACTAGTTCTCATGCTGTCTACATGAAGTTCCTGGATGGTTTGGCACCTAGCGAATAGGTCTCTGCGTAAAATAAGAGCCTGTCTTAAATTGCATATTTGCGACATAGGCTGGAGGAAGTCACCAGTTGGACTTTGCCTCCAGGTCAATCACAGAGTCATGACAAAGAATTCAAGGTCTTGACTTGGCCTCCAAATTCCCCAGATCTCAATCCCATTGAGCATCTGTGGGATGTGCTGGAAAAAGAAGTCCAAGCCATGGAAGTCTCACCTCACTACTTACAGGACTTAAAGGATCTGCTGCTAACGTCTTGGTGGCAGATATCTTAGACACCTTCAGAGGTCTTGTGGAGTCCATGCCTCGATGGATCAGAGCTGTTTTAGCGGCACAAGGGAGACGTACACAATATTAGGCAGGTGGTTATAGTGTTAGTGTTATAGTGGCTGATCGGTGTATATAATTTATAAGGCTAGGTACACTCTGAAGAATTTTCCGACCGACGTGTTATCTCAAGTGATTGTACCTACTACTGAAGGTCCGATCAGTCTGACGATTCATGTATACACACTGACATGATTTACCTTCAGATCTGTGCTCTTCATCTGGTCCTCTAGACTTTGGAGAATTATAGCACAATAGTCATTCATTCATTATTGTCACATTGTCACACTGATTAAAACCGCCTTGTTATAGCTATCCACATGTCCTAACGAATTTCGTGACTGAAACTAAACAGTCTGTCTCAGAACGAACAAATGAATTATTCCTTCTTCAGCACTCTCTACATTTATTCACCGGGACATTCAACGCTAGCATCGGCTGAAAAGAGCCCGACTCTGTAAACTCTATGGAGATCGTGAGCATGAGGGCATACACACTACATGATTGGTCGGAAAATATTAAACAGTACAACCAACCAAATGAAACGTGGATTGGTACTTTGGGACGACTTTAGATCATCGTGTCACTAAACACACTCACACGATGTCTGACCAAACGGTCAGATGTCGGCTGATTGGAGGTTTTTCGTGCAATCATCGGGCCAGTGTGTACCTAGCCTAAGAGTACTTGTTAATGATATGGGCGTCACTTGACAGAGTAACAGACGGTAAAAGCTTTGGTACGGCCTTTGCTGAAAGTTGACTCAGGGTGTCTGCAGTATTGGTGCCCATATCTACCGTCACACCTCTGCCCCATCCCTTCACTGAAAGGGAAGAGAAGGACTATGGCAGGCTACAGAAGAATTACATTTATTTGGTATATTTATATAATATTCTTGAATAAAAATCTCGGTCACACATACAGCTCTAACGTGCAAAATGACGATCGTGGCCATAACTTGACAATGTAGATTTTCTGCATAAAGACCAGTTCTGTCGTGCCAAGCATGTGTTGTACATAAAGACCAGTTCTGTGGTGCCAAGCATGCGTTGTACATAAAGACCAGTTCTGTGGTGCCAAGCATGTGTTGTACATAAAGACCAGTTCTGTGGTGCCAAGCATGCGTTGTACATAAAGACCAGTTCTGTGGTGCCAAGCATGCGTTGTACATAAAGACCAGTTCTGTGGTGCCAAGCATGTGTTGTACATAAAGACCAGTTCTGTGGTGCCAAGCAAGCGTTGTACATAAAGACCAGTTCTGTGGTGCCAAGCATGCGTTGTACATAAAGACCAGTTCTGTGGTGCCAAGCATGCGTTGTACATAAAGACCAGTTCTGTGGTGCCAAGCATGCGTTGTACATAAAGACCAGTTCTGTGGTGCCAAGCATGTGTTGTACATAAAGACCAGTTCTGTGGTGCCAAGCATGCGTTGTACATAAAGACCAGTTCTGTGGTGCCAAGCATGCGTTGTACATAAAGACCAGTTCTGTCGTGCCAAGCATGCGTTGTACATAAAGACCAGTTCTGTGGTGCCAAGCATGCGTTGTACATAAAGACCAGTTCTGTGGTGCCAAGCATGCGTTGTACATAAAGACCAGTTCTGTCGTGCCAAGCATGCGTTGTACATAAAGACCAGTTCTGTGGTGCCAAGCATGCGTTGTACATAAAGACCAGTTCTGTGGTGCCAAGCATGCGTTGTACATAAAGACCAGTTCTGTGGTGCCAAGCATGCGTTGTACATAAAGACCAGTTCTGTGGTGCCAAGCATGCGTTGTACATAAAGACCAGTTCTGTCATGCCAAGCATGCGTTGTACATAAAGACCAGTTCTGTCATGCCAAGCATGCGTTGTACATAAAGACCAGTTCTGTCATGCTAAGCAAGCGTTGTACATAAAGACCAGTTCTGTGGTGCCAAGCATGCGTTGTACATAAAGACCAGTTCTGTCATGCCAAGCATGCGTTGTACATAAAGACCAGTTCTGTTGTGCCAAGCATGCGTTGTACATAAAGACCAGTTCTGTCATGCCAAGCATGCGTTGTACATAAAGACCAGTTCTGTGGTGCCAAGCATGCGTTGTACATAAAGACCAGTTCTGTGGTGCCAAGCATGCGTTGTACATAAAGACCAGTTCTGTGGTGCCAAGCATGCGTTGTACATAAAGACCAGTTCTGTGGTGCCAAGCATGCGTTGTACATAAATAAACACCAGTCCTTTGTTTTCTGCTTCTAGCAGTGATGCAGTAAATCTGAGCCGTGAGTGATTCAGGAACTGGCATTTGGCCGGATCTCTTCAGTAACATATGTAAGTGTCTTGTTAACTCAATTTATGTAGTCCTGCACACCTGCAATACTTCAGCGATCAGCTGGGATGCCCCAGGTGAATTCACCATCCCTTGTAGCCTAATTATACCCAGCACTGGCTGCAACTGAGCAAAAACTAAAGGAACTCTAACCACAACCATTTTCTATCCTATGTGTACGGGGAACCGCAATCTACAGTTTCATAAGGGCTTATTAAGTAGCATTGCATTTCATGTTATGCTTATGTACAGGCTATGTACAAACATTTGGGGTGCTGCCTGAAACCCTTTGCTTGACCTTTTCAGACCCTAGGTCACCCCCCCTCCCTCCTAGCTGTTTTATTGTTAGAGAATTATCTCACATGAATAATGTGCACATGAAGGTTTAGGGAAGGGATTAGAACAGAGATATAAACAATGACTCCGAAGGAAAATTAAAGTCTGCAAACAGATTTAATGAAACGTTTATATAAGAGATGAAGAAAATCCCTGCAACATAAATATTAATTTACATTCGCCTCTTAATATTTACAACAATGGTAGAATAAAAAATAAAGTTCACCGCTATCACTTCCTTTAAGATTTATCTTACTTATATGTGTTTTTCTATATTCCTGTTTTCTCCTTGTTTTGCAAAATAAATACATTCATTCAAACTAAACATTCCGCAGCAACATCACGAACATTCTCTTATTGCTCAGTGTATGCCCTAGAGTCTACAGTGGTAATATTACTGGTAAACTGTTGTATTCGGGGAGATAGCATGTAATCATTTCATATGTTGTTTTCCCCAAGAGAAGCTGAATAATTCAGAAGCCGACAATATTACACAAACTCAAATGAAAAGCTCACGTTCCCATCATCCACTTGTGTTATTAGTATTGTCCTATTTAATAACGCCAACCTGAGAGCAGCCTACAATATTATTATTATTATTAGCATTTAATTATAGGGTGCCACAAAGTTCTCCAGCGTCACACACAGCAGACAGTATGGGTTATATACACAGTCAACACCGGTAACAGTGACACCTATAGCCTATAGGAGGTTAGCTATGCTAGCTATAAGGCACTGTGATCATGACATATGTCACCTGCAGGGCCACCCGTAACAGTTATAAATTAGGCAAACCAATGTGGTTGCCAAGGGAGCCAAAGTCACTGGTCCGGTATTTTTAAAGGCCCAAACGGCATGTGACAGAGACCTGACAATTAGAGTATCTTCATTGCCAAAGAATACCATAGTTGCCTACTCTCCTTGTAAGGCCCAACTCTCCTGGGGGTAAATGTATCAAGCTGAGATTTTTTCGGCCGGTTTGAAAAACCAATCAGATTTTAGCTATCATTTACTTAGTACATTCAACAAAATGACAGCTAGATTCTGATTGGTTGCTATAGGCAACATCTCCACTTTTCAAACCCGCCGGAAAACTCTCAGCTTGATACATTTATCCCCTGGAGTGAGCTTTCCTGCCACAAGGTTGACGGGACCATGACGAGAACCTCATAATCACCTCCTCTGTATCTTTAAGAAGCGAGGTCCTACTTAGTCACATTAGTGTCACACTGACCCTGGAAATCACAAATTGAGGGTCCCAGCCACTCTACAGGTGGGTATAATAGAGGAGGATGAAGGTGGTTGGACTAGTTAAGTGTAAAGTCAGTAATAGGTGATTTATTTAAAAAATGTTACAAATATTAAAAAATCTGTACTCATTAAGAATAAAGCATTTTGTAAATGATTTTAATCTGTTATCACCATCATTATTGCCACTATACCTTAAAAGGTACAAGAACTGCCACGATATTTGTTAAATAATAACCCTGTGTTGGTTAGGGCAAAGTGAAAAAAATTTGCAAAAGAGCTTTTCTCCCTTTGTTAAATCTGCCCCATAAGCCTGCTGAATTTTAGAACTATGTAAAATCTGTGCCTCTGTGATATTCCTTTTATTTTCATATTGGAAGTGTGTATCATCATCATCACCATTTATTTATATAGAGCCACTGATTCCGCAGCGCTGTACAGAGAACTCATTCACATCAGTCCCTGCCCCATTGGAGCTTACAGTCTAACATACACACACACACACACACACACAGAGACTAGGGTCAATTTTTGATAGCAGCCAATTAACCTACTAGTATGGTTTTTTTTTAATTTTGGAGTGTAGGAGGAAACCGGAGCACCCAGACGAAACCCACGCAAACACAGGGAGAACATACAAACTCCACACAGATAAGGCCATGGTCGGGAATTGAACTCATGACCTCAGTGCTGTGAGGCAGAAGTGCTAACCACTAAGCCACCGTGCTGTGTATTATAGACATACTTACCAGGAAACTCCTGAATTCCGCACACGCAGGAGTGCAGTCCATTCTACAGCACCATGCCCTCTTCCTACTGAGGTTGAACTGATGGAGGACTCCTGGAAGGGAAGGGGGCAGATGGGGGTCGGCAAAACGCGTCACTGAATAATGGAATTGCAGGGTACCCTATGGTACCCTACCCCCATCCACACTCGCAGTCCACCTCTGAAATCACTTGGAAGGGATAAAATAAAACTTGGCAAGTATGATAATAGACTTGCCATCACCAAGGCAGCCATTTTGGCTTGAGCATGCAGCCTCATCAGTTTCCTAGCAACCAGCGAAAGTCATTTTCACAGCATCTCAGATTTTGGTATCGTTTAACTTTTATTATACCATCTATTTATTGTTGTCTTACTCTGTAACTTTTCACAAAATTGATGCAGTGCTCACCTCTCTCTGGCAGGGGCTAGGACAGCCCTGTACTTCCCCTGTGACACACATTTTTCGTGATCAAAGAATCCAATGCCTTATTAAAAACGGAAATGATAAAATGCTGTAATCCCTTTAAATGGAGAACATTTTGCAAACCTCTGCCTTTACTAGCACTTTTACAAAAGTCGGAAATTAGTTCAAATTCAAATTTCCTGCAATAATTTATGAGTGTGGATTGTTGGGATTGTTGAGGAACACAACAGGAAAGGCTGAGAACTTTAATTAAAAAGAGTCACATTCCCAAGAGGAATAAAGTGGTGTTTCATTAGTGGGGTATTTTTTTAATTTTATCATGGGGGTTATATTGCAGCCACTAACTGTAAAAATAATAACAAAGGGACAACGAACAACCCAACTTATAGGAGAAGAATAGACACGGATCAGTCCCTGGCAACCAGCATTACATTACAAAATACAAGATAAACGTATTTAAAGCATGTATTTAAAGCACATCAGAAAGCTGCATTCTCTGAATACTACTATCTGCACAACCATAGGAAATCCTGTCCCTTCCCCACAGAGGATTGTAGTCACGGACATCAATTATCCCAACGCTGGCACCAATTTCGAAGCAGTGTCCTCACATTGGATTCAATTTGAAAAGCAGCATGAGCACCTTCTGCAAAAATGCTTGTCTGGAGTAACTCTTAATATACTTTAATAGATCAGTTAAGTGGTTAAACACCTTTGGGCAACACCAAAATCGGTCTACCGATCTCCACATGCACCCGCAGCCAGTGGAAGAGAGGGAAATCAATGACAGCATTAAAAAATGAGGGGATTCAAATTCTGCTCAGTATGGATATAGTTAATTTAGTTCCCATTTAAACAGGAATCCCATATAATATTTTGTGGATTTAGGGTTTCGCCTAACAATCTGAAAAAAGTCTGTTCATAAAATATAATTGATCTTTTTATGAGTACATTCAGCGGTGGAAGTGAGCTGGTATACGATGGTAAACCAAGCCGCCACTTCTCCTACTGCCTTCATTGTAAAACGATTTCGTTCACTTACATTTTCCATACCGCCACTTCTAAATTTCCACTTCATCATCATCATCATCATCACTTTGAAAACTGAATAGAATTTTTCAAGATTTTATATCCCAGGACAATATTTCTTCTGCGACAGATCTGACAGACATGAGTTAACGTTAAAGTCAGTTGACGAGAAAATATAGAAAACTGACACCAGGTTGAAAAGAAACCCCAATCTAACTCAACTCAGCACTAATCCAAATGACACCAATTATCTGCAATACAAAACCCTGTTCCTTATTGTGCTATATTTCCCTCTGACAAATTGGGGGTTATATTCACCGTCAGGAACATCTGACATCCTCAGGGACTAGAGCACAAGAGTGAAGCCTCTGATCTGGCTGCTCCAGAGTATACACAGGAACTGGCTGGTCTGGGTCCTGGGCTACCTGATTTTTTTTTCTGTAAAATTTTCCTATTAGGCTGCTGATCCGAGTCTCGCTCCCCCCCGGGCTAAAATATGCCAACCGGCCCCTGAGTCGACATGAGATGGAATTCATCATTCAACTCTCTGCTATCTGTGCACTCTACAACAAAACACCGGCTAATAATGGAATCTGCTGCAGAGGGTTATTTATTATGCTAGAAAGTCGATTCTGCATACAGGGACATGGGAATTAAGTACCTTAGCCCTGCAGCTACAATTAAGTGGAGATAAATTGTCAGAAGAAAAATGTAAGCCTTTTTTTTTTTTTTAGTCACTCACCAGCAAGGCAACTAACGATATATTGCAAGTATTACAATTTACTAACTTCTTTATGGGAGTAATGAAATGAATGTAAGAAGCAGTACACGATTTTGCATTCTGATGTAATCAAACTTGTCACTCCTTTCCATCCATTCAAAGAGAATATATGTCATGGTGCGCTATATTTGGAGCAGGAAGTTTTATACACGTCACCACTTAAACAGTGAGCACAGTCTCCACACTGGAACCTGTCATAAAATACTCGGGCATTGGATAAACCTGGATTGGATTTGCTGCATATATGATAATTTGAGAAGAGTTAAATGTTGTCAGTGAAAACTGGCTATTTGTGTTGGAAAAACAGAAGTGTATCCAAAGACCCCCCCCCCCCCCCTGATTATGTCGCTATATATATATATATATATATATATATATATATATATATATATATATTACTCAACAACTGCTTTCTGTATGAATAGTGCATGTTCTGACTAATACACAATCTCTTTCACACAAAGACTATTCCACATAGTATCAGCTGTTGTTCTTTATGGCTTTATACGTGTGCTCTCTAGATGTTCGTGACCTTTGTCTGTAGAATGTTTCCAAGGCAAAGGATCTATGGAAATGAGACTATAGAATTGCATGGGAAAAGGAACAACATTAAAACTTGGCAACGCTAAACCCAAGGCTATGCATTAACACTATCTACATAATAAATGCTCCATGAAAGCTTTGCTGCTATTTTAACTTTGACTCAAGGTCTCTCATTCAACCAACAGCCTTGGTGTTTTATAGCTGAGAACTGAAAGCTGCAGACTATTGCTTATATTAGTGACACATATATATGGTGATTAGATACAGGCAGTAAAGGCTGTATTTGCCATTATATGCACATGGAATTACGCCAGACTACAATTTGTTGCGTATTTATGATAGTAACCTGTGTGATTCCAGCCTTAATAATTGGAATGCTACAACACTGCTTCAGGTGTCAAACTTACAAGAAACTTTTGCCATTTTTCTCACCCTCTGGTGCCTTGTAGCGGATAAGGATGAATTTGACAACACTGACAAAGGATCGGAGAAACCGCAGATAATACACAGGCCGGTGTACTTATATTTTAGATGGAAATGTATGACTATCTATCATTTTGACATCTGCTGCAATTACAGTAAACCATCGTGTATTAATGCAATAGCTGTCCTGCGCCTGTGAAATAATGGATATTAAAGTGTGAGGGGAATGCATACGTGGTACAGGATGTCAAATTCCCATATAAGCTCTAAAATCACCACATTTAGGGCTGTACTACAACCTAGGTAAAAAAATATCTAATATCGGCCTGGTACACAAGATCATACCAGTCAATATTACCAATTGGAAACGGGTTAAATTACACCATGCCCCTAATTGACCCAAACTACAGTAATTTCAGGCGAATGTTTTCCAATAGGTTACACCCCTTCAGGATGCTGAAAACCAGGACTGTCCAGCAACAATCAGGACCACTGACAGGTATATAAGAGTGTTAGGGGTATATAACTTTCATAAAGAATCACCGAAATCTTCCTACACCAAACTCCATCACTATATTGTGCTGTTGTGGACTCTGCTCTTTCTACTAATACTCTGTCTTTCTGCTTACCTACATTCCCATCTACACATCATGACATTTCCCCAATCACATGACCTCACTAACATAATCATATGAGTGGACAGGTCATTGCCTCCAATATGATCTGTGAGCATGACAATGATATGATTGCTTATTCTATGACCAATCTGATTATATGATTGGCCACTCTGTAAATACTCTGATGATGTGATTGGCTATTCAGTGAACATTCTGATATGATTAGCTATTCTGTGAACATTCTAATCTATTCTGTGAACATTCTGATGATATCATTGGCTATTCTATGAATATCCTAATAATATAATTGGCTATTCTGTGAACATTCTAATCATATGATTGGCTATTCTGTGAACATTCTGATGATATGATGGCTATTCAGTGAACATTCTGATATGATTGGCTATTCTGTGAACATTCTGATGATATGATTGGCTAGTCTGTGAACATTCTGATGATATGATTGGCTATTCTGTGAATATTCTGATGATGTGATTGGCTAATAAACAGGTTTACACACATGGAGATGGACAGGAGATAAAGATTTAATACAATACGGTGCAGACATCCTGGTCAAACTTACCACAAGGCCTCTTTGTGTATTTTGGCTCAATTTAGAAAGAATTTGAACACAATTTTAGAACTACGCTCAGAGTGACAATAATAGACTTGTTCCAATTTATTTATGTATCCTGATTGCACTAATACTGTGCTTAATTATTAAATAAGACTGTTGGTTCTAATACAACATAATAGTTCTCTTCTAATGTACCATTCCATTACTGTGGTTATTAGTTTTTATTCAAGAGGTGCACATTAAACTGCACGCTCCAGTATAAATATTTCATAGCTGATTTATTCACAGCACATTGAAAGAAAATGAATTGCCTTTCAAAACAGAAACATTGCAGGAGAGAAATACGCAATGCTGCACTTTAGGCGTGGCTAAATGTTTTCAATATTATATTATGTTTGGTTTAGGCTTAAATATGGGCTTCAGTGATGCAGAACAGTTTTCAATTTAACACAGAAAACTTTCTTTTAAAAAGTAAAGTTTGAGACATTGTTTAAAGAATCAGATGGAGTTGTTTATTTCCATTGACCTGGGTCATGCCAAGAGTGAAGAAATAGGATTAAAACACATTGGGGGGTATTCAATTGTTCGGCTTGACGGCCGAAAAACTTGCGCTCTAAAACTATTACCGTTAATACGGTAAAATTGCGCTTAAAAACCGTTCATACGGTAATTTACTCGCTGAATTTCTGAGCTGCGAGCTGAAATTCAGCGAGTAATTACCGTATTAACGAGGGATATTATGCACGTATTTTGGGGCTGCCCTCTCCTCCGTCTATTTTGGGAGCAGGTGTTTGAGTTTGCTAATAAGATCTCCTCTCAAAAAGTAGATCCCACTCCGGAAGTGGCTTTACTACAACATTTCCCACCACAATTCCCTCTCCATGCCAGATATGTGTTTTGTCACATTTTGATAGCTGCTAGGGCAACGCTGGCTCAAAACTGGAAAACCCCCGACCTGCCCACACTAAACAAAGTGATAGCTAAAGTTCAGTTTAGCTTCGAAATGGAGACGTGGGGGATGCCATATTCTTCATCCCCTTCATCACCCTTAATAAAGTGGTTTTCCTGGCATGTATATTCTACAGAAGGTGAGGGGGCAATTAGAACCCGAGCCCATTCGTTGCTACCCCTTTCACAGTTCACCTTGAATGAACCCTTGCCTGAATCTACATAGTCCCTTATAACGAGAATATCCCACTGGGAGTGTGACCTCCTGGATGTTACTAGTCTTTTCTTTGCTGTATTACTGACCTACAGACTTGATAGTCCATATTGTACTAAGTACCGTACATTTTAAATTTTGATGTGATGTAATGTGCCTACCCTACTATGTACCCCCCCTTCCCTTCTCTTTTTTCTGGTCCTCCCCTCCCCCTACCCTTTATTTTTTTTCTGTATCCCTTAAACTTGAAATAAAAAATGAAAAATACTATTGAAGTTAAATATATATGTGATTAACCCTTCCCAAGGGGGTGGAAACCCCCAGCCGAATCACGCTGTTTAATTCGATCAACCGGAAGACATGACGGCAACTGGCCAAAGAGATTGTCACATGAGAGGATGGTTGTCACATGAATGGATTATATGGTCATGTGATCAGCTCACGTTAATTCTTGTAAACCTTGTGCATTCAATAATGCTTTTCAACCAGGGGTATTCATCCCCTTTAAGAGAACCTGTATGGTTTTTAATTTTCTTTTCAACCTGCTGACACAAATTTATCTCCACTCATTAATGGCTTCGGTGCCTCTAAGGTCATATGGATCAAATGGTGCTTGAAGAGAGATAGATTCCTGCCCAATTATCTCCGAGGTATACACTTGCTGCATTTTCAGAGGATTAGCATTTGTGACACATTTAGTAGAAGCTCAGTAGATGCAATATAAGCCCGTAGCTAAAAATATGTGACTGTAGTTGTGTAACTGGGGGGGATGCTAACTTCATAAATCAGAATGAGGACAGACAGACACTGGCATTGTGTTTGCATAAATGCATTACTAGTGTTTGTTACTAGTGATTTTGAGGTCAGGTCTTCCCAATGCTTTTACTTGTGGTAACACAAATGAATAGAACAAGATGCGTTTGGAAAAACGCACACAAACACAACACACCTGAATGCAGGTAATAACTCCAGTGGGTATGGGGTCATTAAAGACAGTGGGGCTAATGCAGAGTGTGTCATACGCTTGTTTGCGTGGCGTAAAATACGCAATATTGCGCAGTGAATGCCTATAAACAGAACATACACATATACAGGCACATCTAACACTGCTCACGACTGAAAAGGTGGAACTGGGGAGGAATGGGACAGGTTAACGTAGCCCAAGTACAGTAAAAGTGCGTTCACACAAATGTGTCTAATGCAGACCAGCACGGATAAATCTATATGCCTGTCAGGAAGACATATATATCTATTGCGGATGCTAGAAGGCAAGTGCACAAGGTGATGATGATGACTAGACGCTTCTGATTGATGATTGCGGACTGACACCTCCAGCTGATACCACTTTCATTGCAGGATTTAGAAGACATTTGTTTGAATTCGCTGCCATTTGGTGGTCCGGCCAAAACGGCACGAGCTATACAGACGAATCTAAGTGGTGATTTTACCACGAATAGCGAATACGCGTCTTGTTAGCAAAATGGATGTCAGAAAACGTTTCTGTTCAGGACATTTATATTACAATTATTACGTTAAAGGGGCTAATACACATCCCACACCATGCATCTTGTTTAATAGTTGGTTTCAGTTTCCTTTGTTTCCCCAAGATTGGCCCCTGTGCTGTTACTGTATATCACAGAAGAATTAGGGGCTCAATGTTTACAATTTTTGTCTTTATTCTCAGCGCCTGCAGCCGGAACACAGGGCTCAGTGTCTAATGAAATGTCCTTATGTGCACTTCACTTTTTAAGCGTCTGGGGACATTAAGAGATTCATTTTATTCATTTTTTTGCTCCGTTGTTTATATCCATGTTATTGGATTTATTTTAATCTCTTGTATCAGCAATTATCTTGTTTGTGCTCTGTACTTAGTATTGCATTAGTTTCTTTTGGCGTCTTGTATCCCAGGTTTACTCTAGAACAGAGGTGTCCAAGTTCAGTCTTCAAGGGCTACCAACAGTTCATGTTTTCATCTTATTAGCTGTTCAAAGAAGCTCAAATAATTTAGACAGAGCAAATGTATGCAGCCTGTGGCTCTCCAGCAGTTGTGGAACGTCAAGTCCAAAGCAGCCTGCCAGGCAAAGGCAAGCAATGCTGAGATTTGTAGTTCCACAACTGCTAGAGATCCGCAGGCTGTCAAAATAGGAACACAGCTCCGATTCTGGATAAGGTCTCTACTCATAGGCAAACCGAGGGGGTTTCCTAGTGCCTGGAAACCCCCCTCCAAGCCTGGGGCTGTGTATAATTGAGGTGGCTGGACCCTGCCCCTGCTTCACACAGCTCTGCTTGAAAAGGGAGAGCTGTGTGCACCTAACAGTAGTTCACGCAGCATAGCCCATGTATAATATGGGGATAGGAAGATTTGGAGAGCAGTCAAGTACTGTCTAATATTATAGCCACACCCCCATGCATGCTGGTCACGCCCACTGGCGGCATGGTGTGGTAACCCCCCTCTACAAATACTGCATTTGCTACTTTGCATAAGAACAGTGAGAAAGGGAAGAAATCAGGTTGAATTTCATTGTGCAGTGTAAATTTATAAGCTAGAACAGGTAACGTCAAGATACCTAGTATATAATAATATGACTATGAGTGTAAAAAAGAGTTATCTTTAAACTATGACTCAAAAAAGCCATAAAGGGCCATCCATGCAAATCTCCCTGTGGCTGACAATGAAGACATGAAACAGGATTCGGCTCCTGCTTAGTAAAGGAGCAGACTGTATGTTCTAGAATCCTGCGTACGTTCTCCTCCTGTATTTGTGATGTGTTAGGTACCACCAGGGAACGGGTTAATCTCTCAGCTCTGCTGCTACATTGCTCCCTGCCTCAGAAGTGTGAATGGTGTAACGCTGGCTGTGCCTCCTGTAAGTTAGACCCTTTGTTCGGAACTGGAGGTGCTGAGCGAGAAGGAAGAACCTCCAGAAGCTTTCAAGGTTTTGTTCCAGGCGTCAGGAAGACAATGCAACCAGAAAATAAAGACTTCTCAGCCTACCAATAAGGGACACTTCATTTCTCTCTGCAACTCGTGCTGACATTAAACTAGGTGACTAGACACAGGCTGGCTGGCCTTTTTACCGGGCGTGCTATGATTAGTGTAAATTATACAAAGTTATACATAGAGGTGTTCTTGTATGAGGCAAAGGGGCATATTTAACAAATCCATTGCCCTCTGTGTGTCCCGCATATTTATGAAAGGTGCATCGCAGCAGATATCGTGGATATCTGCTGCTTTGCATTCCGCTTAGTTTTTGGGAGCAGTCACCATTCAATAGTATGGTGACTGCTCCCTCTCGCAATCTAACAAGAAAAATATTTTTTTTCGGAAACTTGTCATGATAATGGACACCAGCTGAAGCTGGCGTACATTATCACAAATGAAAAATTTTAGTACTGTCAGCTCAGCTCCAGGCGGGGCTGAACGTGTCATCCTGGCACGCCCCCAGCCACCAATAGGCTGAAATGGACAAAGATTGACAGGGGGCTTGGCCTAACGGCGCGATTCACGTGGCCACGCCCCCAAGATAGAGCCCCCTCCCGAAACATCTGGCTGCATAAGTTGGTAAGTATGGTATTAGCATGTCCCATTTATACTACCATTAACTTTTTGCTGTCACCTAGTATCCAGTAACTGTGCATTCATGTGTCATATAATATCATACCTCCCAACATTTGGAAATCCCACGTGGGGTGTAATGGAGTACTAGACACCCCCGGGGTGTCTAGTACTCCATTATATTAAGGGGGCACCATGTAGTGCCACATGTGTGCATCATCAATAACTATTCCCCCCACTAGCAATCAAATAGTATTCCCCGGTTAATATAATTATATATTCATATTTCTCCAATAATATAATGCATAATATAATACAATAATATTGCCCCCTTAATATAATGGAAAATAAAATGTTAACCCAAATGTTAATTATACATTAATTTTGCCCCTTAATCAATAAATAAAGAGCGTCCCAATAATTTATATGTCAGTGGTGCCTCTTCTTATGTTCTGAATGTCAGCACGCAGTTTTGAGCAATCTCGCCCCTCACAAACACCTCCTTTTACTGGCTTTTTTTTGGTGGCTTTCCCGACTGTTTCTCAAATATCAGCTTAGTAAATCTTGCTGTTGATCATGTAGAAAATCGGGCAGGCGATTTTGTAAAATGGTGCATTGCAAAACTGTGGTTTGCAGCCACTTTAGTGGCGGTTTGGCCTTTAGTAAATCCGGCGGTTTCAAAACCGCCAAATACCGCCCTTTAGCAAATCTAGCCCCAAGTGTTAAAAGGATAAAAAAAACAAAAAACAACTGACACTTGAATAAATGATTCTGTCACAAGTAATACCAGGCTCTGGTCTTAGATTATAAAGCTGACTGAAAACACTTATGAATAATTGAACTAATGACTCTGCCACAAAGACCCATGTAAATGGACCGTCACACCATCAGAAAGCCACAAAAGAAAGTATTGAGCTTTTATCCGCATTTTATAGACATAAAATAACCTAAAATAAGCTTGGCTCCGACATTTTTATTCCTTGCTAAAGTAAGATGACTTTCTTTTTCTGTACTAATATAATGTCCACTACTCTCTTATGTGCATAGAATTTTACTGGACATGTGAAAGTGAATATAACTACAAAGACACTATAGTATAAAGTAAGTATTCTGACATAATACATGGTAACTTCAAATTGTGTAGATGATTAAAAACATGTAAATTGACTGACAAGGACATTTTTCAGCTATGTGACCTTGGTTTAGCTGTGGTTCGTGGTGATGGATGAAGATACTCTGTCTGAATTTACATAATTATATGTCAATAGATTACAATACATTACAATATGGATGAAAGATCCCCTTGCTGGGCCTCTGCTGTTTGTATAAATTCCTACAAATTTCCTCCATATATTTGATAACACCTAGAACAAATCTTAATACAATATCCCGTATACTGGTAATTTCTGTATTACCGATAGCATTATATAACTTTTCATAGAAGTAATACTGATGAAATGACACAACTTATCTTGTCAGCACCCACTACATCTCCCACTGTCACTCTGCATGTGACACGGTGTGTACTGCACTGTCACTTATAAGGAAAATGTGCCTTTTACTTTGACATTAATGGATTTAATTGCCGTTGGTTTGGCTTATAACTCATCAATCCTTCCTATGTAGAAGGATGCCGTAGCGCCACTTTCAGGTAGCTGCTGTTAACGTAATCGGACTAAAGGCACTCCGGGTGTTGTCAAACTACGAATCCCAGCATGCCCTGCCAGCTACCGGCTGGCTATCTACAGGCAAAGCATGCTGGGGCTTGTAGTTTTACAACACCTGCAGAGCCAGAGGTTGGCCAGGCCTGTATTAGTGGGTCCTAATTCCCTTTGTAAAAACATGAGGGGTAAACATATCCCAAAAAAGGTTGTACTGTATGAAGTTTTCTCAAGAAAGTTAGTACCAACAAAAATAAAATGTTCTTTATGTTCCCACAGACCATGAGGGTTTCTTACATGTTTATCATTTGGAGAGGAAAGATCAGGGGGTAAGTGTATTAAAATGTGGATTTTGCAAGTGGCGGATATTCAGCAACTTTGCAGGGAAAATTTAAAACGGCAATGGTTTTAAAGGCAAGTTTTGCCTTTAAAGCCATTGCCTTTTTAAATTTAACTCTTTAAACCTTTTTAAAGTCAACTCAAATAGAAGTGTGACCCCAAAATAAAGAGGCACCTCAAAGGACAGTGTTTAATTGGCGCCTGGACACCCTTACTGTATTGCTGTGCACGCAAACGCCTCTGATCCGCCTCTCAAAGCGCAGGTGGCTGCAAGTTGTAGAGACGTGGGTCCGGATTCATTAAGGAAACCAAAGCAAAAAAAAATAAGCAAAGTTGGTCCTGGACAAACCATGTTACAATGCAAGGGGTGCAAATAAGTTTATTATTTTGGACAAAAATTAAATACTAGCTTTTTTTTACACAGCACACAAATACTTGATAGCTTTATTTTCACATTGAAATGTAAAGTTGATCTAGGACATGCCCTACCCCAACTATAAATCTGCCCCCACATTTTACATTTACCCCCCCTCCAATACAACATGGTTTTGCCAAGGTGAAAGTTAGTCCTTCTTTTTGCTTTGTTCGCCTGAATGCCTCAGGCCCGTGGAGTTACAACTACTGACACACATTGTGCACCTGTGCAGTGTAGGACATTGTATGCAGGACGCATATTTACGCAGCGTGAATACGCTTGCGTTCAACTCGCTATCAACCCCACAGTGCCCACTTTTCTATGTAATGACAATTATATATGCCATCAGTTCCTCCCCGTATACTCCAATCTTCTATTCTCTCAGCCACACGAGACGCCGTACGCAGCGTTGGCCTCTTAGTTTCTAGAACAAACGTGAATTTGCCCGCACTCTCCTCCTGTGCTGGAGTGTTTGACAGATAAGCTGCTAATTACTCCCTGGGTGTAGCCGAGGAGGTGAGCCGCACTTAGCTGGCATTGTGTCGCTGTGCTGTAGGTGTTGAACAATGCAGCTGTCAAAAGGAAAAAAAGTTGCCGGTTTCTGACAGAGCCTCTGTGATAATCCCATCTCAGCGGGAAGTCGGTGGCGTACAACGTTAACCCCTACCCTGCTGGAAAGACGGTGGCGGTTATCGGAATTGTCAAGGGTTTTATTACTGTTAAGCCGTTATACAGCCCCCCCTACCTATATTGTAAGCAGAGGTATAAGGTACAAAACACCTCATGCCTCGATGACGTCATGAATTCCTAGCAAGATGGCTGCCTTGCTGTGTGTACGTGACAAGTCTACCAGGGTCTAGAATAGCAGAATATATCACTATATAACAGACTAACTGCTATATAGGCACCCATCACAACAATTAACCTTTTGTCTGGTAGAGCACCTTCAACTAATTAGTTACCATGACAACCAAACTATGAAAAGAGGGACACAGTCATTTTCAAACACTTCTTTCCTTTCAGATACATTAATAAGGATACAACTGCTTCAGTACAGGTGAGCTCAGGGCTGACGGAGCTATTGATTTACATGTGTTTATGTACACTCTATTTATACACTATGGGCCTGATTCATATTCGGAAGTAACGTGAACGAAACTTGCATTTAAAAAAAAACATACGTAACGTGTAAGCACGTCCGTCCGTATTCAAATACAAGCGGATCTCAAGAAACGTGTCCAGTTGAATCTGGGTGTAAGTATGCTCTGGAGATACGTCACTTGCCGTATACAGACAGACAGGACAAACTGCATATGTACAAGATAAAGTCCCATCAGAACGCATGCAAACAAAAAAATATTCTATGAAATAAATTAACAACTCTAAGTACAATAATCATTAAAAAAAATATGTTTTTGAAAAAAATTGCATTTTTATAGTTCGAACTTGCAAACCCATGTTCTGTGCTATATAGTGGCACGCATACGTGTTATTAATACAAAGGCGATGCCGTGATAGTCATCACTATCAGTCAGCACTTTAAGTTGCTCTATAAATGGTACAATTGATGCGACTATAAAAACAAACTTAAGAGAGACCAGAGCGTGAATGGCTGCATCTGTGTTAGCAGTAACATGCCCATACTGTACATTGCCTACGTCCATCCGTCGTTCAATACCACATTCAGCCCTTCGAGACGTAAGTGTCATTGCATGCGGACATGATTTGCAAGCAGTTGCAGTCACTGGCATAAGTCCCGTTGTGGCAAAAATATGGGAGTCTCCAGGTATGTCTGGAAGAGTCACAGGGAGACCTCCTTCACTCTCAGGAGAGCAGACAATTCTCCCGGAGAGCGCTTGCCTATAGAACGTGGACGGAGACATAATGTGATCTGTATCGTCAGCCCATGCCCACCGTGGTCAGCACAGAGTGGCAGGGGTGCGGTGCGGCCTCTGTCTCTCTACGTGGGGTATATGTTATTGACCCACGCACTTGATGATGGAATACGTCGCCAAGCCCCGCCCCCTTTTCGTTTCCGGTCTCACCTCCAGGAAGCAAGGTAGGAAAAACAGGTAGGTATACTGTACCTGGCAACCCATTTCAGCGGCAAAAGAGGGGATTACAATTTTGTCTTCTCCCAAAATAATAATTTTATGCTTTTGCTTGTATTCTGTTGTGTCTCACTTCTTATATTCCATGAAAACTACTATACATAGACCCGCTGCATGGCTGCAGTGCAAATAGTTCCCATACATGGCGAATATCTGCAGTGTCTCCTATCCAGACCCACAACATACGTGTTAACCAACTGGAATTAAAACCATTCCCTTTGTCCCGATCTTCATGGCTGATCGGTATACCTACTCACAGTGGCGTCATATTGCCCCATTTCATCCGGTGATATTTGTATGTTCTTAAAGTTACTTTTTTACATTAATAAAACAAGTCTTTACAGCTATTACTTGATAGAACCAGTAGTTAGCCAACAGGGCCTGCTGGGACTTGTAGTTTCACAACACCTGGGGAGCCACAGGTTGTCTAGGCCGCACTTATCCAGAAATGAAAACCATTTATTTATATAGCGTCACTGATTCCGCAGCGCAGTACAGAGAACTCACTCACATCAGTACCCATTGGGGCTCACAGTCTAAATTCCCTAACATACACAGACACACCCATTTGTTAGTAGCCAATTAATCTACTAGTATGTTTTTGGAGTGTGGGAGGAAACCAGAGCACCTGGAGGAAACCCACACAAACATGGGGAGAACATACAAACTCCTCACAGATAAGGCCATGGTCAGGAATTGAACTCATGACACCAGTGCTGTAAGGCAGAAGTGCTAACCACTAAGCCACCGTGCTGCCAAAAACACAGTGTGTCTGTTACTGTTTAACCCACTCAGCTCCCAACTGAACTAACATATACCCCAATAGTTCCGATGTCGGTGGGGCAGCCAGATCTGTCGCTAACACACAGTATAAGCAACTTCTCGCGCACGGCTAACAAGGCTCCAGAAATGCAATTCTCTGGATTTGCATCAAATGCTTCTCAACCTACAGCCTCGCGCTTTATATTTTGCAGAGGTTAACCCCCAATCTGACACAGACTTCCATCACAAGGAAATGGCGATAATTAAAGCCTGTGGGGGAGCAGTAATTCATATGAGTCTGACCTATTATTACATAAGGTGGCAGCCTCCGCTGGGAGATATGTATTGGTGTAATTTATTGCACTGTCCTTTTCTAATAGAGTCGTATTTTTCTTCCTTCTCTGCGTGCCAGCAGACAGCCTACTGCTTCTACACGCGGAATTTAATTATTTGATTGTCTAATTGTGCAACAAATCAAATCCTAATTTCCAGTTTTATACAGCCCTTGGGTTAGAGGACTCTCACAGTACAGGGAAGCTCAAGTTCTACTGGTAAGGGAAGAGTTAAGTCACTCAATAGGCGCATATAACCCAATTGCTGCTTTGTACCATGATGTTATACTTGATTCACGTGCACACATCAATCAGCGGCTTTGCATAGACACAGCAACGTATAGCACGATTTACAACTGTACAGCTGATTTATGGTAAACTGTAGTATGATATCAGTTCTAGAGCAGTGTAAAATAGCCGTCAACACAAAATTAAAGAGGACCTGTAACAATTCTTATATTAATTCATATATAAAACCCAAAATGCTTTGGTTAAGCTTACCATTTAGGAATTGATAATATCATTGTTTGACAAGTCCAAGTCAACACCTATAAAATACATATTCTGCATGGCGGAATTGCAATTAATTCGGATGCATGGTGCATTGCAACAACTGCACTTAGGTACCAGACAGCGTCTAACTACATAGTATGAATCGTCTTTACATATGTTATTTTGCATATTAAATGACAGTCATAGCAGAAATTCGACCAAATTCCACTGGTTCAAAGGCCATTCACACCTCTGCGTTACAACTGTCAACAGAACCTGATTCCAATTTGCGTCATACATCCGCATTTTGCATTCGCCCATCCCATTCGAGGTTCGCCATTCGCATGAAAATTAGCGCTTTCAAATATATTTAAACACTATTTAGATAATATTTTGAAATAATAAAAATGTGCTTTATAAAAAAAACCTGTCCGAACTTCGCCATTAATATGAATTTAAGCTCAAATACGTTCAAGCCCGTTGGCGCACGTGGACCAGATCAACCACGGTCTAATTTGTCCGATTTTTCTCAAATTGAGGGGGGAAAAAAATCATTAATATATAATTTGACAAACTTCAATACATTTTCACATTTTTGTACTGATTAGAAAAACGATATGCGGCCGGTTTGAGCATCTCTAGTTGCCAATATATTTCACACAGTCTCTTGTTGGGGTTTCAATACTTCAAAGAGAAGAAACTTGAGTTAAGATACAAATATGTGTCTCAAAGCAACCAGTTCATTTGTATTCTCCCTGTGTCTGTTAATGAGATATGCCAACGAGGTCTTGCTGTAATTCACTGTGGGAATCCAACTGACAATACCAGATCCATCTCCTACTTCATTAGTGAGCCTGTTGATTGGATTGACTTAGTGAGACACCTCTACGTCCTTATCCTTCCACCTGCATCTACTGCATCTCCTCTCCGCTAAATGATAAATGTGAACACTTGGGCCTATATACAGTGAATTCTAAAATGACAGCTAGAATCTGATTGGTTGCCATGGGCAACATCTCAACATTTCCTTTTTAGAAGGGTTTGATAAATCTACCTCTACAAATGACTAAGTATTCTTGTCCAGGGAGAGTTTGGAAATGTGTTATCTTCTTGGGAGATAGACGGGAGGTTAATAGAGTTTGGAAGTAGTATATGAAGTACGGCACTGCAAATTTTCGTGGTGCCTTATAAACAATAATGATAATAAGATCAGCTGTCACCATAGAGTGTGGCTTATCTGTAATGTTATATAGCTGTGAATAGTACACAGAGAATGTGTCAGACATATATTAGGATTTTGTATGTATTTGTTTGATGTATCCAATATGTAGGGAATGTTGTGTTTGACTCTCTAATGCCTTCATCTATATATAAGTAACTTATCAGCTTTGGTACCTTTCAAATAAAACTTCATACACATATCATTATACAGCATTCCGCAGCGCTGTACAGGGAACTCACATCAGTCCCTGCCCCATTGAAGCTTACAGTCTAAATTCCCTAATATACACAGACACAGACTAAGGTCAATTTGATAGCAGCCAATTAACCTAGTAGTATGTTTTCGGAATGTGGAAGGAAACCAGAGCACCAGGATGAAATCCACGCAAACACGGGGAGAACATACGAGCTCCACACGGATAAGGCCATGGTCGTGAATCAAACTCATGACCCCAGTGCTGTGAGGCAGAAGTGCTAACCACTGAGCCATCGTGCTGTCCAACATAGGTTGGAAGAATAGTTTAAGGAGATATTGTGACAATTCGCTAGTCTCATTACAAAGGGATGTAAGAGGTCTGGTGCATACTTTTGTATCAAATTGTTTACTAAGTTGTTTTCATGAATTCATTTTATTTTGCAATTCTTCTGCTTTCCATGTCTTTGATGTTTGAGATGGGAAGATAGTTGTATGCAGAGGTGTCGCGTGGAGCCACGGTGCCCAGAGCATCTGCTCCACCCGCTACGCCCTTGGTTGTATGACGTGACCAGGCAGAAGTTTAATGAACCAACAGCCTGACTAGGCTGTAGTGTAGGGTGTCAGGCTTTTGGGGGGAATACAATTGTGAATTGTAAAATTCATTATAAAATATAGAGAATAGTTATTCTCCAAAGTGAAAAAAACAAACAAATCATGAACAAAAATGTAGTAAGGTTTTAATCCTGACGTATTCCCATGGTCAAGGCTGAAGACAATGAGTCATCTTTGGGCGGGAGCTTGAGGATAAACGAGTAGGAGAGACAAGGATGGCGCAGCCCCTTCACATCTTCACCCTCAGTAACGCTCGTCACGCCTGCGTTCTGCTGTACAGTTCTGATTTTAATGAAAATAAAATCAGTGACAAAGCCAAGTGTAGCTGAGTTAGGAAATACGGGAACCTAAAAATTGGTGGGGGGTGAAGGGAGCAGGATTTTAAATTAAGGAAGAGTTAATTGTTGCCTACACATATTAGCTAGGCGAGGGGGCGCTACAAGCGTATTAGCCTAGGACAGCCTGAAACCTTAACCAGGCCCAGTGACCAGGTCACATGGATTTCAGAGGAGGTGAATTTCTGAAGAAGCCGTATGTCTAAGGAGATGAGATCTTAGCTTGAGTAAGTGGAATGGTCAGGAGAGAAATATGTGTGGGCATGGTCTGTTGGATGGTGTGACTGGATCACTGATAAATAACTTCTGGTATATATTTATTTAAAGTAAATAGCACAGGGTGCTTATTTATATAATTGCAGATGCACTTATTTTTGATATTGTGTAAATTTTGAGATAGAAAATCGTCATTTCTGAGACCAGGGTAGAAAATTAGTTTTTTCTGTTTTAGCCTTTCTCAAAGAAATGCTTTATTTCTGATGTATATATCTGATACAATGAGCCTTTGTTTAGAAAGTCTTTGTGTATTGTGATGTGGGGAAAAGACTTGTTTGGGGGTTTATACCTTTCTTTGGGAATGTGTATTCTGCAACTGTTGGAAGAAAAGGTCTTATGCTAATCAGGCCTTTTGTTGTGTGAGGTCCAACATTGAAGGCAGGAAGGTTCAATTAAGACCTTGCTACTAGATTTCCTGTGTCTAAAAACAAGATGCAGGAGTTCACCGAATTTGTAAGACATCACAGATAAGCGTAAATATTGCTGGCTTTGCAATGCATGTAAATCCATGTTTGTGCAAACAGGTTACACCGATTCTAAAAATAGCCTGTGTCTAAACTGTATAAAAGGCACTGGCTTGTATTGAAAACTTGTTCTTCTGATTTCATCTGACTTGAGTGAGCACTGGTACCTTCAACCAGTGTGAGAGCAAATAAACATCTTGCTTCAAAGACCTGCTTGGAAACATCTTCAATATTGCTGTATTCCTGTGACCTACAGATTAGACCCAAAATCGAATCCGTTCCCGGCTGTCCTAAGGTTTGGACCCAGCTTTTCCGGTACCACCGTTTTGCCTGCTACCCTGCAGCCCTGGTCAGTGTGATAGGCCAGGAGGGATCCATCCAAAGCATCCCTGATCCAAGAGGTCAGGAGTACCAGCCCAGGTACACCAGCAACGAGATACGCTAACAGCGTCAGTTACCCAGAAGAAACCCGGTTCTGGATGCCGGTATAGGAGTCCAGTGGTGGCAGTATTTGTAAGCCCCTCCTACTGCGACAAGAGGGCGCATTTGGGGTAACGAAAGGGAACTGTGGCACAGTAAACCCAGATGAGTCCCAGCAACAACAGACAGGGTGGCATAGGCGGTCTACATAGCCCTCTACACACCAGATTCTTTTAGCAAAAAAACATAGTGGAATAGCGAGAGAGAGGGCTTGGCGAGTAGTTTGAATGGTTATAATAAGTGATATGTAAAGGAATGGGTTAGGTACAATATTATTCTATCCCCTTCCTTGTTTAATTCAATTATGTTAAGTATTTTCCAGGGAAAGCGGATTTCATGAGAATTGGCACATACACATTGGCCAGGGAATATTTAATTTCATTGTTTGAACAAAAAAGCAAGGTCTATATTCCTTGTTTGTCTAGTATTTCCTCTCTACTGACATAACAAATGTGGTGAATTAAAACAGCTAATCCCTTTTTGTTACAGCCCTTTAGCCAGAACTACCTTAGGAAAATATTTATAAAAGCATTTTGGAGGACTTTTAGGAATTAAAGTGAGTATATTGATCTACTACAGGAGACCTTAGTTTATGGAAACAATGTTAATGCCTATGATCTTTTAATGGGTGAATTAAGGCTTACGACATTGAGGGACATTCATTTTAGTGTCATATAACCTTATTTAATATTGTTGTGAGAGTATATCTGTAAAAAGGTGGCATTGGGAAAAGAGGGAATTTGTAGATTTAAAAGATAGTTTAAAAACAAAAATGTTGATTAATAAAAATATCTGTACTATCCACAGAGGCCAGACCACGCCACACATCCCAATTGTGAGACCTTCAATAGTCCCCCAAATCACCTCTGCACCCCCACTTGACTCATCCCTAAATGCTCCACTTGTCCGTTGGGCACCTACTTGCCAAAAAAAGCCACCACATGCCATTCAAACCTTCCATGTGACATAAAATGTCATCACATGCCCACCATAAGTCCCCTACGTACCCCCACATGGCACTTAGACCGCCCCTCATTTCCCCATTCACTGGGAATACCAGTGACCTAGCTTATTGGTCACTATTTTTATTATTAATTTAAATGTTACTCATAACTGCCTAAAAATTGCTTACCTTCAGTCTGGAGAACGCAAAAGAAGGGAGGGGGGAGCCACATGACACAGACAACAATGCACTCCCCACTCCTCTAATTACATATAATTTTATCATAGATTTGTAAGGCGCCAAAGTGCTGCTTTGCGCCGTACTGTAGGGAAAGCAGGACATAGATAAAACAGGGACATACAAGGTAGACAAAATAAACGCAGACATGAAAACAAAGGGTATGGAGGATCCTGCTCATTAGAGAGCTTACATTCTAAGTGGAAGAAGGCACAGCTGAAACAAGAGGAGCGAGTGTGGCTCTGAGTGGAGATTGGGACACCTGTGAGGGTGCATTAGTGTGAATAATGTTATCAGGGATAAGGTCACCTCTAAAAATGAGATGGGTTTTCGAAGAGCGTCTTAAGATTTGAAGGCTGAGGGAAAGACTGATTGAGCGTGGTAGGGAACATATGCTGCATAACCTGTGTGAATTTTGCAGAGGAGATCACGTGATGCTGAAGTCAGGTGCTCCCGCCACGTTCATAGAAAAAGCAGAAGAGTCAGACAGGAGGCAGAGACCCACGGACCGTCTGTTGCCCATCACTGCCATGGGTGAAGGAAAATGGGGACCCATGGGCGGAACAAAGCAGAAGACATGGGAGTGAGGTCAAATTTACCAAACACAACCCTTAAGTAGAGCTGCCATGTTATTAGTGAAAAATTGCAGCACGGCCAAGGTGCAATGTTGGTTACTTATCAAATTCTCTTAAAGACACCCTTTCTCAGAGAAAAATAAGTTTATTAATGAAGGCAATGGAGTAGTAAAACCCTTTAATCAAATTTATGGTACCTAAATCCCTGAGACAAGTAAGCACTGTTACACAACAATATTAGTACCATAGCAAGTGGACTTCTCATTTTTATATAGGCACAAATTATACAGCCTTAATGTATATAGCTTATGATTGCAGTTTGTGTAGTCAGTCCCTGTAGGTAGTGTAAGATCAGGATGGTTGTGTCAGGTGCCAGGAGTTCTAGGCCCGGTATGTTCATGAGCTGAACATTCCGTCTGGACGTCTTGTGGGGATTTAGACTTGTTTGGGTGAAATTGTCATATAATAAGTTGTTCAGTAGGTAAGAATAAAGTGCGCTGGATAAGAAAAACAGGAGACTACCAACAGAATAAGTGAAAACATTTACGGGTTCATATAGAGTTGGACACATTTGTGTCCAAAACACAGACTTAAAATGTGAGCAGTTATGTGTTTATTTTGTGTTGCACTTAAAATAAACATGTACATGCATAGGCATGTAGAATATAAGTGTAAAGCACATGAAGATATACTTTAAGTGTATCATGATTTGGCAGTATGCCTGAGATGCCAGTCATCATCATCAAATTGGTCATGATGAAGAATGCTGTTTTAAATGTGCAAAAGAAAAAAAAATATTTATTTACACTTTTTTAAAAAGGTGCCGCCCTAAACCCCCACCCCTCCAAAGATCCAAGCACCAGTGCCCATAGCCGGACAAACAACGTGGGGTTCAACTGCAAAAGCCGCAACCGGCAGCAGGCAGTGACAGCCTGGGCTGGTCTCACTATAACAGGGAAACCAGCAGCATGGGGTCCCCCTGTTATAATGTGACATCATCCCACTAGAGCCGGATTAGGTCCCTCCTCTGGGACCACCCACCGTTTATTTGACTGCGGATCTCCATCGCTTTGCCGAAGTGAGGCCCCCACACGGAATGCACACCACATGACAGGACCATCCCATGTGTGCAGAGTCTGCCTCTTCAACACAGCACGGATAGAACAGCATAGGTGTGAGGAAATGGAGGAGGGGGGTATCTTAATATAATGTTTGAAGGAAGGCTGCGGGGTCTTATTATAATGTGTGAAGGAGGGCAGGGGGGGTCTTAGTATAATGCAGGTGGGAGGTAGGCTAGTAATTTAATGGTGGAGTGTGGGTAGGGGCTAATTTAAATAAATTTTATGGGTGCTAATTTATTTGTGGGGTGATGGTGGGGCTATTAATTTAAGATGGGGTGATTGGACCTTTAATTTAATGCTAGAGTGGTTTGGAGGCTATTAACTGAATGTGGGGCTAGTTGGAGAGAATGAGATCTATTTATTAAATGAGAATATGAATTATTTAATGGCAGTGATGGTTGCAGGAAATAGGTATATTTATTAAACGTAAATGCCGGGGTGAGGATGGGGCTCTCTAATGTAATGTGGGTGTAGGCTATTAATTTAATGGTGGACCATGGGTCGGAGCTAATTATTTAATTGTGGGTGCTGTTAATTTATTTGTGGGGTGCTGGTGGGACTATTTAATTTAATAGTGGGGCATATTAATTTTAAGGTGACGTGACTGGACCTTTATTTCAATGCAGGGCTGAGTGTGTTGCACTTAAAATAAACATGAACATGCATACGCATGTAGAATGATTTAATGCCGGGGATGGTTGGAGTTTTCTAAATGTCATATACTCATTATTTTTAGAAATGGGGCATCCAACATTCCAGGATCCAGACAAGCAGCAACTGATCTAAAGAAACCAGCAGCCACAAGTGGTGAAAGAGACAAGAACAGGTAGGAGAGAGCAGGACAGTCTGCCAACTATCCTGAATCTGGTGGGGCAGTCCTGAATTTGGGTGACTGTTTTGCTTAGTCGGGATTTGGTCCCACAAAAAGGACAGTTGGGAGGTATGTCCCACTTCACACTGTACTGCTCATGAAGGCAGAGCTGCGCGCACCTAACAGTAGCGCACACAGTATTGCCTGCAAATTTGTCTAAAATGATAACCATGTTACTCCTGTCTTAAGTACCTTGGGCCTCCCAGAGCCTTAATCCAGCTCTGAGCCCCACTCTGTTAAGCACGTGGCTGAATTCCCCGGTGGAATCGGGCCCGCCAAAAATATGCACTCCTCCCTGTGTTGAGGTAATAAAGTCTTAAATTCAGCAAATAGCATTTTAATATGTGGCATTACAGGTCCCATCACACCCTGGAAGCCATAAGCGGTTTGGGTACGCTGGAACTTGTAGGACTACAACTCCCAGCATACGCATGGCTGCCGCAGCATACTTGAATTTGCAGAACTATAAGTGCCAGCATGTCCTGCCATTCAGGGCTGTTGGGACCTGCATTGCCAAACAGTAAAATACTGTAAAAAAAAAAAAGACACAGAAATCCTTTAATTAAAAACAAGACTTGTTCAACACTTTATTGTGCTTCTCATTTCAAAGGGATGGTGTTATTTCCTCTTCTTTCCTAATAAATCCACAAGGAGATAAAAAAACAAAAAACATTTGAATGACACAGAACTGCTCCTTGCTGAGTCCTTGCACAAATGTCAGGTCAAGAGGACTGTCAGCAACTAAACAATATAGAGAAGCTTTGCTCTGATTGGTCAGAGCCTGATTGCATTGTTTCAGCTACACTCTACTGGGGTCTCTATGAACGTCATTGTATCAGTGAGGTTCATTAAATCATTGTTATACTGAAGTCATTGGGTAAGTCCAAGTAGTAGGTTCAGTTCTGGACTCAGGACTATTTTAACAATGGAGATTATTTTCTCTTAAAAATGGATTCTTAGCAGTGCATCTCTGGGTGTCTTAGCTCCTAGATGTTTTGGTTTCAGTAACCTGTCGGCCCCAAGCCAGTAAAATCTCTGTATCAGAAGCAGAAGGGAGTAGAGCCTGCAAAAGCTTGTATAAATAAGGCATTAGTTGTAAATCGGTTATTTAATCTGCTATGGCTGATTAGTATTGTGGCGGGGGTCTCCTTAGTCTGCAGCTGTTCTTCTATATCATGGTCTCTCTGATGCGGAGAATCAATTACTGCATTATGGATTTTAATGAGGTCTTGAAATGTAGTTTCCAGATGCTCTGTTTTGTCTCAAAGCTCCGTAACCTCAGATTTTATTTCTGATAGAATTGTTGCAAAGGAGTTTTACAATATCAGTTTTGAATTCTTCGAAGAGAGAACGAATGAGGGAGACTGTGACCGGACCTTTATTCTAGGATCAGTCTCCTCATCAGAAACCAGCAGGGACATTGGAGAGCACAGCCCCCACTACACGCCCAGGTGTATTGGCATTATGTAGAACATACTTGCCAACTTTTCCTCGTTGGCTTTAGGGAGATCCCGGAGAAGTGGGTGTGGGGGGGCGGGGCTTGACAAACCGCATCATTTGGCCCCGCCCTAAATGATGATCACAATTTGGGCCGATTACAGCAGGGGGCAGGGCTAAGATGTCATGATATTTGCGCCATTAAGCCCCACCCCCTTCACTTATCTATTGCGGGAGCGAGAACCTGAAGATTGCCCTGCTCTCCTGGGACCCTGGAAGGTCTCCCAGAAATGCCGGAGTCTCCCGGACATTCCGGGACAGTAGGCAACTATGCGTTAAAGAAAAGCAGCTAATGAATCTCTACAGACTGAAGTGTCTTTTACATTTCTGTATCCATTACTGAAGTCATGTTGTCTTACCTGACAGTCTTTGATTAAATCTTGGTCTCCATGAAAATGGCCACCTCCATAGGCATCAATACAGGGACATAGGACACAATTTCTGAACTGTGTCATCATGCCACAGATGGTGAAGCCAACCACGTCTTGTACTGGCTCAGCATCAGGGAGAATGCCAGACTCTTCAGGGAGTGAGGGAGATCACCCCTATTTCAGGAAGAGTTGGCAAGTATGATCTAGAAAATGTCCAGATTGTGGCGACTGCGGCTGGAAAACAAAGTGCCAATATCTGATTTTATTTTTTAGCTGTTCTGGGGACATAGAGCCTTTTAATATCTCTGGAAGAGGTTGGTTTTAGCGAATAATCGCCACAGTACTATGGCACTCAGCAATAGCTTTCATCTACTATATTCTTTGATCCCAGCCCTTCAATTTTTTTGTTTTATACCCAAATCCCAGTGTATTTTGCTTTGAGTGCTAGTTGACTGGTCAGTCTCCTCCATGTATTCACCATTCTTTCTGCACTCAGCCCGAGCGACTGGATCTCTCTCTGTATGGGTAATTTACTACAAGCTCTTCCTGTATGTGTAACCTCAGTTCTTTTGACCAAAGTGCAGCAAAAACAGATCCAATGAAATAGGATTATCTCCATGAGGACGGCGTACCTCACAGCGCTCCTGGTCTGCAGTCTGGGGGTGAAGGCCCAGTTGCCACAGAGGCCTGGAGGTGAAGGCCCAGTCTCCACAGAGACCTGGAGGTGAAGGCCCAGTCTCCACAGAGGCCTGGAGGTGAAGGCCCAGTCTCCACAGAGGCCTGGAGGTGAAGGCCCAGTCTCCACCCCCATCTTGGGTTCCCGCTCCTGCCTTCGGCCTGCAATGAGCAGACCGTGCAATCTCAGAAAAGGCCCCCGGAATCTTGTATTGAGAGCAGAGGGGAACCCATGAGGCGAAATCTGTAGCACATGGCCCCTACCCAAAATTTGCTGTGGGGCCAGCAATGTACTGTTCTGCTGACACTGTTTTTAGGATATTCTGGTCAACATGTGAAGTACTATAGCGACTGACTGAAACAATGAGAAGCATTACAATGATGCATATCGCTGAGCGTCTTATATGTAAAATGCCGGAATTACCTCAAAAGTGTAATCCATACTTGCCAACTCTCCCGGAATGTCCGGATGACTCCCGCATTTCGTGAGAGTCTCCCGGACTCCCGGGAGAGTGTGGCAATCTCCCGCATCTGCCCACTTCCGAGTGAAGTGGGCAAAATTAGGTTCAAAATGGGCCCCGCCTCCTGCTGTAAAATGACGTTTGCGTCATTACTTCACAGGGGTGGGTCCAAAATGACTTGAATTTTGGAGCCCTGCCCCCATCACGCCCACCTTCTCCAGCAGGCTCCCGGAAGCCAACATTCAAAAGTTGGCAAGTATGGTGTAATCACTGTGACCTCTCCCTTCTTGAGAGATCTGTTGCATGTAAATCATTTATAATCATCATCACCATTTATTTATATAGCGCCACTGATTCCGCAGCGCTGTACAGAGAACTCACTCACATCAGTCCCTGCCCCATTGGAGCTTACAGTCTAAATTCCCTAATACACCCAGACAGACAGACAGAGAGAGACAGACTAGGGTCAATTTTGATAGTAGCCAATTAACCTACCAGTATGTTTTTCGAATGTGGGAGGAAACCGGAGCACCCGGAGGAAACCTACGCAAACATGGGGAGAACATAGAAACTCCACACAGATAAGGCCATGGTCGGGAATTGAACTCATGACCCCAGCGCTGTGAGGCAGAAGTGCTAACCACTAAGATTTATAAGTTAAATAATAAAAATGTATTGTTCTAACATTTAATGCTCTTTTCTGCTTTGTAACACATTTATATAGAATATTTATTACAAATGGACTTTGTCCCGGTTTTCCATTACACGTAGCTCCGCACGATTGTTAGGTAAGGTGGGTGCAAAGCTCTCGTGCGAGCTGCACCAGGGAGAGTTCTTTCATTCTTTTCCATAAGTGGATTCGGGTTGGCGGATCAACAAGTTTCCTATAGGGAGCTAATGATGCTCTTCAGCTTCCATCTGGTCTGTGCAATGATTAACAGCTCTGCCTGGCTGCACAGGAAGCGCTCCCGTCCTCACCAGCAGGAGAACAAGATGCAGCCGTCCCTGCAGAATTACATTCCCTATGGATATGCTAACTAGGCAGCCCAGCTCCACGTGGCCAGCACTGCGAGAGACAAAGGGAGCATGGGCTGTCTGTTTCTGTATTCTAATAAACTGTCAGAGAAATTCCTGATTTCAGTTGATTTTCCTTTGTAGTCTAATGAACTTGGGAGGGGGCTTACAGTATGTTCTAATACATGTTGGGAGAGTTCTAAATATGTATATCATACTTGCCTACGTAGGCGACGTCCGGGAGAGGGGCGTGTCTAATGTGCTGGGCACCTCGAATCGCGTCATTTTGGCCCCACCCCCACGAGTAAAATGATGTTTTGTTGCGGGGGGCGGGGCCAAAATGACGTGATTCACCGAGAATCGCGTCATTTTAACAAGGGAATTAAGGGATGCGGGAGAAATGCCAGGTCTCACGGGAGCCTGACCCGAATTTCGGGAGTCCGGGAGAGTTGGCAAGTATGATGTATATTCAAGTGTAATTCAAGTGTCAACACAGAGCATTGTCAGCCATTTTGTGAACTGAACGATATTCGTGAGAATGCAGACTGAATTCTTAGGAACTAGCACATCACTGAGGCACTTCACAGAAGCAGCCATTCTGTGGACTCATCCAATATTTTTGTCAATCAACTTTGAACTTCATGACACAGTGATGTTACTGGTTCCTAGTGAATTGATAAGATTGCTCTCTCATGAATACTGGTTACCTCATAAAATGTTGGAGACCACTTCCAAAACAATGTTGTGGAGTGTGCACTGGGGGGGAGGGGAGGGATACAAGTATGGACTCTGATGGAACAGGCAAAAATAGGCAGACAGGATCATTGCACAACACACTCTTAATCATTTATTGGTTTATCAATTTACTTTACACCCAGTCTACATCATAGTTGCCTACTCTCCCGGACTGTCCCGAATTTTTGGGAGTTCTCCCAGACTCCCGAGAGAGCAGGCAAAAAATCCCGGATCCAGATGTCGCCGTTGTTGAAGATGGTGGGGGCGGAGCTAAACGCGCCATCGTGGCCCCACCTCGACTGCGATTGGCTAAAATTGCCTAAGATTGACAGGGGCGGAGCCAAACGGCGCCCCACACGTGGCCACGCCCCCTCGATGGACCCCCTCCCGGACAGCTGCCTTCAAAAGTAGGCAAGTATGGTCTATATTTATAATTATCCTTCAATGTTTTTTTATTCACCCTAAACAAGAAGCAGAGACATCTGAGAAATAAATGAAAGCAGCATCCCGTTTACGTGCCCGTCCTCCTGAAAGTTATAGCAGTCTACAAAATACCTTTCTGTTCTTAGAAAACTGAAAGTAGATTTATGTCACTTAACACTAATGACACTTATGGGATAACTTACATGCTGTGCTCTCTCCTTTATCTCTCCATTCTAGAACTCTGCAGTACATCATTACGCAATGCTCCTTCTTCAGGAGTACACGTGAACTGTGTCCCATATATCGGTGCTCAACTCGGTATATGTCAGTCACAGCCGTAACTTCAAGTTTTAGCACCTGGGCAAGAAACAAAAATATCGTCCCCCTAGCCCTAAATTTTAACCAAATGAACCTAAAATATTCATAAACTGCGTCCCCCTTCAGGGTCGCGCCCTGGGTGGTCGCCCTTTTTGCACAGCCACAGTTACGGCCCTTGTGTCAATGTGTTTCCTCCACAGGCTCCCACTCAGACTAGTGCCGATCTCTTATCCTCTGTACAGATGAGCAACAGCTGAGATTTGCTGGCAAATGTAGGGCAAAATACCTTGTGCGCAAAATACATAAGGTGATGCACATTCCTCCGATGGGCACTGCTGTGAGGTGACCAAATTCTCCTCAGCTGCTTTTTAGCTACCCGTCTTCATACAAATTACTACAGGCCAGGTCTCACAGGCTAAAGACCTTTTGAATCCTTTTCTGGTGTAGTCAGCAGCTCAATATATAACCTAGACAACACTTCTGGCAAAATTTAAAAGTGGAGATATTGCCTATAGCAACCAATCAGATTGTAGCTATCATTTATTTAGTACATTCTACAAATGATAGCTGGAACCTGATGGGTTGCTATAGGCAACATCTCCACTTTTCAAACCTGCCGAAAGATCGGGTGCAACCCAGGCGGGTCATCAGGTCATCCGGGAGAACTCCCCGTTATTCAGGATTCTCCCGGACATTCCGTAACAGTAGGCAGGTAAACATTAACGATAGCCAGCAGTCCTTAGAGCTGTACGTACAGCCAAGGTCTACCCAAGAAAACGATCTTCCTACATAAAATAGATTTAATGACGCATCATGTAATACTAACAAACCACATATTCCTATACTAAACCCCTACGAGATTCAGTTTCTTTGCAGCTGGCTCCTTGTTGTTTGTCATCCCCTTAATTAATTTTTCAGTTCCAAAACCAGCATTGGGTTTCCATTTCTTGGAATACAGTCCAATTTGTTATTTTAAGGCTCAGATGCCAACAAATAATTAGGCCACTCTATTTGCAGCAATCTGGGATACTCAAATAGATGAAGCTTCACTGCAGACTTTCATTGTATTCATTTAATGCAATTCTTGCTATAAAAAAAAAACTATTTCCTGATTTTTGTATTATTATGCAGGGAATGATTCATCAAAGTTTATCTTCAGCAAAAGATAGATACAGAAGAGACTGTTCCCTTTGATGGATCAGGAGGTGTACAACGATGATACAAGTCTTTGAAGTACAATATCTCAATAAGATGATAGTAGGGAGCATACAGGGTATAATTTAAATCATCACAAGGAGGTGAAAAATAGAAAAAGAAAAGCATCTAGTGATTATTCATCATTACAGCATAATGTGTATTTTTTTTGCAAATGACAAAAGAGCTTTTCGTGAGGGTGGGGGGACAATGCTTATCACTGAACTCCTAGTTTTTATTGCATTTAACTTATTCCAACATTAATTAATTTATTATGTTTGTTTTGCAATCATCACACATTACTATTTTTAAGTCCAAACATGCTAATTGAGTTCAAACACTAATTAGTACAGCTCGACTCTCTCTCTAAGTGATTCTTCACAGTATTGGATAGAATGAATCTCTTCACGAATTCCATTCCTTTATGTTGCCAACAATATCTGATATATATTATTTATTTGAGGACAATACAAAACTCTTTTTTGGACCAAGCACTAAACAGAGGAAATTAATGGGAAAATCATTGTGAATGGAAGAAAGGTGACAACTCTTTGGGTACGTCACTCACACCGAAAAAGTATATACTTTATGGCGCAGGCTGGCTGGCGGGGGTGCCCGGTAAGAGTTGTGCCCTCCTGATGGGCTTACGGTGTGCCACCGGCCCTGATCGGCACCACTGGTTAAAATGGCAGATATCTCACTGGGGGTTTTGGTTTACATTCTTGTGATAAACACACTTGGAATGTACGGCAGATTGTAATTGGTGGTCCTATGTCTTTTTTCAATATCATCATCATCAGCTATTTATATAGCGCTACTAACTCCGCAGCGCTGTACAGAGAACTCACATCAGTCCCTGCCCCATTGGAGCTTACAGTCTAAATTCCCTATCTCACACACACAGACAGAGAGAGACACAGACTAGGGTCAATTTGATAGCAGCCAATTAACCTACTAATGTGTTTTTGGAATGTGGGAGGAAACCGGAGCACCCGGAGGAAACCCACGCAAACACAGGGAGATCATATAAACTCCACACAGATAAGGCCATGGTCGGGAATTGAACTCATGACCCCAGTGCTGTGAAGCAGAAGTGCTAACCACTAAGCCACCGTGCAGCCCAATATAACTACTTAATACACATAAGTGTTCATTTAGCTAAAAGCCTATTTCCAGTGCTAGGTGGTAAGACATCTCATCGCCACAGGATTGTAACCAGCTTGGCAGGACAAACATGTACTGTTGGAAATGGATTAAATTTCCAGTAATGTAAAAAATGAAACAGTTGATTTTTGTTGGGTGATGTCAAAGTATAGGACTGATTCATTAAACTATCAACATATCTCAATGCCTGGTGAGTCATAACCATCAGAATATCTCACACGAGAGTATTCACCCTTGGCTGAGTTAGTTATTTTGTTTCCCTTCAAACGCTTCAGTTTCACCATGTACTGAATTTTTTTTCTGTAATTAATGAAGCGACGTTGGGCACTTGCAGAAACCATGTACTAGTTATATCTATACGGCAGTTCAAACACCAACGCAATTAAATTACATCTTTCCGATGCCACCAACTGTTCATTGATTGGAGCTGAAATAAAAATGCCTAACTCTATTTGTCTTCATCATGAATATTAGTTCCCAGGTTATAAAGACACTGACATTGTGAATTTTTATTTCTCAAATAAAAATTTGAGAAATAATATATTACTTGCTTCTAAATATAAGCCACTACAAAAGGAGAATGGAATAGAATGTTCCGTCCTTCTTTGGACTCCTTAGCGCAGTCATGGTAATCATTTGAGACAGCCTCATTAAATCATGAGAAATGTTTCTGAATATAAGTTAATTGTTTTCTGTGGAAACAATTATTTGATAATTGCTTAAACTGACCAAACTTTAAAGTCAACACCGGTAGCGTTCAGATGATAATCTATCAATCAGTAATCTGTGGTCATTTAACACTGTGTTCACCAGATAATCTGCCACTGTCAAACTGCGGAATTAAATACACATAAGAAAATGTAATTGCTATGGATTCTCAGGTCATTAGTGTCCACAGGCTACAGAACACTTCACATTATGCCCCAAAGTCTAAAAGTCCCAAATATTCTCTAATATGTAAAAAAAAAAAAGCTATCACTAAATCACATCTCAAACCAAATTCTAATCCAGGGTGTATACTGTTCCCAGGATGCAGTTAAAACCTTGTGGAAGACTAGCAAACAAACTCAAGACACAGGTTAGTAGGCTGACATCTCTGGTCCATGTTTTTAATACAGTAGGACAGAGCATGTTTACAAGCTTTCCGGTTGTGAGCAACAGTATTGAGGCTTCTTACTCAGATATATTATGGTGGGGGGGTGGGGGGTAGTGCAGGGAGGAAAGCAAAGTGGTTGCCACGGAAACACGTACGCAAGCAAAGCTGCAAACAGAGAAGATGGGTTAGTGAGACGAGTGACTGGCAAGCGAACAAGGGCTGGGGGGAGAAACGGTGGAACTTTAACCTGTTCACTTTCCACTGTCTTGCAGAATGAACATTGGTGTAATTTACCAGCGTAGGACTTATTGAATAACCTGGTGCAATGTGTATAATTATTCTGTAACCCATGGCGGCCAATCAGGATGCAGCTGTTATTTTTGCGCCGCAGTTTAGAAAAAGAAACCAAACTTTCGATTGGTTGCTGAGGGTTACAACACGCTGGTGCACACGGCACCATGTGAATAAGTAAGCCTGGAATTTATTTGCTGTTGCATTGCTACATGTGTGAGTGGGTTTCCACTATCAAGTATCGTCATGTGAACTGGTTGAAGAGCTATGAAACTTGTATTTCATGTATCTCTGGTACCCTACTTAAGACAGAAAAAAACAAAACATGGATTTTCTTATAACAAGGACACATGTAACTCTTATTGTTTTATATATATATATATATATATATATATATATATATATATATATATATATAATCCACAATGGCATACCGGAAACACTATAAAACTCTATTACCAAAATAAAATAATTCTATATTTACACACAACAGGAACCTGTAATCACTGTTGAGGCTTCTGTACTACCACAGGTGAACCATTGCGGGCTGGCAAGGCATTCTGGGAGTTATAGAGTAACAAGTGTTGGTGAGCTTCTGGCTGCCATAGTCTGATTTATAAAGGAGTCAGGGTAATAAAGGGGTAAGAAGAGCATTTACCTTGCTGGTAATGATGTCTGGATGGGAGAGGCTGTAAAAGAATTCCTATATTGGCCACCTGGTCCCAGACAGACAATAACACCTTGTTTTAAAGTTGCTAGATTAAGGTGACCCCAAGATATGCTTGGCCCAATAAAAAGAGAAATTACAGTGTAATACTTTAACCCAAATCTAAGTCCCAATGGTAAGCTGCATTACTGTTCTTACAGAGCTCTGCAATAAACTGTTACACAGCATACTCATGGGAAAATAAAGAAAATGTTATTTTTTAACTTGATTTATGATACAGTTTCCTGTTAATTCCCAATGATATTCCTCAACCAGCATCTTAATCTCCCTAGGTTACCCTATTACCACCCTCTACACAGCTAACACAAGACAACAACCCTCTGACCAACATTGCTGTGTGACTGATCACACAGCCCACTCAATACTTTTTACCTTTGCATTCTAGTTGGTCCAATGTGCAATATGATGTAGCACGTGCCCTTGTGTTTCCAACTCCCATTGTCCCATAGATTGTAAGCTTGCGAGCAGGGCCCTCTTACCTCTCTGTCTGTATGTATTACCCTGTATTGTTTTATTACTGCTTGTTCCCAATTGTAAAGCGCTATGGAATTTGCTGGTGCTATATAAATGTTGATGATGAGGATGTTGATGAAAGCCTATGGGGGGCCACTAATTCAGCCTTTGCCGTGAACCGACTGATGTCTAAAAGTGACCCTGTAGATGTAGATGTGCACCTACGGATATCTCCCTCTGCCCATTACCCTGACTCACTCTACAGCGTTGAGTCCTCCAAGATCCTGGAGGACCAACGTGGCATAATGAAATAAAACAACTGGTGAATCAGGGATATATGGTAACGTGGCACGTAATTGGCACATTCTACAGCTCCGTCGCTGAGGACGGTGCTGTCCCGGTAGCTCCAGAAGTGTCAATATTGAGCCAGGGCAGGAGTTTCCAGGGAAACACCAAACCCTACTCCCCGACACCGCCCCCCCAAATTAAATTTATACTTGGGTCTACAAGGAAACATGTGTAGGGAGAGGTTCGTAGGTGCACAGTACACCAAAACGGCAGTGTACATTTGTCTTCCTTTTCAAATACAAATAACAGAATTCTTCTTATTGTTTGATTATCTCAAGGCCATTCCTACAGGACAATCTTTTATACTACCAAAATAGTCAATATAGCGGCATATTTACAGATTGACGGGATTTTGCCCCATTAGTTATCATTTGTCATCGTTGCGATGACAGATGATTTTCGGCCCCATTTATTAAAACAAATCATCCAGTGTCAGCGCATCCGATAGGAGGCTGTCCCACCGATAATTTCTCTTTCTTTAAAAGTTCCATTGTCTGGCTATCCTCTCCGGTCACTATGGCAAAAGTTGCTTAGCGCAAATAAGTGACCTTAGAGATATACTTGCGATAGTGACCAAAGAGTAGAGCATTTAAGCTGTGGTGAGGGAACCAAAGATTCCTCTACCGCAATGCTCTCCCTATAGGATTCATTGGCTAACTCAGTGGATTCCAAACTTTTTCAGTTCAAGGAACCCTTAGGGTCTCCAAAATTTTACAAGGCACCCCTAAGCCAAAATAATTACCAAGTAGTCCCCCGCCTTGCCTACCACTGGCCCTGGCCGAGGCACCCATGTGAGATCTCCAAAGCACCCCAGGGAGCCTAGTTGCACAGTTTGGGAACCACTGGGCTAACTCTATCTTCAGATTGCTTTAGCATTTGCAAACAAGTTACGAAAATCAAACATTTTCGGAACCTGATAAATAACACAAAATAGTCCCCATAGAAACCTATGGGGACTGCTTTTGCGTCCGATAATAGCTATAAATAGCTATGATACTGCCGTGTTCAGGGGGATTTAAGGCTAAAGGGACCTTAATAAATAGACCCCATGATGAGAACAAAATTAACAAAAAAATATTTTAACATCATATATAAAATAATGATATTCTTGGTTCAGTGTCAGACTGGAAAGCTTGATAAATCACACGGAGAATTCTGAAAACAGCATGACAACGCACTTGAAAGCACTCCAAACAGTCCTGCTGCGTTGCTTACAGGTTAATGCGATTTCTCAGAAATCAGAATACAATGAAAGAGAGAATAACAGCAACCGGGTCAATAATAAAAAATGGAGAAAGCAAATTCAACATTTTCAATGGTGCTGAAAAGCCAGGTAATTGTTCTGTCTTCATCAGCTTAAGAGCTTTTAGCCTTGTTTGAAGGCCATCGCTCGGAGCTTTTCAGATGCTGATTCAAGGCCAGATGCTGGATGTACAGCGGAGGCTGTGTGTGGGCTGTTTGCAGATCATGATGATATTCGTTGTTTTTAAATACGTCACCAACTATACCGCAGCACTAAAGAACGATGGAGGCAAATGGCGAATAACATGACAACAACACTGAGACATACATTGGTATACATGGTGAGAGGACATTGCTTAGCAGAGCTCGCTATGAATGAAACACAGGTGCTTGTTTTGTATTGTGGACAAGCCCTACAGAAGGAGAAGAGTTAACTGGATTGATTGGTGCGTCGTGGTACATCATTTATCATGATTTATTTATTTGTATAGCACCACTAATTCCGCAGTTCTGTACAGAGAACTCATTCACATCAGTCCCTGCCCCATTGGAGCTTAAAGTCTAGGGTCAATTTGATAGCAGCAAATTAACCTACTAGTATGTTTTTGGAAAGACTCTTGTTACCCATGTGATCTACCTACACTCCTACCTGCCCCCTCCGCTCTGCCTCTGACCGCCGCCTCACTACTTCACTGATCACCTCCTCTCACTCTCGTCTTCAGGACTTTGCCCGGGCTGCTCCCCTGCTGTGGAACGATCTTCCACGTTCCATCAGGTTAGCATCTACTCTCAAAGGCTTCAAGCGTGCCCTTAAGACTCATTTCTTTATTCAAGTCTATCAGTCCTCCTAACTCTCTTGTCCTGGCTCTTTCCCCTAGTTAGTACCACCCTTTTTTGTGTCTTCCCCCTTCCCTTTAGGTTGTTAGCTCTCATGAGCAGGGCCCTCTTTCCTTGTGTGCTCCTTCTACTGTTCCTTCGCCCTCTGTACCTCTTGGCCTGATTCGCTAGCCCTGTTTTATTAAGCTTCGGCCTTCTTCCTGCTGATTTCTACCATCCTTTTCACTATCTGTCAGATATAATCTGATTTGCTTTACCCATGCACCTGTGTTTGTATATATTTGTGTATCATGTTGTGTCTTGGTTCTGTTTTCTGTATATGTAATGTACGGCGCTGCGGACCCTTTGTGGCGCCTTATAAGTCAAAGATAATAATAATAATAATAACTAGTGTAGTATGAATAAAAGTATTTAGTAACAACACTTAGGGGCCTATTTAACAATCTGCAGTGATAAGGCTGATTTTCTATCGCCATCACAGTCACTCGTCGCCACAATCTATGAAGGGAATGTCGCTGAGGCAGCTCAGTGATACTAGGCAGCTCTGGTGACAATAGCCGGGAGCAATGAGGCTTAAATTACCACTTTACCTCTTGGATGTTCTCATGCTTTCTCAAAATTAACATAGCAAAAACCGAACTCATTGTTTTCCCTCCGTCTAAGTCCTCATCCCACCTGGATCTCTCCATCACTGTTAACAACACCACCATCTCTTCTGTTCCCCAACTCCACTGCCTGGGCGTCACCTTTGACTCCTCCCTCTCTTTTGCTCGCCACATTCAATCCCTTGCCCAATCCTGTCGCTTCCAACTACGCAACATCTCCCGGATCCAACCCTTCCTATCTCAGGATGCAACCAAAACCACTATCAATGCGCTCATCATTTCCCGGCTTGACTACTGTAACTTTCTCCTCAACGGCCTCCCCCGTTCCCACCTCGCCCCCCTTTGTTCTATACTCGCTGCGAGGCTTATCTTCCTTTCTCGACGCTCCTCTTCTGTCTCCCCTCTCTGCCTTACCTTACACTGGCTCCCATTCCCTACAGAATCCTTTTTAAAATTCTTACCCTCACCTACCAGGCCCTCTCCCACTCTACTGCCCATTGTATCTCCAATCTCCTCTCCATTCACACTCCTACCCGGTCCCTGCGTTTGGCCAATGACCGTCGCATCTCTTCCACTCTAATCACCTCATCCCACTCCAGAATTCAAGACTTGTCTCTCACCGGACCGTGAGTGCCTCTGCGCTGGTGCGTGGTTCTCTATCCTTCCTGCCGGCGCCTGTCCTGAGCCGCGGACGTCCGCCATCTTGATGGACTGCGCATGCGCAGCATCCATGAACTCTTATGACCTTGCTTTTAACCTAATTGGTGGATTAATCACCTCTCCCTATTTAAGGCACCTGTGGCCATGGTATCGTTGGCTGATCTTGAGTCTCATTCCCTGTGAGTCTCTGAAGGTGTCTCCTGTGTCCTGCTCGTATCTTCAGTTTCCTGCTGGATTACCTGCTCTGTTCATTGGCGGTTCCCTTACCCGCTACTGACTCCTGTGTCCTGCTCGTGTCTTCAGCTGTCTGCTGGATTACCTGCTTTGCTCATCGGCGGTTCCCATACCCGCTACTGACTCCTGTGTCCTGCTCGTGTCTTCAGCTGTCTGCTGGATTACCTGCTCTGCTCACCTGCGGTTCCCATATCCGCTACAGTCTCTCAGCTCTCCTGCTGTGCCTGCATATCCTCGTTGGACAAGCTTCTCTACTCAGCAGTGGTATGCATACTTGTTATTGACTATCAGCTGTTATCCTGCATATCCGCTTTGGACAAGCTTCTCTACTCAGCAGCGGTATCCATACCCGCTATAGACTATTAGCCGTTACGCTGCATATCTGTTTGAACAAGCTTCTCTACTCAGCAGCGATATGCATACTTGTTATTGACTATCAGTTGTTATCCTGCATATCCGCTTTGGACAAGCCTCTCTACTCAGCAGCGGTATACATACCCGCTATAGACTATTAGCTTTGACGCTGCATATCTGTTTGGGACTAGCTCCTCTGCTCTCCAATTGTATTTATACAGTTATAGACTCTTATCACTCCTCCACTTATCCGCACCTGGACAAGTCCTCACCTCATCACAGCAGTGGTACAACTTGCTATACGCAGACCACTGACTCTCCCGCTACCTACCTACACCTGGACAAGTCTTCCCTTCACAGCAGTGGTACAACTTGCTATACGCAGACCACTGACTCTCCCGTTACCTACCTGCACCTGGACAAGTCTTCTCATCACAGCAGTGGTACAACTTGCTATACGCAGACCACTGACTCTCCTGTTACCTACCTGCACCTGGACAAGTCTTCTCATCACAGCAGTGGTACAACTTGCTATCCGCAGACCACTGACTCTCCCGTTACCTTCCTTCACCTGTTCACGTCCCCTCTACTCTCCTACCAGTACAGCTGCAAGTCGCTGACTCTCCTACCAGTATAGCTGCAAGTCACTGACTCTCATCTATTCCATTGGCATTCTCTCTCCATCTGCTGTTTTATACGTTCCTACTATTCACCCTACTGCCAGAGGACCGCTGTGTAAACCCCGCCCCTCTGGTAAGCATTATCAACTGGTGAATCCTGGGCAGAACTCCTTGTGCCTGTGACAACTTCTCCCAAGCTGCCCCCCTCCACTGGAATGAACTCCCACGCTCCGTCTGTTTGTCCCCTAACTTGTGCCCCTTCAAACGGCCTTCTACTTATCCCTCTCTCCATGCTTTCTCTCATCTCCTCGCTCCTCTCTCCATGCTCGCTCTCATCACCTCGCTCCTCTCTCCATGCTCTCTCTCATCTCCTCGCTCCTCTCTCCATGCTCGCTCTCATCCCCTCGCTCCTCTCTCCATGCTCGCTCTCATCTCCTTGCTCCTCTCTCCATGCTCGCTCTCATCACCTCGCTCCTCTTTCCATGCTCGCTCTCATCACCTCGCTCCTCTCTCCATGCTCGCTCTCATCACCTCGCTCCTCTCTCCATGCTCGCTCTCATCACCTCGCTCCTCTCTCCATGCTCGCTCTCATCACCTTGCTCCTCTCTCCATGCTCGCTCTCATCTCCTCGCTCCTCTCTCCATGCTCGCTCTCATCACCTCGCTCCTCTCTCCATGCTCGCTCTCATCACCTCGCTCCTCTCTCCATGCTCGCTCTCATCACCTCGCGCCTCTCTCCATGCTCGCTCTCATCACCTCGCTCCTCTCTCCATGCTCGCTCTCATCTCCTCGCTCCTCTCTCCAAGCTCACTCTCATCTCCTCGCTCCTCTCTCCATGCTCGCTCTCATAACCTCGCTCCTCTCTCCATGCTCGCTCTCATCACCTCACTCCTCTCTCCATGCTCGCTCTCATCACCTCGCTCCTCTCTCCATGCTCGCTCTCATCACCTCGCTCCTCTCTCCATGCTCGCTCTCATCTCCTCGCTCCTCTCTCCATGCTCGCTCTCATAACCTCGCTCCTCTCTCCATGCTCGCTCTCATCACCTCACTCCTCTCTCCGTGCTCGCTCTCATCACCTCGCTCCTCTCTCCATGCTCGCTCTCATCTCCTCGCTCCTCTCTCCATGCTCGCTCTCATAACCTCGCTCCTCTCTCCATGCTCGCTCTCATCACCTCACTCCTCTCTCCATGCTCGCTCTCATCACCTCGCTCCTCTCTCCATGCTCGCTCTCATCTCCTCGCTCCTCTCTCCATGCTCGCTCTCATCACCTCGCTCCTCTCTCCATGCTCGTTCTCATCACCTCGCTCCTCCTGCACTTGTTCGCCTCCTCTGACTCCCTTTGCCAGCCATCTGTTTGCCCTCCCTTTAGGATGTAAGCTCTTATGAGCAGGACTCTCCTCCCTCCTGTCTCTCTACCTTCTCTTCTGCTCCAACTTCTTGCTTTGCCTGGAGCCTCTGAAGTCATGGTATTACTTGTTTAATGTTCTGTACTGTTTTCCCTGTATTGTCTATTGTTTGCATTGTGTACAGCACTGTGGAAACCTTGTGGCACCATATAAATAATAATAATAATAATATGGCCCCTAATTATAAAAATGCAGCAATAAGGATGACTTTTTATCGCCACGTATCCACCTTCCCTCACACAATAATAGGAAGAAATAACTTATTGTATAAATACATTTCTATCAACAGTGCAGTACACTCTGTGTATATTATTGTAAATGCAGAAAGTGTATTAAAGTACTCACACTTCTGAGGACGACGATCACACGCCAGTTTGTACAATTCTGTGACACAGTATATCACATGTCAATTGAGCATCTGGTCTGGGCCCAAATAGCGAGTTACCGTGAACACTAGTAGTGGAAACTGTCCCAATTATAAACCATGCAGTTATTTGTGAATCACAGATTACCGTAAATTGCATTTAAATCCCAATTTTGGATAACGCATTGTTCCCTGAGGCCACAGCTAAACCCTGATGCCAACCATTAATATGTAATATCGCTTTGTCGAGAGGAGAGGTCTGTCGTCATGACTAACATGAGCACAAAGACCTTGTTAAATTGCCCAGTCAAATCTAGTCCTCATTGGTTGGCTCGGTGCAGTCTACCCCCTCTCCCAGATTGGCCACACTGATGACATCACCCACAAGGATTGGTCCAGTATATCAAGTGCTTAATTGAATTTATGGCAGGAGTGAAAACAAAGAGGTTCTACAGCAGCTACTGCTCCCCCTAGGACAATTGGAGATCAGGGGGACAAAACAAGTCACGGTGCCTCATTAATTTCATTTTGTAACCTCCTCATCCCAATCAACCTCCCATTTATAGTCTTTTAGAAAACTCTAAAAACTGTTAATAAAGCAGGGTTATGCATGTGCACAACTCTTAGCCCTCCAGTAATATTCAGCCAATTCAGTGATATATATATATATATATATATATATATATATATATATATATATATATATATATATTTTTTATTATTTTTTTAAATAACTGAATACATCTTTTTTTCTTTTTAATCAGTGCAATCACTGTTGATACAAAAATCGTGCTTAACGCTGCAATGGGGGGATTAATAATAAAATGCCCTTATATTCCAACAGGATGAAAATGTATATAATGCATAAACAGGTGACTATTTCATCTCAATTGTGATTTTTTTATTACGCATTTATATTTTGCCGTGAAGCAATATTTGACTGAGTTCTCGACATTTGTATGCATTACACCGACCTGCTTTTCAATTGCTTTTATATGTTTGCTGCCTTCGGATATTTGTGTACCAGTTGGAATACGAGAACCGCTGGCTGAACAAACTACAGTTCGGCTGTGATCTGTTAATGTCCTTTGTCCAACGCTGGAATAATTCTAGCTAGGGGCCTTAGCGCTCCGACTGTCTATAGAAAAACAATGAGGCGCGTTACATTTCTCTCTGCAAAAGAGCTGAGAAGCGAAAATGTTGGATTGTCTTTATTCTTATATACCACTCTGAGTTTTTAGGGATTGGACAAATTATTACTAGCTTTCTAAAATTGCCCATCCAGCTAGCAGTTCCCTGGAAGAATGTAACGATATATATTTTATAATGAAATATACATTAAGAATATGATTTTTTTTATTATTATTATTTACTCAACACATTGTTTTATTAATCCCTGGTAAAAAATAAAGAATGCCTCTAACCTGTCCTTAATTAAGTTGTTTAAAAATCGTTATAATTTGGTTATAAAGCTATTTTTACATAACAAGCAGTTTCGCAAGTTTTGAGAACTAAAAATCTTTTTTTACTGGAAGTTTTTGCCCATTTCTATTTTGGAGTATATAACTTGCAGTTAACATTTTTAATTTTGATGCCATTTTTAAGGCAATACTGTAACTGTGATGTTATTTTTTTGCAGTTGGTTGACACCATTTAAGATATTACTAATTTGCACACAGTAAACTGGAGATCAAAGTGATGCTATTTTCATATGGAATATGGAATTAATTTTGCCATATTTTAAGGACACTTAATTCCCCTTTCTAACTACTCCACTCTTATGGGGGAAAAAAACTAATTTTGGAGTTATATTAGGATATAAATAAAAGTTGTATCCCTTATATACACACTAAGCGGTACATTTATCAAGCTGAGGGTTTGAAAAAGTGGAGATGTTGCCTATAGCAACCAATCAGATTCTAGTTCTCATTTATTTAGTACATTCTACAAGATGACGGCTAGAATCTGATTGGTTGCTCAAAGATGCATGATAAATTTACACCTAACACTCATTTGATTTTGGCAAGCGTTACCGTGTTGGGACGACAAAGGTGTCCTGGCACAGGGATCGGTGACCCCACAAATTGCACAAGTGTCAGTATGTTGTGCATTCAGTCGGCAAAGTATAACCACAGCGGATACTCAGCGCGTTTCAGCACAGCCCGGGAGCTGGACTAGCTGCTTATAATTGATGAAACAGAAGACCTGTACTTATAATTAATATGACGTCCCACGAGATATAACGACACCTAGGGCTGATTCAGCTATAGGCTGCTCTCACAAAATCATTGTTCTGTTTTTTATACCTGAGTTTTTCCACTTGACTTAGGCAGAAGTCAATTCTCTTAAAAAAGGAGTAGGTAATTTACAGGTATAAGACTGACTCTGCTTTTGTGTGAATCCTGTACAAACTTCCTGGAAGTAATTATTGACAGAAACAGAGTGCCCCTATGAATTATCCCATAGTAAGGCCCTTATTTATCTACATCCCAAACAAATGCGTGTATTAAGAAATACAAGACTAAACTAGGACATTATTATATCATTGTAGGTTCATAGCACTGACATAACATACAGTGTTGTACAGTATCAACTGGATTGGAAAATAACACTCAGTACATATTACCATACAGAGGTAAACCAGACTGAAACATTAGCAATTGAGACTGTCAGTGAGAGCTTACAATCTAAAAGGAAGGAGGAGATATATATATATAAATAGCTAATGATGATGATATACAATTACACATTATAGGATTATGATAGGGGGATGGTGAATGAAGAGATCTAAGGCTTCAATGGAGTGTTGAGAGATCTGTTGAACATTTCCTGATACAATGTTTCACTGAGAGTTTGGAGCACAGGTGAAATCTTATAAAGTTTAGCGAGTATGAACCATATTTGGTGCTACAAACAAGGAGAATAAGGGTCTGCTGGGGGTAGGATACCAAGAGTATTTTGTCAAGATTCCTGTATAGATTCAACTTGGTGAAGGAATGACACCCGTCCACATTAACGTTTATTAAATATAAAATATTCCGTGCCAGTACGTATATCATTATACAGATCATGGGTGTCAGGCGCCGTGCCCGCACATACAGGAAGTGCCGGGGACGGGCGCCCTCTCCTTCTGAACACTCGCGTCCTGATCTTCTGACCGGCGGACACCGGCGCATGCGCCTGTGCCAGCGCATGCGCGCATCCCGTTGCTAGGCTACGGGACATGTCCCGACTTCCTGACAGCGGTCAGCTGACTCTGACCGCCAATCCCCCCGCCACCAATGAGATAAGTCCTGCATCTATATAAAGCTGACTCTGGCGCCATTCCGGTGGCAGAGAATTAGGTCAACCTTTGCTCCAGCTTCTTAGTTCAGTATTCTGCATTTCTGACTCACTCTTGGCTTTTGACCCGGATCTTCTGACTTTTCTCCTGGATTCCCCTTTGGCTCATATTGGATCTCTTGGCTTGACCTCAGCATTCCTGACTCTGCGTTCGCCTGTCCCTCTGGTCCTGTATTCTAGCACAGTTCTGATTCAGATTTTCCGCCTTCTCTCTAATCTCCTCACTGGTGGCTACCTTGGAGGGCCGCGACCTGCACGTCTAAGCTGTGAAGCCCAAACTTCCTTTTGGGGGCCCCTGGCAGAAACGTGGGGCACGTTAGACTCCACGCCTCCTAGGCTAGCTGCGCCAATACCAGTAGGTGAGTCTGCCTCTTGCGGCTAGCGTGACAATGGGTCTTGGTCCATCCATTGTAATTGGGCTTGGACAACAAAAACATGGAGCCAGTACTTAACTTTATCTTACACACTGCCAAAATGCCTCTCCTGAGGACGCAGCTTACTGCAGGTGGGCAGCGTGACAAAGCTAATTTTTGCGGGCACAGTTGGACTCACGAACAAGTCTAAATCAAACCCTCTATGTCTAATCTCATTGTATTAGAATACATGCAAGTCTGGCTCTGAGTCTGAATACTTAAACTAACATATTTATTATTTTGACCACAACAGCTGGAATGATTGTAATTTAACTAGATTTTCCAATGACTCGGTAACTAATAACTGACATTATCAATCACTTGTGTCCTGCTTTGACCAGCATTAATGTGAAAGCAGAATAAGTGTTCTGCAGCCATGAAATGAAACGTCTTGTGTAGAAAGCACCCTTGAACGTGTTATCAATATATCTCACCAACATCGTTTTGAGGCCCATTGCTCAGGATCGAAACCTCACTAAGATGCGCTGATAAGAAATTAATCAATCACCGGCCTTGTCTACATTAAGTTAACATTGATTTTTAACTCGTGTTAGGTTTAGTTTCTATAGCATGAGGGGGAATCAGCCTTTGAATTCTAGTTGTGGGTGAAACACAATTCCCAGCATCCTGACTATGAATAATGAGAGTTACAATTTAACTGCTGATATTCTGACAGCTGCCTACTTCTGTATGTGACTGGAAGCACTGACTACCTTGGTTGGGCAAATCTAAAAAGTGAGGACAGACTCTAAATTAATGCAGCATAAAAATAAAGCTGTCCAGTATTCACATGTTACATGCAAAATTGGGAAGTACTTTCCAGGCATGTAAAATAATAAAATAAAATTTGTAAATTATTAAAATTATTATTAAAATTTATTGAGCCTCAACATGGTTTCCAGATGTAAATTTGCGAGTGAACTGCAGGTGGGAGGAGGATGGGAGAGAAAACTGCAGGTGGGAGGAGGATGGGAGAGAGAGAACTGCAGGTGGGAGGAGGATGGGAGATAGAGAACTGCAGGTAGGAGGAGGATGGGAGAGAGAGAACTGCAGGTGGTAGAAGGATGGGAGAGAGAGACCTGCAGGTAGGAGGAGGATGGGAGAGAGAGACCTGCAGGTGGGAGGAGGATGGGAGAGAGAGAACTGAAGGTGGGAGGAGGATGGGAGAGAGAGAACTGCAGGTGGGAGGAGGATGGGAGATAGAGAACTGAAGGTGGGAGGAGGATGGGAGAGAGAGAACTGAAGGTGGGAGGAGGATGGGAGAGAGAGAACTGCAGGTGGGAGGAGGATGGGAGAGAGAGACCTGCAGGTAGGAGGAGGATGGGAGAGAGAGAACTGCAGGTAGGAGGAGGATGGGAGAGAGAGAACTGCAGGTGGGAGGAGCATGGGAGAGAGAGAACTGCAGGTGGGAGGAGCATGGGAGAGAGAGACCTGCAGGTAGGAGGAGGATGGGAGAGAGAGAACTGCAGGTAGGAGGATGGGAGAGAGAGAAATGCAGGTAGGAGGAGGATGGGAGAGAGAGACCTGCAGGTGGGAGGAGGATGGGAGAGAGAGAACTGCAGGTGGGAGGAGGATGGGAGAGAGAGAACTGAAGGTGGGAGGAGGATGGGAGATAGAGAACTGCAGGTGGGAGGAGGATGGGAGAGAGAGAACTGAAGGTGGGAGGAGGATGGGAGAGAGAGCACTGCAGGTGGAAGGAGGATGACAGAGGGAGAACTGCAGGTGGGAGGAGGATGGGAGAGAGAGAGAACTGCAGGTAGGAGGAGGATGGGAGAGAGAGAACTGCAGGTGGGAGGAGGATGGGAGAGAGAGAACTGAAGGTGGGAGGAGGATGGGAGATAGAGAACTGCAGGTGGGAGGAGGATGGGAGAGAGAGAACTGAAGGTGGGAGGAGGATGGGAGAGAGAGCACTGCAGGTGGAAGGAGGATGACAGAGGGAGAACTGCAGGTGGGAGGAGGATGGGAGAGAGAGAGAACTGCAGGTAGGAGGAGGATGGGAGAGAGAGAACTGCAGGTGGGAGGAGGATGGGAGAGGGAGAACTGAAGGTGGGAGGAGGATGGGAGATAGAGAACTGCAGGTGGGAGGAGGATGGGAGAGAGAGAACTGCAGGTGGGAGGAGGATGGGAGAGAGAGAACTGAAGGTAGGAGGAGGATGGGAGAGAGAGAACTGCAGGTGGGAGGAGGATGGGAGAGGGAGAACTGAAGGTGGGAGGAGGATGGGAGATAGAGAACTGCAGGTGGGAGGAGGATGGGAGAGAGAACTGCAGGTGGGAGGAGGATGGGAGAGAGAGAACTGAAGGTGGGAGGAGGATGGGAGAGAGAGAGAATTGCAGGTAGGAGGAGGATGGGAGAGAGAGAACTGCAGGTGGGAGGAGGATGGGAGAGGGAGAACTGAAGGTGGGAGGAGGATGGGAGATAGAGAACTGCAGGTGGGAGGAGGATGGGAGAGAGAGAACTGCAGGTGGGAGGAGGATGGGAGAGAGAGAACTGAAGGTGGGAGGAGGATGGGAGAGAGAGAACTGAAGGTGGGAGGAGGATGGGAGACAGAGAACTTTAGGTGGGAGGAGGATGGGAGAGAGAGAGAACTGCAGGTAGGAGGAGGATGGGAGAGAGAGAACTGAAGGTGGGAGGAGGATGGGAGAGAGAGAACTGAAGGTGGGAGGAGGATGGGAGATAGAGAACTGCAGTTGGGAGGAGGATGGGAGAGAGAGAACTGCAGGTGGGAGGAGGATGGGAGATAGAGAACTGCAGGTGGGAGGAGGATGGGAGAGAGAGACCTGCAGGTAGGAGGAGGATGGGAGAGAGAGACCTGCAGGTGGGAGGAGGATGGGAGAGAGAGAACTGAAGGTGGGAGGAGGATGGGAGAGAGAGACCTGCAGGTGGGAGGAGGATGGGAGAGAGAGAGAACTGCAGGTAGGAGGAGGATGGGAGAGAGAGAAATGTAGGTGGGAGGAGGATGGGAGAGAGATAACTGCAGGTGGGAGGAGGATGGGAGATAGAGAACTGTAGGTGGGAGGAGGATGGGAGAGAGAGAACTGAAGGTGGGAGGAGGATGGGAGATAGAGAACTGCAGGTGGTAGGAGGATGGGAGAGGGAGAACTGCAGGTGGGAGGAGGATGGGAGAGGGAGAAGTGTAGGTGGGAGGAGGATGGGAGAGAGAGAACTGCAGGTGGGAGGAGGATGGGAGAGAGAGAACTGAAGGTGGGAGGAGGATGGGAGATAGAGAACTGCAGGTGGTAGGAGGATGGGAGAGGGAGAACTGCAGGTGGGAGGAGGGTGGGAGAGAGAGAACTGCAGGTGGGAGGAGGATGGGAGAGGGAGAACCGCAGGTGGGAGGAGAATGGGAGAGAGAGAACTGTAGGTGGGAGGTGGATGGGAGAGAAAGAACTGCAGGTGGGAGGAGGATGGGAGAGAGAGAACTGCAGGTGGGTTGAGGATGGGGGAGGGAGAACTGCAGGTGGGAGGAGAATGGGAGAGGGAGAACTGCAGGTGGGAGGAGGATGGGAGATAGAGAACTGCAGGTGGGAGGAGGATGGGAGAGAGAGAACTGAAGGTGGGAGGAGGATGGGAGAGAAAGAACTGCAGGTGGGAGGAGGATGGGAGAGAGAGAACTGCAGGTGGGTTGAGGATGGGGGAGGGAGAACTGCAGGTGGGAGGAGATTGGGAGAGAGAGAACTGCAGGTGGAAGGAGGATGGGGGAGGGAGAACTGAAGGTGGGAGGAGGATGGGAGAGAGAGAACTGCAGGTGGGAGGAGGATGGGAGAGAGAGAACTGCAGGTGGGTTGAGGATGGGAGAGAGAGAACTGCAGGTGGGAGGAGATTGGGAGAGAGAGATCTGCAGGTGGGAGGTGGATGGGAGAGAGAGAACTGTAGGTGGGAGGTGGATGGGAGAGAGAGAACTGCAGGTGGGAGGAGGATGGGAGAGGGAGAACTGCAGGTGGGAGGAGGATGGGAGAGAGAGAACTGCAGGTGGGAGGAGGATGGGAGAGAGAGATCTGCAGGTGGGAGGTGGATGGGAGAGAGAGAACTGCAGGTGGGAGGAGGATGGGAGAGAGAGAACTGCAGGTGGGAGGAGGATGGGAGAGAGAGAACTGCAGGTGGGTTGAGGATGGGAGAGAGAGAACTGCAGGTGGGAGGAGGATGGGAGAGAGAGAACTGCAGGTGGGAGGAGGATGGGAGAGAGAGAACTGCAGGTGGGAGGAGGATGGGAGAGAGAGAACTGCAGGTGGGAGGAGGATGGGAGAGAGAGAACTGCAGGTGGGAGGAGGATGGGAGAGAGAGAACTGCAGGTGGGTTGAGGATGGGAGAGAGAGAACTGCAGGTGGGAGGAGGATGGGAGAGAGAGAACTGCAGGTGGGAGGAGGATGGGAGACGGAGAACTGCAGGTGGGAGGAGGATGGGAGAGAGAGAACTGCAGGGGGAGAAAAAAGGTGAAAGGAATGTCACTATATCTTTTAAACCAGTGCTGGGCAACCTGAAAGACTTCAGTGACCTCATAGTGTAGCCCTCTAACTTTAAGAAGAGCCGCACACTACCCTTAATCTCAGTAATGAGTTAAAACAATACATTTAATCCAAGAAAAAGACACCAATCTTTCATAACATGTCAGCAGACCTTATAGACAAGTGTCACAAGATATAACTAACACATGTGACAATAAAGCAGGAAGGAGCTGGGGGCCGCAGGTGAAGGTTCGGAGAGCCGCCTGGTCCCTGTCACTGTTTTAAACCATTCAATAGGAGTACGTTAATGTTTTGTATAACATCCTTTCAAGCTCAGCTGCAGAATGATAACACCAAGTACTTCTGTCTCAGTGGAAATCACTCCCCAGCCACAGAGCTGTTTGACTTTCTACATATGTAAAATCTGACCTTTCCCTCACTTTTTATGAGCTGCAAAGCACAGCATCAGCATCCCCGGCCTTAGCTGATCAGGCCGATTTCTCGAGCACAGCACCGCGGGATCACCAGATTATCATGATTACGGAGATATTATTTTGTTTGCTCCACAGAATAAAAATCGCTGTTCTCTCCTTCTGGATGTGGTGCGTACAATACACAAGTCCCTGTTTATTCCTGACTCAAACTCTGCAAACTGTCTCCTGCCCTATCAATTATTTATGGGCAGCGTTGCACCTATATCTGGGAGGTAGCAGAGTCACAAGCCTAGAACTTATTAATTAGGCAGAAGGGTGACAGCAGGCATCAAAAAGGAAAAAAGCTTCAGCTTCAAAATCCAGGCACTAATTTCAGAAATTGCACAAAAAAAACCATCAAATCGGTAATTAGATGACTGTTTTGAGAACAATTTTACTGATGTCGACCGTTCTGCACAGTAATGGGAAGAAAAGTTGAAAAATTATTAGTAGGAAATACTAATTCACATGTGAAATTTTGCTACCAAAATATTTTAGTTCCTGAGGAGACAGCAAGTGAGAGATGAGGTGTTAAAAAATGTGTCATGTCCAGTGTTAATTATGACATATGTCAGTTACTGTCAGTGTGAGAAGAAATGTTTAGCCCGTCTTTGAAAAGAAAATGCCATTGGCTGTGAGTGAGAATTGTAGCACATGACCAAACGATGCATTGTGGGCCCCTGGCTAGTAAATAACAACCTATTAAATACAACTATATAGATGGCTATTGGTCTTTACTAAAACCAGGACACAATTCACAAATAATAGCACAAGTTCACAGTAAGTGGTGTGATGAGATTTACAGAAATGAATCATTATTTGATCATGAGGAAGCAAAATGGATGAAACTATTTTTTACTTGGCATTAAGGGACCAAATATGCAACCAGTGGGAATAGGTTATTGCTCCTGCAAACAATCACTCACTCTGTCAGGGCAATCTGTCAAAAAGGTGCAAGAACAATCCAACAGGATTATTGTCCCCATGGCAACAATAGAAGGTTTAAGTCAAAATGGCTTCACTTTTGTAGCATATTTCTAATGTGTTCCAAAGACTGTCAAGCAGTATCAAACAAGGACTCTGTCAGGACAATCTGAGCTGCAACCTCTCACAAGTTACTGGATCAATCCAAGAAGAATATTGCATAGAAACTAATGAAAATGTGTGCTTAAAGCTTGTAATGCCATCTACTAGATCAGTGTTGGCTAACCTGTGACACTCCAGGTGTTGTGAAAGTACAAGTCACGGCTTTGCCAATATATAGCAGCTTATTGCTGGAAGGCTATGCTGGGACTTGTAGTTTCACAACACCTAGAGTGCCATAGGTTAGCCAACACTGTACTAGATACAGATTACTAACCTTCTCATCACTCTTGTCTCCAGTTCTTCTCACAACCCCGGGGGCAAGACTCAACTCAGCAGCCTATTAGGAACAATTTCAAGGAAGACAAAATGCAGGTGACCCGACACAAGGTAGTCCCCTAAGGGACTGGCTCGGGTGGACAGATGCCCTCCTTCCCCCCAGCCCAGGGTGCCCCTGCTCACAACTCTGCTCGAAAACCTGGGCGATGTGATGCCGAGGACAGAGGCATAAGAGGGAGGACCAACTCACAAACTGTAATCAGGTGATTGATTTGTCCTCCCCTTTTGCACCATTATAAAGTGGAGAAAGGAATTGATTTGTCAGTTCTGTATTACAGGACCGTAAAGGCCCTGGGGTACACGGCTGTATCGAGCAGCCTCCTGGGCATTAGAAGACGGTTATGTATCGATTAGGTGGCAATGCAGCTTATTATTATTATTATTATTATTAATAATTTATTTTTAAGGTACCACAGATTTCGTAGTGCTGGATACAGAAGCAAGTAACAAATAGATGAGGTAATACAGATAAGTAGCACAAATGAGTGTGAGTAATGCTATGCGGGACTCACACGGAGTGCAGCAAAAGACATATCAGGACGTACGAGGGAGTCAGACAGTAGACAGACATAGGATAATAGTTAGAGAGAACCCTGCACGCAAGAGCTTACATTCTAGAGGGGGGGGTGAGAGACAGTAGGACCAACTGGGAGAAATGGACACGACGGGCAAAGGTTGAGGAAATGATGGATGGAACGGTTAGGAGGTGGTAGGATGGGCAAGCTTGAAAAGGTGAGTTTTGAGTGACCGTTTGTAGGACTGAAAGTTGGGGGAGAGTCCAGAGAGACAGGGTAGGGAAATCCAGGGATTGGGAGCAGCACGACAGAAGTGTTGGAGGCCAGCATGGGAGGAGGTAATGAGAGGTGAATTGAGGCGGAGGTCAGAGGCAGAGATGAGTGGCCAGGTTGGTATGTACAGTGAGACAAGGTCAGAGATGTAAGGGGGAGAAGTGTTGGTAAGGGCTTTGAAATGGAGAGGGAGAAAATTAATGGATTTACACATAATAGAAGCGGAAGAGGTGCGGTGAGAGAGGAGGATGGGCCTAGCCACAGCATTCTGTATGGACTGAAGGTCAGAAAGGCCAGTGAGAAGGAGGTTAAAAGGCAAGTAAAGGATTATTGAACAGTAAGGTACGTTGTGCACTACAAATGACTGCATTGATGGCTTCTCAATGTACTATTGGTGCTCTGTCTATTTTAACTGATAACTCCCCTCTGGTTGCCCCCAGAGGAGGTGGGACCTAATATATGTCTGGGAGCGATCAAGGGAGGTGCCTGAATAGCGGACATTAAAAGGGCATGCAAGCAAAAATTGCCTATGCGCTTTTCGCACTATTTGCTTTCTAACAAAAGCTTTCTTTTGCCTTGAGAAAACTAACAAGGTGAAACGCGCAGTGACGTTTTCGCTTGGCTGCCTGTTTAATAACCGCTATTCAGGCATCTCCCTTGATCGCTCCCAGACTTATATTAGGTAGGGAACCTCAATCTAAGGCAGGTTGCCGCTGTCATGTATTTAGCAGGCACCTGAAATATTTCATGCATGAATTTTCATGATGCCTTATTAGGATTTTATCCCTTGATCCCTCCCAGACTTATATTAGGGAGGAAATTATCCCATATACCCCCGATCAAAGGTAGACTACTGCTGCCATCTATCTAGCAGGGACCTGAATTATTTCATACAGGAATTTTCATGACGGTCTGATTTTTATTATTTTCCCGAAGTGTCCCGATTTACATGACGTTCTGTTTCTCTCATGCTGGTATTTGGGTTCACGCTCCAGAACTATAATTATAAATATTCTGGATGTCTATATTAACAGTTATCAAACAGACCATAGAGGGATTAAAACTTCCAAGGACTTATGTACATAAATGAATGTATTGTTGCAGTTTAGCTGTATTGCTGTTGACTACCGAAAAGTTTGAAATGCTGAATTTTGCAGAATTTTACTGTAATAATTTGTCAAACAGTAGGGAGATCCCTTAGATCAGGAAATCTTTTTTTGTATAAGCTGATGTATTGCGGCTGTATATTAATTAGACTAAAGTTTCTGGCAATTGTCGATTTGCCAAAAAGCCTAAAACGTTGAACTTCATTTTGATAGAACTGATCTTTTAACTGCTCTTTGAGATAGACTCATCTTAATACTAATTAATATATTGCCACAATGGTGCATTTATTATAATTCACTATTTATTGAAAAGCCATGGCCATTGAATCGCTCACCTAGATGTTTACTTATAAAATTGGTCTGTCTAATATTTATTATTAAGTGGTAAAATATTTAGCGGCCTTCCTTGTACGGACTCGCTTAAAAATGCTAATAGTTGAGTATACTTGTCCTTATTTCTTGAGGTCACGTTCCAACTAGGGTCTCCCCTCTGACTGTCTTGGTGGCTCTCTGTCTTCTCTCTAAGCAAAGCGGAGAGGTTGTCACCAATAAGGACCTGTTAGAGTGCTACATACAGTAAGTTAATATGTTCACTCTTCTGCAGAAACCAGCTTTGTTAGGTGGGGGGTGTTTCTCTAACACTGCAGACACAAAGTTACTGACATCTTGGCAGAATTGTTTTTCAGAAATTCTTTGTGTGGATTGGATGATTCATACATAGAGGCGGAGTCAGTGATGTCACAGCAACACAAATGACTGCATTCTCTACCTCTTGACCTGATAAAATACCACAGGACCAGGTTAACATTGAAAATTCTTTGTATCTGAAAATGTAAATTTAGGGCTTAGTGGTCCTTTAATTTCTATATCTAAAATCAGAAAGCAAACAATGTTTTTTTCTAGTGCGCTCTTCTCTCTCCCTTGGCTCCCTGCCATGATTTTGCCAAAGGCTTCAAAATGAAAATAAGCACTCAATCACTGGTGATTGTCTGGTCTTACTACATAATGAAGTGATAAGTGATGAAGTCATACCCACTAACAATTCCTACACAATATATGAAAAACCAGTGTGAATGTGTAGGAGACACCAGATCAGTCACGTAAATGCATAGTTGTCTCCTCTCCTGGAATTTCTTAGACTCCTGGGAGAGTAGCCCACTCTCACAAATCCAACCCACTTCCTAGTGAAATGAACAGAGAAGGAGCTTGACGCGTTTTGCTGTCTATCGTGACATCATAGCCTGCCGCTGATGTGGACAAAAGCGTTGCGAATCGGGCAGGGTCGTGATGACACAAATCGCTTAGTTGGAATTCTGCCCTTGCCCCTTGGACCAAAATATCACAGACAATGCGTAAATCCAGACATATATCAAATAAACATGCTGCACTACAATAACTTTGTATCAATAAAGCATGCCTGCTGTTTGTACTACACAGACAGTATGGATGGGAAATAATTGCAATACAGCCATAGAGTACGTGTGTTTCATAAGTGTTTTTATAGCTGATACAGCAATCCTATGAAGGTGAGTTCCTAAATAATCATTATATCCTCTTGAATCATTATATCCTCCTTTGTGCGCCACACGCGTTTTTTCAGATTTCTGTAGGAAAGAGCAACATGAAAATCAGAAATCACCCTCATAACCCCACAAAAAAAACATAAAACAACTTGAAATTTTTTGTGCTTCTAGCATTTAAGAGTCTTTTCTGGTCTGTTATGTTTCCCACTGAAACGCGTCAGCCCTTGTGCAGATATGAGTTTTTTGTACTAACCTTGGCTACTCGTAAATCTTTACTTGAATCTCTACACTACAATATTTAACCAGCAGGTATTTTTTGAAACACAACCGTCCCTAATTTTCAATATGCCGTCAAGAATAGTTGCTTAGTACTATCAATAATTAACCGATAAAGCTGTGCATAGCCTACTACCTAGACAGAGGCAGGTTGTATAATGGAACAACAGATATCACAAAGTGAGACCTGGTAGAAACACAGCGATTCTAAATCAATAACATAGGGTAAAACATTAACTTCATTTTATTTCTGTACGGCTGAAGATAACACAGGATACAGATATTTATTTAATTGAATAAAGCACACTTTAGTATTATAGTTTCCATATAAATACATATACTGGAGTCTTGTGTGACTCCGCCTGTGCGTAGCTCATTTATATTATTATTAAAAGTTATTAGTTGGGTTTCTAAGAACTGCTCTATGGTAATGAACATACATTGATTCCATATACCTGGTCTATCTATTGTCTTCCGCAGCGTGCGTAACTAAACTCACAATATAACAAGTAATAACTCCCTTTGTTCTCTCTCCGTACGTTACTGAGGATTTAGAAGAAAGCCTTGACAGCATGGAACTAGAGGTACAGTGGCCAAACAGCAGGCTCCAGGCGTCAGTGAAATCCACTTTCGCAGAACAATTTGTTTTACAAGCCATGCCAAAATACGGATGAGCATTGTTCTCCTGACAAGCAGGTCGTAAGTCTAATAAACGTTCAGTAGTGACTACTGTAGCACTTTGTGGAGGAAACACCAACGCAATCATGAGAGGTCACCAGGTCGATGTTGTGGGTTGTAAGAGAAACAAAAAAGAAATTTATAAAGGAAAATCTCGCTAAGAGAGTAAGGAAAGAGACACAGTTCTGAAATAAGAGTAGCCAATCTCTCTATAGTTGTATACAAAAACGGATTAATGAGAAATCGGACCCTAGGCACGCTGGCGGTTTGGGCCCCACCAACATGGTCCTACACTATGCAGAGCACTTCATCCTCATGATTATACATTTAAACAGCCCACTGCACAGATAACGTTCGTTGACACTTTTCTTAGACCCCTTTAATGCACAGACCACTCGCCCCATTGGCAGAAAATCCTACAGAATGACAGTTCCTCCTGGGACTCCAGATAGTACATAGATACAGGGGTCCTAGGACAGTAGTACAATACACCTCTGATGTTACATCCCATTACACTGATGCTGGGATACTGATTTTCAAGTAGCACTGAGACAGACTGCATGGCCTGGATCATGACTCTGTAGTAGGTGGCACACAACAGTCCTGAATTCGGGCTCCCTCATTAAAAAAAAGCCTCAAAACATAAGAGTGGGTCAGGGTAATCTGGGCACCTTAGCGCCCACCACAGGTAACTAGTTTCCAAGCACACGATTCAGCTCTGATTTTACAGATATATGGCAGGCTGTAAACTATGCAAGAAACCAGAGACCTAAAAAGCCAAGCTAAAAAACGGCACAAAACCAAAAACAGGGATTCAATAATAAATAGCACACTAAATAATATGGTATAGAGTGCTCAGAACTGATAAGAAAATTGAAAGCATACAAAAGTGTAAACAGCCTATTGTTGAAACTTTTATTTACTGAAATCTGGTGCTTAAAATTAACTGTCTACACTTGTCCATACGTCCCAACATTTTAGTACGGGTATCGGGATAGAGGGTGTGGTCATGTTACAATGGGGGCGTGGCCAAGCCCCCAGAGGGCTGCCTAGCTCTGTAAAGCAGTAATCTGCCGCTTAGAAACCTCCCTTTCCCCTCGGATGGGACAGTGGGACAGAACCCTAAACCTGGGACTGTCATGCCTATATCGGGGACAATTCGGACCTATGCCCTGTCTGTGAAAGGTCTTATATACATATAGATCCGGCAAATCAACCTGAGCTCCAAAATTGGATCTAAGTCCAAGTTAGCCAATCACATGTGCTGCCAAATTGAACAGATCCAGCCGGTCAGATTTTTGGCAGAATGACCGGACACTATGAGGCTCATTTAGTGCAGTGGGGTGATGACCGCACGTACTGTCAGACCATGTTTAAATGTCCATCAGTCACAACTGACGTGTAATAATACCATAATATGTTTTTAGTTGTGATGGTCGTTTTGGACCCAAACGCAGCGACTTGTTGCCAGATTGCTTTAAAACGTCAACACTGCCCGCCAAAAACACTACCTGTGTGGCCAGTTTTAACATCAGCACTGTGTGACTTTGACAGAATATAAAGTGAGCTTACAGAGACGGGTTGCTGTATATTTAAATGAATCTAAGAAGAAGCTCTTGCTGTTTATTGCAAATTTCCTGGAGCATGAGAATTGCTGCATACATTAAAAATACTTATGGAGAAGAACTTGCTGTTTATCTGCACTCAAAATTGAAACTGAAAAGTGTTCCGTAGGGAAAATTACAAAGTGACGGGTGTTTCAGTGCGTGAGCAGGAAGGAAAGAAAAAAATAGGTAGAGTGATGGCCAAATGGTTGTTTTAATTTACAGATAACATAGCTGCCAGGGCTGATATACAGAACATTGCTGGGTGCATCTAGTATAGACATTTTCAATTCAAATTGACAATCTACAAAGGTGACTAAAAAAGCCCTTTACTTACTCATACACTGAACATGCATACTGCTTATTATCTCCTAAGCACTGCCTGAGATCCCTACTGTTTATAGCAAGAGTAAGGTGTTTTAAACATACTTGCCAACTCTCCCGGAATGTCCGGAAGACTTCCGAATTCTGGGTGGGTCTCCCGGACTCCAGGGAGAGTATGACAGTCTCCCACATGTGCCCACTTCCTAGTGAAACGGGCAGAATGAAATCCAAAATGCTGCGATTCGCCGGGAATCGCGGCATTTGGACCCTTCCCTGCTGTAAAATGCAGTGTTTGCATCATTACGTCACGGGGCGTGGCCAAAATGACACGATTTTCGGAGTCCCGTTCCCTGCACTCCGTCCTGCCCCCAGCAGCTCTCGGATCATATTTGCCATAAGTTGGCAAGTATGGTTTTAATATGAATAAACGGTTTCGCTGGAATTCTCTTTTATGATCTTTTGAATATTGCAAAACACCAGTACTCACAGTCAGTGAAAATCTCATCCGTCAGCAAGAAAAAAAAAAGCACAGTGAAAATCAGCACTACACACACAAGTATCACACCACTGATTATGGAGCTGATTTAATTCCACATTTAATTTATGTGCCACATAAAAATTTGAATTGTGTAAAACTTGTTGCTCTGCTCACAACTTGCTCCCGTATATATTGAATTGAGCGTATCTTATATTACTACTACACTAGCGCTTAGAGAGGCGGGGCAGGTGCAAGTTCAGCACAAAAGGGGGCGGAGACACAATTTAACCACACCGAAGGTACGTCCCGTAGACCTGATGCAAGTTTCCGACTTGATGATCCGGCCACAATTTTGCACTTGGAATGTGTCAGTAAAATGCTTAGCTGTCAGTAAATTGTTGTATAATTGTCAGTAAACCCTGATCACTAGAAGCCTTTTTAGGATGGATCATTTTGTTTTATATGTTTAGTGTCCCTTTAAACACAGCAGGTCAGATTAATTTTGAACATAAGTGCAGATATGTGCCATATTTTGCATATAATCACACTCCCCATGCCGAGACACAGACTATAAGCTAGTGAATGCAAGAACATCCAATTCATCTTCGAACGCACAGCACACTTCCAACAACCCAGGGTCAGGGGCGCACAGAGGACTTTTCGGGGGGGGGGTTCCTCCGCCCCCGAGAACAAAAAAAAATCCCTATAGACCTGCCGCGCATTCGCGGCAGCTCCGATTCGGCTGCACTGTAGTATACAGCAGCCGCGGCGCTGTCAAAGAAGCGTCCGCGGCGGTGCTGTATACAATACAGCACCGCCGCGGACGCTTCTTAGACAGCGCCACGGCTGCTGTATACTACAGTGCCGATATGTAGGGCACTTTTTAGCGGAGGGGGGGTTTCTGGAGACCCAGAAACCCCCCCTGCGTGCGCCACTGGGGGTGGGAAAGGGGTGCATGCACGTAGTCAATGTACAGAAGGGCGTCTGATTCAAGATTTGGGCTTTGTATCAGGGTGATAATGATGACGGTTGCTTATGCATGCCAAAAAAAGTGTTTGCATTCAAGAGCAACTGCATTTTATGTACAATAGACATTAATAACATCATGAATGTATTTCAAGGAGAAGAAAAAAAAGAAAACAAAACAAACTTTTTTTAAAATGTTTTTTTTTCAATAATTACTATATTATTATTAACAGGTAACAATAATTCAATACTGGGTTTTTTTCTGTGCGTTCTGTTAGGACTTTATATTCCACATATGTATTATACGTATCCAGCAGTGTATTGTGTATCCCATACTTGCCGACTTCTCAACGAAGCTGTCCGGGAGGGGGAGTGTCGAGGGGGCGGGGCCTAAGGACACAATTCGCATGACCACTTGTCAATCGTTGACAGTTTCGTCCAATCGCAGCAGGGGGCGGGCCACGATGATGTATTTAGCCTCGCCCCCACCCACTTCACCAATGGAGATAGCTGAACTCCCAAAAATTCGGGTGGCAACTATGGTGTATCCAGCGGTAGTAAACACCCATTTATTGGTGGCAGCCTTTTTAAACCAGCACATATAACTGACCTTGGTATATCTGCAGGTTATATTGATAAAAAATCCCACAGGCTTAGTCCATTTCTACTTATCTACAAAAAACATTGACTAGGTGCAAGAGTTTATTATAAATAAAGTTTGTGAGATTATAAAAAAAAAACAACCCCCATCAGTACGACAGCTGGTACACGGAGCCCCTGGGCTGAATATATATTCTGATGAATAATCAGCTTTCTGCATTGCTATATAGATGCCTCCTATGGCAGCAATGCTATAGAACTGGGCCTTCCATAGCATACGCTCAGCACATATTATATTATGTAACTCAGCTAAGCATAGTCCATTAGGATTGCTCAACACAAATCACAGATGCCGTGCATTAATATTTCAGATTTAGCATAAACAAAATAGGCAACAGTTGACAGAAATAAAAACACACATACAGTACATTCCTCTCTAATATCACTGCAAAGCTAAAAACGTCACTTTGCAATACAGCCAACCCCTATCAGCAAATGTTTTGTCTTCAATAAACTGCTTTTCAGCATTAATATATACTAAGCTGGCGTATTTCGTCTATAAATAATATACGTGAAGTGAACATTTTGTCCTGTCACCCCAATGAAAGACAGTGACAAGGGGATTAACGTATCTTCCTTCGATTTCCAATAGTATTAGGTAATAGCTTTTTAAACCATTGACCTCAGTGGACAAGCTTGTAGGGGGGAAAAATAAATGGAGCTGTATACAGAATGAGTAAATTGTCTCCTGGACAAAACCATGTTACAATGCAAAGGGTGCAGATTAGTTTATTATTTTCATACAAGTTAAATACTAGCTGCTGTTTCATGTAGCGCACACAAATACTTGATAGCTTTATTTTTACACTGAAATTTAAAGTTAATCTAGGACAGGCTTGGCTAACCTGTGGCAATCCAGGTGTTGTGAAACTACAAGTCCCAGCATATCCTTCTGGCAATAAGCGGCTATATATTGGCAAAGCATGCTGGGGCTTGTAGTTTCACAACACCTGGAGTGTCACAGGTTAGCCGAGCCTGATCTAGGGCATGCCCTACCCCAACTATAAATCTGTCCTCACATTTTACATTTACCTCCCCCTCCAATGCAACATGGTTTTGCCAAGGTGCAAAGTTACTCTTTTTTTTTTTTGCTTTACTTTCTTTAATGACTCAGGCTCAGTGTGCTCAGTGTTGAAACAGTGCTGGTGCGACACACCTCTGTGCGGTCATTGGCAGGACCCAAGTGTGCCTATTTGTACTCCTGTCCCCATAATATATGATGGAAGTAGGGCTAACAAACAGATTTCGGGCTTTTATCTTTTAAACATGAGGCTTGTTCTCTGCAAGGCATCAAATCATAGAAGGCAATTGAACGCAGCTGGTGTCCGCCAGCAAGAAAGAAAAGCTTTCTGGTACAAATGAATAGGAGCAGAGACTCGTGTATCAAGCTCTACAGCCGTCATCGTTTTTCTCTTTGCCTTCCGATTTATGGGAAGATGAAAAAAAATCCACTTCTCCCCCCCGGAATTTAATGTGCTGAAGATTCACGTTCTTAAAACAAGTGAGATGAAAAAAATACAGAAGTCACTTGTCTTAGTATTCCCCAACAAGACACATCGCTGCAGATTGTCCCTGGGGAGCGTAATATTTTTATATCTAATAAGCCTAAGCAGAGATCAATTTCCTTTTTTTACTGAACTAACAGGTTTAGTGATATAAATAGACAACAAACCCAGAAATTATATTTACCTAATAATATCCACGTCTGATACTAAGGAGACAGGCGGACTGTAGTGACGCGGGTTAAGGTTCAAGGGATGTATTTTTATTAGTTTTATTTTTAAGTGTGAATAAACAACAGAAAAGTTAGTAACTTGGCAGTGCGCCATGCATGCCCAATGCTGGGTGAGAGTGTTCTGACACTAGAAAAAGATGCTACAATGTGCCACCTTCTATGCCACAACATGGCATAGTATTGTGGGTACTAAGAGCCATTAACAGATGCACACGGGGGCAAGGCACTGCCTCTGACAAGGGGCCTGATTCATTAAGGATCTTAACTTGAGAAACTTCTTATTTCAGTCTCCTGGACAAAACCATGTTACAATGCAAGGGGTGCAAATTAGTATTTTGTTTTGAACATAAGTTAAATACTGACTGTTTTTTTATGTAGCACACAAATATCAACTTTAAATTTCAGTGTGCAAATAAGCTAACAAGTATTTGTGTGTTACATGAAAAAACAGTCAGTATTTAACTTATGTGCAAAACAAAATACTAATTTGCACCCCTTGCATTGTAACATGGTTTTGTCCAGGAGACTGAAATAAGAAGTTTCTCAAGTTAAGATCCTTAATGAATCAGGCCCAAAGATTAGTAAACTCACCTGCTGAAATACTCTGGGAGCATCCCAGTTATCTGATTGGCTACAGGTGGTTCTATCTCCGCCTACTTTAAAACTGAGGACATCACAGGTAAGTCGGAGACGAGGGCTGATTACAATAAGGGGATTAGACCCTAGTCAAAAAGGTGATTACCTGCAGCTAAGAGGAGACAGGAAACTAGAAACAGTATGGACCTACTACAACTATACAGACCCCAGTTTACCGATTTCACACGTGGTTTTCCACAGTGGCTCTATATGTACTACAGTCCAGAAATAGCACGTGATGTTTTATTGAACGTGCTAGGACTCTGTCCAAACATACAATGGCGGCGGGGAGAGCAACATTAATCAATGTGGCATGGTGAATCAACAAGCCGAAAATCATAATTCACTCTATGCTGGCTCACCTTTGCGTTCTACACATCTAACAGCGGGAGGAGAATATGCTATTCAAACGTGCACCTGTTGCCTTTCGCTCGTGGCAGCCATTTTATGGGGTGAGCCAATATTCATGTAAATCCAGCCTATCATTTCATTCGTAGCCAGTACTTCACAGTCTGTGATGTCACCAGTGCCCAGTAAATTGATAGGCTGGATATTCGCGGCAATATGGGTTCAGTATACAAAATGGCTGCCTCCACTGGGGGTATGTGTTGGTGCCAGAAACACTGTACTTGCTCTTGTAGGAAGTATGACATATGGAAAAAAATTACCAGCATCACCCTCCCAACAACAACTACACAGGACAAGAATATTAATGTGAGGATATGAAAACGAGTGTACAAGTAATTCTGATGAAGTGCTGTAAACTGTACTAGAAAAAAATCTGAATTACAATGTGATTTGTTGCTGTGGGTCATAGTGACATAAAGCACATTTACCTGTGCACCAGTCCTCACTTATGTCCCCCATAGTGCTCAGATACAGAATATAGGCACACGAGCAGCGTTCTTATCGTGCACACTAAACCAGTGACTAGGTGATTGTGTTTCTTTTAATTAGAAACTAATACGTCTAAGCTGTTTCCAGACTTTTTGTAAGGTAAACTTCCTAAGACAGAATGCAGCGTATGCCTTTAGCTAAATAAGAAACTACACAACGTTCGCTGGGGCTTTTACCATCTGGTGCAATGGAATCTGCCCTCAAATTGCAGGCATTATATTTTGGTACAGCTTTCGCAACACCCTTCATGGTCTGGTGATTTTCAATTATTCTTTCTCTAATCTGTGTTTCGGAGGAACTGAGTAAGGCCAGTTATCCACTGGAGTTAAAAATATACTTGCCGACTTTCCTGGAATATTCGGGAGACTCCCGAATTTTGGGGAGACTAGTCCATCCTCTCGGATCCTGCTTCTCTTTCTTGTGAAGTGGGCGGCCGCGGGGCCTTCATGACGAGACTTACGCCATCAGGCTCCAGATGCGCCAGGACCTGATTTGCATTAATGTGTCGTAGTTGGGCCTAATTATGTGAACTGTGACATCATGACCCTGCTGCCTGGTGTAAGCGCCGTTTGTACACGCGGAGACATGTGGTGTCAACTGATGTTTGCTTAACGCCAGCGCGCAACCAACCTTATGCCTGATTTCAGGATATAGGACACCAAATACAATGCGTAAAAAAACTATGTACATCACCAGACACTCGGAAGATCTGTACAACTATTACACATGACTAATGACTAGGAAATATCGTTAAAGAAACTGATTTTAATTAGGATCGCCAGGTTGCTGCTTTGATAAGGGCTACTTATGAAAAATTCAGGTTGGTGTTAATTAAAGTGTGACCCTGCCGTATTTCTTCTTCATAAGTCTCCATTGGAAAATTGGCAATAAGGCAACATTAATTCTGACACAACTAAATAAAAGAAAAAAATTAAAATACTTGATTGTGGCTTGCTGAAGCGACCAACAGCAGCAGAAGAGTGTTAGACCCTTAAAGAGCACGCCACCAAAACTAACATAATACTGAAACATCTGCATTCTACTCAGTAAGGAGATTACTGCGCGCCGCGGAAGCACTACAGTGACAGCAGGCAGCCAACAGCATAACATTTGCTGTTAGCTGCCTTCCATTCTCCAGCTGACAGTTGGAGCCGCCCAATGAATAATGCCTCCGGCCGCGCTACAGCTATAAAGAAAAAAAAAAAAAGTAGTTTCAAGGGCCCCCCAGATGCCCGAGGCCCCTTGGCCATAGCCCAGTTAGGCCTTGGGTTAATCCGGCCATGTCTATGAGATTTCCACCCTGATCAAAGACCAATTATCCTGCTTAAGATGGAAGGATTTTTTTGTATTTCAGCTCTTGGACTCTGAATATGCAAATCTTCCCTACAAGTCATCGCCGCTTTAAATTTCCCCTGCAAAGTCACCGATTTCCGGATACTTGCAAAAATCGGAGCTTCATACACTTACTCCCCATGTAAGTATTCAATTATGATTGCGTTAACAGTATACTTATAAAGCCGGGAAAATAAGAATGGATGGTGAGAATTGCATGCAACATTCAGAAAAATAGGAATTTCATTGTGTCGTTCTAAGTAAAACAAACATCTGTCTGGTTGCTATGGGTTACACCACATTTTCTTCAGTTGCCTATGGCCCCATTTTCATACATTCCCCCATTGTGTCTCTATTGTGCCCTGTCACAGAATCAACAGCTCTTTGAGAAATGTTTTCATTGGCGGAGTATTCTTTGATCCTGAGTTACGTTTCCTCAACAGGCTCCTGAGTTTAAAGGGATTTCACAGCACAATAGAAACCTGTGACTAATAGGACGATCAGAGAGAGCATAAATCACATTGAGATGAGGAACGGTGCAGTATTCTGCTAGTTGTATACCAGCGGAGAGAGCAGTACACAGAGAGTGACTCCGGGGGGTATACTCTGATGCCTCTAGAGGCAGTGAGTAAAAAAGATGCCTACACTGCAGTTTAAACAGTTATAATAATAATTACAAAAAAATAAGATAATTAATAATCATATTTCCCAAAATTTTAAATAAGCTGAAGCATCTAAGCACATGGAGCTTTCCTCAATGTAGGCTAATTCTGCATTTCAAAGACTCCTGTTCAGTCAATATCAACTGATAAAGCCTTGACAACAAGAATTACATCTAAGATGCCGAAACAGAGGAACGGCATTGTGCAGTTAGTCAGAACTGAAAAACAGGGACAATTTAGGAGGACAAAGCTCATTGAAATTATTTAGAGATTTGTCCCCCTAAGATGGGTCGAGAGGTATGTATATAGGTTCAAGCCAGAAAATGGCTGCTACCACTGTGCCACAGTGATGTTATGGGTTCCTAGTAAATAGATAGACAGCATTTCTATGTATATAGTCCTATACAACAAAATGGCTGCCCCTATTGTGCCACAGTGATGTCACTGGTTCTTAGATAGACTGCATTTCTATGTATATGGGTCTATACAGCAAAATGGCTGTCCCTGTGCCACAGTGATGTCACTGGCTCCTAGTAAATAAATAGTATATCATACTTGCCAACTCCCGGATTCAGGGTGGGTCTCCCGGACTCCCGGGAGTGTATGTCAGTCTCCCCTAATCCCAGAATTAGGTCCAGGGTCTCCAGGAATTTGGCATTTGGCCCCACGGGGGATGGGCAGGTCCAAAATGACACGATTTTCGTGTCCCCACCCCCAGCACACCCACCTCTTCCCTGGCAGCTCCCGGACGCCAACTAGAAGAAGTTGGCAAGTATGGTGTATATAGGTCTATACAACAAAATGGCTGCCCCTATTGTGTCACAGTGATGTCACTGGTTCTTACTGAATTGATTTATTGAATATTGGTAAAGCCACCATCATAGCTGCCTTTACTGTAACAAACAAGGCCAGATTGACATTTATTTTCTGCCCCTCCTTAGTCATCATCTTCTGTGCCCCGCTGTGCTGTCCCTTGTGGCTATAGCTCTCAATGGTCCCAAAACCTACTGCATTTGTATAACATAAATACATGGACACTAATTAGCCCTAACTGAGGCCATGACTCACAGTTTATAATATGTAAAATAATGAAAAAAATATTCATATATAAAGTTTAACAAAAAAAAAAGAAAAAAGAAATGAAAACAAATTATGTGCAAAGTGAACAGAGATCTCCATACAAAATACTGCCATTGTAAAGATTAAAATACTCTAGAATTTCATGGGAATGTAGCCACGCACCATTGCTTCGGCTGATATGGCTGTTCCACAAATCCAGGCCTGACAATAGGTGCTATTTCAGATGTTTGAAATTGAGCATTATTTATATGAGCTATGCCTTGCCTTTGTGGAGACACTATAACTATTACTGTCCTTATAACTGCAACCAGGTAAGGATGAATTAGGCCTAGCCATGTAAAGTACAGACTGCCCTGAGGAATGAAAGAAAGTTTAACTAATCACTTTAATCAAGATGTTTATCATGTAAAATAATATGGTGTCACAGCTGGCCATTCCTCTTCACGATGACAAGTGCTAATAGTCTCACGCTCGGCACATTATTTGTCGTGAGGGATAATTCTGTCCCTTCTCGCTCATTAATCACAGATGATATTTACATTTCCGGAATCAATAAACAGATGTGAGGGTTCTACCGAGCTGGCCCTGGGCTCGTGATGTGGGAATAACGAAGCAGAAATGAGTCGATGAGATCAGTGATGTCACAGCCCGGTGAGCCCTACAAACCGTTCAATTCCCCAACTACTTCCAGAAAATGTGTCCGGTCACTTGGAGGACACCATGATGTTTCCCAGCTGTGCACAACTTAACTAAGGGCTCGTCCAGACAAGTGTTTAGTAAGGATTTGTTCACCTACAGAACACGGCGTTAGCAAGCCTCGCTGAATACTGCGCAGGGATCAGGATCATTGATCCCATGCCTCCAAACGCACAACAGGAAAAGCTGTGGGTCAGCCATTAATACACGGCTATAATTGCAGGCAAAATATTCCAGAATTTGGGGGATATTTGCCTACTTTCCTGAAACACCCGGGAGACTCTCCAATGTTACAGAGTCCTCCCAGACTCCTTAGTGAAGTGGGTGGGGGCCAAGATGATATCTGTGAATCACATGATCATGTGCGTCTCTGTAAATTGCGCTTGTGCACAACAGTGGGCAGAGCCAAGATGAAGTGGGTTGCGCGTCACCCCCCCCGAAACGCATTCCCAGATAAATAAAAGTAGTCAAGTGTGCTTTGTGGGTGACCGTTGGTTCACAATGCTCTTAGTCTGTACACCAGGAGCATACTGATCCTCAGTGCGTTTTGTTCACGCCATGTTCCGTCTGTAGATTATTGGACAAAAATGCTCCAGTGTGTTCCTAGCCTGACTGCTCATCTGAACAAGCCCTTAGAGCAGGCCTGTCCAACCTGCGGCCCTCCAGATGTTGTAAAACTACAAGTCCCAGCATGCCCTTCCAGCTATCAACAGGTTGTCTACTGGCAAAGCATGCTGGGGCTTGTAGTTTCACAACATCTGGAGGGCCGCAGGTTGGACAGGCCTGCCTTAGAGAGCTGTGTAGGATCACACACACTTACCACAAATATCAAACCTGACACACAATGAGTGTAATTTAGAATAAGCAACAACATGGGCTTCAGCACGAAAGTAACTTGAATCTAATTTTCAACTGTGTCATTTTTTTATTTAGTGAAAGCAAAGATGAGGGTACATAATTTGGCTGGATAATGTACGGAGAGAAGCAGACTGTTGATGCTACCAGTTAGGTAACAGACGGGGCTTTCTTGTGCTAACATACTGACAGAAATATATTTTTATTTTAAGTGTTATGCAGGGAATCAGGCAAACCTACAAAAAAAAAAGATAAAAACTTTATTTTAAGAAACAACCAAAGGTTACTTTTACACAGTTAGTGCTATCGTAATTATTTGACGAAAGATTCCAAATATGTAATAAGGTTACACGGCTAGAAATCAGGTCAGGCTTTATCCAGACAATGACTGTCCTGTGATGGTGAAAGCGGACTGGCCAGGAATAAAATACTTCCGCACAGTAATATATGGCTAGTCAGTAAGATAACAGCTGGGTATAACAGAATGCACAGTCTGTACCTTATCACATCTTGTGTATAGCAGCCGGCAGTCAAAGTAGGTGCAGTTACAGCGAGCTAGGGAATACAAACACTGTATCGGGGACAGACTAGGACTACAAAGCAACCCAGTCAGGAGAGGCTCAGTGGCTCACGTTTTGCTTAGAATTAATGATGTCACAGAGACTCACTCAGAGATCATTCACTGGGTACTTCATATTTCTATCCACTGGTACAATCATCGATCCAGTATATTAGTGGGGGGTTAGCGCAGAGTGTGCAGTGGCTGCAGGGCTGGTAGTCTGACTGAGCAGAGTAGTTCATTATACCAAGAGGAGCCCTTGGGGTAAATGTATCAATCTGCGAGTTCCGTAAATCGCTGATATTCAGCGACTTTGACAGATAAATTTCAAATGGCAATGTCTTTATGGGCAAGTTTTGCCCTTGAAGAGTTGCAGAACTCGCAGATTAATACATTTACCCCCTGGGCTACTAATGCTCTCCGAGACACTGGCTCTAATGGAAAATGTCAGGACTGTCAGTTCGGGCCTTAACTGGAATCTGGAGGATTGGAAAAGCATTGCCAAGGCTGTTGCAATCAATCCAGTATCAGCTAATTCGCATTGATGGAAAGACCACCTATAACTAAAGTAACAGAAGACCCTGGATCCATCCTGCCGTGTGGGGTCTCTGTGGTACTCACTGATACGAGTAAAGCAGTGTTTAAATGCCACAGGGTATCTGAACATGTTTGCTGTACCCATCATGGACTTCAACAGAGAATGCTCCTTGCCGTAAGTCTAAGAAAATTCTCAAATGGTACCAAGAAAACAACGGTAAAGTTCAGTTCAATGTAGTGTTTGTGGAATGAGATAACCTATTTGTAGTATATATCCCATAGGCGAGCAGATGGGTAATTATAGGTAACCGGTAGTTAGACATGACGTTGTATGACCACGTGTAATTTACTCTGGTAGGCCGTTCAAAATGGCGGCAATATGCAGATACATGCAAAACTGAGATTTTGTTTTGCGGTACATAATAACTTCCGTGAGATTCAAAAGGTGGAGAGGACACTTTTAGAGGCAGCCCCTGGCCAGCGGCAGACTGCAGAACAGTAATTTATGACAAAAATGTAAAAGTTAAAATTAATGGAGGGGGTGGTTTTCAACTGATCGTAACCTGGACTTTTGTACCCCTGCACATTTTTTTACTTTGTGAAATTACTATGACAGTCTTTAGATGATGAATAACGTTTTCCTTCATGTAAAAGATGCTTTACCATCCTAGGGGTAGATCTATCAAGCCTTCTAAAGTGGAGGTGTTGCCCATAGCAACCCATTAGATTCTAGCTATCAAATTATAGAATGCACTAGAGAAATGATAGCTAGAATCTGAATGGTTGCTATGGGCAACACCTCCACTGTTCCATTTTAGAACTCTTAAGACGGTAAAGCATCCTTTTCAGAGGATTTCATTTACCTCCTTATAAGCTATTACTACCCATCTTAAAGTGAAAATACATTTTGTCACTATAAAGTGGCAGTCCCGTTTCCTAACTGTCTAGTATTAAATAATGTGTTAAAAAGTATTCCAACTCTAAATAAGACGTGAGGTGGTGATATTTTCTCCTGGTGTTTGAAAATCTCCCAAACAACAACTGTAACTAAACTAGCAAAAAAAAAAAAAGAAAACTATTTGGCTTCAAGTACTCTCTCCCTTGTGAAAGGAGGCTACATCTTTTAATGTCGCAGTCCATGCCTGATAAAGCATACAGACTGCCTTTGTTAATTAATATTCTGATTCTCACATTAAGCACAGTATGTGAACACGGAAACTAAATAAATTCCGCTGTCAGATAAAAGATAGATGGTGCTTTTAGGAATGGCGAGAAATTGGTAAACCGCATGATCACTGAACTCACTACAAAACACTTTATTCTGAGGTAATTACTAAATATCAGATAGATATGCTTTCGCTGGTGGCTGGAAGTTGATTATTTTTGTTTTTTTTAATGAGAATGAAGACATAGAAATATACATCTTGCCAGATGAGACCTGTTGCATTAATATGTGTACTGTAAAATCACTAACTTAAAAGGATAGGCTCAACGTATTGCCGTGTAGAGGAAACTATGCCAGTTTTAGAAACAAACGGCAAATGTGACCTAGATTGCAGCATGGGGTGCAATATGGGAGACAGGAGCGATGTCCTACACTATTACACTATAGTCCTACACTATTGCTGTTGATTTAGAGGTCTGGAAGCCCCATCAGGGCTCTTAAAAACGGAAAATGTTCTGAGTGAGAAAAGTCTATGTAAACCCAGTATAGCAACTATTTCCCATATATTAATAAATATTCTGTGTGTTGTATTTATGTTGTGAAAAATGTATGTATAGCTGATTTGTTGGAACAAGGCTATGATCTGCAGATTTGCAAGAGAGAATCTGTGGTTCAGTGTGATTTATGGGCCAGATTCACTAAGGTACGTAAAATGAACGTAATGTGGGTTTTTATAAAGATGCACGTAAGTTGGGCGCACGCATGTAGGTAAGTTGGGCGCACGCATGTAGGTAATTTGGGCACACGCATGTAGGTAATTTGGGCACACGCATGTAGGTAATTTGGGCACACGCATGTAGGTATTCAGATATAAGCGGACCTGAAGAAACGTCTGTTGTTGAATATGGGTCTAGGTACACTCTGCATATATGGCTCTTGCCGTATTGAGACAGACACAATACCCTGCTGGACACATACAATATACATGTGGAATTTAAAGTCCCAGCAGATAGCACAGTAAAAAAAAAAAGCATTCAATTATTGTCACCTGTTAATAATATATTCATTAACGAACACATATTAAAATAATATTTGTTTTTGTAAATCCATGAAATAGATTTATTATTATGTTGTTAATGTCTACTATGCAAAATGTATTTTAACAGTTGCTCTTTATTGCAAACACGTCTTCTGGTATGTATACGGGACTATCATCACTCTCACCCAGCATTTACACCTGTCCTGTACCTGGTGCAAATGATATGTCTGAAAATAACGTACCTTAGAGATGTCCAAGACTTGCACTGGGCACTACTGTGTGCGCTCAACCTCAGCACACCCTTACTGTACATTGACTACATGCATACGCCTCTTTCTCTCTCTCTCCGTTGCGCCCTGAAATCATAGACAGTCATAAGCATCCTTTGCGCGCGAATATGATTTGGATTTTTTTGCCTTCACTAGCGTATAGTCCATTTTAGGGGATGCACAGAGCGATTATTACGCAAAATACGGCACTCCTTAATGAATCAGGCCCCATAGAAATACTGGTAATGAGAGTGCAGCCTATCAATTCACTAGGAAACAGTGACATCACTGAGAGTGCAGCCTATCAATTCACTAGGAAACAGTGACATCACTGAGAGTGCAACCTATCAATTCACTAGGAAACAGTGACATCACTGAGAGTGCAGCCTATCAATTCACTAGGAAACAGTGACATCACTGAGAGTGCAACCTATCAGTTCATTAGGAAACAGTGACATCACTGAGAGTGCAGCCTATCAATTCACTAGGAAACAGTGACATCACTGAGAGTGCAGCCTATCAATTCACTAGGAAACAGTGACATCACTGAGAGTGCAGCCTATCAGTTCATTAGGTAACAGTGACATCACTGAGAGTGCAGCCTATCAATTCATTAGGAAATGGTGACATCACTGAGAGTGCAGCCTACCAATTCATTAGGAAACAGTGACATCACTGAGAGTGCAGCCTATCAGTTCATTAAGAAACAGTGACATCACTGAGAGTGCAGCTATTCATTAGGAAATGGTGACATCACTGAGAGTGTAGCCTATCATTTCACTAGGAAACAGTGACATCACTGAGAGTTCAGCCTATCAATTCACTAGGAAACAGTGACATCACTGAGAGTGCAGCCTATCAGTTCATTAGGAAACAGTGACATCACTGAGAGTGCAGCCTATCAATTCATTAGGAAATGGTGACATCACTGAGAGTGCAGCCTACCAATTCATTAGGAAACAGTGACATCACTGAGAGTGCAGCCTATCAGTTCATTAGGAAACAGTGACATCACTGAGAGTGCAGCCATTCATTAGGAAATGGTGACATCACTGAGAGTGTAGCCTATCATTTCACTAGGAAACAGTGACATCACCGAGAGTGCAGCCTATCAATTCACTAGGAAACAGTGACATCACTGAGAGTGCAGCCTATCAGTTCATTAGGAAACAGTGACATCACTCGGAGTGCAGCCTATCAGTTCATTAGGAAACAGTGACATCACTGAGACACTTTTTTTGGTTGAGCCCTGAAAATGGCTTATTCCAATCTCTGTTGATGATGGGTACACTTTCAAATTTTAGATATATACCACCAACTGGAGGAGAAAGATGCAGTAGGTATTTTTGTAGTTTAAATAGCTTTTAAGTAGCATTGGGAATGTCAATACAGCACTTCATTTTTAAAATCTCGGTCAACTAGGCACATCAATAATTTAGGCCTTACAAACACTACTTTGCTTTCCTTGTTGGTGAAACAGGTTCACTTAAAAAGCTTGACAAAAGCAGGAAATCCGTACAGTAACAGAGTATTAAAATATAATAAAGGGCACTGCAACCCAAACGTTTTTTGTAAGATTTTTCTGAAGGAGTTACGACAAAAAATGTATCTTAAAATGTTCCTATGGCACAGCCTGTACATGCATTTTGTGAAAATAGAACAAGACAAGAGAATTCAGCTGCACTTTATGAATGATTGCCATTATTCTCTGTTTGTCTGGGTAAGACACTTTTGACTTCAGTCTATCATTTTTTGTGTTTACTGAAATCTCTCACTTCTTCCTCCATCCCAAACAGCCTGGTGTGTGCGATTTGGCTACCAAAGTTTGTTGTCACATTGGAAAAAGAATCCTACAGCTTGGCGCTTTGCCTGAGTGGCATGGGGCAGCACAGTGGCCAAATGGTTAGCACTTCTGCCTCACAGCACTGGGGTCATGAGTTCTATTCCCGACCATGGCCTTATCTGTGTGGAGTTTGTATGTTCTCCCTGTGTTTGCGTGGGTTTCCTCTGGGTGCTTCGGTTTCCTCCCACACTCCAAAAACATACTGGTAGGTTAATTGGCTGCTATTAAAATTGACCCTTGTCTCTCCCTCTCTGTCTGTGTGAGTGTGTGTCTATATTAGGGAAATTAGACTGTAAGCTCCAATGGGGCAGGGACTGATGTGAATGAGTTCTCTGTACAGCGCTGCGGAATTAGTGGTGCTATATAAATAAATGATTATCATATAAGCCTCTTACTTTGGTATGATTGTACACATAGGACAACAGCGATCGTCTAATCATGAGATCATTCTTGGGCATGCCAATCGTTTTGACGCCAGACTCATGGAGACATCGGGCCAATTTGCAAGATCCTGAAACTCACATTTTTACTATTGTGTCCAACGTTACTGACTGCATTGTGAGAAAACAGAGAACAATAGAGGAGTTTTATATATACAAGTATGGGACCTATGATCTGCAACCGTTTAATAAACTGAAAGAAGAAAAAGTATATAACTGCTGTGTTTCCCTACAGTCACCGTGAGGAGCACTGCTAAAAAAATGTTACGAGGAGCGGTATGACAGAGCTAGAATGGGGAAAGAGGGGGGGGCGTAATCTTTAAAATATAATTTGGAAAAAACACCACCCAGTAATTGGCATCCTGAGCTTGCTGATTACCGGCTGCTCTCCGAAATGTGGAACCGAGAGCGATTTCTTGGCATTAGACTCCTATTGCTGTCTAGTTAATGAAATAATCTAGAGCCTAGGGCGACAGGTACTCTTTATATAAAAACAATACAGGACAAGACCAGAATGTAACAATATTTCAGTATCTGGTTTGATCTATTATAAGCAAATGGATGAGTAATACAGTGAATCACATACGAGATGAAAACTTGTACTTTACAGGAGCACGTCATCAAAAACGGTGTTAAATTCATATTTCAGTTCTTGCATCGATAGTTAACTATTACTGCCCGTAACATTTTTAACAAAAATCTTCATTTGCTGCTTTATTGTGGTAATAAAAGGTCCAACAGGTTTAAGCTGGGCACAAGCAGTGTGATTAACTCTCATGAGTTAATCGAGCAATAAATGTCAGCGAGAATAAGCACGCGGTTATTCCAAATCGCCCAAAAAGGATAACCTTTAGCTTGACACTTAAATCATCATCAGTTATTTATATAGCGCCGCTGATTCCGCAGCACTGTACAGAGAACTCATTCACATCAGTCCCTGCTCCAGTGGAGCTTACAGACTAAATTCTCTAACACACACACAGACAGACTAGAATCAATTTTGATAGCAGCCAATTAACCTGCTAGTATGTTGTTGGAGGAAACCAGAGCACCTGGAGGAAGCCCACGCAAACACAGGGAGAACATACAAACTCCACACAGATACGGCCATGGTCGAGAATCGAACTCATGACCCCAGAGCTGTGAGGCAGAAGTGCTAACCACTAAGCCACTGTGCTGCCCGCTCAAATACCATGAAAAACACATAATATGGTTTAGTCTATACCAATGTGTCTTTCCTCCAGACAAATCTGTACAGCTTGAGCCCTAGAATACTGTAAGGAAAGATGAAATAACCTCTCATCGGGAATATTCCTACTTGTCAGGCAGCTCAAGCACATTTCCATCTGAGACAAGCTGGACTGAAACGTAATTACACTGTTAATTGATACAAATGATGTGTAGAAAAACCTAATCAGAGACTGGTAATGATGAAGCAAAGAAAAGAGCCTCTAGAGAGCTGTCCGTGGTGCCAAGTAGATCCTCAGAACGTTCATCTGTCTGAAACAATGTTCAACGTGTACCAGCGGAAGACCGAGCATAGCAATAAGCCTGGAAGAAGAGACCAATAGGGAGCATCTATTCTCCCACCCAGCTGCTTACATACAGTCTATGGTTTCTAAAGTATTTATATACGTGCAAAATTAATGCAAAAATACCAATGGTTAGCAAATAAAATCATATTTAACGTTCAGAAATAGTTGTTCCAAAGTTTCCGAATCCTAGCAGCAGTTAGCGTGGTGGATTTACCCCAATTAACTGTATTTTCTGTTTCAATGCTGATGGGCTATTTTTATACAATACATCAAAGCCAGTGTATTCTGTAATCAAACGCTGCAACTGATATAACTGATTTATACTTGCACGCAACTTGAATTCACAAAAAAAAAAGTGCACAGAACTTGTACATTGTGTACGTTCATCCAGCCCTTCTCTCCCCTCCGTTCCACCCTCCAAATCATAGGCAGTCGTGTCATATGCGTTCGGACATAAATTGCTTGCAATTGCGTTCATAGGTCCCAATCTGGCGCATGGGCAGAGCTATTACACGCAAGACACGCCACACAAATGGACTTCTGAAGATGCATTCCTAATTGCTAGGAACAGCGCTCCTAAGAATGACTCGGAATAAGCTAATTAACATTCTGAGCATTAAAGGAACCAACTCAGGGAACTGTGAGAGGATAATTAGTGTATTAATTCCAATAAGGGCTTAATATTTTACACATATTTTACACACCATTATTCCTCCCCCAGCTTCCCTGGTCTTTCAAAACCCCCTTCCTGCTTGCCCCTAGGTTCTCATTAAATTTGAATTACTCCAGTGAAAATAATAAATATAATCTTTATGGCTTGGTACATTTACGTACTGTCAACTGGTAAGTAAGTTATGTTTTGTCATTTTAGTTTCATTATGTTTTTATTATGCTTTGCATCCTATAGTTCCTTAGCACCTTTAAAACTTTGTGTCCTGCTTTTTTCCAGCCTGTGATATACTACAGGACACATGGGTGATGCAGTGTAAATTTGGCATAAGACTGAACAGTCAATTTACATTTTTTTTAAAGTTTACATTTCTAGATGCCCTTTCAGTTAATCCGTCACACAACAAACACGTTAGTCTTAACCTTTAAACATAAAGTGAGATTATAATGGCAGCTGTGTAATTGTTCTGGTGCAACCTCATTAGAAAATGAAGCTGCATAGAGACTGGTTTTATTCATCTTACTTTTATCAATTTTAACTTTAACTCCTTCACTGTTTTCTAATGTCCACATCTGTAAAAATATTAACATATTTGGATTTTGTTTTGAACATATTACTTTTTAATTAAGAGGTCTATGAGATTAAATTGCTTATGTAGAACAGAGGCTTCATGGTTGGATTGGATACATGCTGGTCTAGCTTGGTGAACATTCTAATGCTTAGACTAGACTAGATACATGCTGGTCTAGCTTGGTGAACATTCTAATGCTCAGACTGGATACATGCTGGTCTAGCTTGGTGAACATTCTAATGCTCTGATTGGATACATGCTGGTCTAGCTTGGTGAACATTCTAATGCTCAGACTAGATACATGCTGGTCTAGCTTGGTGAACATTCTAATGCTCAGACTGGATACATGCTGGTCTAGCTTTGTGAACATTCTAATGCTCTGATTGGACACATGCTGGTCTAGCTTGGTGAACATTCTAATGCTCTGATTGTGAGCATGCTGGTCTAGCTTGGTGAACATTCTAATGCTCTGATAGGATACATGCTGGTCTAGCTTGGTGAACATTCTAATGCTCTGATTGGAAACATGCTGGTCTAGCCATGTGAACATTCTAATGCTCTGATTGGATACATGCTGGTCTAGCTTGGTGAACATTCTAATGCTCTGATTGGACACATGCTGGTCTAGCTTGGTGAACATTCTAATGCTCTGATTGGATACATGCTGGTCTAGCTTGGTGAACATTCTAATGCTCTGATTGGACACATGCTGGTCTAGCTTGATAAACATTCTAATGCTCTGATTGTAAGCATGCTGGTCTAGCTTGATAAACATTCTAATGCTCTGATTGGACACATGCTGGTCTAGCTTAGTGAACATGCTAATGCTCTGATTGGATACATGCTGGTCTAGCTATGTGAACATTCTAATGCTCTGATTGGACACATGCTAGTCTAGCTTGGTGAACATTCTAATGCTCTGATTGTAAGCATGCTGGTATATACAATTGATATTATTTTAACAGTGAGATTGCTAAAGTTTGGCCTATGAATGTTCTAGTGGTTGAATATTAATAAATATCAAAGCTGGTAGCTACTGGCTAGTTCATGTCTCACCCACTACAAAGTTGCTGATACACACAAAACAAATACAATAGCTGCTCACGTGCCAGGAAACCCAATTTAAACGGACATGTGACATTTACCTGAAAGTGTAAACATTATTGATTTACTTAAAAATGACTTGAATAATAATAAGGAAAAGCCCAGAGATTGCAAAATAAAATAAAATAATAAAACAATGGAGAGGACACACTAGAAAGAAACAGTTATCACGTATTCATCTTTCAAAGATGCCCTTCTCTTCCTCTTATCAGGGAAGCCTCAAGACTAAGACGACACTGACCTATCTTGTCTAGAAAACACATCCAAGATGTATGAAGCATTTATTCAGTTTGATAGTTTGGTTCAGGGTCCTGATGAGTAAATATTGAATATCTGCCTATTCGGGTTGAATGTTTTAACTTTGCGAAAAAAAGAAAATGATTTGGGCAAGACACTGAATTCCGATTAAAGCTGGGAGCAGCGAAGGCAGCAGAAGAGGATAAGACACAAATAGAATACAAAGCAAATTACACTACACATATAGTACTATATAGGGTGCTCCGAAATGCCATCATCTTCCTGAATGTTGACAGCCGGAACAATATCTAACCAATCAAATCCACAGGAAGCAGTGATGTCACTGATAGACTACCTCATGCCTTAGTGATGTCGTTAGTTCCTAGTGCATTGATAGGCTGAATTGTCATGAACATTGTTCCAGCATAAAAAAATGTCTGCTGTGTAGAGAACGGGTCCAATTGAATATCTCTTTCTCAGATTTCTTTCCATTTTTCAAAGTCATTCTGACATGCCCTGGTCCTCTCCTCGTACAACATTATATCTTATAACTTATGGTAAATTATGTCACTGTGCACTCAAATATATGCAAAGTAAAATAACCCAGTGCCTAAGTTCACAGAGTTAGAGAAATACTATTTACAAGAGTGTATTTAGCATTAACCCTTAATGCAGATTGTTTAGATTCGATGGGACAGGCCCATGTAGCGTTATGTCTATGCCTGACCCCCACATCACATAAAAAAACAATGTTAACTGCTGACCTCGGTCAGATAAAGCGGCAATAAGGACCGGGCAGAGACAACTAGCCAACTTACGTTGAATAATCTGCAGGAAATGTATTGGATACACACTCTACCAGAGTGTATCTAACAAACAGCAAGAAATAGAACAGTGCTCATATAACCGTAAAAATGTACAGCCGAGCATTATATATATGTAATATAAAAGTGATGATAATGTATTTATAAAGTCCTGTAAATAATATATTTTATTACACTTGGGGGGGTGGTGTGATTCCTTATAACACAAGATTGGCTCATGAACACTGAAGTAATGACATCAGAACTCAGAGATTACGCACATATTAACAGCTCGATTGTAAGGGAATAACCTGCAAACGACTAGCGAGAACGTCTCACACCTGATGTCATTTTTCCTGACAGCCGCAATATTTTATTTATGGGTGCTGCTGTCGCCTCACATGTGAACGTCAGCTGGTACAGGGCAGCCTGAGGCACACATGTGAGCACAATGCATGGATCTCCCTGTATGAGGACTTAGCAGGAAGCATCTAGTCTGCTTTATTGGCTTCTATTGCTGTAAGCAGGCAGTAAATTTCAACAAGTAACGGTAAATCATGTCCTGACAGCATCCTATCTTACTGAGTGTATATAAAGACATGCAGGTGGCCCGATGCTGGCTTAAAGGGACCGCCGTGAAACTAGTTGTGATTTCTTACACAGATGATTGTTTATTTGGCTAAAACTGGCCCCACAATGTCGTGTTAAATATCATGTTTCTGTCGGTGTGGCTCAGGTATGACACTTTGCATGTGACTTTTGGTTCCTGCAATCGTTCTGTCAGGAGATGGTGGGCGGGGCTTGATCATGTGGTTCGAGACATCAAGTCGGTAGGGCCATCATGTTATCAGGCCCCGTGCACCTCAGTAAACGTGAAATGTTAGGGACGCGATGACGCAATTTAAGTCATCACGCCCCTGCCACTATGGGCCTGAGTCATTGAGGAAAGTAAGGCAAAAAAAAGCAGTAAATGTTCTCCGGGACAAACCATGTTACAATGCAAGGGGTGAAAATTAGTTTATTATCTTGCACATAAGTTAAATACTGGCTGTAGTTTCATCTAGCACACAAATACTTGATAGCTTTATTTTTACACCGAAATTTAAAGTCAATCTAGAACTTGCCATACCCCAACTTTAAATATGTCCCCTCATTTTAAATTTTCCTCCCCCTCCAATGCAACATGGTTTTGCCCAGATGCATAGTTACTTCTTTTTTTATGACTCAGACCCTATGTGTTTACTGAGCGGGGGCGGGGCTTCTTAATGGCGCAACTTGCGTCATGCCCGGGCACACCTGGCAGCAGGTTAGTTTCCACGCTCTCTCAGAAGCCAAGGAGGTCTCCCCCCTAATGCGGGCGTCTCACGGACATTAGGGAAGAGTAGTCAACGATCATTTATTTGTCAACACCGGAGTATGGTTCAATTCTTCACTCTACGCTGTTCTGATGACATATTGTTAGGTGATGCTAAACAATTGAATGCAATTAACATAAATGTTTATATTTGCCCCGTGTGCCATCCTTAATCAATCCCAAAATTATGAACGATATCCACAGAAATAAGACATTTGCTAGAGCGGACCCGTGGATGCTCAGAAGCTGTAGAACTACAAGTTACAGCATGCTTTCAAAGCAAGAGGCTCAGGCTACACCACGTAAGTGTCACTTCCAGGTAGCATTATCACCCCTCCATACTATGTCAGTATTCCCGTCACGTCTTCTGTGCTGTCACTTATCTCTGCAGTGTAATCCTCTTTGCAATGTGTGATATATCTGCAGCTTTTCAATATCACAGGATCCCCTGGTTCTCTCCTTCTCAGGAACCGTAGCACTAAACACAGCCAATGTGACAGGTCTGACTGTGCACTACAGATATCACAGACACTGATACCAGACACGTATACGCTCGAGTAAGTGATTGACAGGCAGGACAATCCCAAATGCAAAACCGATTTTCTTCTCAAAATGTACAAAACTTTTAAAACGAGATCCATATACACACATGAGCTAAAATACATTACATTATAGTCAGTGATTGACAAATTGTAATTGCTAGCTGGTCAGGGCAGATCTGATTGACAGACATCTCACAATTTAAACACCACTGAAACGTTAAACTAGCTCTGCAGGCTTTGGGAAAGATAATGAATCCTAATTATCATAACAGTGATCTTAGAGTGCAGTGTTATAGCAAAACAATAATTCTTATAAAACTCTTCAGCCCATTAAGGTGACCACATGGCTCCATAACACTAGATAAGAGTTAGTTTATATAGGATAGAACCTTTCCCACATCCTGAGCCTAAGAATCTTATTCTTAAGGATTCGAAGCTTTAATGGCATTTGTTAGGGTTGCGACACATTACTGGCATCAAGGGAAGGAAAATAAAAAGCGTGACGATGCCTTACCCGAAAGTCAATCCCAACGGTTGAGATGAAGCTACCGGCCAGGAACGCCCCGTCCTTAAACCTGACCAGCAGACACGTCTTTCCCACGCCTGAATCTCCCACCAGCATCACCTAGGAAAACAAGACATGACATTAACAGATACATCTGTGTGTATTTAAGATGCACCATGAATTATCAATATAATTGTCTTGTACAAATAATGCATATTTTTCTGCTGATCTCTGCTGATGTGACTGATATCGCTGGTGTAACACGGACAATTATCTCAATATTTCAGCGTGTGCGGCCCAAAAACCAACGAAATGCCCGATAGTAATCCATTCGGAATTGATCAGATCATTATTGGGCTTATTGGACTTTTGGGGCTGGATTTACTAAACTGCGGGTTTGAAGAAGTGGAGATGTTGCCTACAGCAACCAATCAGATTCTAGCTGTCATTTATTTAGTACATTCTACAAAATGACAGCTAGAATCTGATTGGTTGCTATAGGCAACATCTCCACTTTTTCAAACCCGCAGTTTAGTAAATATGCCCCTTGGTCTTCGTTTAAAGTAATCTTTCAACCTCGATAACATGACCCAGTGTAAGTCGGAGGTTATCCAGCCGGCGGGCGTAAAACACCAAATGGGATGATATTGTCTAATTAAGTCACCCATGCAGTCTATAATGGGAGTAGAGAGGTAATACCAGTATAATAACAGTTCTGCAGTGGAATATCAGGATAACACTGAGCAATGTATTTTATTCTGAATGGTTCTTATCTGAAACTATGGGTTTCGGGTTTTAGTAATAATTATCGTGTGTGCAAGTTCACTGTGTCTCTATAAGATCACTACACAACAGTTATGTCTCAGCTGATAATATCCATTGTTCCATTAAGTGAAAGGTTGTGTCGCAGACTGTATAGAATTATAGACAACACTTTCATCAAGTTACAGAGAGCTAGGCTGGGTACACACTACAGGGCTTTCAGCTGATTATCGGGCAAATCACCCGATAAACAACCGTTCAACCCGATATCATATTAGTGTGTACGCTCCAATGATGAACGGTTATCGTTCCAAAGCTCATCGCATTGTTTCATTTCATTTTTACACCCAAATTAAAATTCTTGTTCAACGATGGAACAATGTCGTTCCAATTCTGCAGTGTGTACGCACTCAGGACCGGCAGTGTCCATAGATCTCTATGGAGTGTGCAGAGTCACCATCTTTTCAGCCAATGGTTATGACAGATGAAGAGCACAGGTCTGACGGTAAATAATGTAAAATGTGTTTAGTGTGTACACAGGAATAGGCTGCTGATCGGGACTTTTTTGATTTTTACAGTCGTTGGTAAAATTGTAAACTATATCACATCGGAGAAGTTTTTTGTAGTGTGTACCCAGCCTAGCACTCTTCCATATAGATAATGAGACTACAGAGATAACAACTGCATCTCTAATTTTTCAGAGTAATAATTCCAAAAATACAACAACAAAAAATCCTTTTTTTACATTGAATTATCTGCACAAAATTGGGCCCAACAAAATTATCCTCTTCAAGGGTTAGTTCACACATGTGCCCTGGGAAAATGGGTTAAATCCCTGAAAACTTTGGACACGTTTTAGTGATGTGCCGCTAACGCGTTTCACATGCAGCTTTTATAAATATTTATTAAGTTATTTATATAACACCATCATATTTCGCCACAGTTTACAGAGTATATTTAATCATTTGCATCAGTCCCTGCCCCAGTGAAGCTTACAAATTATTTCCCTACCACATACACACACACGGGTTAATTTTGTCAAAAGCCAATTAATCTATCAATATGTATTTGGATTGTGTGAGGAGGCTGAAGCACCCAGAGGAAACCCACGCAAACACAGGGAGAACATACAAACTCTACACAGATAGAACCCAAGTCAGAATCAAACTCATGACCTGAGCGCTGTCAGTCTGCAATGCTAACCACTGCACCACAATGTTGCCCACAAACATTGCACTTTTACCAATAATCTATCTACGCATGAGAAACTCAGTGTCAATCTGTTTATACATAAATAACAATGCTAAAAATGTCCCATTAATGGTTCAGACAACCCGAAAGAAGCAAAAGCGCCACTTGTATGACGTTCCCAAGGTCGGGAGGGTCTGGTAATCTCAGTGGTTAAACCACAAACAAACTAAAAAAAATCTTGGCTCAATTAAGTGTAAACCAACATAGAAAAAGCTAATTTCATCCTAGTGCTTCTTGCAAGAAATCATCACAGAACAACCTTCTAATTTAGTATCCTGATGGGACCTGTCTCAGCAGACTGAACGTTATTATGTTATATAGTAAAGGACCATTAGAAATTACCATTTGTCAGCAAATAAACTAAGGGACACTTTTGTTCAATGTTTACATGCCTGACCAATACATTTTAGTGGAAATAAAATAGAGTTTGTTGTAAGTCTAATTCAGTGCGGAGAAGATGTGAGCAAAAATGAGCTGTATGGTCCCGGAATTGAATACCTGAAACATGATAGGCAACTTGTGTTCAATCGAATCCCCACCCATGGGCCTGATTCATCAAGTCATCCGTACTGAGCGCAACTGACGTTTGGTTTAAAATTGACGTAATAGGCTCCGCACACTTCAGAATTCAACCAGGAACGGATCTGATGAATTCGGGTGCAGGTCCTCTCTACTGAACAAGACACTGCAGGATATGTCCAATAACTATGTGGATTATACATTCGCAAAGCAAATGCACAGAAAACAAAACAAAAACTATTGAATTAATGTTACCTGTTAATAATATAAGCATTAATGACAAAATAGTTTAAAATTCCCATGAAATAGATTTATTAGGATGATCTTACTGTCTACGGAACATAAAATACATTTTATAGTTGCTACTGATTGCAAACACATGTTATAGCATGCATACGAGACTGTCATCACTAGTAATCAGGACTTAGACTAGTCCTGTAGCTGGAGCAAGAGATACGGCAGAAAAACAAGTAAGACTGATTCGTATTTGGCTGCGTGCGCTCAAGTTTGGAACACCCTGGCTGTACACTGACTAGGGGCGAACGCTCCTAGTGAATGTCCTATGCGCACGTAGATGTAGTGAACACTGCTGCGTATGGCCCGTTCAGAGTGATTTTGATCGATAAACACACAATCGGCATATACGTTCTTTGACGAATCAGGTTCTATGTGTCTATTATTTTTGAATCGCCTAGTCATGTTTGTGATTGTGTGAGAAGAGAAGCTGGAAAACTTCAAACTGGTTTAATGACCCTAAACGTGCATGTGGTGCAATCAACTGTGGACTGTTAAACATGTACGGTTCACATTCGCAGTTTGCGGTCAAGGCTCGACAATCGCCTCTGAAGTTCGCTGTTTGAAGTTCACGCTAAAACGAACGAGTTTAACTAAAAATTTAAACACAGCTAGGCAGCACAGTGGCCTAGTGGTTAGCACTTCTGCCTCATAGCACTGGGGTCATGAGTTCAATTCCCAACCATGGCCTTATCTGTGTGGAGTTTGTATGTTTTCCCTGTGTTTGAGTGGGTTTCCTCCGGGTGCTCCAGTTTCCTCCCACACTCCAAAAACATACAGGTAGGTTAATTGGCTGCTATCAAAATTGACCCTAGTCTCTGTGAGTGAGTGTGTGTCTATATTAGGGAATTTAGACTGTAAGCTCCACTGGGGCAGAGACTGATGTGAATGGGTTTTCTGTACAGCGCTGCGGAATTAGTGGTGCTATATAAATAAATAAATGATGATGATAAAATATTTTGAATCAATTTAAAAAGCATTTTAACTTTTTATTTTTAATTTGAACTACTGTGTTAAATGAAATGTGTTCAAGACAGTTCTCACACGTGTGCAAAAATACTGTCAAAGAGGCTGGGACATGGTTGAATCCGCAGGTACATGTTTGGATCTCTTCGACTTCCAAGAATTTCTGACAAATTTTCTAGCTTTAGGACCAACTCGCCGCTTAGATAATCAAACAGGGACCTGAGCGGCAGGATCAGCCCACGATACAACTGGCAAATGAGTAGGGAATTCAGCTGAAGGTCGTCCTGTACTTTCTGCTCAAGTTGCAGCTGATTAAATGATATAACAGGGAAAATCTATGAGGCGTCCGGAGTCTTTCAGAGAAAGATAAATGAATCCTATGACAGCGTCTTGTCTTTGAGATGTACTGCACTGGCAGGAGGTTGGGAATTTGCAAGCTGCGTCAGGACCCGAGCTGCATCCGCAGGACATAACCCAAATCTCCTGGTGCAGACTTCTGACAATTACACTACAAAGAGCAGGACCACAGCTTCTGCTTTGGACAGAGGTGTCCTGTAATTGGGCTGTAACCCTTTCTGCTTGACGCCACATTATGAGTAGTGATAAATGTATGACATCCGTCCTCATGACGTCTTGTAGTGCAGCTTTGCTTAGCCAATATGATGCTTCTGTGCTGGCAAAATCGTGTACGACCGTAGCACTGTTTATTGATGATTTTTAATAAACGCTTGTACATTTTTAATTTTTTTAAACACTAGTACTTTGCAATAACTATTTATTAAAATAGATGGGTATACTCTCCCTGTCCCCTGTAACACTGTCCTCTCCCCTGGGATTCTGCTCCCTGGCACCCATTCCTGATACCATCTCTCCTGACAGCTGGAACCCTCTCCATGCCACATGACACTCACCCTTGGCACCCTTCTCTGGGATTCTGTCCCCTGGCAGCTGTTCCTGATACCATCTCTCCTGACCACTGGAACCCTCTCCCTGCCCCATGACACTCTCCCTTGACACCCAGCCCTGGGATTCTGTCCTGGCACCCATTCCTGATACCTTCTCTCCTGACCTCTGGCACTCTCTACCTGTCCCATGACACTCTCCCCTGGCACCTGTTCCTGATGCCATCTCTCCTGACCGCTAGAACCCTCTCGCTATCCCATGACATTCTCCCCTGGCACCTGTTCCTGATGCCATCTCTCCTGACCGCTGGAACCCTCTCGCAGTCCCATGACATTCTCCCCTGGCACCCGTTCCTGATGCCATCTCTCCTGACCACTGTCACTCTCTACCTGTCCCATGACACTCTACCCTGGCACCCGTTCCTGATGCCACCTGTCCTGATCACTGGCACTCTCTCCCTGCCCCATGACATTCTCCCCTGGCACCCTGCCCTGGGATTCTGTCTCCTGGTACCCTCTCCTTTCCCCGGGCATGCTCTATTCTCTCCCTTAGGATCCTTTCTTCTCAGTTCCTACGGTGACGGCGAAATATATTAGGCTCTTATTTGATTGTAAGAAGAAAACCCCAAAATTATACGGAGTTCTATTGCATATTTATTTCATTAACACTAAAAAAAACACCGTTTTGCATATTAAAAAAAAACAACAAGAATAATAAACACTGAATTACCACTGAGAACCCCATGTATGCTGTATAAATTACAATTTTACTGTTGTATTTTACAATTAATGGATACGTCCACCAAAAACTTAGTTTTGGGTGGAGTATCCTACATATAGGTTGGGAATACTTTGCAGGCTACTGACCAGCAGTATTGTCACTGTCAACTTGTGCTGCCTCAAGGAAAATACTTAGATTACATCGGAAACATCCTTCATGTTGTCCTCTCTGACATTGTCCTGGTTCTTTTCACTTAAGCAAGGAGCGTTGTCTTGTGGTAATTCCTGCCTGGCTCTCGTTTCACTGCCTTCCGCAGCATTGGTGAGGACATCTGTGTCTCAGATGAATCCGGCTTTTCCTGATTTGCCGGTTGAGTCTGAGATAGTAAGATTGTGCTTTTTCCACGGTTGCTGGTAGCCTGATTTTCCCATTTGTTCTGGGTCAACGGCTAACAACGGCCTGGCAGCTTTATTGATGCACTTTATCTGTGTCTTCTTTTGACAGAATCCCTTGTTTTCCCCACGCACCAGGGGGTATATTTACTAAACTGCAGGTTTAAAAAGGTGGAGATGTTGCCTATAGCAACCAATCAGATTCTAGTTGTCATTTACTTAGTACATTCTACAAAATGACAGCTAGAATCTGATATAGGTAATATCTCCACTTTTTCAAACCCGCAGTTTAGTAAATATACCCCCCAGGAGTTCATCAATGCTTCTACCCAATGTATTCTTCTATTATTTAATATACCATTTGTTTGAGTATTCCCTGTGCGAATGTGATTCCAAATTATAGTAAAGCTTTACCCAAGGTATGAACAGTGGTTAATTTACTGTTCTCTTCATCCAGCACTAATGGACACTAATTTACCCAAGAACTATGCTGCTGCCAGTCCGTAAGAGATGTCATGCAGTGCTGGTAGTGTATAGCGCCCTCTCATTAGTTTAGATGAGGTTTCTTGGGTCAACGCCGATTATCAGCAGATTATTTTATCATTTTACCTCTGAGCTCACCCACTCCAATGGATCTGTGACAAGGACAGCCAGACTTTCCATTAGTCCCTTTTTAATTATTTCTCTAAGAGCTATAGGAAATCTTCTCGGTGGGCCTGATTCATTAAGGATCTTAACTTAAGAAATTTCTTATTTCAGTCTCCTGGACAAAACCATGTTACAATGCAAGGGGTGCAAATTAGTATTCTGTTTTGCACATAAGTTAAATACTGACTGTTTTTTCATGTAGCACACAAATATCAACTTTAAATTTCAGTGTACAAATAAGCTATTAAGTATTTGTGTGCTGCATGAAAAAACAGTCAGTATTTAACTTATGTGCAAAACAGAAAACTAATTTGCACCCCTTGTATTGTAACATGGTTTTGTCCAGAAGACTGAAATAAGAAGTTTCTTAAGTTAATGAATCAGGCCCCAAGAAACTGCTGCCTATTACTTTGAGTCTCTTCGCGTAATATCCTAATATTCTTGCCTATTCTCTTTTGTAAAGAGCAGATTTTTCTTGTAGTACATGTTTCTATGTGCACAGGGGTATGCAGTTTAGTTGTACACCAGTGTCAAGCTTTTAATTTTAATTAGCATGCTTTTTAGCCACTGTTAGTACATGATAAATCCATCTATGTTATCAATCCCGACTTCATCTGCCCCTATGTATGCAAGTTTTAATCTGCATCATTGTGCGTCCAAATATTTCACACGTGAGGTACGGTGCTGTTTGTTGTCGTGCTGGGAACCTTTTATTGTAATGTTTGTGTCTGCAGTGTGTGTGTTTTTCACCTTGTTCCTTTATTTGCCTCCTCTCTGCTTATTTTATGCATCCTACAACAGCATGTTCTTCTTGCGCTGCACCCTCCAACCTTTCAACATTGGCTTTCATGCTTAAAAGGTTTCAGTAATAGTTAATGACTTCTCTAGGCTGAGGTCTTCTAGTAGTTTATTCCTGCAACTCCTTGTGTTTACTCCACAATAATATGCAATTTCAAATCATACTGTCTGCACCTTGGAACTTGCAGTACTGTGCAATAAGTTTTAGCTGAGCTAGCCTCTGTATTGACTCGTGTGACTTTGATGTCTTTCATAAACAATTTGCACTGTATCAGAAAGGTTCTGCAGGGATTGCAATAAGTCTCACATTTGTCTATTAAATGCCTGGATTCACTTTATCTGCTGCAGACAGCTCTCCTCTAGCACACCATGACCAGTATGTATACTGTCCAATGTACTATTTGCTGCCTTTTCACTCTCTGTCTGCATAAATACCAGCCACAGCAACGACTTCCATCTTGTACAGTTCACTTAATGGTTTCCTGTGTCTAGGTCCAGTGAAGCAACGTGTTTACCATTTGTTACCATGCTTTCTGTGATACTGTTTAGACAATCCCACTTCTAGAACCAAATATTGTTTTATAAATATACAGACTACAGCATATCTCTGCACTGGACTTTGTCAGACATCCATAATACAGCAACTGCAGACTCTATGGGGGGTATTCAATTGTTAGCGTTAACGGAAAAAAACGATCGCTCAAAAAATATTGCCGTTTATACGGTAATATTGTGCGAGAAAAGCGTTAATACGGTAGTTTACTCGCGGAATTTCAGCTCGCCGCTCAGGGAGCGGTGAGCTGAAATTCCGCGAGTAATTACCGTATTAACGCTAAGATTTTTTGAGCGCTCATTTTTCCCCGTTAACGCTAACAATTGAATACCCCTATGAGGGAGATTCAATTGTCGGTGATGTGGCGCACGGACATGGCGCTGCGCACATTGCCGGCAATTAAGGCAGAAATCTCCGCTCATTATTCCTCGCACCTTTATGGGGCTTTCTCATTCTTTCACACAGCTGATTTAACTGCGCATAGGCCAATAAATTGACAGAGAGAGGGATCCGAAAAGATCCTCTACCCATCACATTTGCGTTACAGTGCCCAAGTCTTTAGAAACCAACTAGAAAAGCTTAGATTTCGGAGCTTGGTAAATTGACTCCAATTCACAGTCCCCATAGAACATTATGGTCATAGAACTCTGAAGATGTAGAATACAATATCCCTTAAATACTACAATATTTATTTCTTAATACATGACATATATGTCTTTAAATAAAATGTGTCTGAAATAAATTAAATAAATTGGACAAGATATATTTTGCCAAAGCTAAAAAGCAGTAAGAGCCATTATATATGGGACAATATCATCATCATTGTCATTTATTTATATAGCGCCACTAATTCTGCAGTGCTGTACAGAGAACTCATTCACATCAGTCACTGCCCCATTGGAGCTTACAGTCTAAATTCTCTAATATAGGCACACACTCACAGACAGGGAGACTAGGGTCAATTTTTGATAGCAGCCAGTATGTTTTTGGAGTGTGGGAGGAAACCAGGGCACCCGGAGGAAACCCATGCAAACATGGGGAGAACATACAAACTCCACACAGATAAGGCCATGGTTGGGAATTGAACTCATGACCCCAGTGCTATGAGGCAGAAGTGCTAACCACTAGGCCACTGTGCTGCCCTATATACTCCCTACTGTAGATTATAAGAGTATTATAAGTCACTGAGGAGTTCCGCGATCATACACATAATAGAAATTAGGGTCACAGATCTCTTCTAATATCCATATTAATAAAGTAAAGCATTATTATTATTATTTCTAACCCACAAGCTTTGAACACTGAGGTGATTACCTCAAAACACATTATATGCGATGACATCACAAATCACTGTTTATAAATGTTGTTTACAGAAGTTTATACATATATTAATACAGAAGCGGAACTAGAGAGCTGTCGGCCCCAGTGCAAGGAAGCGGGAATCCGGGACAGCTCGCAAGTTTTCAGTGCTGCAGGCCCCATTATCTCCATGGGAGCCGATGCAGCGAAGCTGGAAGGAGGGAACCGGGGCCCACAACTCGCTAGTTCCCAGTGCTGAGGGCCCCATTATCTCCATGGGAGCCGATGCATCCCACCTGCTGCACCAATGGTAGTTCAGCCACTGTATTACTATTACTTGTGTATTACAGTACAAACTATTTTTTATTAGAAAGGTATATTCACAGTCCAATGCTGCTTTATATCTCTAGCTTTTTTTTTCTTTCCTTTCTAGAAAACCGCAGGTTTAATTTAGTATACAAGAGGCGGAAAGTGTCTCAGAAGCCAGTTAAAGAACTCGCGCTTTAAGGAGAGATGAGTAATCGGCCCATTAGTACTCAGCAGTGAGCAGAATAACATATATAGCAATTGTAAGGGAAAACACACAGGTAGGGCTGCATTTACGAATCTCTGAAGGACAATGTAAAGTGAACGCTGAGTTTCCATTCCATTGGTCCAACAGCATCAGAACGAAGCTGGTGTTTCAAAAATCTACTTCTCGCCTCCCATTTGGTGGGATAAACTAATATCCTGTCTATTAATTCACCCGCCACGAGCAACGTCATTAAGGTACGAGACAACACTTTATAATAGACTGACGATAAGCGCGGCACGTGCTGTACTCTATTGGCTGACCTTGGTGAACTACAAGATCTGTGATGTCATGCTGACTGGATTTCATTATTTTAGAATTTTAAATATTCATCTTTAATACATATTACATTATAAAGCAAAATAAAATTAAGATATTAAGAATTGTATCTAATAGGCAGAAAATTAGGAATCTTAATCCTGTTTGCTATTAAAATATTTTTTTTAAAAAGAGATCAGGGGGTAAATGTATCAAGCTGAGAGTTTTCCGGCGGGTTTGAAAAACCAATCAGATTCTAGCTATCATTTATTTAGTACATTCTACAAAATAACAGCTAGAATCTGATTGGTTGCTATAGGCAACATCTCCACTTTTCAAACCCACCGGAAAACTCTCTGCTTGATACATTTACCCCCAGGTCAGAAAAAAAAAAATCATCCCTAATTGTCACTTATATATAAATAGGTGCCTACGGCTCAGAGATGTCATTACTTCCTAAAAAACCTGTCCCTATTCTCATATTGGCTCCATTGTCTATAGGTGCTGGGTACACTTTATACTGCAGACAGACGCTTATAAATGCACGCTCCACGTACTGTTTCTTCTATGTGTCAGTACACAGCAGAAGGGAGACGCTGACACTGAGCATGAAAGATGAGTCAGGCTATTCACGTCCTTTTTCCTGCACATGAAGATCTAACAAGTGTGAAGTGGTGTAAATCAGTGAGAATATCTCTATGGAGCCTGTGAGAACACACAGCGTTCCCATGGGGCTCTCAGGAATTAGACATATGTGAGCTCTATGACAAAACTTGTAAGGACCCCCACGTAGCGCTCAATGCTGGAAAAACTCCCTTGTACGCATGGAAAAGGGAAGGAGAGCCCCGTTAGCTGTGGGCCTTATATCAGCTATGGTAGGTACACCCTTGTTCCAGAACCAGTACACACCTCTATGGACTTCAATCAATGCCACAAACTACACCTTCACCCATAAATGATTATGCTGTGATTTTCAAGGGCACTGGATAAACCTGAAAGCCACCATCAAACTCCCTCAAACACACATTCTCTCTGGTATCAATCTACCACAGTAAGCATCTACCTAGGGCAGATCTTCTCAAGATCTTACCCTAGTGAGACAATAGAGTACCCCTTATGTGAGTACATTTAATCAAGGTACAAATTAATCTGAGTAAATTTAAACATAGCAACTCCTCATTAAAAGATTTAAAAACAGCCATTCTGATCACATTTGCATGTATGTTATTCTTTACTTATAAATGTAATGTTATTTTCAGCTCTATTTACCAGAATCTGGTGGGATACACTTATCATTGGCTGTTTTATTCGTTCTACTTAAATGTGAGGATCCAAGACCCCACAAGCGTTTTTTCTGGTATATAACGTAGAGAACGTGTCTCTTTATAAACACATGGGGGCAAGTGCAAAGCAAAATTACATATCTCCTCTGTGCGTTTACATATACCTAGGTGTCTGTCTACAGTACGGACTGAGATAGGAGCAAGTCTAACCTGTGTACAACCTGCGTGCAAAAATCATGTTCTGACCATTGTCCAGCTGAATTCTGTGCCTCAACCTTCACTTATGATGGAGCTATAGGTCTGATTCCGCCCAGGGCGCTATCTGTGTGAAGTTTGTATGATCTCCCCATAATTGTGTCGTTTCCTCCCACACTACAAAAATACCTAAGGGTATATTTACTAAACTGCGGGTTTCAAAAAGTGGAGATGTTGCCTATAGCAACCAATCAGATTCTAGTTATCATTTATTTAGTACATTCTACAAAATAACAGCTAGAATCTGATTGGTTGCTATAGTGAACGTCTCCACTTTTTCAAACCCGCAGTTTAGAAACTATACCCCCTAGTGTGTATGTGTGACCCTCTGTGGTAGGGACTGTAGATTGCAAGCTCCACTGGGGCAGGGACTGATGTGACTGATTACATAGGGTGTTATATAAATAACAGTTAATAATAATAAAAGAAATGGCAAAGGAAATAGAAAAACAAATACAAAACATAAAGATAATAATAATAATAATAATAATAATAATAATAATAATAATAATAATAATAATAATAAAAATAACATAAGCAAAGTATCAAAACAAACAAAAATACAAAAGCACAAGTGTGTACGGCAACATAGATTAACACCATGAAACTATAAACTCAGCATAATTGTTATGTTCCCTCACATTGTGTGATTATTATATGTGTGATAATAGCAATATGGTTCATAGTCAGAGCCCTCAAACCCCCTATCGGATACGCTGAACGTGAAAATAATTAAACCGAGGGTGCAGTAATTACCAGCAGCCAATCAAAATGGAAATTAACTATTAAGGGAACAAGAGAGATCACAGACACATTTAAAGTGGAAATAGATATCAAGAGAGATGGAGAATAAAATTAATGTTTATTAAGTATGTTAAAGGGGACATGACACTATTTTTTGGGAGGGGGGGTTATATCCTCTTTTTACTGCGCCCTCTCTCATGAGAACAGTAATAATGAATGATCTGCCTTCTAGAAGAACCATATGCTTAATTATATCAAACCAGTATTATAATCTGTCATATTTAAACTACAACTCCCAACATACCTTGTGAGCCATTACAATATGGCTTAAAGGGCCAAATGTCAATGAATATTGTGACATCATGATAATGATATTATACTCAACGTAGTATTGTGCTCGTCTCCGGTTTTCCGCTCTCTTTCCAGTGAAAGTAACAGAGCCTAAATAATGGACTGGTTGTTAGGAACATACAAGCATAGCACATACTTGCCAAACCTCCCTGAATGTCAGGGAGACTCCCTGAAATAGGGGTGATCTCCCTCACTCCCTGAAGAGTCTGGCATTCTCCCTGATGCTGAGCCAGTACAAGACCTGGTTGGCTTCGCCATCTGTGGCATGATGACACAGTTCAGAAATTATGTCCTATGTCCATGTATTGATGCCTATGGAGGTGGCCATTTTCATGGAGACCAAGATTTAATCAAAGACTGACAGGTAAGACAACATGACTTCAGTAATGGAGACAGAAATGTAAAAGACACTTCAGTCTCTAGAGATTCATTAGTTGCTTTTCTTTAACGCATAGTTGTCTACTCTCCCGGAATGTCCAGGAGACTCCTGCATTTCTGGGAGACCTCCCGGGAGAGCAGGGCAACCTCCTGGTTCTCGCCCCCGCAATAGATAAGTGTCAGGGGTGGGGCTTAATGACGCAAATATTGTGCCATCTTAGCTTAACGAATCACATCATTTTGGCCCCGCCCCCTAAACGATTGGCACAATTTTGGACAATTACAGCAGGGGGCGGGGCCAAAATGATGTGATTCATTAAGCCCCGCCCCCGTACATCCACCTCCACCGGGATCTCCCTGAAGCCAAAGAGGAAAAGTTGGCAAGTATGGTATAGCATTAGTAGTCTGGTGGCATCTCATACTCATACTGACATTTCATGTATCATACAAGAACAGAGCATTCTGGGTCATGTACTAAGTACTATTTTTAAAACATTTTTTTGATCATTATATAATATAACATGTTTCCACTTAAAGAATGTGGATATTTATAGAGATCTACTAACATGGACTGTAATGACATTGTATTCAAATACAAATACTTTAATATGGAGTTGGTCCCTCTTTTACAGCGATAACAGCTTCCACTCTTATTGAAAGGCTTTCCACAAGATGTTAGAGTGTTTCTGTGGGAATTTGTGCCCATTCATTCTGTAGAGCATTTATGAGGTCAGGCACTGATGTTGGACTAGAAGACCTGGCTCGCAATCTCCGTTCCAGTTCATCCCAAAGGTGTTCGATGTGGATGAGGTCAGGACTCTGTGTGGGCCAGTCAAGTTCTTCCACACTGAACTCATCAAATCATGTCTTTGTAGTCCTTGCTTTGTGCACTGGGGCACAGTCATGATGGAATAGAAAAGGGCCTTCACCAAACTGTTGCCACAAAGTTGGAAGCATTGCAATGTAGAAAATGACTTGGTATGCTGAAGCATTAAGATTGACCTTCACTGGAGATAAGGGGCCTAGCCCAAACCCTGAAAAACAGCCCCATACTATTATTCCTCCTCCACCAAACTTCACAGTTGGCATAATGCAGTCCGGCAGGTAACGTTCTCCTGGCATCCGCCAAACCCAGACTCACCTATCTGACTTCTAAACAGTAAAGCGTGATTCATCACTCCACAGCCCACGTGTCCACTGCTCCACAGTCCAGTGTCGGTGTGCTTTACACAACTCCATCCGTCGCTTGGCATTGGTCTTGGTGATGTGAACCTTGCATGCAGCTGCTCGGCCATGGAAACTCATTCCATTAAGCTCCCACCGCACAGTTTTTGTGCTTACATTAATGCCAGTGGAGGTTACTAACTCTTCAGCTATGGAATCAGCAGAACGTTGGCGACTTTAATGCACCATGTGCCTTAGCAGTCATTGACCCCGCTCTGTGATTTTATGTGGTCTCCGCTTCGTGGCTGAGTTGCTGTTGTTCCTAAACAATTTCACTTTATAATAATATCACTTACAGTTGACCGTGGAATATCCAGCAGGGATGACATTTCACAAACCATCTTATTGCAAAGGTGCATCCTATCACAGTACTACGCTTGAAGTCACTGAGATCTTCAGAATAACCCATTTTGTATCACAAATGTTTACAATTGGAGACTGCATGGCTTGGTGCTTGATTTTATACACCTCTGGCAACGGGTCTGATTGAAACACTTCAATTCAATAATTACAGGTGTGGCCAAATACTTTTGTCTATATAGTGTATATACAATTGACAAAATATATTACAGATTAGTCATAGTAGGATTGATGTGTATTTCAGTTAAACAATCTGAACAAGTGTTCAGACGATCTCAAAAAAATGTTAATGTCACTTAAGCTCGTACTTTCCAACTTTCTATTTTTGAATTGCCAATATGCAGTGGGACGGGGCAACGCAAATCACGTCATTCAGCCCCAACCCCTGCAGTGAACAGACACAAGGATGATATTCCGACGCGGGGGCAGGTTGGAAATTACACGATTTGCCACAAATCGCATCTTCAAGGTCCCCGTCCCGCTCACTTCACTATGGGCAGGATGCAAGATAATTTTCTGCTCTCCTGGCCGTCCAGGAGACCTACTCAGAAATATGCTTAAGCTGACCATGATGGGCTGAACTTGTGGCTTGACCTGAATGCCAACTGGCAGGATCATTGTCAAATGGCTCGCCAAATTGTATGAGATTTGCTTGCATCAAACTTATCTACTCTCCTTGAACGTCGCAAATTTCGGGGAGCACCCTGATTATGTGAGCCACGTCATCATGGCTGACGAATCGTGTCACTGCGCAGGAGGAGGGGAAGGCCGCACCCACTCCCTGCACCAGCCCATTGGAGGTGAGGTCCAAAAAGTATGGCCTACATTCCGCCCACCGTAAGCCTCTGAAGTGAAGTGTTTCGTTGTCTTGTGTGCAGAACCTCAAGAAAAAAATTTAACGCTGTATACTACCAAGCAAGCCGAGTGAGAAAGTGTTAACACCCCAGTGAAAGATTGACATGAAGATGACCTCAATACTTGTTAAAAAAAAAAAAAAAGAGAGACAAAAATAGAACATAACCAAAAGTAAACATACTAGAAAAACAGCAGATGCTTTATACAACGTGTAATCCACATTAACCACCACACCTACGTTTACAGCATTTTAACCCTACTGCTGCCATACAGGTAACAGAAGCTGTTCAGATGAACACACACACACAAAACAGGTCATAGATTAGCAGGTAATGCGTAAATGAGCTATGTTGTAAAACTAGTAATTTCCTCCACGGACCTGTGAACGGTGCACACAGAGATAAGCATCTCGCATGGCAATCCGCCTCAGGAGCTGGCTATTAAATGTAGGAGAAGAAACATGAAAGGTTGTGAGCTTAGTGCGTTATAACAAGTGCAGGCGGCTTGTCTATTATATGCTCACCTCGGGCACAGATACACTACAGATAAAACACCCCAGGACCAAGAAACAAGCACACAAAGGGATAAAACTGGTACAGTACTGGCTACAGATAGTGAGGGCTATTTGTTAACATAGCTGTGAAGGAGCGACAGAAGATAATGACCGTCATCATCAGAATTGTGCGTTCACTGGTGTGAACCGCAATAGACTTATCAAAGCTAAGAGCTGATTGGTTGCTGGGGGTCACTGTATAGATGTACTCATGCTGGTAAATGGTGAAAGTACATTAGAATATTGCAAAACAATTTATAGTCACACTGGAGATCCCCATCAGGAGACCTCCAACCCAGGTAAAAACCCATTTGTGACCCTCTGTCTAAGCTGCCCCCTCTCCCTTCCCAATGCAGGCTGGGCTGGGGGGCAGGGGGACATATGCATTTTTTTTTCCTTTAAAATGTTCCTAATAGGCTGCTGAGACGAGTCTTGCCCCCCGGGCTAAAATTTTGCCAGCCCTCGCCTGACACTCAACTCATACTTGCCTACTCCCCCGAAACATCTGGGAGTCTCCTGAATTTCAGGGTGTCCTGGCCAGCCTCTTGGATTTCACTTTGGCGTCTTGATGACATGATTCCCAAGGACATGATTCGGGTCATCGTGCAACCTCTCCCTAAACAAACATAGCACTAAACTGCGCAAGCCTCATCTCAGATTAACAGGTTAGATTACTGGGATATAACCCTATTTGTTATACTCAGGAAAAATGTTTAATTAAGAAAAGTGTTATCTAAAAGCACACAACCCCTTTAATAAGTTCACATTTAAAATAAATTCATTTTGTACCTCTCACTCCAATCTACCCATGAATATTCAAAACTGTTTTAATGTTTTTAGATTAAACCCAAAATACGAAAACTTTTTCGTCTAGGTTCTTCTACTATCTCTTGCCATTGGGGCAAGTAACATATTTTGCGGCTGGCTGCCCTCGCTCCCTTGGGCTGCAAATGTTTTCAGCCATAAAACAAAATAATGAGTTTTTTGCTTAAATTCAGGCTGACGTTTTTTTTTTGTCTTTCAATGAGAAAAACTATTTTGAATTCAAAGAGCTGTCTTTTTTTTTCTCTTAAATCCCAATAGCATTTAATGTACCAGAAAAGCTTTTCAGATGGTAAGATCATTTTTTTCATCTCTAATCTAAAGAAAAAAAAATCACTCAACCACTTATCTACAGAATATAAAAGGGTCCTTGGTCCCACTTCACCGTTAAAAGTTTCGAGAGATAAAATGTGGTAGTCGAGAAAATGGCTAGATAATTTTGCGACGTTGGATTCATACGCAAGGCCCTGGACAGACCTACAAAGGGGAATTATTTCTCCTGCCTAATAAGAGTCTACATGACATGCAATGATTCATCAATCTCTATAATTCAATCTATTGCTCCTGACAGTAGGAAAATCAGTTCAATTTCTCAAGATGGCTGTGGTTATAGCAGACACTGCTTCACTATCTAGCATTTTGTGATATGCTGATGTACCTCGCACATATGGTAAGGTGTACTAGACCACTGTGTTAGCACAATAAATATTTTTCCAAAATAATTTTAGGTTAGTAAAATAAAGATAGGAAAAAAATACAGATGATTGGCGAGAGTGGTGCCCCTCTAAGGCTGTTGCATGTGCTGTATGTTTTAACATATTCTATATTAGTGCTGCAAAAAGTATACTCTATCCTGACATATGGAGTCGTCACCAGTATACAGCATAATCAGATATAATAATTAAAGGGGTAGAAAACAATTGCAAAACATCTGCCATCTCAACATATTAAGCTATGGAGGGGAAAGAGAACTTGAGAAGAGGTGGAAAAGGACGGAGGGTGGCATAGGCAAACCGAGGGGGGGGGGCTTTCCTAGTGCCTGGAAACCCCCCTCCAAGCCAGGGGCACTGTATAATTGATGTGGCTGGACCCTGCCCCTGCGTCACATGGCTCTGATTGAAAAGGGAGAGCTGTGTGCACCTAACAGTAGTGCACGCAGCATTGCCCGTGTATATTATGGGGATAGGAAGTTGGAGAGCAGCCAATCACTGTCTAATATTATAGCCACGCCCCCATGCATGCTGGTCACGCCCACTGCGTTTGTCCCTGGGTGGGGGACCGTATGAGGGAACGGGAGGTCCAACAGCGCCTTGAAGGATCTGAACTGGAGAACATCTTTACTGATATGTGACCTCAAAATATCCTGAGACTGGTTGAAAAGAACTGATATCCAAGTATTACCAGGTAGTGGTCACCAAATAGAAGGCACAGAATAGAGGGGATACATACTCGACTTCTTGGATTTCAGACACCTGACCCAAACGGAGGTGAACTCTGAATATCTGTAAGACGCCTCGGATGATATGTCATTCAATGACGTATAGAAGTGACCAAACCATTCTTTGATTGAAGGGTTGGAATGGTGGATCTTCCATCAGAGCCTTGGCAGCATTATTGAGATTCTTTTTATACTTGGAGATTGGCTTATTAGATCACGAAAAAAGACAAAAACCAAGGTCCGTGGCACCACACTACCAAGGATAATTTGATAGTTTCCTGCTAGTTGCATATGAGCCTAGGAAGCCCCCTCTCAAGTTATGTCTGTGCATATCATAAGTGTTGGCAGCCAATATGAATATTAGACCATATTCAAACGAATGAAGACTGGCAATTCCCTAGGTGCCAATGATAGGAATGAAGCCCATCAAATTAGCAGGATTCAGTGCCTCATTAATGTTTAATTATGGGGTACCTCAGAGATGCCGCTGGTTCCTGGTGAAATAATCGTCTGCCACTTTATGAATATTGGAACAGCCCAAAAAAAAAGACTGCCTCCCACGTGAGTATGTGACAGATGCACCTTAAGACTCAGGGCTAGATTTACTAAACTGCGGGTTTGAAAAAGTGGAGATGTTGCCTATAGCAACCAATCAGATTCTAGCTGTCATTCTGTAGAATGCACTAAATAAATGATAACTACAATCTGATTGGTTGCCATAGGCAACACCTCCACTTTTTCAAACCCGCAGTTTAGTAATTATACCCCTCATATCTTCATTTCAGTACATATTTACATACCTGACCCAACCTTCAGGACATAGAGACAGGTAAGACTTAAAATATATCAATTTAATATAAGTACTTGCGACACTGAACCTCTATGCCTGAGCCAAGATATCTTGTGAAAAAACACGTAGGACTTCCTATACAATTGCATCTTGAAGAAGTAGGTCCATTCCCATTGAGAATCAATGTAATAAGATAAAATTATACACTTAAATAAAAGCATGCACAGGTAGGAAACCTGCCACTTCCAAACTGTTAATGAACTACAATTTACAGCATTCCTGCAATTTACTTTCAAACGGTGCCGGGTAATTGTAAAGAGGGTGGAAAGTACATTATGAAGCATGTAATATATATTATTGGAAATATATGCTCTTACACACATATTATCCCCCTTCTATATATATTTTAAGTTGCATTTTAACAATAATTTGCTGATTTGTCTACTGTGTCATGGAATACGTTGCGTCTTTTGGGAGCATGGACGTCTTTTTGGAAAGACAAATTCTGACAGTCTGCTTGGACCCTGACTCAAAGCCCAATCGTGCTGATTACACACTTTGACGATAACTAGGCTACTGGGTTAGTCATTAAATAAATACTGTATCCCTTACAAATCGAGCAACAGGTCAGCATCACCGTGGTATTTTCATCCTCATTTTGGATATTTTTCAAAAACTAACTTGTAAAATGTACAAAAGCCTATTCAAACTCAAGAGTCCTTTTGAACATATGGATATATCAAAACGTATTAAAACACATCTTTTTAATCCGGAGGTATAATGTAACTATTACAGTTGTGTAAGATAAATATGGTCCTATATGATAACATATGTTGATATACAACATACGCTTGGAAAGTGAAGAAACTAAATCTCATTCTATATGAAGCAAAGAGATTACCTTGTAGATCCCTGTAGAGTCTCACACAATCTTTAGATATTTTTGAGGAAATAGTTCTGTACTGAAATCTCCCAGGAGATCCCTCATATAGAACACCTATCAAACTGAGCAGCGTTTGGGGTCTAGATTCTGTGTCACATGGGGGGATAGAAACTTTGACATATGACTGACATATAGGTGATAAATATACACAGAAGGAATATAATGTCTCACCTTAAAAGCAATGTCATAGAACTCTCCGCTGTTGCTGAGGGATGGCCGGCCGGACATCACCATGCCATTGCTGTGGGATTCGCTGCCCACCTTGCCATTGTCCTTGGTGGGTGGTAAGTTGGAAGCGGGGGAGTTGCTGCTTTTACCCTTCTGACTCTTCTTCCTGGACATGGTGTGACCAACGGGTCACTATAGCCAGAGTGTAGACACCAGACACCCAATAGGTGGGAGATACCGTGATCCCACGGAGTAATATAGACTGTTGAGCCTTGGAGGTGCCTTGTAAGATAATGAGGTCACAGGACTAGTGCAGCTGGAACAGCATCTCTCCTCTACAGGTTTCTCTAACTCTACTCTAAACTCCTAGAGAGACAGAACTGTGCTCCCTGAGCTGGATCAGGAGGCTGAACACCCACAGAGCCACCAACTATATTCCCTGAACTGCAGAAGTCCCAGCTACAACCACAAGAGCACTCTCTTTAATTGATACGTACTACTGCTATCTCACAGCCACAAGTTAACGCTTTAGATGCCTTGCAGGTGTCCAAGCTGTTTGCTTTCTCTGTACCGTAACAGTCCACAGGTTTCTCAGTCTATTTCCTTGTTTGTACTGCCTCAGCCTGTGGATCCCTGGCCACCTGAGCTGCTGCTGGCTCTCTATGTTCTCCTGCTTTGTGGGTTGATATTATTTTTTTTTAGATACCTCCTATCTCTATGTTCCTGTCTAATCTCTGTGGTCCCTGCCCCCTCTCTATTCCTGTCAGTCACTGTGCACCCTGTCTTCTCTCCCTCAGTTCCAGTCACTACTCTTAGATATCTCTAGCTCCCTGCAACCTGCTCTCTCTGCAACCTGTTCTCTCTGTAATCTGTTCTCTATTTGCCTCTTTGCTCCCAGCTGTCTCAATGTTCTCTCTTCTTTGTCCCCTGTAATTCCTGTTCTCTGGCTGTTGTCTGACACTTTCTTTATGTTCTTCTTTATCCCTCTCTGTTGCATTGTCCTGTCCAACCCAAGTCACATGATACCCTACACCCCAGAATTCTGTCCTCACTTCCCACTCCTGGGCTACAATACAGCACCTCAGAACTGCACCCAAATATTATTATTATTCCACCCCAGTACTATGCTCCTCAGCCTGGCACGTTAATATTACTCCCTCAGTCTGCAGCCTTGCACCCCAATACTGTGTTCTTACTCCCCCCCACAGCCCTGCACACCAATGCTGTATCCTTACTGCCTAACTCTGCACCTTAATATCAACTCCCCTCTCCCCTGACCTGCACCCCAGTCCTGAGGCACTGCCAATACTGCACCCCAATACTGTGTTCTCACCCCACAGCCCTGCACACCAATGCTGTATCCTTACTGCCTAACTCTGCACCTTAATATCAACTCCCCTGTCCCCTGACCTGCACCCCAGTCCTGAGGCACTGTCAATACTGCACCCCAATAATCAATGCTCATCCCCAAAGCCCTGCACAGAACTTTTCCCCAGCCCGGTGCCCGCTGCTTAGCACTGTAGTCCCGGGTTCCAGGTATCGGGTGCACAGCTGCGCTCTCTCTCCGGCTGCCGCTTCTTCTACGATTCACCTCTCAGGCACCGGTATCAGCCCTGGAAAGAGGCGGTGCCCCCTAGACTCTGACTGACAGCCGCAATAACCAATCGTCGCTAGTATGCGTTGACAAACACAGTCAAAGAGAACCTGTTGAGCCTATCAGCAAAGACTAGAGGCGGGGTTATGCAAATAAGCAAGGACAGATGTTGCTGCTGGTTCCCCCCCACCACCTCCAAGCAAACAGCTATCTGTCATTCTCTCACTACATCCCCCACACCCCTCACCTCCTCCTCTAATCCCCTCTCACATCCCCTGAATCTCATTGTGTGCAGCCCAGAGAATGACAACATATCATAAACCAGCATCATTCTGTTTTATGGGGACATTATTAAAGATAGGTTGGGGGTTTTCTGTTACTGCAAGTCTGTCCTAAGTGTATTTGCAAAGCCCTGCAGCAGACACAGAGTTCATCTGAAGTCTAATTTGCACCCTCTAAAAACCCAAAAGCAATACCTGCTCCCTCTACTTGTTTTTGTTTCTACTATAAAATATATACATTTCAGAAAGTTATTCTCCTGCACTGTTTATTTGAAAAAAAAATAGTTTGTATTCCTTTATTGTTCTATAGGGTGTACTGAGCGCCCAAGGAAGGATTTCTGTTTACCTGTACATTTTATTCCTGTTTTATATTTAAAGTGTGGATGTTGCTTCATGCTTCCCTACTTGGGAAAAATAATGTCAGGAAATTGTGCAAGTATCTCTTAGGTGCTGCTGAAGGGCTAGTGGCCTGGGTAGCCCAAGGCGTGTGTCTAGCTCTCCTCCCTTTGGGTGTATCCGTCCAGGTGGGTATCTAGTACCGCTAGGTGGAGGCTATAGTACTGCGCGCAGCGGAGGGGGTTCGTGTATGGGTGGCACACATCGCCAGAGGCTGGACAGAAGATTATTTTTATTTTAGTGTAAAACTAATGGCCATGCCGGTGATAAAAACAAAGCTGTGCATCAGTGAAATTACTGACACACTTTTTGATAAATAATAGGGCCTCCCATGCAGAATAAATACAGCATACAAGCAAAAATTATTATCCCTGTCATAAACACTGCAGAACTTTAATAGGAAATGATAAATAGGCCTAAAGTCTTTACCTATCAAAAATCTCTCTATCAAACTTTAACAAATACATTTTGGGTTTCTAATACATTATCATCATCATCACCATTTATTTACATAGCGCCACTTATTCCGTAGCACTGTACAGAGAACTCGCTCACATCATTATTTAAAAATAAATACAAATATATATATGAATGAACAATAAAAAATTACTTGTAATACATATATGGTTGGAAAAGATCTGGGAGAGAAGACGACTATTGCGCAGAGACATACATTGTGACATCAGTCCTTGAAGCAGGAGAGTAGTAGCCATTTTCTTGTAGCATAGCTCTCTGTGCGCAGAAAGAGGTGGCCATTTTCTTGTAGCGCATCTCTTTCTGCGTGCTGGAGCGTGGTTGCCATTTTCTTGTAGCACGGCAGAGATCTTAACCTACCTTCCTGGGACTCGTGTAGGTCTCCCAATTTTCCAAGAGTCTCCTGGACATTCTGGGACAGTAGACAGCTATGTGTTACAGTGTCAGCCATTTTGTTGGAAGAAACAATATTCAGCAAATCAATTCAATAGAAAAATCACTAAAGTATGAGGTACAAGTGTAATATCACTTTCTTGTGAATTGATATACTGCATTCACATGGTCACTGTGGGTTGGTACACATTAATACAACATTGGTACATAGAAAGAAACACAAGAATACAGGTGTTCTAGAGTATATTACATGCAATATAAAAATGAGATTAAAGGGGTTGAAGCATAAAAGATAACTTTCTGACCACAATTGTGTGACATGCTACATAAGGGTCCTAATTAGCAGACAAATGTAAAATTTCAATTTTGTAGATTGCAACCAATGGTTCAAGTTTATTAGTTTGAGTCACTACCAAATGCAAATACATCATCAGATCTCCACTAGGAGGCATTGACAAGGCAAACTGCAGCATTTGGCACACCTGACTACTGTATTATTACATAGGTGTATTTTGTACCTCCACAAGTCATTATTTTCCAAAATGGCAAGAAAAAAAAAACTGTTGTACTAATTCTGACCAACAGGTGGCGATACAGATGCCTTCTATTAAACCAATATATACTCTATCTATATTATAATGCAGTTAGTAAACTGTACTTGGGAAGGATTCATACATACCCTACTTGTTTGTATATAATAATATAGAGAGGGTTACTGTGCATTCACAATCAGGAGATAATCGCCTGGGTGCACTCCGTGATGGAAGTATTAAACAGACAAAAAATAGGATGGAAGCACTCACATAACTTACATAAGTGAAATAAATATTATAATGAACTAGAACCAAGTTTTGTCGAAATGCAACACATCTTTATCATAGTATCACAACAATGAAGCACTTACAGTATTTATAAGCCCTCTCCATTCGAAAATGTTTGTATTATATATATATATATATATATATATATATATATATATATATATATATACTATATATCAAACATGTTAGATGACGTTTGGCTATCTGAAAGAGTGGAATGAACATCTTGTGTTAGTTTCCCGTCTACTATAACTTTCATATTTAAATTGTCCACTAATATCCCGTATAGCACCTATGAATATACTATATATATATATATATATATATATATATATATATATATATATATACACAACATTGTATTTTGTTCATTTGCATAAGGTCCGTTTCTGAGCATTCGCAGAGCTATTTCACTCAGGATACGGCACGTAAATAAACATACGTCCCAACATGAAACAAGCTCTATATGTATCCATAGAAAACATCCAGCATGAACTTAAACATATCAATGCCAAATGCACAGCAATTTTACAGTATTTGCATCAGCAGGCTCTAGAATACACTACACACCAGTGTCCACTGTATACTTACCAACAAATGGAGAGAGTCTATATTGTCACAGCTGTAACTTTAATACCCTAAATTGTTTTATATCTCAGAGGTTTCCATATACTTTTTTAATTCAGAAATAAGTATAAAACAATGCATTTAGTCGAAAGAAGAGACTCCTATCTGTAATACATACCTCCCAACCATCCTAATCAGGGGCAAACGCAGGATTTGTAGAGGGGGGTTTCCACACCACGCCAGCAGTGGGCGTGACCAGCATACATGGGGGCGTGGCTATAATATTAGACAGTGCTTATGTGGTGCCCCAAAGCCCTATTAAACAGCACAGAGGAAGTGCATAAACGCTTTTAAAATGCAGGGCTACAAGGGGTTACTAGAGGCTGAGAAAGACACAGTGGGAATGACAGTTGACAGTTGAACTGAAAGGACGTACCCAGGAGGATGTGCAAGTGGGAGGAGTGTGTGGTGTGGCAGCAAGAAAGGGGAAGCTGACATAAGAGACTGATCTGCTGCTGGAGTTGGTGGCATTGCCGGCGCGCGCGGCTGGAGGGCGGCTGGGGACGCGCAGTGGGGCGTCCGGCGCAGTCTCCGCGAGCTGCGGAGATTTTTCGTGGTGGGATCCTAGCCTGCAGTGTGCTGCGCACGCCACAGCGTCGGAGGGAAGAGTGATGAGAGAACAGCGCCACCTTGTGACTGAATTGAGCAACAGTCCTGTGTTTTGTTATAATCTTTAACACTGCCTACAGTTTAACATCTACCTTTTAGAGAGAAAGTACAGAGACTTAATCAGGATTATTAACCCTTCTGGAAACCTCTGCAGGATATTTAAACACTACAAAATTCCTGTGCAAAGTTCAACCCAGGACTGAGTGTAAAATATGGTAACGTTACCAGGGATAATATTGGTGCACCAAATGTTTTAGATGAATGTTAATGTTAAGTGATTTACCTAAAAATTGATTTATTGATATTGAAGATGTTATCGCTATTGTGCCTTATACTCACCAGGTGTATATTATATGTTAAATGCTATTGTGCTCTATGCTGATCAAACGATTATTTTGTCATTACCATTGAGCTGAAGGGGTCAGTGGCGCGGTGGCTTACCAAAATTATCCTTACCGAATTCTTAATAAACCCAAGTTGTTTGACCAATCCTTGTCCCTTTCATTGAAGTATTTATCTCCTGACCACCGGATATCCGAACAAAAAAGAACCTGACTCGAGTCTGGAAGACAAGGTAAGGGAAGGAAATCCCATCCGTTTCGACCACCACACAAACTTTGGCGTCACAAACTCTTCCTGTCCCTATAATATACATGGGCAATGCTGCGTGCACTACTGTTAGGTGCACACAGCTCTCCCTTTTCAAGCAGGGCCGTGTGAAGCGGAGGCAGGATCCAGCCACCTCAGTTATACAGTGCCCCAGGCTTGGAGGGGGTTTCCAGGCAGTAGGAAACCCCCCATCGGTTTGCCTACGCTAATATAGGCAGGACAGTTCTGATTTGAGGGCTCTGTTCCAGATCGGTGGGAAGGTTAAGAAAGATTCTGTCCTCTGCTGCTCTACATAGCGGTGAAAGGGTGCTGGGTAGAAGGGAAGGGAGGAGAGAAGGGGCAGTCTAGCGATTCAAAAACATTGGGCGTGGCCACGCCCCCATCATGCAGTGGCCACACCCCCGTCCCGCTTTATTACAGAGGAGGCGCAGTGGGTAGGAGAGCGGTGCAATCAGCGACTAATCACAACGGTGCTTATGCTATTTGGCCGCACGTCACTGCCCCTTTCGAAGTAACATCACTCTTGATCCTTCCGCATGGAGGATCCCTTGGCGTGCTTTGCGTGGCCGTCAACGTCCAGTCCAGAAGGGAGCAGTCACGCTGACGCCTGATTTCGCACCGGCTAATGTTAAGGGAATATTCCTTGGACTAGTTTTAATGCCATCTTGGCATTGCACTATTTGGATTAACGATTGGTTGCCAGCTGACTGCGTTTGCTCTCGCCACCACCATTCTTAACTTTCAATCAATTTGTTATTAATAAAACTGCGACCTTTTGCCAAAAGTTAATACGTGTCCGTGTGTTTATTTGGTTTTATTAAGGTTACACTTACAGCATACAAAGGTTATTTAAGGTGCGTGAAAGGAAAGACATTAGCCACATGCATTTTATAGGTCTTGTAACACTAGAAACAATAAAACCAAGCAACAAATGTAATCAGTTCTTAAATAGATAGTACAACGACCTGCTGTAAACGCTTGTTGCTCCCTTTCCAGGAGGGAGAGGTTTAAATAGGAGGAAGAATTCAGCAACTGGTTTTTGGGAGCTCCTCCTTGTCTAAGCTCTTCCAGCCAATCACAGTAACAACAGGTGCCCCATAGCAAAAGTTAGTGGGGTGCAGGGGGCAGGGGCAAGCCTAGACTTTACTTTAGGGGTGGGCGATTTAGCAATGTCGTGGCCCTCCTTCAATCTGATTGCCCCAAACACCCCCGCTCTGGATCCACCAGTGACAAGGGGGCAAGAATCTGCTCCCGTGGCCCATCTCTGCTCTTGTGAGCGTGTGCATGGGCCAGTGAAGCTATATTCCCTCATCTAAGTAAGGGACTAATTCCTTATTTTAAAGGTTGAAATTAACAGTATAAAAAACCAGATACTTTTATTACACATTATCCAACACAATAGAACAGGCTGGACTAACCGGACTCTCTCCAGGTGTCGAGAAACTACAAGCCCCAGCATGCTTTGCCAGTAGATAACCAGCCGATAGCTGACAGGGCATAATGGGACTTGTAGTTTCACAACACCTTTAGAGCCACAGGTTGGCCAGACCTAGAATAGAGGCATTTATATATATTTAGGTTGTATAAGTATTCAGATTTATGTTCATGCAATGACTCACTTGATTAAGTATTAAGTACAAAACATGACCAGATACATTCCCCAAATTACACATACAGCTGGAAAAAAAATGTGGTTTTCTTTATAATTTCAACAAATAGATGATTTAAAGTTTACCTGTTACCTGCACACAGACGAAAACAATGTGCCTTAAAATACAAACTCAATATGGCTTCATAACCAACTTATCCAGGCAGTTATATGACTTGGAGCCAGATTGATTTGCTACCAATAAAATCAATATTGTGCATTACTGGATACTGTCTGGGGATAGAGCAGACATCATGGTGGGTGTAACCGTGCGCAGAGGGCCCCAGCATAACAGACCTGTCTAGCTACACACCTGCAGGTAACATATTGCTGCAGTCAGACAGCAGTCTATGTGCCAGCTGCTTAAGGTAAATAGAATATATATATATATATATATATATAGCTCAGACACCAGAGGTAAACATGTAATTAGTGTGTGGCTGTGCTAGGTGTTATTGTGGAACAAGTCTCGATGCTCAGGTGCGTCTTAGATGGAAAAGAGTCAAGATCAACATTCATTTCATTTCTGTCGTTTCCCTGCTGGGCCACACTTCATGGACACAACAAGTGGAATCATTTTGTATTATGCAAATAAAAAACACCCAAAATACTAAATAGACCATAAATGCAACCAACCTTTGTTCTTATTCACACTCTATCCTCCCGCCAGCTACTCTATATGATGACATCATAAGAAGGGGCCAGTGTAAGGGTAAGCGACGTTACCTCCTTCTGAATAGAGGAGTAGAGGAGTGCACAGGGACAGCAGGAAATATTGGGGAGAGTGGAGGGTTACACTGCCCATACCTCACACCTGTTCCAATTTTAGCGGGACATGCCGATTCACGGGCCAAGAAAAGGGGTGGACTTACCAGGAAAGTGGGTGGAAATTTGCCCAAATATGCCCATTTATGGGTGGAACAGGGGGCAAGGGTTATGTTGTCCTGCTTTTGAGACTCAAAAGGGGGGAATTCAGTTCCCCCAGGATACCGCCACGGTAAGTGTATTACCACTAATACGGTGGGGGCGATTTAGCAATGCAGCCGCGAGCAAAAAGCCGGCGTTGAAATTACTGTATTAACGGTAATTACATGCACTATTACCGTAATATCGGTAATAGTGCGCAAGCCACGTTACTTTTTACAGTAATGCGGCCAATTGAATTCCTCCCTAAATGGTGGGAGGTAGGTACCAGGAGACTGAAGTTACTCATGACATAAATCTGTCTTTTGTACTCTAGAGGGCGGCCCACATAGGGGGATGCATGTCAGAAGGTCCGTGGTTATTAATGCAAGGACTTACATTATGAATAAAGGGGGCTTCATTCTAACCCAATAGTTATTTGTTTTAATCAAAACATAACAAATCATAATACAATTATTATTGTAAACTTAATTTTATTAATTACACATTGAGATATAACAGTTTTTAAACTTATCTCTAGGAGAACGGTGGGCCAGGGATCGAAACTTGTCAGGGCCCTGGTACCTCCCACTGTCAGCACACACTACCCCTGATGTCAGCATATGTAGGAGGCGGATCAGTGATGAGAGGGAGAAAAAGTTAAATAAACTTTATATTTTTACGATGTTAACCTAATGTATTTTGCCACGTGAGGTGATGTATCTGCCGCTGACTGTGTACTGTAAAGTATACGTGATAGTGCAATGATGTATCATCGTTTGTTCTTGTTTTCTCTACAAGTCCCTGGTAATCTAAACATCCCATCCTCTCCCCAGTCCTGGTTTTGAGGATACCAGAACAGGGGATCTACTGCACCGGCCATTGTTTTTTGGGGACCCACCTGTCTGTGGAGCAAGATGGGAGACTGCAGGAATGTGAGGGGTCATCTGTGGGAGAACCAGTGGGGTATAAGCAGGGGCCCGGGGAGCCACCAACCTGGTACCGGGGTCCGAAATTCCTTTTTTCTGGCACTGTTTAGCCCTGGCTATAGCACTGGTACTAGTTACTTATTTTAAAGGGGGGACATGTGTGTGTGATTTTTATTAATGTATATATTTATTTCATACTTGGCTGATGAATTTCGGAAGAGTAGGCATCCTCCCGAAAGTGTAGGAGGCGGGGCTCAATGATGCATTTTTGTGTAAATAAGCCCCTCCCCTCCTATGAAATGCAGTGAAATTTGGTATTTCCCAGCAGGGTATGTGGCTGCAGTTACGCAATGGTGTCGCATGGTGCCTCCCCGCCCCCTCCTACCCCCTGTCACATTACCTCTCCTCCCGATTCACCTGCAGGAGGTTTGAAAAGTGGGCAAATATGGAATCAGATGACACATAGGGGGGAATTCAATTGACGGCGAGATTTTTTTTAACACCGCGTTAAGTCATTTTAACGCAGTTTTTTATCTTATTCGAGTGGGTTAACTTTACCCGCGATTCAATTCCATTTTTAACGCCCAGGTTTTTTTTCATGAAACAGTCCTCTCGCGCTCCAGTAGAAGGTCTATTGAAAGAATAGGGTGGTTGAGAGTCCGCACCGTTTTTTAATGCTGTGCGTTAAACTAGCCAATATGCTGTTTTATCTCGCACCTCGCACCTGTGCTAAAAATAAAGAACCTATAAAAAAACCTATTTGATATCATGTAATAATGAAAAAAAAAAGATAAACTATGTTTATCAGTAAAGCATAACAATAAAAAGTTGATTTTCTTGTGAAAAAATAATGGGAAAAAAAATAAATCAGTAATTAAATATATTTATGTATGTTTTTGGTACAAATATGTATGTACTAATGTGTTTTGACATGGCATAGATGATTCTATAGTAAAAAATAGTGAATTGAAAAAATATGCTAAAGAAAGTACTGTAATGTAGATATTATCAAATAAATAGGTTGTGTAATGCAATCTAATGTATGTAAATGTATGCCAGTGCTTTTTTGTGTGTTATACATGACCGTGTTAAAACTCTCCTTCACTCCCCTAAAAACTCGCAAACACCAATGATTAACGTGCTGGGGGCAGCGTTCCCTCTTTTTCAATTGAATTGCACGAGTTTTAACGCTGCGTTAAAGAAAACGCCAATTTTTTTTTTTTTAACGCTGCCCTCAATTGAATTCCCCCCTTAGTGGGGGCGCATGCTTCTTAAGTGCCAACCAAAAACCAGGATCGGGGGGTGCAAAAGGTGCTTTGTCACTTTGGTAAAACACACCTAAACACATGCCCCTTGTAGGTAAATCATATGTAATTTCCCCTGAGCATACCCAGGGCTATTCAATAATATGGTACAAGAAGCACAAAAGTGCTGTAACCCCTTCAGCCAGCCAATCAGACGTGACATGTTTTTTTCCCCCAGTATTTAGAAAATAAAAGCAAACCGCTGGTCAGCTGCTCTGGATTACAGAACATTTGGGTAAATTACACCTTCTTATTAAATAAGCCCCACAATAATTTTCCCTGATTTCAATTCAGATCTTTGTACTAACGTTGGCTCACACGTTAAGGATGTTAAGCCGATCAGCATTAACTTCTTAGTCTTACTACTCAGGTTTCAAAATCCCCACATCTATTATGCTGTACATTGTCAATGTGTCTTTGTGTTGAGCAGCGTGGAACTTGTAAATGGATTTTCCAAGATTTATTCCACCACCCTGTTTGCACAGCATATCACACATTTTCCATAGGCTTGCATGCTAATAGTGCTGAGTTGCAGATCACTTTATGATTAGGGCCAAGCGCAGTATTGCTGTGTACTCTCTGCATTTAATTTACTCCCTGTCATTTCGGAATAGATCAACATCAAACCGCGCACACCCATCCAGCATGTATATTTCATAAGTAAACACCCTCAGCTCCCTGATTTCTAAACACTGTTGTGTGATATTTCAGCACAAACGTATCTTGTTCATTGTATTTATGATTCCTAGTGCTGGTGGCAATTTCAGAAAATGGCTTCAGAAGACACCAATTATTTTACGGCCACAACACCCAATATTCTAGGGTATCCTCTGGTTGTCTGAGAGAGAATGAACCAAGTAACCGGTGTAGCAAAAGCAGGTTCAATCGCGGACTGTGACACTGCTTGCAATACCGCTGGGCATACTAACTAACACCTCCACTGCCCCAAGGCCTTGCATTACAGGGAAAATATAAGAGAGGGACAATTATTATTACCATTTATTTATATAGCGCCACTAATTGCGCAGCGCTGTACAGAGAACTCACTCACATTTGTCCCTGCCCCATTGGTGCTTACAGTCTAAATTCCCTAATATACAGACTAGGGTCAATTTGTTAGCAGCCAATTAACCTACCAGTTTGTTTTTGGAGTGTGGGAGGAAACCGAAGCACCCGGAGGAAACCCACGCAAACACAGGGAGAACATACAAACTTCTCACAGATAAGGCCATGGTTGGGAATTGAACTCATGATCCCTGTGCTGTAAGGAAGAAGTGCTAACCACTGAGCCACCGTGCTGCCCAGTTACAGTTAGGTTTCTCTCTGTGCAAAAGTGTCTGTTTGGAGTTATCTCTGTGATAAAGGATTGTAGTCTCTGCATAAAGCATGCAAGGTTACTAATAGGTGAAAATTATATACTGGGACACTTTCGTCAAAATACCAGGTTTTTGTTTAACTATTTTGCCCTACCAACTTGTAAGAAGTGTTTGAATACAGTCTCATACACAAGTCAAGCACACCCAGTAACACTACTAGGAATAGAATCACCTAGGCAGGTATCCTGATAAAAGCAAAACATACTTTTATTGTGAAACACGTATGGCACTCAAAGGACTATAACACTTTTAAATTAAAGTACAAATGGGTGCACGGTACGGTCCCAACAGCCACAGTCTTCTCTTAGGTAAAACTATAATATCCAGTCCTGCAGCCCTATTCCAACCCAGCCAATACTTTGGTCCTACATTATTCAGCAAAGCAGTGACCAAGTCAAATGTCATCCTGCTTTTTTGCAGACACACAGAGTTAAAGTCAGTGGCACCTTAAAGCCACTTCCAGATATAGCTGTTATTTAGCCTGACCTGCCCAACATAACCCCTAGTCGGTACTGTCCTGAGTTAGGTTTCTCAAGATGGGGAGAAGCCTCCTCTTATGGCCAGTCAAATGCCCATGGTTGTGTGTCTTGGGAGATAGATAATCTCCCCTGGCAAGATTTGTTCTACTGTTTATTGGAGGGGCTGGCACAGTCTCTTGTTACCCATGTAGGCAACAGCCCCCCTGCAGTGTTCGGCTCCGGTATGTCTGGTGGTATTTCCGTTCCTGGTTTAACCCCTTACAGTCTTTGTGTGAACTCATGTTACAGCTTGACTGACACTCCCAGTGAAGTGTGGCCAACCGCTAGCGTGCAAAGTCCTGCATGGTGAAGTGTTAGCAGTCAGCTCTAAGAGACTGTACGGTACAGGACTGCTGGAGACCCTTATCTGCCCAGATGGCAGTAGCTTTTTTAAGGGACTTGTTAAAGGATACAGTGGAGCTCAATGAACCCACAGGGCGACTTTTAAGAATAGTGCAAACTGTGAATACATAAGTACATGTGCAGATGCCAACAAAAGGGGATGCCAAGCTGGCATAACCTTTATTAGGTTATGTTATTATACCAGGCTGGCACCCAGCTCTCGCTACAACTTTGACTTTAGTGATCCAATGTCATTATGTCATTACACTGAATTGCATTATAATGCCTTTAAAACGCTCCTCTTCAAGAAATGTGAACTTATAATTCTTATTCTATATATGTATTGACCAGTGTTAGGCAACAAAATAGGGACATTTCCAATGGCAAATCTTTTAAATCAGGGACTGTCCCTGGAAATTAAGGACAGTAGGCGGCTACGAGGGGGTGGGATAGTCTCATGTTACAATACAAGGGGTGCAAATTAGTATTCTGTTTTGTACATAAGTTAAATACTGACTGTTTTTTCATGTAGCACACAAATACTTGATAGCTTATTTGTACACTGAAATTTAAAGTTGATATCTGTGTGCTACATGAAAAAACAGTCAGTATTTAACTTATGTGCAAAACAGAATACTAATTTGCACCCCTTGCATTGTAACATGGTTTTGTCCAGGAGACTTAAATAAGAAGTTTCTTAAGTTAAGATCCTTAATGAATCAGGTCCTAGGACCTTAAATTCTCTACTCATAAATAGACAAACGTAAGTCTTGTAAGTTGGTTAAACGAGAACAGAATATAGAATGTCTGTCATCAATAAAACACTGAATCATGTTTAGGAAGTAAAGACATTGCAGACTGTGTTCTGTGTAAGTGTCAGGATATTTGTGCTCTAGATTTCAGTAGTAGTTACCAAGTACAAAAACACAGATTAATCTCTTATATGAGAATGATTCATAGTAATGACAGGTGAACCTTTCGCTAGAAGCGACCACCATCTGCTCCATATGGCTGCACTACTGGAGAAATCTGATCAGGATGCCGATAGTATGATAATCAAACCTCTCTCAACAAATGTTCCACTATATACTATCCTATTATTAGGCATGTTGTTAAAGGGGGAGGACACAAAGTATTTGGACCAGGCCTGCTCTGGAAGTTCAGCAAATTAATTACGCCTTTATTTGTCTGCAAGATTGGGACAGGTGGCTGCATAGACCAAAAGCAGAGAGTTTGCAGATTTCATCATCATCTATTTATATAGCGCCACTAAATCTGCAGCGCTGTACAGAGAACTCACTCACATCAGTCCCTGCCCCATTGGAGCTTACAGTCTACATTCCCTAACACACACAGACAGACAGAGACTAGGGTCAATTTACTAGCAGCCAATTAACCTACCAGTATGTTTTTGGAGTGTGGAAGGAAACCGGAGCACCCAGAGGAAACCCGCGCAAACACGGGGAGAACATACAAACTCCACACAGATAAGGCCATGGTCGGGAATCGAACTCATGACCTCAGCACTGTGAGACAGAAGTGTTAAACACTATAGTACATCCTGAATACTACAGATGTACTTTGGAATGAGTTATGTAATACTGGTGTTAGAGAATATCCTACTAGTCCTTTGAGTATGATATATCTTTGTATCTGACAGCTCAAAATTTTTCCTAACCACTTAAGCGTCGTGTGGTGTTTACTGGATGTGAACTAAATTCACTCTGTGCTATCTGCTGTAAGCGTTACATTTGGTAATACATCTTGCAGACAGATGTCCTTATCGCCAGCATCACCTCTTAGCTCCGCTATTAAATAAAGACATTAGTGGCCGTGTATTAAAGTCTCCAGGCTCTAAAACTGGACGAGGAAAACTGACCAAGTGATGTTTATAGGACCAGCTGACAGCATGTGTATTTTTGGTTGTTTTATATTGTAACTGTGTTATAGTTTTAACTGTATCTGTGTTGGGATTTGTGTTCAGTTTTGTGATCCTGAAGTGACATCATGGGGTATGTTTACTAAACTGCGGGTTTGAAAAGTGGAGATGTTGCCTATAGCAACCAATCAGATTCTAGTTATCATTTGTTTAGTACAATCTTCAAAATGACAGCTAGGATGTGATTGGTTGCTATAGGCAACATCTCCACCTTTTCAAACCCGCAATTTAGTAAATATACCCCTATAACTTAAAAAAAAAAGGGTGTGAACATAAGCTGAATTCCTATTCTTCAGTTCCCCATTGAATAAATTTTATCCCGTGCAGTACTTACAAGAAGATCAGCAGATAATGAATAATATCTCTATTACATACTGTAATACAATCTGTCACAAATCACAAAACATTTCTGTATTGTTGTTTGAGAGACATGTTTAGTTTCAGTAGCTGATGGAGTGGTCCTCTATTGGAGGCTCCTGGGGTACCTCTTAGTAAGTTATTTCTCAATTTAAAAACACATGAATGTATGCCTCAATATAGGGGCTCTCATTGTTTAGAGTTAGGACCACCCTATTAGCAGAAGCGCCTTGACGAGGTGGGTGGCTTATCATGCATTTGCAAATGGGTGTATCTGAGAATTCTGCATTTTTATGTAGAAGTAGAAATATCAGCTCTATTACTGGCTCACAGCAGTGTGCTGGGGGATTTTTCTCTGAACTTTGAGAATAGAGCAATGGGAAGTCATCCGACAACTATTGAGGTGCTTGTCTGTAAAAAGGTCATTTTGACTAGAGTTATGACATCTTCTGCTGTAGAGAAAATGACCTATATATCATGCAGCCTATTGCATTCTTTTTCATTGTTGACACTTTTTTAGTGGATACCACTGTAGCCGTAAAGAGTAAAATAAGAGGAATGAATATTATGCATTTCTCTACAGTGAGCTAGAAAAAACCTATACAGCATGTACTAAACAGTGGGTTTTATGTAGCGATATATAAAAAAAAAAAAGATTTGAGCTGAAATGAAAGAACATTTTATAAAACATGTAAGCGTTAGTTATGATTGCAATTTGTTTTTCACAGTTGACAGATGAGTTACACAAGCAGTAAAAGCAACAAGTTAATCTTTCCGAAAATCTAAAATACTCACATTCTAAAGTATTCATTAAAACAGATACAGGTGCATAAGGGTACAATCAGCTTACATAAATGAAGTGTCAGCGTACGCCATAGGAAAACCATACAAATTATAACACCTAAAATATATTCAGCATGAAATGAAAATTACATACTTAACAGTTCTACTGACAGTAAAAGCATTTACATTACCAGCCAAGGTAGGGAGTAAGAGGTCTTATGTAGTAAGAGCTCCCCCTAGAGGGCTTACACAAGACAGCATCAGGTTCTGTAGAGCTGCGAGTTGGTGCTTAACAGAGCTTCAGGTAAAGTCTTGGGGGTATATTTACTAAACTGCGGGTTTGAAAAGGTGGAGATGTTGCCTATAGCAACCAATCAGATTCTAGCTGTCATTTTGTAGAATGTACAAAATAAATGATAACTATAATCTGATTGGTTGCTATAGGCAACATCTCCACTTTTTCAAACCCGCAGTTTAGTAAATCTAGCCCCTGGTATGTATGTTAGAGAGACCTAGAACCTGAATTCTGGTACATTAAATGCTTTTGTTTTCCTTCACATTAAGGTGTATAATTACTAAACTCTGGGTTTAAAAAAGTGGAGATGTTGCCTATAGCAACCAATCAGATTTTAGCTGTCACTTATTTAGTACATCCTACAAAATGACAGATAAAATCTGATTGGTTGCTATAGGCAACATCTCCACTTCAAGACCCACAGTTTAGTAAATATACCCCTAAGTGTTTGGATGTTTTGCGGCATTTCCAACATTTAACAGTTACAGTAAATTTTCCTTAGTGGGAGTCAGTTTTAGGACCCTGGTAAACACTCTGGTTGTTTTGTAGGGCATTGTAGTACTGATGAGTAAAGCTGGGTACACACTACAGGTTTTTCACCTGATTATCATGCCAATCATGCGATAAATGACTGTTAGGTCCGATATTTATATATATATATATAGTGTGTTTCTCCCACGATCATGTTTTATTATACAAAATCTCATGGCATCATTTGATTTTATAAACTGACTAAAATTAACTGTGAACGATGGAACAATGTCGTTCCAATCCTGCAGTGTGTATGCACTCGCGACCAGCGGAGTAGGCAGATCTCCATAGAGTTTACAGAGTCACCATCTTTTCAGCTGAAGGTTATGACACATGAAGAGCACAGATCTGACGGTAAATCGTGTAAAATCGTGTAAGTGTATTCTCATGATCGACGTGCTGGTCGGGACTTTCAGTCGTTGGTAAAATCATTAAAGATATCGCATCGGGAGAAGTTTTCCATAGTGCGTACCAAGCTTAAGTCTTCACTATCTAGCTGCAAGACAACTATGTATGGAATCTAGGGACCGTGATCCATTGAGGAGCGAGTGAAGGCTTCAGATTATATTTTGATTTATGGATGTTGTATTTGATCTGCAAGTTTTAAACTAGTTCTATGTAGGGGAGGATGGACCCAGAACTACATTAGAAAAAAATACATAGTGTGTATCATTCAACAAAACAATCCCTAGTTAATAAATAAAATGCACTCTCGAATAAAGTGCATATTAGCAGCCTTAATCATATGTTCTTATTAATAAAAACTTCTATGTGCTTATTAGTGTGTACAACATGACTCGAAAGAAAAAAAACATAGTGTATGTATGTGTATAATAATTTGTTGAATGTATATAAGTGGAATTCCTCACTTATTGCAGGAGAGAAGATCTGTGTATCACTGTGTACAAGAATTCTAGCAGGTTGTCCAAATCTTCTTGTCAAAGGTAGTGTTCAAAAAAAGCCAAAACCAGACTCACAGTGTACACCGCTTCATAAATAGAATAGTGAATAGTGAAACCTCGTGAGCATGCACTCACCTTAATATTTTTTTTTTGCAACCAATCAATCGCTTTCTGGTTCACCAAAGACAACAGAATAAAATAGATGTTCTTTATGCTCCAATTGTTTCCTGTTCGTAACATATAAAACGGTAGCTGAAGACTATCTGATCACTATGGTATTGTTTTTGTTTGTTTTTTTGTGTGTGTGTTTTGTTTTGTTTTTTAGCACCGAATTATATTTGGAAAACCTGCTATAATTCTACACAAGTCTCTTCACACTATGGCCCTGACGTAGAGGTGACATCAGCAGACTTTTTTTTTTCTTCTTTTGCATAAACTACGCACGTTGGTTATGACTCTGTATATTTAGAGAGGCGGACGGGGCAAGGGAAGGGATGTGCCAGTGTATGCCAAGTACAGTAAGGGCACAGGAATGTGTCTTGGAAGCAGACGTGTGAGCATGTGCAGTGATAATGATGACAACATGAGCCTGGCACATATATGTTCTATGCAGACCTGGACCCATGTTTAGGTTCATCAGAATCAGCATACGATGCAAAATGCGTTGGGTTTTTTTTCAGGCCCAGTTTACATCTGTGATTTTATGGAATTTGCGTCCAATTCTACATCAGGCGATTTATTTCTTCTCCTTTATTTCTGGGACCATCTGGGCAGGATTCTTTCAATCTATCACTGTCATCGGGGGCCACTTGGGAGCCTTCTCTGAATCCTAGGCAGAGGTCCGCTAGACTGTTTCTGTACGTATAATGTAGAAAAATGTTATGTTAATCAGTTGGCGACAGTTGCTGTGTTGGTATTGATTACTATGTCAACAGCCTGTCTATGGTAGCCCCTGAAATTTCAACCCTCTGCTCCCCAGATGAGTCCTCAGGGTGACTGGGTTAGATCATACTCGCCAACTCTCCCTGAATGTCAGGGAGACTCCCTGAAATAGGGGTGATCTCCCTCACTCCCTGAAGAGTCTGGCATTCTCCCTGATGCTGAGCCAGTACAAGACGTGGTTGGCTTTGCCATCTGTGGCATGATGACACAGCTCAGAAATCGTTTCACGTTCTAAAATGTCCTAGATAAAGGATAGCTAGAATCTGATTGGTTGCTATGGGTAACACCTCCACTTTTCCTTTTTAGAAGGTTTGATAAACCAAAAATGGTATTTAATTTTTCAGTCATGATTTTTTTTTTCAGGGTGTAACCTACTGGAAAAGGGTTGTGATCTCACCTATCAGGACGTAGTTTGCGTGGGTCAGGTGCATGGAAAATTAGGCGCGGCTAGTGGGCCTGGGTGAATCGGGGCCTGCCCAGTTTTGCCACAATTTTTAATTTAAAAATATTGGTAAGCATGCTAATCAATCATGTAATATCATCATCACCATTTATTTATATAACGCCCCTTATTCTGCAGCACTGTACAGAAAACTCATTCACATCAGTACCTGCCCCATTGGGGCTTACAGTCTAAATTCCCTAATATACACACACACAGACTGAGTCAGTTTGATAGCAGCCAATTAACCTACCAGTATGTTTTTTTGGAGTGTGGGAGGAAACCGGAGCACTCGGAGGAAACCCACGCAAACACAGGGAAAACACACAAACTCCTTACACATAGGGCCATGGTCGGGAATTCAACTCATGACCCCAGTGCTGTAAGGCACTAACCACTGAGCCACCGTGCTAATATGAAATCAAACAATAAATGTACATCTCCTGTAGCCACTGGGCTACTCCTCTTTCCCAGTCCATCGTTCTACTGGTATTTTTCTCTTTTCTAAATAAAGATATCTCAGCTGCTTAATGATGACATGAGGAGGACAGGGCTGACCGATTTGTTACACAGTATCTGATAGCAGATCAGTCATTAACCAGCCCAGGCCTCTACAGTCAACGTGATTTTACTAAGGTTTGTATTTCGGTTATTTATTCATCTACCCGATGGCTACAGGAGATGTACACTTATTGTTTGATTTCATATTAGCACGGTGGCTCAGTGGTTAGTGCCTTACAGCACTGGGGTCATGAGTTAAATTCCCGACCATGGCCCTATGTGTAAGGAGTTTGTGTGTTTTCCCTGTGTTTGCGTGGGTTTCCTCCGAGTGCTCCGGTTTCCTCCCACACTCCAAAAAAACATACTGGTAGGTTAATTGGCTGCTATCAAACTGACCCTAGTCTGTGTGTGTGTATATTAGGGAATTTAGACTGTAAGCCCCAATGGGCAGGTACTGATGTGAGTGAGTTTTCTGTACAGTGCTGCAGAATAAGGGGCGTTATATAAATAAATGGTGATGATGATATTACATGATTGATTAGCATGCTTACCAATATTTCTAAATTCCCACCGGTCGGCTACCTCTCTTTCTCATCCCTTCTTCCCTTCTCCCCCTTCCTCCCGTCTCTCCGTCTCATCCATGTGTCTGTCTGTCTTCCCCTCCCTTTAGATTGTTCGCTCCTTTGAGCAGGGCTCTCCTACCTTCTATTTCCATCACTTCTAACTGCGCTCTCCAGCTACTCAGCTCACCTCCTCTCAGTCCCTCTGCCCTCTGTCTCCTCTCGCTTCTCTCCGCTCCCCTCAGTGACTCTCAACCTGTCATCCGTGCCCACCCTCTTGGGCCATAGTTACCTGCCTGTACTCACTTTTCCCCTCCCTCCCTCTCTTTCATGCTGTGCCTGAGCCCCCAGAGTTATAGTGCTTACTGTTACTTGTACTGTGCTGTTTCACCTTGTACTGTGCCATTGTTTGTCCTTGTACGGCGCTACGGATACTTTGTGGCGCCCTATAAATAAAAATTAATAATAATAATAATAATAAATTAAAAATTGTGGCAAAACTGGGCAGGCCCCGATTCACCCAGGCCCACTAGCCGCGCCTAATTTTCCATGCACCTGACCCACGCAAACTACGTTCTGATAGGTGAGATCACAACCCTTTTCCAGTAGGTGACACCCTGAAAAAAAAAATCATGACTGAAAAATTAAATACTATTTTTGGTTTATCAAACCTTCTAAAAAGGAAAAGTGGAGGTGTTACCCATAGCAACCAATCAGATTCTAGCTATCCTTTATCTAGGACATTCTAGAACGTGATAGCTAGGATATGATTGGTTGCTATGGGCAACACCTCCACTTTTCCTTTTCTGTATTGTAACAATAGAATAAAGGGCATTAATCTCTGGATTATACTCTCAGCAAATTAAAAGTGTGTGTGTATTGTGCAATTTCGTCATACATACTGTATATTAAAAGACGATCACTTTATTGGAGACGCCCAAGATTTGCCATCAGGAAGCAGATGATATAAACAGGTGACTGTTCCTCCAGTTACCCGCCTGATTCCACTTATTTCAGTTTAGCGTTAATACCTCTGACATGTAAATTTTGCATTGTTTTAACAAAAGAATTGATGTAGATCAACAGGATGGCACGTGGGTGGGGAGATTGGACAAGGTCTGCCCAGTCTATTGGAGAACCACTGGAACCCAACACCGCGCTTGGAAGATGACAGGGCACAGATAGAGGTCACCTGCCCGCCATGCTTTCTAACATGTCTAACATGCTCGTTTTCAGGCAACACACTCTATAATGTTCTGGCCCATTTGCCTGATGTTGACAGCCAGCGTCGGATTGGCCTGCTGGTGAGCCGGGCGATGCACCGGTAGGCCCCGACGCTGGTTAGCCACGCCCCGACGCTGGTTTGCCACGCCCCCGCCTGATCAGTTGTTCCGAACAGGTGAATATGTGATTGAAGTGCAGAGATCCCAGACGCGACTGCGGCTCTCTGCACATGCGCCGTACAGATGAGTCATGTCACATGACATGTCACATGACTCATCTTGGAAGAAGAACCGCCCACGTTGGGGACGTCCTGCCGCCCAGAGGAGCTACACGAAGAATGCAGGAGCAGCAGGTTAGTAAAGCGCGCAGGAGAGGGGAGAGAAACAAATGTGGCATAAAAGATGAGGGGCAATAAGGGCATGAGAGATGCTGAGGGGCAATAAGGGCATGAGAGAGATGGGGAATAAGGGCATGAGAGATGATGAGGGGCAATAAGGGCATGAGAGATGATGAGGGGCATTAAGGGCATGAGAGATGATGGGCAATAAGGACATGAGAGAGATGGGCAATAAGGACATGAGAGATGATGAGGGGCAATAAGGGCATGAGAGATGAGGGGCAATAAGGGCATGAGAGAGTTGGGCAATAAGGACATGAGAGATGATGAGGGGCAATAAGGACATGAGAGATGCTGAGGGGCAATAAGGGCATGAGAGAGATGGGCAATTAGGACATGAGAGAGATGGGCAATAAGGACATGAGAAATGTTGAGGGGCAATAAGGGCATGAGAGATGAGGGGCAATAAGGGCATGAGAGAGTTGGGCAATAAGGACATGAGAGATGAGGGGCAATAAGGACATGAGAGATGCTGAGGGGCAATAAGGGCATGAGAGAGATGGGCAATTAGGACATGAGAGAGATGGGCAATAAGGACATGAGAAATGCTGAGGGGCAATAAGGGCATGAGAGATGATAAGGGGCATTAAGGGCATGAGAGATGAGGGGCAATAAGAGAGATGGGCAATAAGGACATGAGAGAGATGGGCAATAAGAACATGAGAGATGCTGAGGGGCATTAAGGGCATGAGAGATGAGGGGCAATAAGGGCATGTGAGAGATGGGCAATAAGGGCATGAGATGGGCAATAAGAACATGAGAGATGCTGAGGGTCAATAAGCGCATGAGAGATGATGAGTGGCATTAAGGGCATGAGAGATGAGGGGCAATAAGGGCATGAGAGATGAGGAGCAATAAGGGCATGTGAGAGATGGGCAATAAGGGCATGAGATGGGCAATAAGGGCATGAGAGATGCTGAGGGTCAATAAGCGCATGAGAGATGATGAGTGGCATTAAGGGCATGAGAGATGAGGGGCAATAAGGGCATGAGAGATGAGGAGCAATAAGGGCATGTGAGAGATGGGCAATAAGGGCATGAGATGGGCAATAAGAACATGAGAGATGCTGAGGGGCAATAAGGGCATGAGAGATGCTGAGGGTCAATAAGGGCATGAGAGATGATGAGTGGCATTAAGGGCATGAGAGATGAGGGGCAATAAGGGCATGAGAGATGAGGAGCAATAAGGGCATGAGAGAGATGGGCAATAAGGGCATGAGATGGGCAATAAGAACATGAGAGATGCTGAGGGGCAATAAGGGCATGAGAGATGCTGAGGGTCAATAAGGGCATGAGAGATGATGAGTGGCATTAAGGGCATGAGAGATGAGGGGCAATAAGGGCATGAGAGATGAGGAGCAATAAGGGCATGAGAGATGATGAGGGGCATTAAGGGCATGAGAGAGATGGGCAATACGGGCATGAGAGATGCTGAGGGGCAATAAGGGCATGAGAGATGATAAGGGACAATAAGGGCATGAGAGATGCTGAGGGACAATAAGGGCATGAGTGATGATTAGGGGCATTAAGGCCATGAGAGATGAGGGGCAATAAGGGCATGAGAGAGAGGGCCCAGAGCAGCATGACACAGGGTGATGAAGGGGATCAGAAGCAGCATGGAGGGTGCAGTGTGATCATAAGGGGGCACAGGATGGTGATGAAGGGGCACAGTAATGTGTGGGTGATGGCACAGCGGGCTTGTGACAATGTAATATGTGTGTGATAGGTGGTGGGTAACTAATGGGGGCTATTTTGTTTGTGGGGTGATGGTGGGGCAATTTAATTTTATAGTGGGGACTATTAATTTAAGATGGGGGTGGTTTGGGGGCTATTATTTAAATGTAGGGTTGAGTTTGAGGAGCATGAGGTCTATTTATTAAATATGAATATGAATTATTTAATGGCAGTGACGGTTGTGATAAATAGGTATATTTATTATACTTAAATGCTATTTATTGCTGGGACTGTCTGGAGGGAGGGAAATAGGTTTATTTATTCAATGGGAATACTATTACTTTAATGTGGGGCTGGAGGAAAGCCTAAGTATTAATTGTGGATCCTATTGAATTAACGCCGGGGCTGGTCGGAATTTTCTAATTGTACCCATTTTTTTTTTTCAAATAGGGAACATTCCAGGATCCAGACAAGCCGCAACTAAAGAAACCAGCAGCCACAGGTGGTGAGTGACAAGAAGAGGTAGGACAGTCTGTCAAATGTTCTGAGTCTAGTGGGACAATCCCGATTTTTTTTGTGACTGTTCCGCCCAAGCTGAGGGTCAAGTCAAGACTGTGCACTCTTTATATACACACTGCATTTTTTATATATACGTACTATACTATGGTGCTAGCTGTCCTTCATGGGCTGACCACTCCCCCTCTAGTGTCTGATCTTGCCTCTATGATGGCAGGCCACACCCCTTTGGTGGACTCCTAGCGTTTCAGTCCCCCGGTGGGCCCTTCATGCCCCAGTCCGACACTGTTGACAGCGATATTGTGGTGCGTATTGACAGATTATTCTCTGTACTATATTTCCTGCAGGTTTTGAGATCTATATATCTTTTGTCTTTCGGTATCACCGTTGGGTAACATAGTATGGTGAAGGAGGGACATAGACCTGATTTACTGCTGTTTAGTAAGAGAGCCTGTGCTTCCTAGAATGTGAAATATTCATTGGTTATTTCAGCTAAATCAATTTCTGCATTTCCATACACGTTTCACCTGGAACGGCAGTGGTGGGCAACACACAGCCCTCAGAGCCTTCACCTTGGGTCCCCAGCTCCGTCCTGTTTAATGATGAAGTTTATTTTGGCTTGTAACACTTGTTTAAAATGCCTGCTTACATGTTATTACAGGTAGGCCTCTCTTTCTTTAAGTGTTTTGTTTTAACTTATTACTAAAGATGAGCGGACCCCACCTCAGGTTGGAGATGATTAATGGATGTATAAACTCCTCCTGCAAATAATATTACTTTGTTTAACAAAACTGCACCAACATACATCTCCTCACTTGTCTTAAAATATCTCCCAACTCGACCCCTTCGTTCTGCACAAGATCTGCGTCTCTCTTCCACTCTCATCACATCCTCCCATTCCCGGTTACAGGACTTTTTTAGGCCTCATCCACTTTATGGAATTCCCTCCCTCGCACAGTAAGACTTTCCTCTAGTCTTCAAACCTTCAAGCGTTCTCTGAAAACCCACCTCTTCAGACAAGCTTATAATATTCTTCTACCACCATCTTAATCTCCCCTATTATCACCCTCTACACAGCTAACACAAGACAACAACCCTCTGACCAACATTGCTGTGTGACTGATCACACAGCCCACTCAATACTTTTACCTTTGCATTCTAGTTGGTCCAATGTGCAATATGATGTAGCACGTGCCCTTGTGTTTCAAACTCCCATTGTCCCATAGATTTTAAGCTTACGAGCAGGGTTCTCTTACCTCTCTGTCTGTATGTATTACCCAGTATTGTCTTATTAATGTTTGTTCCCAATTGTACAGCGCTACGGAGTTTGCTGGCGCTATATAAATAAATAATGTTGATGATATCAACCAAACAACTCTGAATTACAAATGACATATCAATTAATAAATGACATTAATTCATAAATCTTATGATTCCTAGCAAATTCAGGAAGCGGCAACAGAAATTTAAAGTACAATGTCTTTATTTTGGCAAAGTAGGGACCAGGCAGAGGTCAGGGAAACGAGAGGTCTTCTATTTAGAAAGATGTCCCAAGCAGTTCTGGAGCGGTCGTCATCACGCGTAGCAGGAGCTGGTTCAGATATCCCTCCAGCTCCTGCACGCGGTTCTCCAGGTGGCGTAGATGGGCTGCCCGCTCTTCATCTCCTCCTTCTCGTTCAAGTATTAGTTGGATCAATTCCTCCTTACTAAGGTGCTGGTATTTGGAGGCAGTTTCTGGAGGGGACAGATGGTTTTGCTTGTTGTTATCTAGCGCTATCTCCTGGGGATCTTCTTGCAGTTCCGCCCTATTTTTGCTGGTTTTTGGGGTTCTGTATCTTCCTAGCTGCCACCATTTATTTCCCCTGCAGGGTGTCCAAGGTTCATACTTGTCATTGTAGGTGTGGCTGCCGTTGACGCACAGATATTTTGGGTCTGGCTCGGTGTTTTTACCCCTTAGGGTCTCCCACATCCTCCTTAGTCGACTTTTTTTTTGTATATCTCTCTCCATTTTTCCTGTTCAATATCTAACCCAGCAGCAGGAGTGGTGACCTTTATATACAGGGGGCTGCATTGTTGCATGGGGCTATTATGATGCATTGTACTGATGTCATCTCTATACCTCACCAGGCAGTGAGGCTGAATACACAGCTACTGGATATATTACACAGAGTACAGCAAGGCCATATTCACATAAGTGCAACACAATTGTATATGGAGGCATTTTAGGATGTATTTTTTGTGGGTGCTGGAGGCTGGTGAATGTGATGATGACTGTTAGCAGCGCTATTCAGCAGCTTCTGATTGGCTGATTCTGTATTGACCCCTCCAGCTGATGGTACTTCATTGGTTAGCAATGGGGCTAATATATAAATATATATATTGTGGCAAGAGCCCGCTACTGCAGAAGCACACGCGAACAACTTCTTCCTTTTTATGGTTCTTTATTGTCAGGATGGTAATAATATTTTGATACCGTATACTTGCACAGCAATTATGGAGACCCTATACGCTTACTATACATAGTCCAGCTCTCTGTCCAGATCAGCCAGCTAGCCCAGCGTTGATCTCCCTGAACAATGAAACAAGCAGGGTTTTATACCTGACACTCCTCCCACAGGCCTAGCTTGATGGACAGGTGACACACCCACCTTCCCTTTAAAAGGAAACGCCCATCCCTGGCTCTGTTTAGACTAAAACACACCCTGTCTGTTTGCTGAGAGGAAGCAGCTTTTAAATCATGTAAGTTAACACACTCCAAACTACACATATGATTTTACCTGGTTTAATCTCCACCTAGGTGCATAACTGTGAACAAGTTTTATTCTGTTTGTATACTTTATCTGCCGCTTGTCAGAAAAATGCCTCCCTTTGTTACAATATATATATATATATATACACAAGTTAACCTGTGCATGATACTCATGCATTCTAGTCAAATCAAGCTACTTAAGGTGTTAAAAAGGTTCTTGTCATGCATTTGGGCCATAGCCCAGACCTCAACCACCAACCACTCCCCACTGTCACCCCCGGCAACCACCAACCACTCCCCACTGTCACCCCTGGCAACCACCAACCACTCCCAACTGTCACCCCCGGCAACCACCAACCACTCCCAACTGTCACTTCTCCTTCAAGAAATATATATATATTTTTTTAAAATCTTTATAAACACTTTTAACAATTAACAAATTAAATTAACAAATTAAAAACATCTTAGTATACCAAATTTCAGCCCTTTCTGAATTTTTTTTTCCACACACACTAAGAATTTAGTAGGTCAGTGTATAACTCCGCCCAGCAGGTGGCGCTGCAGCTTGGTTTTATTTTTTCCACACATATACAGACAGACTAACACACGCCACTAGATATTTATATTATATATATATATATATATATATATATATATATATATATATATATATATATATATATATATATATATATATGCAGCACGGTGGCCTAGTGGTTAGCATTTCTGCCTCACAGCACTGGGGTCATGAGTTCGATTCCCAACCATGGCCTTATCTGTGTGGAGTACCCAACGCGTTTCACCCCTCCATCGGGGGCATCCTTTTTTTTCCTTGAGGAAGCCCCCGATGGAGGGGTGAAACGCGTTGGTAAGTTGTTTTTATTGCTCTTTATAAGAAGAGGATACAGTACATCTTTATTCGCTTTTACACTCCATAGTGTTGCTGCATACCCCCGCTGCTCGAAACCGGAAGTGTGGCACTTGGAACACAGGCTTGCGTTCCAGGATACAGGAAGAGAAGGTGAGCTCACTGAATCCAGCTACAGTTGGCGGTGCACCGTCTCCGGAGAGAGAGAGCCTTCATTTCTAGCCCTGGAGGGCTTTACAGACTTACTTACTTAGATACCCATTTTTGCTACATCTATGAGTCCTGTATAGAGGTAATTTTTATCCTTCCATCTACATCGCTGGAACTGTGATTTACACTAGTTTACATCATCACTGTTTTTTCTTGGTTTCTTTTTTATTTGCTGTTGGAATTATACTTTCCCTGTTTTTTTTTTTTCCCTTTTTTGTCACACATATAATGGACTATTTTTACCATATAGGGATTTATCTATTTCCCTTCCTTTGATATATATTAAACCCTTCTGGTCATTTTTAGAGTGCCTACTGTTGTCATTGTATTTATAATCATTGGTTCTGCTATATTTCTGCACCCGATTTCCATTTTTCATATTGTGATTCATAGCGCCGTGGGTCAATATTATGGTTTTTGTATCAATTCATCGCTGCTTGAATCCGCCATTAGAGAACAGTCAGTGCTTGGATGTCTTGGATGGTGAAGGCCTTCCTCGTGGAAGATGTAGTTCATTTTTATAAACATCATTTTCTCCACATTTTTTGGAAGTAACCTTCTACGGCGATCACTGTCTAAGTTCCCGGCTGTACTGAATACTCGTTCAGAGTACAATTTATTACGAACCCACCCTTACGCACCAGGATAATCCTACACACATGCAAAAAAATATACTATGATCAACCATCAATCTTTTATTTCATACATTTATTCAGCATTTGAGGGTAGGTGCACCCACACAAAATTGCAGAATCTGAGAGAAAAACTGAAAAACACCTTATGTGTTGAGGGGCACTCAGAGGATAATGGAATTATAATAAAACATATTCAAAAGAAGTGAAATATTAAAAACAAGTGTATGACATAATTGACCAACAAATATATGACTGTTAAAACAGATAGTGAAGCTATCGGATCGCGCTGTTTCTACCCCAATAATGTATGGATTCTATATTGGATGCTGAGTCAACTGGAGAATAATAAAAAGTTCTCTACAGGTAATATATACCAACTAAGGCTCTATGCTAGGTCTAAAATTTATATGGCCAGATATATGAATGCTTCTCCTTAAACAATCAGTTAAACCATGGAGTTCCTTATATTCAAAGGACACCAAAATCAAAACTTCTATTAGTGCTATAAAGCAAGGATAATATTTCCCAGCTGTATATGAGGATTCCCTTCCTTGTATACAGCACCGCCGCGGATGCTTCTTTGACAGCGCCGCTGCTGCTGTATAGGACAGCGCTGCCAAAACGGAGCTGCTGCGCATGCGCAGGCGAACTAGCTCTCTCTCTTGGGGTTGTTTTTGGGGTTTATTTCGGGTCAGGAGGGGGAAACCTCCCCCTGACAATCCTGCGTGCGCCCCTGGTTATATAGTGTTGAGGTAGAGGAGAAACAGCGCGTGTAACGCCGAAGCGCGTTTTACTCTACTAAGTTGCCTTGACAAAGCTTAGTAGAGTGAAACGCTATAATAAATAAATATACAGCCACTATGAATAAAGTGTTTTCTAACCATAATTTACCTCCTGCTGTTTGGCGGCGTGTTCCGAGAGCTTGGACTTAGCTGCTTTGCTCCAGAGAGCAGGGCCATCTTAACAACATTATGGGCCCCCGGGCAAAGCAGTGCACCGGGGCCCCTAGATATAGATATATAGATGTATACAGATACAGATATAGATATACATATAGAGATAGAGATAGATAGATGTACTTGCTCAGTGACCCTTGAAGGTTTTTTTTGCAGGTTTTTTCTTTTGCAGGATTATTTATTCTCATTAAGAGCCGTGCCTATGGGGCCCCCTTGCCCATGGGGCCCCCGGGCAGCTGCCCATCGTGCCCAATGGAAAAGATGGCCCTGCCAGAGAGTGCTTTAATCGTGACGGTCACAATTAAAGATACCCAGATAAGCCTGTAGGGGATAATGCATCATAAACATAACATACTGTAATACAGTCAGGGATAATGCGTCATACACATAACATATTGTACTACAGTCAGGGATAATGCGTCATACGCATAACATACTGTACTACAGTCAGGGATAATGCGTCATACGCATAACATACTGTACTACAGTCAGGGATAATGTGTCATACGCATAACATACTGTAGTACAGTCATGGATAATGCGTCATACGCATAACATACTGTACTACAGTCAGGGATAATGTGTCATACGCATAACATACTGTACCACAGTCAGGGATAATGCGTCATACGCATAACATACTGTACTACAGTCAGGGATAATGTGTCATACGCATAACATACTGTAGTACAGTCAGGGATAATGCGTCATGCGCATAACATACTGTACTACAGTCAGGGATAATGCATCATACGCATAACATACTGTAGTGCAGTCAGGGATAATGCGTCATACGCATAACATACTGTACTGCAGTCAGGGATAATGCGTCATAAACATAACATACTGTACTACAGTCAGGGATAATGCGTCATACACATAACATACTGTACTGCAGTCAGGGATAATGCGTCATAAACATAACATACTGTACTACAGTCAGGGATAATGCGTCATACACATAACATACTGTACGACAGTCAGGGATAATGTGTCATACACATAACATACTGTACTACAGTCAGGGATAATGTGTCATGCGCATAACATACTGTAGTACAGAGAGGGATAATGCGTCATACACATAACATACTGTAGTACAGTCAGGGATAATGTGTCATGCGCATAACATACTGTAGTACAGAGAGGGATAATGTGTCATACACATAACATACTGTACTACAGTCAGGGATAATGTGTCATGCGTATAACATACTGTAGTACAGAGAGGGATAATGCGTCATACGCATAACATACTGTACTGCAGTCAGGGATAATGCGTCATAAACATAACATACTGTACTACAGTCAGGGATAATGCGTCATACACATAACATACTGTACGACAGTCAGGGATAATGTGTCATACACATAACATACTGTACTACAGTCAGGGATAATGTGTCATGCGCATAACATACTTTAGTACAGAGAGGGATAATGTGTCATACACATAACATACTGTACTACAGTCAGGGATAATGTGTCATACACATAACATACTGTACGACAGTCAGGGATAATGTGTCATGCGCATAACATACTGTAGTACAGAGAGGGATAATGTGTCATACGCATAACATACTGTACGACAGTCAGGGATAATGTGTCATACACATAACATACTGTACTACAGTCAGGGATAATGTGTCATGCGCATAACATACTGTAGTACAGAGAGGGATAATGTGTCATACGCATAACATACTGTACGACAGTCAGGGATAATGTGTCATACACATAACATACTGTAGTACAGTCAGGGATAATGTGTCATACACATAACATACTGTACTACAGTCAGGGATAATGTGTCATACACATAACATCCTGTACTACAGTCAGGGATAATGTGTCATACACATAACATACTGTACTACAGTCAGGGATAATGTGTCATACACATAACATACTGTACTACAGTCAGGGATAATGTGTCATACACATAACATACTGTACTACAGTCAGGGATAATGTGTCATGCGCATAACATCCTGTACTACAGTGAGGGGAGGCTAATGCATCATGCGCATAACATAATACTGTATTATATTACCTGTAACTATTGTGCAGTTTGTAAAGCATATACTGTATATGTGAAAAATTACCCTTTTCTTTGCTCTGGATGTATCTGCACGCTCTATTTCAGGATGCACATAGCTAAAGGTACGTGCAACCCAAAACACAGATATAAAAATTCATCTTTACTCATATGCAAAAGGTGCATCTTTATGTACAACTATAAACTCAGCCCTCTGCATTCTGTGCAAAACTGACCTGCACCCAAGTCTGTGCAATTTATTAATGTGTGTGTGTGTGTGTGTGTTTTTCCTATAATATATGCCTAAAGAAAAAAAAAAAATTGTTTTCACTTTGCTTGTAGTATAGATAGCTGCTGCTGCTGATAGTATGTTGAAGTCAGGGCTGCGCTCTGCATTGGGTATAGTAGACCGCTTTTAAAATATAAATCCAAAATGTGTTTGCGATCCCTTATATTTCTCTATAATACTTGTTCTACCCGTGTCTCAATGCTGTCATCATAAGTAATATTACTCCCAATACATTATCTACAAACTGCATTAGACCATTACTATTTTGTTATGTCTGTAAGTCTTTTTTATTTTAATATTTTTTTCCAACAGTTATTTAAACACCTGAAGTAAATTAAACTAAACCACATTAAATAGTAAAAAAAGAAATTAAGCAGAGAGACCATAGCTAGAAAAAAATTAATAAATAAAATGGACCAGAATCAGGTTTTTATTACAGTGTAAAACAATCCTATATAGAGTATGACAGCCTGTCTTGATGGGTAATAGATCACCCTTTTATGTCCTAAATATATTTTACTTGTGGCTTAGCAGGAATCAGAAGTTAAATAGGGCTACAAATATAACCACAAACTTTTTAGGTTATGAATTATTATGTAGTCTAAGTGGAACAAAAGGAGATTTATTCCTAGCGCCATCTAGTGATCGTGCCTGGAATTGCCTGGATGGAAAAATGATCCATTCTCTCCGGCGCCACCCAGTGCTCCAAGCTGGGTACTGCAAGCTCCCTCCCCTACAGGACAGAGAGAGAGATACCAGGACCCGCACTGAGACCGCTTGCTCAGATGATGAGTGCTCCCTGCAGCTGAGAGCCGGGGGATCCGAGAGCTGGGCTGGGCATTGTGGGCTCCTCCAGTGTCGCTGGCTGTGGGGGGCAGCAGGGGATCCCATGCGATGTGAGTGAGCTATGCATTTTGGAAATGGCCAGGCTGAAGCCCTAAGAAAAGATGGCGCCTCCCCCCCTGTACTGGGACTGCGGCTCTGCCCCCTCTTCCTCCTCGCCGCTGGGCTCCTGCTGGGGCTCGGATCGGGGGCAGACTCGGGATGGTGCCAGCCCTGCCCGGGCAACTGCACGTGTGACAACGACTCCTGCCTGGTGAACTGCTCTGGTGCGGGGCTGCTGGTGCTGGAGACTGTCCCTGCCAATGTCACCCTCCTGTGAGTAGACCCTCTCAGCTTTACACCCGACCCCTTTAACTTTACACCCGACCCCTTTAACTTTACACCCGACCCCTTTAACTTTACACCCGACCCCTTTAACTTTACCCTCTGCTGTCTGTGCAGGACTCCTGGTGACTGATTGTCAAACTTTTATTGTGCGCTGCAAAGTTCTCCACAACTTATTATTCCTTGTTTGCAATTACTTTGTAAACTTTTCTGAGACTATTGTGCCCTAGACCTTAATCCTCCTGCACAAATCACTGCTAATTTTGGTATGTAGCTAATAATAATTATTAATATTTTTATTTATTATATATGTGTTTTATATCTCTAGTCAGTATACATGCTTCTATAGGGATGACATCTGACCTCCACCCACATGGGTGAAACACTTGACAGTCAGATTATGTACATTCACCATTTCTGTGAGATGCTGGTAGACAGATCTACTCCCTATAGATTAGTGATCTCTCTAGGGCACAGGGTATACTTCTGTGATCTCTCTAGGGCACAGGGTATACTTCTGTGATCTCTCTAGGGCACAGGGTATACTTCTGTGATCTTTCTAGGGCACAGGGTATACTTCTGTGATCTCTCTAGGGCACAGGGTATACTTCTGTGATCTCTCTAGGGCACAGGGTATACTTCAGTGATCTCTCTAGGGCACAGGGTATACTTCAGTGATCTCTCTAGGGCACAGGGTATACTTCAGTGATCTCTCTAGGGCACAGGGTCTGCTTCAGACTCTGGCATTTGATGTGATGGCATCCCCTGGTGTCTTCTCACTCTTCATTAATATGTTGCTTTATACAAAATACTATAGAAGGGCAACAACATAAGCAGTGATGAAAAGCAGACGCTACACTTGTAATGACAGAGTGGTTGGGCCAAACTTCAGAGATGCTTTATGTGATGTTAGCCATCTTCCTGGAATTTCCTGTCAAGGGACCGGGGGCTCTTGTGCCACAAGGAGTGCGTTGCTTCTCAGATGCCAACCTAGTGACTATGGAGTTATGCCATCCTGCTTTCTGTATGTTCTGTTATCATTTTATTATTTTTATTTATTTTATTTTATTTTTTTTACTGTCTGAGTACCATATACTTATTTTAATCCATTACTGTACATTTTGGACAATGGAAGCAGGACAAATGGCGTTTTAAGGGTGGGAGACACATCTAGCAGTCTCTCCGCATCCTCCCATGTGTGTCACACCCACAGTGTATGTTTTCTGCCATCGTTGGCTACAGCAACACATTAACCTCTAAATTGCTTACAACTGTGCCTTTTTATATGACGTTATTTGAGCGTAAAGGCTGGAAAGGACACTGCAGGAAAGGCAAAACTAAACAGTCTCTGGATTTCCAGGTGTTGCTGAGTACCAGTAGGCAATGCCCAACAACGCTGGCAGCCCTTGTCGTTCAGTGACAGCTGAAATGCCACAGCTTGTGTCACCCCTGCCAAAGCAAATAAAGCTAGACTGTGCGGCCAATCGTATTCAGATAGTTCTCAGCAAACGGCTATATTTCTGTTTTGTGCATTGATTTCCCTTTTTGAAAACCCCAAAAACTTTTTAACATTTTTTTTTTCCTAAAACCTTTTTTTTTTTTTTTTAAATTGATGAAACTGATGGTGAAACACCCCCTAACCGTTTTATCCAGTTGAATTCTTGCCATGGAAACAGTGTGGAGGAATGTGAACTATGTGAAAATGTGCGTTGAAGGAATACAAGCAGTTAGCAAGTTTAGGGTCTCGCAGCTGGAGCTGTAAAGCCGTACCAGCAGCGAGCAGAGCTTTTCCACTGGGGCGCTTGTCTATAGCCGCGGGCTTGAGGTCCACACGCTAGAACGTGTGTAAGGCGTTAAGGGAAGCAAGTTCCCTAAATCAATAAATAATTATCTAATAAATCATAAGTCAGTAGTGCCTCTTCTTATGTTCTGAATGGCGTGATGGCTCAAGCAGCGCGTTTCAGCTATCTACCTAATCAGAAGCAGGCATTATAAAACAAAAAAACCTTTTGGCTAAACCGCCAGCGGTTTAGCTGTTTGCAATCCGCCACACATCGCCAGATATTTCACATCCCAGCCTCAAATCGCCCTATAGTAAACACAGCGGTTTGGAGCATTAAACCGCTGGCGTTGTGTGGCAGTTTAAAACCGCTACCAAACAAGATTTTTAGTAAATCTACCCCCTGGCGTTCTTATAGTGTACCTATCTGCTTACACACAGTGTTGGCAGCTATTTTGTGGGCTGAACCAGTGTTCAGTCTATTAGTTCACTAGGGACTAGTGACATAACTGAGGTCCGAATAAATTAGTGCCCTCTGTGACACTTTATAATTCTGTTGTAAAGAATTGAGCTAGATGTGCAAATTAGGCACTATGGGGTATATTTACTAAACTGCGGGTTTGAAAGAGTGGAGGTGTTGCCTCTAGCAACCAATCAGAGTCTAGTTATCATTTATTTAGTACATTCTACCAAATGACAGCTAGGTTCTGATTGGTTGCTATAGGCAACATCTCCCCTTTTTTTAAACCCGCAGTTTAGTAAATATACCCCTATGTCTCATTGTTTGCTAGATGCAGTCCTCTCCCCCCGCCACTGATTCATTGGCCATCATCAGTGTTTTGAATTCGGTAGTCTAAAAGCTATTTCCACCACTCCACGTTTACCGGTAGTACGGATCTAGAGCATTCTAGAAAATAACTAGAATCTGGTTGCTATGGGCAACACCTCCACTTTTCCTTTTTAAGAAGTTTTAATTAATCTACCCCTCTTTGTCAATTACCAACATGTTACAATGTTACAGATATGCAGGTAGTAACTCGGAGATAGATATATAGATATATATATATATATATATATATATATATATATATATATATATATATATATATTTATTGCCCGACCTTTTAAAAGTGACAGTTCTATCTCACTTGAGGCCTTTCATAGTCAGTTTAAAAACAGGAGCATGTTAGCAGTGAGAAGTTTGTCCACTGAGGAGTTAGATGAAAACTATGTTTCTACGAACCCCAACTCTCCCCCCTCGGCAGCATTCCAACAGCTGCACGGAACCCAATATAAATATATATATAATATAAAGCCAGGCCAACGGGCATCTGTCTAAATACTACAGACACATATATTGGTTCATTTAGTCAGAATTAAACCCATGACGCTGGAAGTCAGCGATGCTGACCACTGTGCCATTGTTCTGTGTAGGAGTTGTTCTGTTTCCGTTGTTTTGTGTTATTTCTAATCAGGTTTTCATCTGTTATTCATGTGGGCAAACTGCATGACATCCAGATGGGAAGCGCTAGCCTGTGAACTGGCCCTCAGCTCTGGATAGAAAGGACGTTTCGCGTGTATTTTGGCCACGTGAATTGGGAAACGAAGAGTTTGGAGCTATAAATTCTGAGATATTTTGGAACCGTTTTGCAAGGACTTGGCCAATTTCAAAGAATAACATGCTCGCAATACGGTTTGAATTTGCCACAAACTTATGTAACAAAATACTTGGCAATGCTTATGTAAGAGCGACGGACGGTAATAATAAGGAATATTGTGATTGTCTTTGGGAAGAAGTTGCAAAATTATTTATATCGCTTTAATGCGTTAGTGGGGAGTAGTTTGTATGGACTTTGCAAAATGTAATTGATGTTTAAAATACAAGAACGTTTTGTAATATTATTATTATTATTATTTATTAATAAATATTTATTCTGTATATTACTGCTAATTCACATATACACACCTCGTGTACATATGAATTTGTATTTTAGGGGTTCCTTTTTTTTTTTTTTAATCTAGGTTAAAACCCAGAGGTTCGTGTTTGTCCACCCAGGACTATTTTGTGTTTATTTACAAAATACTTTTTTTTTTTTTTTTTACCTTTTAAATAATAGTGTTGATTACTAAAATAGGAGGAATATTTTAGAGGATGTTCAATACAAAGTTACAAAGGAAATCTCATGTCTTGTACTTGTCTGTCTGCATTAGCTCAGTAATCATGCCCTTACCCCTTACGTGGCATCACGCACAGAACCTGGGAGGACTATACAAACTTATCTACAAGGCTCCTCACATTCTATTTGAGTACAGAAAGTGGAGTGGACTCAGGATGGCGCGAATAGGTGAACCTAGGGAGGGCACCAATGGTTAGGGGCACCTAAATCACGGAGTGAGATAATGTCACACATCCAATGTCTTTAATGCCCCCACATTCACTGACATGAAGGAGAAGCAGCTGGCAGCATCTAATGAGTGAAGCTGTTTGCGGCAACTCCTCAATGCCAGTGTTAAGCTGGGAGTGACCAGCGTCACACTGCCAGTCTGAGCAGCAGCGGATACTGTACCCACCTGCTATGCCAGTCTGAGGAGCAGCGGATACTGTACCTACCTGCTATGCCAGTCTGAGGAGCAGAGGATACTGTACCCACCTGCTATGCCAGTCTGAGGAGCAGCGGATACTGTACCCACCTGCTATGCCAGTCTGAGGAGCAGCGGATACTGTACCCACCTGCTATGCCAGTCTGAGGAGCAGCGGATACTGTACCCACCTGCTATGCCAGTCTGAGGAGCAGCGGATACTGTACCCACCTGCTATGCCAGTCTGAAGAACATAGGATGCTGCCCCCAGCAGGGGAGAGGGTACTTAAGTGAGTGGAGTCGCACTTCTGATGGGGGAGGAGCAGCGTCTAGGGCACCCCCTGTACATGTGCAGGCCCCGGATGGACGTCTGAGGATGTGGTTGCACTCTGGGACCTGAGGACGTAGTTTGGGTGGTTCATGGGCGTAGATTATTTTGTACCTATTTAGCTTTGTATTGGGGTACACATGCGAGTAGGTGGTGTTAGGCTAAGAAAAGACAAAAGTCCGTCAAGTTCACCGTATAATAAGCTGTAGCTGTGTTGGTATTTCTCATGCTCTGTGCTTAGCGGTAGTCAGAATACAGCTGAGCCACCATTGTGTTCTCCATCATGCTGACGGCAGCCGTCCAATCAACACCTGCCGTCCTGCAGACCCGCTCCCACCAGCTGGCGGAGCTGTGAGAACACCAGGAGACATCTGTGAGAACTGTTCCACAGGTAACTGTGTATACTCCAAGGTGTTGCCCATATCGGCCAATCAGAGGTAATTTTTCTCTTGCTGTTCAGAAAATGAAAGGAGACTTCTCATTGGTTGCTATGGGTTACAGCACCTTTTCAACACTATTACATCTGGAACAGTTTTCATAAATGACTCCTAAACTTTTTGCATTCTTCTTCGTAATGGTGGGGAATAAAAAAAAAAGTGACTTCCTCTCTGTTAGTCAGGGAACGTTGTGAAGAACAAAACAATCCATGGAGGATCCCTGACTTGACTCGCACCCCTGCTGGGGCTGCGAGGCAGAGGACGCAACCCCTGGGGTTCCGATGTAGAGGGTGCTGGGTTGGGGGATTTTTCACCATACCTGGGAATGCAGCTTTAACTTTACATTTTATATATATATTTTTTTTCTTTGTGGTCTGACTTTAAGGTCTGTGCAGTGCCACATTATGGGAGACCTATAAATCCCTGTCCGCTTCCTATGTAGAATTTCTCACCTTTCGCCCAGAATGTGTCAATTTGTAATTTAGGGAGTGTCGATAGGAAGAGGGAGGATGGAACAGACACGAATTGTAAGGGGATATATCAAATTCTGCTTAACTGTCATTTTTCTTCATTTCTCAGTCAACCAATTTCTGCCCCGTGCTAGGATTCTTGGCTTACAAACCAAAACTGCTAATTACAATCAAATTAACCGTCATCTTCCAGTCGAATGTTCACACGCAGAACGGCGCAGAGACGCTTTCGTTAATGGATTGGATCCAGAATGGAAATAGTACACAACTCCTACTCTCCTTGGGGCTTATCTGTTGCCCATGCCAAATTTTTCTCACACTAAACTGTAGCGCTTAGTGGTTGAGAGAACAAAAATAATGTAATTGCATGTTAAGTAGTACAGTATAAGTCCTAAAACTCTTTAGGGTATTATTAGTATACCTTATAAAGAGCCAACACATTGCGCAGTGTGTTTATTCACTTCACTACCTGTCTCAGTGGAGCTTACAATCTAATTCGCTTATCACACACTCACAGATACGCGCACAAACTGTAGTCCGAGGCCAGTTACCTTTTTATCATCATCATCACCATTTATTTATATAGCGCCACTGATTCCGCAGCGCTGTACACAGAACTCGCTCACATCAGTCCCTGCCCCATTGGAGCTTACAGTCTAAATTCCCTAACATACACACACACACACAGACAGACAGAGACTAGGGTCAATTTTGATAGCAGTCAATTAACCTACTAGTATGTTTTTGGAGTGTGGGAGGAAACTGGAGCACCCAGGGGAAACCCACGCAAACACGGGGAGAACATACAAACTCCTCACAGATAAGGCCATGGTTGGGAATTGAACTCATGACCCCAGTGCTGTGAGGCAGAAGTGCTAATCACTAAGCCACCATGCTGCCCACGTGGCTCTGTATGCAATGAAAAATTTGATATCAAGATATAAAGGGGTAGATTCAATTCTTATAATATCCGCGCAAGGTATCTCCGGAACTCGCAGATATTTTTTTTTTTTGCAAAAGTAACGCTCATTTTCGCTCGCTCCCCATAGAGGTGCGAGCAAAAACGAGCATTGCTTTTTACGGTAATATGGGTAAAAATGAGCATTGTACATCAAGAGGTGGTGGGGAGAGAAGATTTAGGGAGGGGGGGGGGGTATGTGACGAGATGTGAGAAAACACATATATGTAATACAATCTCGTTTTTATCATGTCATACCAATGTTCATTATTGTAATAAAACCAGAGTATATTTGAACAGCAATGTGAACTAGTGCTAATTTGTTTCCTTTCCAATTCAACTATTATTGTGGCATAGTTAGTTATTCTGTGATCTTTCCTGTAGGAATTGTTAATTATTAAGACTTTTGTCATTGATACTTTTAATTCCTTGATCGCCACTCAAAACAGTGGAGAGGATGTATCCTTTAAGTAGCTTTATAGGTCATTATTAATATACTTTTTTATTTTTATAGCACCAACATATTTTGTAGTGTCGTACAATAGAATACATTGAATTTCATTTATCCCACACTTATTCGGGAGCCAATTAACCTGTCGTTGCACCTTGGGAGGAAAGCAGCGGAGGAAGCCACCCAAATACAGGGAGAGTATATAAGCACAGCCCGTGAAAATGTCTTTCCCAGCTGTTCACACAAAATAGGGCTTTATATTGTACTTCTGGTGGCTTTTCAGAACATTTTGTGGGCTTGGGCAGAATAGTGTAGCAGGTGAGGGGTAGTCATGTGTTTTATATTGTCGCTGGACGCCCAGGGTAGTGTAATTATAGATGAATTAGGCGGTGAGCGTGGGATATAGTGCAGAGCACAGGGGAATGCTTGGGTCTGGCAGTGCGATGGGGCCGCTTTGGAATCGCCTTCGTTGCACAGATTTTTGGCTTAAAACTTCCTAAATGTTCTTGCATCAAGGTGTGGCAGAAAGGGGAAGCGGAATGAGGCGTATGTATCATTCCTGTTAACTGTTAGTGTAATGTCAAATCAAATGTAGTATATCCTCTAGTGCGGTGTTGGCTAACCTGTGACACACCAGGTGTTGTGAAACTACAAGTCCCAGCATGCTTTGCCAATAGATAGCAGCTTATTGCTGGAAGGGTATGCTGGGACTTGTAGTTTCACAACACCTGGACTGTCACAGGTTAGCCAACACTGATGTAGTGTGTGAGTGTGTGTGTATTAGAAGGAGGGGAGTGTGTCTTTGTATGTATCTGAATGCTGACTAAATACCTATATTTTTGCCTATTTCAATACATTTACACATTTAGTTCATTAATAGTAATAAGTAAAGTATATTTTTATATAAGACATTAGTTATGTGAATGTTGTGATTCTGATTTGGCTACCTTTTTTTAAATCTGTATTTTATTACATTCTGACGGTACTGAGAGGCGGTGGGAGTTATCACTGAGTCACGCGCTCCTGATTCATGGTACATTAACCACAGAACACCCCTCCGCGAATCTCGCGCCCACGTTCCAAGTCAGGATAGTTCAGCGGTAGAAGGTTTGATTGGTTCTCATACTCCTCCCAGATGTTGTGAACTATTAGAGTGTTTGTACTGATCCCTGGCTCTCTGTTGTGCACTGAGCCTCAGGACGGGCCTGTGCACACTGCGCCAGCCACCGCCAGCAGCTTTTTCTTGCTCCGTGCTGGACGCGGTCCTGCTGAGACCCAGCGCACCTCGCTGTGTATTTACTGTGTAACTTGGCGGATAGCTGCACATCTGCTGTCAGTTGTCTGGAGAAATGTGGAATTTTTTTTTTCTCTCTTCTTTGTTTTGGCCGATGTTAATTGTTATTTTAATCCTGAAATTGTGATTTTTCTTCTCCCACAATATTTAATATTAATAAATATAGTATGGGCAGTGGGAGAAGTTTGTATATGTTAACATTATATATGTATAACTCCCAACCGTTCCAATTTTGGCTGGACAGCCAATCAGTGGGCTGTAAAGGGTGCATTGCTTAACAAATGTGGGTGGAGCTTAAATTAAAGAATGCATTGTGGGTGAGGTTTGGGTGGAACAGGGGTCGGGATTATTTTGTCCCGATTTCGGTTTTGTTTTAACCCATAGCTTTCAATAACCCCAGTTCATCATCATCATCATTTATTTATATAGCGCCACTAATTCCGCAGCGTTGTACAGAGAACTCACTCACATCAGTCCCTGCCCCATTGGGGCTTACAGTCTAAATTCCCTAATATAGACAGACAGACAGACAGACAGAGATAGAGAGACTAGGGTCAATTTTGATAGCAGCCAATTAACCTACCAGTATGTTTTTTTTTTGGGAGTGTGGGAGGAAACCGGAGCACCCGGAGGAAACCCACGCAAACACGGGGAGAACATACAAACTCTTCACAGATAAAGCCATGTTTGGGAAATTAACTCATGACCCCAGTGCTGTAAGGCAGAAGTGCTAACCACTACGCCACCGTGCTGCCAGTTGCATCCATTCTTCAAAATGGGACACACAAGCCAACAGGAGATGAAATGGGCGTGGCTAGAACTACCTGCAGCCAATCGGAGTGTTAGGTTGCTATGTAGTGTTTTTTGCTATAGAATGTTGGTGATTGTTTAGTTGTGATACCTAAGGGGGCTCTGCCGTCCTCATCCCTCTTCCATAAATAGGAGTTTTACTGACTTGAGGTCATAATGACTTTAACACCTATGATTTGGACAGTTAATTTGCATCCTGAAATGTAAACACGTTCTTTATGCCCTTATAGAGTAATAAACCGTATTTGCTGCAAAACTTTGTGAAAGTGCGTCTGATCAAACGAGGTCTCGGAGATGCTCTGAAGTTAACGGAAACTGTCTTCATCCCTAGGTTGTCATTATTGGTATAGGTGAGGGGTGCTCTTCCCTCTAGTACATTTTAAGAAGAAGAAAAGACATGGACACAAGAAGGCACTCCTATCCTGTACAAAAAAATTAAATACACAGTTGTACAGCTTTTGTTAATTAGATTTTTAAAAATCATATATTATTTAACCCCGAGCATATTATTAATCCTTGGTCTATAGCGGTGAAATATTAAAACATAGAAATGTGTGACTGTAAAGAGAACGGGGTGTATAAAATGATCAACCCCTAAGTGAAGCCAGTAAATGGGATCCTTAGCATTAAACAGTTACAATGTGACAGAGTTTGTTACATTGATTAACATAAATTCTTGTCATTTATTCGCCACATATATAACTATAATGAAATCAATAAATATTTCCCATGTTCGGCAGTTATATTATGTTAATAAAGTGTACAATTGTATGTATGTATGTATTGGTGTAATTTTTTTATTATACATTTACAGTATATTCACACATTCCAAGTATCATTGCAAACTTAGACACCATTAATTAACTGTCAATGGTTGCTTATGTTAGTATAAAGGATTTCCCTAAATGTCCGTTCCCCAGCACATATATGGAATATATCCAAGGGGTTTAGACTTCCTTATTAATCTATGTTGTCTCAACCAGTGTAGTTTCCAAATTGTATTCCACTTGCAGTCCATTAACTGTCCATTATTGTGGATATTAACTCTAGTTAATATCCACATGAATAGACGGTGCCTTCTTGTGTCCATTGCTTTTGTTCTTAGAAGTTAACCATATAACTCCCTATAAGATTATGGGATAAACTACTTGCTGTTTATGCAAATAAATCTAAATTTGCAGAATTGTAATAAAACTATGAGGGCGGTGAAGGTTTTATTGTGATAACATATAAAAAAAACAAACAAACACAAAAACGCAGATATATAATATATATATAAATATATATATATATATATATATATATATATATATATATATATATATATATATATATATATATAATTACAGAATGTAATAATAAATAACAGGAGAATAGCGATATTTGATGTTTGACCGTGATGTAAAAATGGATATAATGTTTGAAACTAAGTGAACAATAAACATTATTTAATGTAATTTGACATAAATAAAATGTTAATTTAATGTTCAGCCACTTTTGACGATATCTTTCTGTATTCCTAACTAATGGTCATGAGATTGCGCTTATATATCACTCACACACATCTCTAACACACATTTATAAGCTCACTTCTCTTTTTGTACTACTATTTTTGTGCAATTCTCCATTTTCCAATGTGTTGGTTTCTGCTGACTGGATTCTCTCTGGAGATTGGTAAACAGTAATCCACAGGACCTGACGTGAGGTAACGAGGGGAGAGTTAATCATTTGTGATATATTGTGATTCTCGGCATGTGACGGACCAGGTCACATTACACTTTGTCTCTCTGTGTGTCCTTGAGGTCTTAGGTTCTCGGTATTGTGATTTGGAGATGTTCTGGCAATTACAATAAGATACAGGAGAGACATAAAAGTTTGAGCCAGGGAATTTAAGTGTGATTTTGTCAGGCTGTTATAGTTCGAATTAAGCACAAATCACAGTGTATATCGAACCAAAAAGGAAATTGATCCCAGTCAGAATCTGGTTGGTATCAATAAGATGTAGATGGGGTCAGATGGTAAATTTGGACGGACATGTGACCCGCCAGTGTAATGCCTCCCCTTCTGATTTGGCAACCCGGCATGAGTGCTAAATGGTCGATTTTAACAAATGTTATAGAAGGAACAATTGCTTTTTATCCAAAATTAGATAGATTTTAAATTATGGCTCACGTTACAATAGCATTTTATTTAAGAGTCTTAGGGGGGAATTCAATTCCCCCCAGAAAACCGCTGTAGAAAACCTATTACCGTTAATATTGTAATTTTAACCCAGTTTTCGCCGCGGGCAGAGATTACTGTATTAACAGTAATTATGCCCACTATTACCGTAATATCAGTAATAGTGCGCAGGCCGGATTACTTTATATAGTTACGCGGCCAATTGAATTCCCCCCTTAGACTTTTTTTTGTGTGATTAGATTCCCCACGCTTCGAAGAACCTCAGTTTTGACCACTTCAAATTAAAATCTTCCATCATCGATCAAGAGATTTGCATATGATTGCATTTAATCTGTGGTCGCCAAGACACTTTTTAATTTTCTTACAATCAATTAAAAGCGATCAGATTTTAAGATGAGATATCTCGCTCTCTCTCTCTCTCTCTCTCTTTCTATCTATAATTAGTATTGCAGTGGTGAAATCTTTTAGCTTGGTTGTTAATTCAGATGAGTCAATTTCAATATTTCCAAACTCTGTAAACATAACCTACGTAAAAAAAAAACAAAAAAAACCTAATTTTTGAAAGTTACCGATACACATATAAAAGAAACTGGAAGAAATAGGGAATATCCTTGCAATGTAGTATATGACTGCAGAATATAATCGCTCGGAATGTGTGGATAACGACTATAATCCAGTTAAAATCTCGATGTCACCCCAATTTGTGTAGAAGTTTATAACTATTCTGTTCCCCTAAGTGTGGATAGACATTTGCTTGCGCTTTTTTTTCATCAATGCTGTTTAGATATATTGGTGAACTGGATATGTCTATGTGAGAAAACGGCATGCAAAAATATTAGTAAACAGTATTCAGCAAGTATGATTTGTGTTTGAGAAGGATGTAAACAGTTTGTTGGACTTATAATATATACAAAACCATGACTACAGTAATGCACATTAGATCAAATGTTTTTTTTTTTTTTACTTATTCTTAACCAAACTTGTCCATTCTATCCGTCTGTCCCTTTGCTGAAAGCTGACATTTAATGGAGATGCCCAAATTATGGAGAAAGCTTCCTGTGTCAGTCTATACGATGCCCAGCACAAGTACGTCTGACATCGGGTGAATGCTGGGGCAGGAACAGTCCTGTGGAAATTTGCTTGAGAGGAGTTTCTCTATCTTTCATCACTCTTGACCGTGAAAGCAGTAGAGCGACAGTGCAGAGAAAGTGTATATGCCTGAATGACTGCTTTGCGGTCTTCTAGGTAACACATTTATTGATGGTTGGTCTATTCAAACGCAAAGACTTCAGTAAAGCTTGCATGGACTACTATGGTTTTCTGTTTGATCTTTTTCTTCCAATTCCAGTGACTTTTAGGTCATTGACCCCAGGTTATGTAATGTGTATTTTGCAGTTTGTGATGGATGGAGTTAGACAATATACTCTGTCACAGTTTATCAGATTGATACTGGAAAGCCTGGATAAAATTGCACCGTTCATATTCTACCCACTGTTCATCATTACATTTAGTGGTTAGACTAATAACACTGCTGGTTCTCTATCCGCAATATCCCTCTATATGTCCTGCAAACACAAACGTGCCTATGGTTTATATTTCTGTAATACAGAATTATTTACGATGGGCAAGTAGACAAATCTGTGCATTATCATGTCTGGGGCTAGCGCACCCGAGAACATGGTCATATTCACGCAAGCCATGTATATGTGTACATTTTCGTGTACATAGTTTTGTTCTCACACTGTTGCATTGTTGTGTAGTCATCCTCTCAGCCTGACACCTCTCACTATTTCCAGTCCGTGGATTCCCTGGGGCCACTGCTGGACAGATCGGCAGAGCTGGCATTGACCCATGGCAGGATCCTATCAAATCCCATTAAGCTGGACCGTGCGGTTTTGCTACTATAAAGCGTGTCTGCCAACTGCAGTGTGATGCTTCCTGCGGACATGCTGGAGATCTCAGGAGCACGGGCAGAGAGCAAGTGTCACATAGCAAGCGTGCAGAGGAGAACTCTTGTAACCCAACAGCCCTGATTATTTAATTTTTTTGCAGGCTGGTCAAGTTCCACAGTGGATGGGGCTTAACTATTTTCGGTCCAAACTATCATCAAAATATGGGTATGGTTTCAATGGATGATAGGTGTAATGTGGGTGTGACAACTTGTTTTGTTTGTTTTTTTGATATATATATATATATATATAGCATTAGTTATGTGTTTGGAGAGCGCAGAGTATTTTTTTTGTTTCCCCTTATACAATGTTTACAACCCCCTCTTGGTTGCACCCCAGTCTGTACATGGAGAGTGCAGATGATCTATGTCTTGTTTGTTTATACAATATAAGTCCCATCTCTCTTGCACCCCATTCTTTACATTAATTAATTCCAGCTTGATGAAATAGCATAGCATTTGATCATGTCAGGACTGACCAGATTGGGAAGACTTTGGCGTGAGATGATCAGCTTAACATATATTGCAATATGTGGAGAACTAACATTCCCTGTTTTTAATATAGAATAGTAGTTAGTTCAGCATTAATTATGTGTTTGGAGAGTGCAGAGTATCCTTGTTTTATGTGTATATATCCTTTAAATGCCTCAAGTGACTCTCTGGCCTACCGGCAGGAAAGGAAGTATAAATGGTGCTTTATTTTCAGTGTATATGGTATGGTTTTACTTTTCATAGTAAGTAAAAATACCAGCTACATCTTACAATGAAACATTGCAGGCTATAAGAGGAATCTTGGTAATTACCATTGTTCTTGGTTTGTTTCTTCAGGCAGCTTGCTCTTATTGATTTATACTTCTGCACAGTGGCACGGACTACCATGGTAACCAGAGAGATTTTGAAAAGGAGTTAATGATTTACACAAGGACAGCTAAGAAAAGATGCATGCTTAACTGCTATTTATAGAAAAGAGGTGGGATTGCAGCTTTAAGAATCAACATATCAATTTATTAAGTCTATCAAAGCACCAGGAGAATAAAATGTTATGCCACTGGTTCATAGAGATTTATAAGTTCAGAATGACTGTGTCTCGGTAACTTCACTAGTTCCTTGAGAATTTCTAGACTGTCTATTGGGTCAACCTGGAAAATGTGTGGAAATGGAGGGGAGGGGGCACGACGGGAAAACAGACAGGGTGGCCAAAAAAAGTTACATCCAGGCTAGACCGTGTAGACAACAGGTGTAGCTGCTTCTAGAGCCTATCCGGTGAAGTAATGCTTTGGTGGTACAGAACACGGCTTTATTTTCTTGCTAATACACCTAGGTCTGCAGGCTTTAAGCTTTCCAAGCCGCATGTGAAGGAAAATATCAGATCCCTTACCCAATGCGTCTGGAATCCACAGATGTTTACTGCTTGCTGCTCCAGGCCTATCCCAGCCTGCTCATTATTCCAGCTGAGGATCTTCTGGGACAGCCAGATCTGCAGCCCCAGGGGCTGGGCTCCGAGTCCAGGATCAATGGATGATGTTCTTAGCTCAGCTGTGGAACGGATGTTGTGTTCCCAAGTACAGATCTGTGGTCTCTGGGTCCTTGCATCAGTTTCAAGAAACCCTTTTATCAAAATACAACATGTATTTATTTATTTTTTTTGTAAATGACCGCTTGTGTTCTAAATATTAGAGCAATTGCTTTTATTATTTTACTTTGAATTACTGAAGCGCTTTATTATTGCTAATATATCCTCGCCCCATTGAATATTAGTAGCTAGATTTACTAAACTGCTGGTTTGGAGATGTTGCCTATAGCAACCAATCAGATTCTAGCTTTCATATATTTAGTGCATTCTACAAAATGACAGCTAGAGTCTGATTGGTTGCTATAGGCAACGTCTCCACTTTTTCAAACCGTTTAGTAAATATACCCCCAGGACGGTTTTGAATTTATGGAGGAGAAAGAGAGGTCGGCTTATATCTGCGATTTAACATTAGTGAGCCAATAAAGATCTCAATTAGCCTGCAGTTGATTGGCTTGTGTCCTACTTGGAGAGGCGATGAAGGTTTCTTTGCCCAGCATTCCAAAAGGAATGACTGAGCCACGCCAATCCACCCAGACCACTGTTTGGACATAGCTTCTAGGCCATAAACTGTGATGCCCATGATTGGTGTGTTACTGGCAAGTCCACTTAAGAAAAATAAATGAATACACAGCGATCCGTAGATCCCAGTCTCGGAACTTCCTTATAGCCTGAAACCCTGCCGCCACGTTTGTGGCCACTCGTCTCTCTCCGAAGTAAAGCAGCATTTAATTAGAGATACAGCGTCAGGTCTCTGCTGGGGAACAGCGCACAGTTCTGAGCTCCGGTAACTGTGCATCATTCTGTTCCACAAATGTGTGTTACATGACACAGAACCTCAGTGGCTGAAAAAGTTTTAAATATCTCTGGGATGGAGTGAAAGGACTTTTCTTGGCACAGACAGGAGTGTGCCATACCCACATATAAGCACTATACCCCACAATGCCAGGTGTCGCCGCTAGCGCTCGAAAACGGCACGGCCACAGGTTTTAAGAGGCAAATGCCGGCGACTTTATGTCTGAACATTTTGTTGAACTGCAGCCATGCCTCGCCAGGCCTCATAAATGAGGATTTCCTCCTTTTTTTTTTTATACAGCCTGGCTTCAAGCAGCGTCCTCCTTCTTCCCATGGAAATAATTCTGCTAGAGTCATTTAACCCCATGTGCAGGAAGGGGTTAAGGGAATGCCGCCCACACACTATCGTGACACCCGCTCTCTCCTTTCCCCAAACCTTTTTGGAGCTGTTGCTGGTACACTATGAAAGGGGGGGGGGTGCAGGAAAACCACAGCTGGATCATAGTTTCCATTAGTAACAGAAGCGAATGTTGGGAGAAAGGGGGATATATTCTCTCCTAAAGCTTCAGCGCTACTGAGTAAGTGCTTCTGCAGAAAGCTTAGTTAACCTGTATGCGCTGTGGATTTTATTGAGCTATAACTTCCAGCGTGTTTCTTAATAGTTGAACAAAGACTGCGGACTCTAGAATCTAGACTAATGTAAGCAACGGAAGATCCTACGAGAGTCTAGCATCATATGAAAGCCGAAACAGTTTATGTCTTTTGTTAAACTGATGTTCTTGATCGTATACTTTATCTATTGCAAAATAAAAATTTTATTTTTTATACTGGTAATTTGTATATTATTAGTTTATCTGTAATCTCTAGAGATCTGCAGCGTATACTTTCAAGACACACATTGTTATATTTGACTGAAGTGCTCCTTCTTAGAAATTGGGAAAAGTCCCAGATTAGCTATAAGGTCATTGCTTGACTTCCTGAACATCTGTGTTTTTTTTTTTTTGTTTTTTTTTTACATGAATGATGTTACTGCAAATAATTTGTTACAGAAACAGTGCCCCTTACTTGCAGCACTGGTCCATGTGCATGAAAAACAACTTAAATTAACGAGATTAAAGAGGACCTTTCGTCTGCAGTCAGTGGGGAGATACGGTATTTAGTAGACGCCAGCCTATCGTGTTATTCGGAACTAGTGATCTCTGTTTCTAGCCAATTGATGCGCTGAATATTGGTTTATTTCACAAAATCCATGTAAATGAGCATGCAGTTTATTTATTCACTAGGAATCCGTGACCTAGCTGATTACTGGTGACAGGCTGCGTTCTCATGAATACGGATTCGGCTCACAATAATGCTTCCTCCGTTTTGTGCAAGCGATGGGTGCGCTTAGTACCTATCCATGGTCAGTGGCAGTTTTCACCTCCAACATGACGTTCGTAACATGTTAACGCTGTGTTTAAAATGTTAGACTACAGCCTGGCCTACTAGATTGTATTTGTAAGGGCGCAACATGTTACAAATGCATTACTGAAAGCCTCTGCAGCAGGTGTTTGTTTTCATGCGTTTTACCCATTTTCCCAGAGTGTGAATGAGTCCTATAGGGGCTTTCGACATTCAGATAACTTTAACTTATTGGTTCATACATGCCTTCTTGTCACCTCAGCAACTCATACAAGGCTGAAAACAACAGGATTTAAATAAAAAAACTGTACTGAGATATCAATTGAAATAATCCAGATTGGTTACCCCTTAGATAATTGTAGTAATAGAGGCAGGAATAAGAGATTTTGGATCAACGTCACTAGACTGACCCTCGATGCAACTTAATTTCTGTCTGTCCAGCGGACCAATCAGTATAGACAAAATGTTCCTCATAGTGATAAATAGATCACTATGTCAAGGTCTGCCGAAACTGTGTTTACTTGCATTTACCTGTTGTAGGGAAGTGTCCGTTTTAGATTGCTGTAATTTTTCTGACCAGACAACAGACTTGGAAAGTTGGCGATTCTAAAATGCCAGACTGGCACCCTTAGCATAACGGTCCTGCAGAATAATATTACGTTTCCTTTTAGTTTAATGTACAGTTTGTTATAAATTATTGTTGTCTGAGAGGATCTAATCAAAATAGTCATTTCAAAGAATAAAATAATCTGTTTAATCCATGTCGTCGATAACCAAACACAGTACATAAACAAAATATTAGCAGATTATGACAAACTCTAACAAACGTGTTAAGGATCATTGTAAGGATAAGAGTAATATTTTCCAAACCTGAAACAAGCGGAAATAGAGAAGACAAGGGAAGGAAACTAGGTTAAGAGACAATTACACCTTGAAGCTAAATGCAGTTCAAGTCTGTTAGGTTTGAGAGTGATGTAACCGTTTGTTCCACATAAATGAAATAAGAGAGCATTTATCTGTTACACACAGACTAAGACATATTGAGTAGTTGTTCTATGTGAACCCACTTTTTATGGTTGAACTGTCAATGGGCAAGTTGACCACGTTTTGTATTATCTGATGCTTGTCAAACACACTTTATGGTTTGGACAATGCTTAAAGACTTCAGCAGCTTTTCTAGATCCTAATTATTCGAACGCCTATCGTTTCCTATGGGAAGAAATAAAGAGAGAAATTATCAGATAGAATCTCTCTGAATGTTTTATACTACAAGTTTAGGAAACCATTTTCTACAGGAGGCTTCTCCTATGCCAAGACATTTAGGACGTGGGTGGTTAATGCTTTAGACCAAGGAGTGTTTTAAAAACTCCCTGTTCTACTTGAATAGAGATGGAAGGTCTATGCACGGTGGCTCAGTGGTTAGCACTTCTGCCTCACAGCACTGGGGTCATGAGTTTCCTCCGGGTGCTCCAGTTTTTTCCCACACTCCAAAAACATACTGGTAGGTTAATTGGCTGCTAACAAATTGACCCTAGTCTGTCTGTGTGTGTGTGTCTGTGTGTGTGTGTCTGTGTGTGTGTGTTAGGGAATTTACAATGTAAGCCCCAATGGGGCAGGGACTGATGTGAGTGAGTTCTCTGTACAGCGCTGCGGAATCAGTGGCAGCTATATAAATAAATGGTGATGATGATGATATGCTCTGATGTTGGCGGACATATTTGAGGGTCATTCTTGAGGTTTATATAAAGAGGAGTAGTATTCGTCAAAAATTAATTTTTTTTGTACCAAGTTATCCCAGAAATGTTGAATCATCCCTAGGATTATCAGATAGTAGTTTGTCTGTCTCATAATTACCTTTTTGCATGACGTTTTGTCTGGAATCGCTAAGATAATGTAATGATTAGTTTAGTGCACTCCTCTAACATTCCAGTGTTTTAGAGTGACCTTTGGAGATGTTTTTGTTTTTTATTCTTAATCATTGTATTCTGAATTTTACATTTAACGTTCTTTTAATCTACAAATACGTGAGGCCGTTGGGTTGCTCAGTAGTTGTGTAAAGTAACCGTGTAGAACAGTTTTGTGTGTGTACCAAGAAATAGCCGGGTAAACGTCTTGAGTAGAGTTGCATAGAAAATGGTCTTCTAACACCTTACAAATAATGAGGACCGTAAGAACATTACACGTTTAATGGTTTATCTGTAAGCACCAAATAATTTTTTGAATAGGTGGAGTGAGCACTTAAAAGGAAGACATAGCTGTGTATTATACCATTGGTCTCCAACTGTCGGAGGATGAATTCTAAAAAGTAATGTCGTTCATGGCGAAGGGTCAGTTTAGTCTATACATGGACAGTACGGTGGCTCAGTGGTTAGCACAATTCTCTTTCATAACAGATGCCAAATACAAGTATCTCAAGAAGTTAAACACACAGATGGAAGGTCTCTTATCTGTTATATTAATTATGTTTTATTTAAACATGTAAATACTCATCAATTGAAATGCCTTAGAAAAATATAACACTTGTCATCCGACAAAGTTTTTACTATTTGTTGTGGCAAATTTCATCCTAGTCAATAATTAACATTATTAGATAGATAGAACCTACCCACCTAACATGACCGATCAATGTATCATCATCATTTATTTATATACCGCCACTAATTCTGCAGCGCTGTACAGAGAACTCACTCACATCAGTCCCTGCCCCATTGGAGCTTACAGTCTAAATTCCCTAACACAGACAGAGAGAGACTAGGGTCAATTCTGATAACAACCAATTAACCTATTAGTATGTTTTTGGAGTGTGGGAGGAAACCGGAGCACCCGGAGGAAACCCACGCAAACACGGGGAGAACATACAAACTCCACACACGTAAGGCCATGGTCGGGAATTGAACTCATGACCCCAGCGCTGTGAGGCAGAAGTGCTAACCACTGAGCCACCATGCTGCCCAATAACCTTATTATATATATATATATATATATATATATATATATATATATATATATATATATATATATATATATATATATATCCATTCCACTCATTTATTCTCATATTCTGTTCCATTCCTACAGAGCCCTTATTCTTGCTCTTGATGGTTACTTCTCAGGAAATTGATATTAAGCACAGTTTGGCCTCTAAGAGTAAAATCACAACCCATGGAGAAGTGAAATAATAGTACTGCTCATTTAAGCTGTAGATATAATCTTAGAACAGGAATCTCTGCTTGGTTATGACCACATGGGAACAGCAGGGAGGAGCGGAGACTAAAAATAAAATCGGAGCGAGAATGAGGTAATGTAGGAGCCAGCACCCTGAAAATACCAGTGTGACACTGTGTAACGCAGACTACGGCTCCGTACTACAAATCCCAGCATGCCCAGCTATAGAGTGGCACATGGCTTAAACTTGTGAATCGAACGCTGGTTCCCCACGTGCAACACGAAAATGATAGACCACTGCCAGCTTGACAGACTGTGAAACCACATGGGACGGTCTGGTGTAGGATGTTTTCATCTGTCGTTTGTTCTTTTGTGTGTGACCATATTTGGTTGCCTTGGTGTAGGAAAAACATCTGTCTGGGAATAGACAAAGCAACACCCTAGCACTAAATAAATCCCGTGGCTTGTGATTATTACTAAAACGGAGGCAACTGTATCTCACTGATACTATAATAACAATACATTCCAATGTGGAATGTGTGTCCCTAAGGAGGACTCAAGATGGATTTGAACAGTTCTTCTGTCTGCCCCAAAATGTGTTTATATATAGGCTATATATATATATAAAAACAAAATCTACCAAGAAAATGTCAACAGAGTGTCCTTAAAAGGCCCAGTGGAGGGAGTACTAATTTAGGACCCCATGGTGGATCGTACCTGGTAAGGAAGGCCCGGCGGAGGTAATACCTGTTGTGGCTTCTTCTTGTGATGTTTGCAGTCTCTGGAATTCAGCTAATTTATTCTACTTTTATAAATGTTATAAGTGCCATAGGGCCTGATTCATGAATAAAAGTTAAGCAAAAATTTGAATAAGTTTTCTTACTCAAGTTTTCTAGACAAAACCATGTTACAATGCAAGGGGTGCAAATTAGTTTATTATTTTGCACATAAGGAACATACTGGATGTTTTTTTCATGTAGCACACAAATACTTGATAGCTTATTTGTACACTGAAACTTAAAGTTGATCTAGGACATGCCCTACCCCAACTATAAATCTGCCATCACGTATTAAATTTACCTCCCCCTCCAATGCAACTTTGTTTTGCCTTACTTACTTTCGCTTAACTTTCCTTAATGAATGAGGCCTATTATTTTTAACTCCTTTTTTATTTATTTTACCTTCACTTCACTAAATGGAACCGTTGTGGCAAAATGTATTATTTATTGTATTTTGAAAAAATTCTGCAAGAGTTAAGAGTCCAGGGAACTATATCATGACACAAATTTTCCTCCACATTTCGGGAGCTTGGAACATTTTCCTTAGCACAAACCTCAGAGCTTCGCCTCGGCCTGTTGAAGCGGAGCGTGCAATGGCAACCGCCCCCATTTAAAAATTTTTTTTATATAAAGAAAAATAGTATCAGCTGAAAATGGGGAGGACTAGCAGTCCGATCTAACCCCCACCCCATGAAATTATTGTAGAGGAAAACAAGCTGTATGTTTCCTGGAAGGTCCTTGTTGGAGACTGTACCCAGCTGTTCATTGGACCATTAAACGTTTTGTCGTCATGACAACAACACCTTAACCATCTTTGTGAAAGTTTGAACGGCGAAGCCAAACTCCGTTTTTTGGAGGTCTGGAAATTCTGGCAACTCTGTTCAGTGTTTATTTTATTCCATTTCACCACATTTTCCATTCCGTGTTGTCTATTTTGGCCAGCGTTAACACCACAGATCCAAGAAGCCCACCAGTCCTTACGTAAGCATATCTAGGTGCTAACGTTTGCATCTTTCCAGATTTGTTGCTTTTTCTGACTAAGTCAAATACCCGTTGTGTTCTCTGAGCAACCTGTCCTTGACCATATGTGCTGAAGAGACAGGCCCAGGGATCTTGCTGAAGACCACCACTCAGTTTGAAAGCCTTCCTCTCTGCAATGTACAACTAAACAAGGACTGATATAATTAAACATGAATATAAAACAAAGGATCCCCCCCACCCCAAAGTCAAGACACCCGGTCCTCTCTCTTTTTAACTGGCTCTGTCCCCCCCAATACTCACTCTCTCCTTACCTCAACTTACTAACCCTCCTATTACTTCCCCTTATCCCCATAACATACTATTCTGTTCACATAACTCAAGATGGAAAATAAAAATCACTTTTAGCCCCTTTACTGGACTAATTTGCAGAATACGGAACACCGTGCGACTGCGATCTGCCTGGTGAAGCAGCAGGGACCAAACCTCCTTGCGGGGGTCCCTGGCGGAAACATTTGAATCGTCAGACTCCGCGCCTTTGTGGTGGGTGGAGCTAAACCAGGCGGACGGTAGAATTCCATTGTTCCTGTGTGATTCCGTGATATATAGTTTGAGTGTGAACAAAAAGTGTGTTGTTTGTCATAACCTTAAAGGAAAGTAATACTGAAAGTAATCTTAAAACCACATATTAATGTACAGCAAGGTTTACTGACTAAAACAATTGCAGTCTCATGTTTCAAAGCGGAAAATTCTCCAGAGAGGCGCTGTGTGAACGCAGACCTCACAGTCCAACCTCCTACCCCTTAAGCACCATCCCCAATTTTGCAATTTGTCTTCTGAAATACTGCTCGGTACAGCCTCCTTTACAGCTTTAAGTAATCCTTTTATCTCATTTCAGCGATCTCGCTCCGCAGAATGAAAACGTGTTTCTTCACTTGGTGCACCGATGCGCCTACTCCATGTTAGGTAGACCATCGCTCAGCCAAACTCCTTCCCTCTGCCCGTGCGAACTCTGCTTCTTGGCTGCAAAAGCCGCCATGTGCCGTGACAGAACGTTAGGTGCACTAAAGGCACACGACGGGTCATAAAGCTGGTTCTGCGCAGCGGCTGTGCCGCGCTTTGTATGTGACATCCGCCGACTTTGCAGCTGATTGGGTTCTGCCTCACAAGTTGTCTGAGGGTAGATTTGTTTCCTTTCTAACCCTCTGTAGGGCAGGTCACTTGTAAACGTCTTACAGTACGAACGTCATCTCTTCATGGTGCTGCTACATTAACAAAGTGAACAGGCCATAGCTATAAAATATGTTATTGGTCTTTTAAGACATCGTCGTCATCATCACCATTTATTTATATAGCGCCACTAATTCCGCAGTACTGTACAGAGAACTCGCTCACATCAGTCCCTGCCCCATTGGAGCTTACAGTCTAAATCCCCTAACATACACACAGACAGACAGAGACACAGACTAAGACATGTAACCTATATACTACCAGTGAGCCATCTCCTTTACCTTATCAGAAACAATTCACACACAGTTGCATAGATAGATTGTCACCTACAAGGAGCTAGTGACATTGAGGTGCGAGGCACTTGGTGCTTCATACCTCGGCCATGTTACTAGTCCCTAGGGAATCGATAGACTGCATTTACATGAATATTGGTACAGCCCAGACAATGGCTGCCTCCACTCTGTGTATTTGACAGGTCCACTTTAAGAGTTTATTGCTGTAAAGAAAGATTCCACAGGATGCTGTTTGTTCCTCAACCCTGTTTGATGTATGTGTACTTCTGAGCCACTTACTGCTTCCAAGCTCTGTGATTTTCTTACCTCTGTCCAGGTTTGCAAAATGTGAGGCTCTTTAATGTCTGAAAGGGTTAACAGATGTACAGCCGGGAGCCAAGGGTGATGTCAGCTTGTATTATGTCATTCGCGGGCACAATCTGCTTAGTTTCAGACCAAAAGAGAAGGGGGGAAAAAAAAAGAAGGATTTAATTTTTTTATTTTTTTTCCAAGCCACTTTTGATGAGTGGAACTTGTCCAAGATGGTAATGAGAGGAACAGCTTAGGGTGAAATGTGTCCTGGGAGAGGTAAATTAGCTCCAAGACCCAAGTGGGAATGGAAGAGGATCTTCTGTAATCCCCCCCACAGTAAATGGGCTATTAAATGATCATGAATTGTGACAAAACATCTGTCTCGCGGACTTCCAATTTCTATTCCGATTCCGTTTTAGTACCTCTCATTACCACACGTCTACGACAAGCAAAAAAAACCAACTTTTATGTTGAATTAGTTTGCTGTTAGCAACGGGGCTATTTCTAGATGATGCCTTGTGCAATCATTTTAACTCGTAATTCCCCTCTCTCTACACACACAACACAGTACAATAATGAAACTCTTTAGAGAGGATAGTAATATTGTGCATTCAAAAACCACAGTGGGACTTTGAGTTAGTAATGGGAGCAGATGTCAATATATAAAACGTGCTTTGCGGAGCATTTTCTTCCATAAGCATGAAACATAGATGTACACTGACACAGGATTTGTTCAATTTAGGTGAGCTGTGCCAAAGCCAAACTGCAGTTTATTTACGTGCTGTCCACTTGTTGTTAAGAAGCAAGGTCTGCCCACTTATGTCACATGGCTAGGTCACGTGACTAGTTCTGAAAGTGTTATGCGGGATGCACAACAGTAAAAGACAATAGACATGAAGATCATCTCTTGCAGACAAGCTGTGGCTTTGATGTGGTGAAGGCTGAATCCGAGTGAAGTCTATAATTTAACCGCTGAGGCACTTCCATGAGGCAGACAATATGTGACAATATGCATAACACAATGGAAGTATTTTGTGAACTGATCCATAGTTCATGAGAATGCAAACCAATGTCATCTATGAGACGCAAAAGTATCAGAACTTTGTATGCAAATTAATTTGTATTGCTTAAGTTTAGTTTAATTCTGTGGGTCAGCAGCCTCGGCAAACTTGGAAAAAGACGTTTCTGGAACACTTTTTTTTTTTTTTTCTCATTTTGAACGTTGGTGTTTTTTTTCTGGGGTAATGGGGACAATTGGTGGAGCGGACAGGTAGGATCCGCTAGATTCTGCCAAATGCGTCGTCAGCGGCTTGTTCAGCGATTTTGTGTTCCGTCAGAGACAGGGTTAATGTCCGATTCCAGCTGAATAAACAGAGGTAGGAATGGATAAAATAATATCCCCCTCACAGGAGCCAGAACATGTTCCGAGCACCATCTACGCCTTTGCAACCAACTGGCACGCCTCTGCTGCTGGGGAAGTGGCAGAGAAATCCGGCAGCAATTTCTGTACAGCCGACAGACGCTCGCTGGATACGTGTTCTGCCGATCCAGAGACCAGTGAGCAGCCCTCGTGAAGGTTTTTAAGGACCTCTAGAAACTCAGAATATATTCACATTCCCATATAAGGCCTCTTCCAGAGTTGGGCGCAATGTTGCAATACAAGGGTGGTGCAAATGCATATTTTGTTTTCAAGCAGGGTAAATACTGTCTGCTTTTGCATGTTGCACACAAATACTGGACAGCTTTGTTTTTACACTTAAATTTTACATTGGGCTAGAACGCCTCTAGTTGAACTTGTTGTTTGCTTGGTTTGTTGTCCCCTGTCCTATCAAGCAGTAGTACTGCAGGGCTCCGTGCCTTGAACCTGGTTTGGGGTACCGGCACTTTTTGCACTTTGAATGTATGTTCTGTGTGCAAGTCATTGTGGAGGAGACCCTCTCTGACGGTCCATAATCTTGAAGGCAGAATGTGGAGCTTCTCTCTGACCAGCTTCTATCCTTGTAATGTAGGAAGACGACAACAGAGCGTTCTCCAAAGACAGTGCGGTGAATAAAGAGTGTGTTAAAACCATAGAGGGAAGTGCATAGTGCAACAATGTTTACTAGTATTGGAGCTGCCAATGCTACACTCTTGAAGATAGGTGCTAGAGATTTTGCAAAAAGCCCACAATAGATCACATGGTAAATTTATATATTAACCTAATACATTCATGAACTTGTAATGTCTCGTTTGGAAGACTCTGGGCACTTAGGCAGTCCCCTGGCCTCTTTGTAATCTAGTTGATATAGGAAAGCTGGAAAGAAACATTTAACTATTTATTTAAAGTTTAATTCTTAAGCACTTACGATTTATGTAGATGAGACACAAATTAGAACTTTAGGTAGAAATCGGAATCAAATATACGTCCTGCTACGCATTCCTCTTCCTCAAGCAATGGACACACAATGCCGACATTGTCTGTATCTTCCTTTAAAGATGTGTTTGAGTATATCTAATCCTTTCATCTCAATACCAGAGAAATAGCAGCACCCAGGTAACACAATATATTTAATTAGGAACCAATCGGAAACCAGTTGAGCTCTATTTGAAGTGTTTAAGTGATTGTGAGAAGCACCACTTCACCTAATTATGTGTAATTGGGGCTGCTGTGATGAGGGTGATTGTGGTTCACCTTAAACTCAAACACCAAATTAAAATAGATATGAATCTCAATTATCATGATTACCCCATTGAAACCAGTCGTTTAGCATTTATTGGCTGGTTAGACATCCTGGTAGCAGAGAGAAACTCTCGTAGTGATGACTTCTATCATCATCATCACAATTTATTTATATAGCGCCACTAATTTCGCAGCGCTGTATTAGTACTCCCTCACATCAGTACCTGATCCATTGGGGCTTACAGTCTAAATTCCCTAACACACAGACAGACAAACAGAGAGACAGAGACAGACAAACTAGGGTCAATTTTGTTAGCAGCCAATTAACCTACTAGTATGTTTTTGGAGTGTGGGAGGAAATCGGAGCACCCAGAGGAAACCCACGCAAACTTGGGGAAAACATACAAACTCTTCACAATTAAGGCCATGGTTGAGAATTTAACTCATGACCCCAGTGCTGTAAGGCAGAAGTGCTAACCACTGAGCTACCATGCTGCCCCACTGTGCTTCTACCTTTCTAATGTTTTATTATAATAGTTTCTGATAACATTAAAATTCTAAACAGTACAGAATGGTCAGTAAGTGTCAGAAAGGACTGTAAATATATAAATATTGATGTGACAAAAATGTGTGTTATAGTATTAAATAATAACAGTGTATTAAAAGTAATAGTTAAAATGATAGTGTCTATAAAACAATATGTTTTGTAAAATATTCACCCAATTGACAGCAAATGCCCCTGAATACTGCACTGTACGGGAGGGGGCAGAGCGTGGCGGGGGTATAACCTGAGTTTATATCCTCCACCTCTGTGGCATCACCGCAGAGTGCCGAAGCCTGGGACAGACCTGTATTGTACACTAACCAGACATGTTCCATTTGGACAATGACATCACTCAGGCTCAGAACACAAAGTGCATCTGTGTGTAAACCTCTCCTAATGTATACGTTCTACGAGCCGTGTGTTGCAGAAATTATCTTTTTTTACTTGTTTACCTTTTTATATGTCTGTTGGACGTAAATGGGGGCAGGTGGGCGAGCAGGAGTGTCGGGACAGGGTGTGGGACAGGACCCCAGATAGGATAGCAGAATCTGTTTTTTTGGGTTCACCTGATTGTCCGATATCCAGAGACCTCCTCGTTTGGGGTCCTATTTCATTTGAATAGTAAAGATCATGTTGTATTGGTTATATATTATATGGGACGTGATTTCTTGTTGGACTTTTGCCTGGTTTCTGTGATGTGCTGGTTAGGCTGATTGCCAAGCTCAACGTTGAGTACAGTTCCATTGTTTGTCTTCTGTTTCTCAGAATCCCTTCATTTCAAGTCACAGCTCTCCTGTCAGTATAACTGAGATGGGTTCATTTTCTCAAAGTGCAGTAGATTGGGGACATGGCCTAATGGCATAGATTGTAAGCTTGTGAGCAGGGTCTTCTCACCTCTGTCTGTTTTACCCAGTTTGTTTATTAGTTTACTATGTTTGTCCCCAATTGTAAAGCGCTACGGAATATGTTGGCGCTATATAAATAAATGATGATGAAGGGAATATGTGCGGCCTAGTGGAGCGGGGGCAGGGTATGTCTTTATTGGGTGGGTGGCCAGGTCAAGAAAGGATTGAAAATATGACGAGGGAAGGAGGTAGATTTTATATATATATATATATATTTCTCCTGTGCTAGGTACAATTAAGCAAAGGAATATTTTGAGGTTGGCATTTATTAAAACTGGGCCTGTTTCAGCTCACACTCCAGTATTGTCACTGCCGATAGCTAAGGATTGGGGTAGCACAGGTGATTACAAAACTATCCCCTTTTACACTGGCGGGTGTACGAACCGGAACGGGTCCCCCAAAATATGTACATTTGGGAGGTATGTATCGCACAGATGTTGGTAAGTGGGCGCCAGACCGTCTCTCGCTATAACGCGCTACTTAGTGACAGTCCACCTGCACACACTTCGTTGTTTCAATACATATTCAAAAGCGGTTGACAAGTTTTGCAGAAGAGGTCTTCAGCAGTTCCCCTGCACTTTGTATATCAGGTCACTTGTTCCCTGTCCATCTCACTAGACATGGGTGTATCAAAGAGCTTATAGGTACCGAGTTCAGTCCTTAAGTTCAGGTGCCCCGTCCTCACATTCTCCAATCTTTAATCAGGTAGAATCGGCACAATGCACTTGGCTACTATTGGATCCAGCATTCCCTGTAAATGTACTTAATGCCTCTATAGCTGTCACTAGTCTCCCGGTAGCATAACACTTAGCTACAGCCCCCTACTTGTCCCTAATATTCTCCCATGTACTACTTAGCATGGTCAGGGGTATACCAATGGTCTTTATCTTAGCCCCAACTCGAGCAGGTTCTCATAGACTAATTGGCTTCTTGGAGCTAGCGTTGTGTTTTTTCGTTAAAAGCTCAGGTTTGGCAGAGGGCATAATTAAATCCTCTGAACACGCCACTAACACCTCTTCCTCCCCCAGGGTTTCACTGTCAGCTCACTTATTCTATAGGCCACAGTCCACTAAATGGTGCTAAACCAAAGTTGCATGACACAAAAAATCATTTTTGCTTTTACCACACAGCTAACTAGCAAAGCCCTTACTAAAGATTTGAAAGTCACCAACATGTCTTCATATGGGGGGTGACGTCCATTTTACATACTCGTACCATGTTGAATTTGATATTTTGGGTGGTTTTTTTCTTTAATGACAATTAACATTTATTGTGTTTTGTTTTTGTTTTGTTTTTTTTGTTTTTAATATAAATTAATTTTTAAAGTAGTGATTTTACTGCTTTCAATCTATTGTCCTTTGCTGTCTATGTTGCTGAGAATCCATAAATCAACTTGTGAGCATCTTTCAGAAACTTGACACTTCTTAAATCTTTATTTCGCTTCTGTTTTGTCAGATATATATGTGGAGTTTTGGCTTTCTTTCAAAATGCTCCATTTGTCCAATCAGCCCGACGTTGACATTGAAGTTGTTCAGACGTTACATTTTGCATTTATCTTCCCACAGTGCCCTACCGCATGTCTTTTGAAAGGTTAGAATAATGTGAAACATTACATAATCAATAGTCCAATCTGCACAGGCCTCTTCAGTCACTGGGTTACTGTGTGCGCACAGCAGGCTGTATGGTGATTTATGAGCAGGGTATGTTGATTATACTTGGGCACTTTCCATCTTAGATCACCATAACACTCTTGAATAATATTACATTTTCCTCCCACCAGCTCTTTTTTTTTTTTATTTCTTATTTTAGTTCTAGTCACATATTTGGCAAGTTCAATAATTGTTATTTTAACTACTTGAGAAGCATTGAAGATTGGGTGACTGTTCAAGGCAAGAGGTTTTCATAGGGGTCTACCACAGCAAGGCCGTAAAGTGGGATATATATACCTTTCAATGATTGCATGCCTTCTGTTCAAGCAAAATAAGAGCGATGACATCGCCATGGCTGGATTCATAATTGTCTCTTCGGGTTAGCTGAGCCTTGAGCATACACATGGGTACATGACTGCTTACCAAAACGTCCTTTTCCCTAAGTTTCATGCGCAAAATAAAGTGCATCCGTGTCCTGCAAACAGTGCAGGCTGCCATTGTGTGAGTAATTTTCAGCCTATCAAATCACTAGAATCTAGTGACCTCATTGTCACATGACTTGATAGGTTGCATTATCAGGAATATTGGTCCGGCTCACAAAATGGCAACTTCCGCTCTATGTAAAAAGCCACACAGTACTACCAGGATATCTGCTAGTGATTTTTATTTATGGAGTCTGCAGAGACAACATTTCGGTCCCTTATGGATCTTAATTTAAACGTTCCACCATATGTATGTGACATTTGTAAGTAAATTATTTACATTAGGAATGTAATTAATGTTCAACTTTTAAGTCTAAACTATTGTTTTATTGATTGTTTAGACATTTTAATCAATAGGTCTGGTATTTATACACAATCCTTCCACGTTAGCCATTCCTGTACCTCTGTCTTCTCCTCCTCTATCTGCTGTATATTCTGTGTGCTACTGGCTGAGCATCATGGGAGATTTTTCCTGACAATAGCTGAATTGACCAAGGTTATTTTAAAGGGACATGTCTGTTGAACCTTTTTTTCCTCCCATAGGTTTTACATGATGAAGCCAAGCAAGTATTCTACCATTTTCCACAGTAATGAGTATTGTCCATTGTCTGACTTAGGCTGGTTACACACTAATTGTAATCAGCCGACAACAACTGTTCGGCCTGATATCACATTAGTGTGTACGCTGCAGTAATGGACGATTATCGTTCCAGTGGCTCATCGTATTCTGTCATTTGATTTTTAAACTGAACTAAAAGCATACATGTCAAATCTCTCTTAATGTCAGGGAGGCTCCCTGAAATAGGGGTGATCTCCCTCACTCCCTGAAGAATCTGGCATTCTCCCTGATGCTGAGCCAGTACAAGACGTGGTTGGCTTCGCCATCTGTGGCATGATGACACAGCTCAGAAATTGTGTCCTATGTCCAAGTATTGATGGCTATGGAGGTGGCCATTTTCATGGAGACCAAGATTTAATCAAAGACTGACAGGTAAGACAACATGACTTCAGTAATGGAGACAGAAATGTAAAAGACACTTCAGTCTGTAGAGAGTCATTAGCTGCTTTTCTTTAACGCATAGTTGCCTACTCTCCAGGAATGTCCAGGAGACCTCCCGGGAGAGCAGGGCAACCTTCCGGTTTTCACCCCCGCAATAGATAAGCTGTGGGGGGCGGGGCTTAATGATTCATGTCACCATTGTCTGGGACCCTCTTGAGTCTTTCACCTTCCTCATGTTTCTTATTTCCCGGCTCTGGGAACAAAGTGTTCTCTCTCAATCTCTCTCTTTTTTTTTTCTTTCCCCTCCTTCTGTTCCCACAAGTTGCGCAGCTCAAGGCGAATCAAAACTTCTGCAGACTTCATGAATCAGCCATTAACCCTTAGCTAGCAACATCTTAATGCAGCAAGAAGATCGTCATGTTTTAATAAGTTGAAACGACAACTAAACCCCAGGACTGATATTTATTGATATGAACGATGAAGGTAAAATGCATTGTTCAGTGTCACAGTGGCTGTTATACCGTGCAGTATTACCGTCCCCATCCACGGCAGAGAGCTGAAGCTCCTCCCACCTATTTAGGACCGTGTCCCAATGGGATTTCAAACTAGTTAAAAAGATGAGACTGAGTTACTGTAATTTCGCTCTCCCCGCCCCATGTGAATGAATCAACCAATCCACACAGTGCGTTTCTGTAAAGCAAGTCTGCCAAGCTGTCAGTCACTCTGTGTCAGAGAATCACCTTCCTGCTAAAGTGGTGACCTGCTGCAGAGGAATGAACGGAAATGTATTGGCTATATTAAGTATAAAGATTCCATGTCTATTATTCAGCTCTGTAATACACAGACTTTGATGTACACTGTGTGGACAAAAGTATACGGACGCTTGACCATTACACCATCAGGGACTGTAATGACATTGTATTCAAATACATATACTTTAATATGGAGTTGGTCCCTCTTTTACAGCGATAACAGCTTCCACTCTGCTTGGAAGGCTTCCACAAGATGTTGGAGTGTTTCTGTGGGAATTTGTGCCCATTCATTCTGTAGAGCACTTATGAGGTCAGGCACTGATGTTGTACGAGAAGGTCTGGCTCGCAATCTGCGTTCCAGTTCATCCCAAAGGTGTTCTATGGGGTTGAGGTCAGGGCTCTGTGTGGGCCAGTCAAGTTCTTCCACACTGAACTCATCAAACCATGTCTTTGTAGTCCTTGCTTTGTGCACTGGGGCACAGTCATGATGGAATAAAAATGGGTCTTCCCCAAACTGTTGCCACAAAGTTGGAAGCATAGCATTGTCCAAAATGACTTGGTATGCTGCAGCATTAAGATTGCCGTTCACTGGAGATAAGGGACCTAGCCCAAACCCTGAAAAACAGCCCCATATCATTATCCCTCCTCCACCAAACTTCACAGTTGGCATAATGCAGTCAGGCAGGTAACGTTCTCCCAGCATCCGCCAAACCCAGACTCGTCCATCTGACTGCCAGATAGAGAAGTGTGATTCGTCACTCCACAGAGCACGTTTCCACTGCTCCACAGTCCAGTGTTGGTGGGCTTTACACCACTCCATCTGACTCTCAGTTTTTGTGCTTACATTAATGCCAGTGGAAGTTCAGAGCTCTTCAGCTATGGAAGCAGCAAAACGTTGGCGACTTTAATGCACCATACACCTTAGCAGTCTTTGACCCCGCTCTGTGATTTTCCGTGGTCTTCCGCTCCGTGGCCGAATTGCTGCTGTTCCTAAACACAAATGTTTGTAAATGGAGACTGCATAGCTAGGTGCTGGATTTTATACACCTCTGGCAACTGGTCTGATTGAAACACGTCAATTCAGTAATTAACGGGTGTGGCCAAATACTTTTGTCCATATAGTGTATATTAATGTCAAATTGCTTTACTATAATAAAGACTCGGAAACAAAAAACTATTAGCATTTTGATTTATGCATAAACTGTCAGCTTAACTGTTTTTTTTTTTGCAAATGTATTCCAAAGAAATCATCTTCATCAATTTAAATGAGTAAATTTACATTCTGGTATGAAGACACTGTCCCTTGGCACGACCCGTTTATATGGTGGCCTCTATGATGCGGGGGCTCACACCAGTTCGCTGCATAGTTGTGGGGAGTTGAGGTTCATCAGCTACATAATAGAAGGCTCTAATCTTCTGAGTTCATTGCTGGAAGGTTGAGGGAGTTCAGAAATTCCACAGGGTAGTTGGCCGACCCTTCATCGTTCGTTCCACTGTCTAGTATGTCCTCTCCTCTCCAGGGTAATAGCGTAGCAGGTACTCGTTGACTTTAATTCTTTGGTGTCAAAATGGCTTGTGTAGACGGCTGCAGCATCCAACAGAATTATTTAGCTGAGGCTTACCTGAATACTTAAAGTTTAGAAATACACGTGCTTCCTTGCAGTGACACAATGAATGCTCGATAGACTTGGACATTGAAGGTGTTTCTGATTTTTATTGTCCTTTGTGTCTTAAAAGCTACCAGTGGGCGAAATTTCAAATTCTAGAAGTGGCTTGAACATTTTAGGTGTGCATTCATTCACAATGTTTTATATATGAAGACGTTAGATAAATGAACCGTTTGCATAATGCTAAAAACAGAAACAAATTGTAGTGACATTGTCATTAATGAGTCAAAACTAAAGAGTTAGCAAGGCATTGTTGTCTTTTTAAGCCACTAGAATATCTGCTGAGTCTGCCCCCATGTCCGTCTTGTTGCCTAGAATGCCGCTGGTATTAGGGAAGGGCCGGCCCGGGGGAGGAAGGAACAGATAAGAAGGTAAATAACTACATAAGAGATAGATATGTGGTTATGAATCAGAAAATGTGAACTTCTAATGACCTCGCCACTTTGAATATGGGACGTATCTGTTTCTCGTCAGTGGTGGAAGCAGACGTTTTGTGGGCTAAAGCAATGTTTAGGAGGATGCGACTAATCTGTTCCTAGCAACTGATCACTGAGACGCGCCTCATTAGTATCACAAGTTCCTAACGACTTAATAGGTTGCCTCCATGCCTCACTATTAGTAGGGTGTGGGGGGGCGGAGCTCTGTGAGTTACACCATTTGGCCCTGCCCCCTGAACCGCTGTCACATTTCCTGACCTATTACAGCAGGGAGCGGGGCCACGATTATGCGCAAGCCGCGGCACTAAGCCGCGCCACTTAACTATTAAAGTGGCCCGGGAGGTTGCTCTGGAGTCTCCTGGACGTTCTGGGAGAGTAGGCATGTTTGTGTGTACTGTAGTGTGGTGGTAATCTGGTAGAATAGGGAGGTTAAGAAGGTTGCTCAAGAATTTGGTAAGGTTGTCTAAAGAGATGAAGTTTTGGGAGTGCTTGAAGGTTTGGAGGCTGGGGGTTATTCTTAATCTATGGGTCTGAACCCAAACTGATTGTGTACTATCAACTAATCCTATTGTAATATTGTTTACTACAATACCTAATTTTCCTGTTTTAATATTACTTTTAACAATAATATATCACATTTGTAGACAACAGTAAAGTGATTAGATGGAAGGATATTCTTAACAAGAAATGAACAACAGGTCGCAAAGCTGATCAGCAGGCAAAGGGACTGTAGGCAGTATGAATTACCCATAATATCTTAAAGCGCTACGGAATCTGCTGGCGCTATATAAATAAATGTTAATGATGATGTTTCATTGCATTTCAAACAAGTGTTCTAATTTATGGGACTCCTAAACTATATATATATATTTTTATTTTATCTTTTGTATCTGTCTTAGGGATGAATATATAACATTGTTCCTGTTGTAGGACTTTACCTTGTTTTTATGATGGTGCTGGTAATCCTGCTCATCTTTTTAGTACAGTTCCATTGTTTGATTTCCATTCCCCATCATTCCCTTACCTCCTCGCAGAGCTCTCCTATGAATCTAATTGAGATATAATAATCCTCTGAAAATACTAATAGCTAGGTTGGATTGGATACTCCATGGACCAGAACTGTGTAAAAGGACAGCCATGATAAGTTATGAACGGCCCAATACAAGCTTTTCCTAACCATTTAAATTACCCACCACTGGCCTAGAAGACTAGGCTGGAATCTGATCCTACTGTCTCCGTCGTGACTATGGCATTCCGGGGGTTAATGCATGGTGTACACCAGGGGGCTAGGCGGAATGCAGTGGGTAGGTGTTGTCTTTTAGCTATTTTTGGGATCTGAAACTCTTGATGATTCAGGGCCAGTATTACCTCATCGCCATCGCTGCATCCGTGGGAAAGTTTACACAACTTGAATTTTATCAATAGTCCAACAGTCTCTCCGGGGAGCGCTCACTGACAGCACGCTTACAGCACTATCCCACCCTGGCCGCCTCAGCCATACAGCCCGCATTAATGGTGTCATCAGCCTGTGCTGCAAGCGGATGAGGTCAGCCTTGTATATTAAACGCAGATCAAAAACATATTCGTCTCTAGACTCCTGATTGTCATCATAGTCTATTGATTGTTGTTTATGTTGAATTAATCTTCCCCATCGCTCTCCACCCTCAGTTTTCACTGCGTGACCCCCTTGTTCTGCTTTTCAAATTTTTGGAATTCAAGACTGTGCAAAAATCCCAATAACTAAAGGTGGTATTGACTATGGAAACCAAACAGGATCTGTTATTTTGCGCAAATTAGAAAATTAAAATGCAAAATCAGGTGACCGCTTCTGATTGGTTGCTTTGGGCAACCCTACCTTTGACCTTTGCACCAGTTTTCATAAATGTCTTCCCAATACTGTCAGTATTTATTCTCTCTTCCTAATTATAATTTTGAAATAGAAATAATGACGTTTAACTATGATTTTATCTTGTGGTGATGTACCTCAGCCGGCTGCTCCCGATCTTATCAGAACGGAGGCGGCGACTTCTGCGTCACGTGACCTCCTCTGCACAGTGCATAGTGGTCCAGGCACGTTATTAGGTTGTGTTACACTGGGTCTTCTCACAAAATGGCCGCCTCCACTGTGTACAGGAGATACGTCTACTTTAAATAATGTTCTACAATATCTAATGAGGCTTGAAACTATATGGGGCCTCTGACAGGATTACAAGTTCTTAGAAAATATATATATATCTTTTTCTTTCAGAGATCTTAGCAATAACAGCATTGAAGCCCTGGACAAAGGACTATTTGAACCACTACAGAATCTAACGGAATTGTAAGTAGAGAAACAATGGTTCTCCTATCCTTCCATCTCTATTCAGCTCCGCCTCTTAAAGGGGCATTCTACCTTCAGATGACTTTAAATAAGAACTCCACTCACCCGCATTAGGAACAACCCCCCCCTTCCCGGTAGAGTTCAGGTGGAAGTTTCACCGTATTTCCTGCCATGCCGGATAATAATCATATTGACGGCCCTCTGACATTGGCCCACGCACTGCGCTATCTGGCCGGTTTCCCTCTGTCGGCTGCCGTAACTCAGCGTGTGTGGACACCTTTAATGTTCATCTCTCCAGGGCCGTCCTTTCTTGCCACGTTTGATATTACCTTGTCTCCCAGTGGTGCACCTGAGACCCATAGACACTGTGATATTGGGCCAGTTACCCCAGATGTGATATCTCGGCATGTATGGCCACAAGATTCAAAAGTTAGTAGTGCGTGGAGAGAAAGAAAAGAGTTATTCGTTATTGATCGGCTCGTACGTGGCCTCCTGCAAGGTTTACTAAAAGCATTTATATAATCAGGCAGTGGTGTTTATTTCCTCGCCCCTATGTGCTTCCTGTATTCTATCCATACGGCAGCTATGTGTATTATTCATAGCAATAAATCTTCATTGTACTGTAATAAAAGTCACCCCACACACTGCCATTCTTGTTAGACTTCTGTGATAAACCTCTAGTAGCTCATTTATGTATGTATATATATCTATATATTTATTATACTTGGGCCATTTAAAGAACCCCTAACCCTAAATTCCAATGTGTCTTATCTAAAACATACGTTATGTACTCATACATTAACAAACACAAGCAGCCTGTATTTAATTGCTGTATAATGTCCACAAGCTGCTTGTAATCTAAGAACACACAAAACAATCCAGTCTCGGGTCCTTTTTGAGCTACTAATTGTTCCAGCAGGAACCCCCTCTCTATACCGGGGCCCTGCTAGTAGGTTTACTAGTAAGTAAGTTGGGTGTGGCGCACTTTTAGCCAGATGCGCGCTCAGTTTATGGAGCTTTCAGCTGCTCTCCTGACTCTGCTGAGAACAATCTTTCCACTTTCCCGGTCTAGACATATCCCACATCCTGTCACACACACATGGTCGTCCTCTGCCGTTTACCAAATGATACCTGCCCAGCTGTAACCAGAGGGAGGAGAATAACCAGTATCCCGATCCTCCAAACATTCCTAATATCCAGAGTTTAGGGGGAAAATGCATTTGTAAAATGAATTTTCCTGGAACAAGGGGCAATAATTGGGGAGAATGTATTAGAATGAGTTTAAAAACACTGTTACACTGTTTACCTGACATGGGCCAGTTGCTGTGTTAGTTTGTGCGGTCTACATAAAACTCTACAGACCCTTAATTGTGAACTGACTCATTGCAGAAACCTGAGCGACAACCCCTGGCTGTGTGACTGCCGCCTCTCCTGGCTCCCTCACTGGGCTGCTGACAATGGGGTTAGAATTGAGCAGGCGGATTCTACCCTCTGTGACCGTCCCGCTGTGGTATCTGGCCAGCGGCTACTCAATGCCTCCTTCTCCAAGTCCACTTGTGGTGAGTACTGAGCATAGACTGCAGTTCTGTGAGTGGTCTCTCTGGGGCAGGATTCAGTGTACTTATGGTATCGGCAGTACCTGATTGAAACCTGATGTACCCATAGCCACGCCCCATCCATTAGCCACGCCTCTTGTTTTTTTTGTTTTTTTTAAATAAATATAAATCTATTTGTACAGCTAAAGCTATCTCAGTAGCTTTTCCTTCTCAGCTTTGATGACTCACTGTCTTATCGTTTTTTATTACGCTATGAGATAACATTTAGGGGTAGGTGTATCTAACCTTCTAAAAAGCAAAAGTGGAGGTGTTGCCCATAGCAACCAATCAGCTTCTATGTATTTATCTAGTACACTCTAGAAAATTATATTTAGAATCTGAATGGTTGCTATGGGCAACACCTCCACTTTTCCTTTTTAGAGGGTTTGGTAAATGTTATCTTTACTTTATATTATTCTATATTATCTCCAGGACAGGTGAAGCCTGACTGCTGCGTAGGGCTCTAGTAGCGGTAAAGCTTCCTATCAGTTTCTCCAAATTAATCAAGCGGACAGGAAAACATTTTCTTAACTATGTTGGTTATCACAATTATATAAAGGACGCTAGCTTAGATTACTAAAAATATTTCGGTGTGCCTTTAAAATAAAATTTCTCAACCATTTCTTGCCATTGTCCATGGGATATTTATAAACCTAATTCTAGACATGGAGGAATTGCGCTGTTGTGAGGCACCGTACTTCCGGGCTATCGCTGTTCATGACCGGTTTCACCGGAAAAACTTATATATTCTGGGTTTTTTTCAGGATGTGTAGGAGTTTATTTTGGTAAGATACAGTATTGAAATTCAGTACTTTTTAGTTTATGGGACAAGGTATCACTAGTCCTGCATGGCAATATTTGAAGGCGTGCCGAGTGATTCTACTACACCCTAGTTTTGGCATCGTCCCGTGAGGCCACACCCCCTGTCGTGGCGTTAGTCCTTCCACTGGTCTCGGGGAGCGTGGGGGACAGACACTGTTGGATGTTGGTGTAATATACTAAACAACGTAACAACGTTGACCTTTGAATACTGTTTGTGTAGACCATCAACCCAGAAACCATTTTTCCCCCCTCCATTCCCATCTAGCTATTGTGGGGAGCAGTTGTCCGGAGATCAGGGGTTTTACAGTAACGAGATTCCCCCATCTCTAGAATCTCTAGACGGTGACTTTAAACTTTCTCTCTGTTGCAGGTGGCGACCTAATCCATTGTCCGAGCAATCTGTCTTCTGGTGAGGAACCCGTGTTGAGCTTCACACCCATCGCCTTGGCACATCCCGGTAATGAATCTTGCAGCGCACACTGCTTTGCTGAGCTCTACAGCCACTGGACCCTAGACTCTGAGCATGGCTGCCTGTGCGGGGACACAGTCATCCCCAACATATCTGTTCCATGTCGGGAGGTTTGCAATTCCTCGTCAGTCCTGTCTGACTGCGGCCTGTCCGTTATCCAGGATGTCGCCGGCACTCAGTCGTTTACCTCTCTGCACCACTCCAGGGAAACGTACGGACTCGGGGAAGCTGTGCATTTGCAGGTCAGGGCTCCGGTACCGGTTACCCCTCTGCTCTGGGACTTGGGGAACCAGATCCTCAGCACTAGTGAGGTTAACGTCACACACCGTTACGCTCAGCCCGGGCTGTACAACGTGTCGGTGACTCTACGCATGGGCCGTAGAGATCTCCTCGTACATGATGAGCTGAGAGTGGTGGGACTACCGGAAGATATGCAGATTATATGCCCGACTTTGCTGAGGGCCAATGAAAGTGTGGATGTCCTTGTGATGACAAGAGGTGGAACAGAGGTGGAGGTCCAGGATACCTTGACATTCGAGAGTGGTGAGGCAGGTAAGCTGGGACATGTACCAATCCCTATTTCTAGGCAGGTCAAACGATTCCATCATATTCTATAAGAGACTTCGTCTTGGCAGTCAGACAATTGGGTGTGGCCCTTCTTTTGCCTACATAAAGGCAACTAGATTAAACTAATCTGAGATTTGCTGCCTTTGAAAAAGTTTCATTGTGTAATTGACTTTTATTTTCCCTCATTCAATATGAAAGCACGTTTCAAGGTGAAACTGTTTATCCTGATTTATGTGAAATGGGTACTGCTATTCTGTGGCTTCTTTTTTTATTGTTTTTATTTCAAACCTCCGTTAACATGACAGTGATCATTGCTAAGGCTGCAAGAAAGCAAACTGACGAAGTACCGTTACCTATTCGTTCTGCATTAAACGTTTATGTGTTAAAGGTTAAGTCCACTTGGATGATCTTTTTTAGACCAACAGGGAGTATTCAATTGACTGGAAGTTTTTTTTTTTTAAGACCGCGTTAAAATGAATTTTAACGCTGTTTTTTTTTATTATTTTCGAGCGGGTTAACTTTACCCACGATTCAATTCCATTTTTAACGCTCCGTTTTTTTTTCATGAAACGGTCCTATCGCGCTCCAGTGGAAGGTCTATTGAAGGTATAGGGTGTGCGAGAGTCAGCCGCGTTAAAAGCTATTCAATTGTTTTTTAACGTGGCGCGTTAAACAGGCCAATATGCTGTTTTATCTCGCACCTCTTTGGGGTGTGATAAAAATAAAAATCCTAAGAAAACTATTTGAAATCATGTAATAATGAAAAAATAAATAAAGATAAACTATGTTTATCAGTAGTGCCTAACATGTAAAAGTTGATTTTCTTGTGAAGAAAATAATAAAAAAAAAAAAAAAAAAAAACATAAAAAAATTAATAAAATAAAAATTACTAATTAAATATATTTATGCATGTTTTTGGTACAAATATGTATGTACTAATGTGTTTTGACTTGGTATAGATGATTCAGTAGTAAAAAATAGTTTAAATAAAAAAATATGCTAAAGAAAGTACTGTAATGTAGATATTATCGACTAGAATGGTCGTGTAATGCAATCTAATGTATGCCAATCCTTCACTCCCCTAAAAACTCACAAACACAATGATTAACGCGTGGGGGCAGGGTTCCCTCTTTTTGAATTTAATTGCACGACTTTTCACGCGGTGTTAACTAAAAACGGTCGGTATAGCAGTTAAAAACATGCGTGTGATTTTTTTTTTTTTAAAAAAAATATTTACGCGGCGGGGAAAAAAAAATCTCGCGGTCACTTGAATACCCCCACAGAAATCTGTAATCAATACAACTTGCATCCAGTGTAAAATTTATAGAGTGTATGTAGCATTTAACTTTACTGCAGTTTTCTCTGTCTTCGGGGATTCCCTAACATTTACCCTCAAAAAATAAAGTGCGCCAAAGTGGCTTTTTCCTTTAAAGATGATCAGCTCTTACATAATGATGCTGCTTGCTAACCTTGACATGCAGTTTTAAATGCAACCTCATATGAGACTATTTGTGCAAATTAGGATATCAAAATATTTATTGTTGTATGGTTTAGTGGCGGTCTATATATAATGCATACAGAATAATAAAGTGAAGTATTAAAAAAAAACTAATTACCGGTATATATGGAAAAATGCAGTAATGGTGGCGTAAAAGTCGTCAGACACTAATTCAGGTGTCTGTAAGGGCAAAGATGGCTGAGATAAAGCATCATTGTACTGCTTTCTGCAAGTACTCCCAGTACATCATATTAGATCATTGATATGGATGAAAACTCACCAAGCCCTATATATTAAATATCAAAGATTCTTAATACAACAAAGCATATCAATTATTTCACTTCTGACTTGTTGTTTCATTACTGACAAAGCCCCTGTGTGTAAATGCACCTGTTGGTACAATGCATGTCCGTTAACTAGGAGACCGCAAGATTTAGCTTCTGCATTGCCTCAGAGTAGTGCACCCCCCTCACCCCCAAATAAATAAAAATGAAAACACGTCACCTGAAAAGCAAATTCTTAAACATGGAAATTGTCAGGAAAGCAGTTGGACAGACAGCACAGTGAACTGATATAGTGAACCTCACCAACACGTATATTCTCTGAAAAATAGCATATTCAATCTTCTGTATAATGTCAGTAATGCACAGGATTATTAAAGAAGAGTTCTCCCCAAACATTACTTTTTATTTAAAATCCTAATATGGGACGATCCTCTCCTTGGTTTTACCTGTTTGCAGAATTCCGCCATTTGGCATCTATCAATTGCCAGCACTTGAGGTCAGACAATTTGGCAGTGCCTTCATGAAGACTCTAAATCAGTGATTCCCAACCAGCGTCAGGACACATTTATGTCTGAATGCGTTGCAAAAATTCAAGATTAACAGGGGAAATATCTTAAAATTAATTTAATACATGCAATGGTGATTATGCAGTATAGAAAAAAAATTACCTACAAATCACTTTTTTGTTTTAAAGCTTGACGATATTAATTCATGAGTTTGGTTTTATTGATTAACCTATTTTAACATTGGCCCATCATGAAACTATGAGTTGTGTGATAAACGCCACAAAGGTTGGGAACCACTTGTCTAGCTGGTCAGTGAACCTTCAGGCAGTGAAGCAAGGCATGATGGGACATATAGTTCTTTGAGCGAGAGCATCTTACAGAGCCCAGTGATGAAGGCCGTTTGAAATGCCTTCCCATGATCCCACACCCCCACCTCAGATTTTAGAACCTCAGTCATGGCGTCCATTGGGCCATGCATGTACCATAGGCGGCCTCCTCATGCCTCGGAAACGTCACTGGTTCCTAGTGCGTTGATACCCTGAATAACGATTGACTCCATTATGTGGAGACCGCAGGAACGTTTTTGCGGACTGCTATTGTGTTATGTTTGAAATATAATTTAATTGGACCTGAATATTGTCTTGTTTTTGACCTATCAACTCCCTGTGTCCCCCAGCAGTCTCCCCTGCCTGCCCAGTTGGATGTGTGGTGTACCCCCATAACAACCATTGCTACCAGCTGGTCTCTAAGAAAGCGGCATGGTTCGAGGCTCAGAAGACCTGCCAGGACCTTGGGAACGGGGACATGGCGGTGGTGAGCAGTGATGAACTGCAGAAGTTTCTGGAGACGCAAGTCACCAGGTACCGTGACGCCAAGAAGCAGTGATACATGTCTGTCGTGTGTGTGTGTGCGCTGAGGGCTGGCGTCCATTATCTCAGTGTGCCTGAGTATGATCAGATTAAGTCAGAACGAGTTATTAAATGGAGCATATAAGATTAGAATTAGTTAGTAGTACCTAGTTTAAGTCAATTAGTCACATATTTCAAATCCGTTTTAAACATCCTGTGCTTCGTCGTCTGTAGCCAAGTTACTCGTCCCAGCATGCACTGCCAGGCTTAGATTACTGAGGTAAAGCTCTAGATCATAATACAAGCATAATGTTCATAAATATTAATGTAAACATCTCAGAAGCTTATTAGAACTGAAGATCTTTGAAAGTTTGGTCATGGGGAGGGCTTTTTTGCATGCACTTTTATGAATGCAGGTTTCCTGTCGGTATCCTGTTGAAGGATATGGCAGAGAGCCTTTCAGAGCCTAAAAATGGAAATATGACAGTATAGATGGCAAGGCCTCTTAAATTATACTCCTCAGGGTAAGTGGGGGCGTGATTTGATGATGCCAATCATGTCATCGAGTGGGCGGGGCAAGGTGAATCGGTGTTCTCTGAGCAGGGCGGGGCTTGATTATGCTAATTGTCGTCACGTCATGTGAGCCCTCCCCTTTGGGAAAATCCCTGCCCTGATTGGGAGTCTCCTGGACATTCAGGGAAAGGTCTTCAGGGGTTATCATTTTGACAGATTTTTTGGGGGGTTTATAAATGATAATTAAAGCTGTTCCCAATGTATATAAATAACTATTCCTGATAAATAAATACATGACTGACAGGCACACAAAATTTAGTCCGAAATATAAAACAATGTATTTAGCGCAGTGATAGGAGAACATGCGGCCCTCCCAGACTTTACTCGCACCCCCTCCCTCAGGGGCAAACGCAGGATTTGTAAAGGGGGGTTTTCACATAATGCCGCAAGTGGGCATGGCCAGCATGCATGGGGGCGTGGCTATAATATTAGACAGTGCTTGGCTGCTCTTCAACTCTTCCTATCCCTATAATATACATGGGCAATGCTGCGTGCACTACTGTTAGGTGCATGCAGCTCTCCCTTTTCAAGCAGAGCTGTGTGAAGCGGGGGCAGGGTCCAGCCACCTCAATTATACAGTGCCCCAGGTTTGGAGGGGGGTTTCCTGGCACTAGGACCCCCCCCCCCCCATCGGTTTGCCAACATATGTCCATCTTGCTTTTTTTTTGTCAGATGCATTTCTTATAGATTGTAACATTTGTATAAAATGCCAGCAGATATGTTATTACAGATAGGTGTCTCTTTCTTTCATCATATGCATTGTTTTAAGGCCCCTTTGGAGGATACTGGGCCGGACCATATGACCTCCCAAAATGTATCGTGCTGCCTATCAATGATTTAGCAAAATTTGCAGGAGGGCAACTAAATGTAGGCAAAAAAATAATGGTGTAATTCCTTCATGGTTGAGTAAATTTAGAAATTGGCTGTGGTTGGGGGGTGCTTGAGCAAATTAATGTTATTGCAGATTATTTACTATCATCTTGCATCTATATATATATATATATATATATATATATATATATATACATACATACATACATACATACATACTATAATATATACACCTACAGCAGCTGTGTACAATCCTCCCCCATCTCCTATCGGGGGCCCCAGCGGCAGCTCGCTTCAGCCAGTCTGTCCTTGGCAGCAGAGGATGCTGGGAGAGAAGACACATATGCAGTCTGGAATTGTGGACATTCCCGCAGCCAACTGCACAGAGAGCTGTTCTCCTGGTTCTCACTAGCACAACCAGATGTGTAGAATTAAACTATAACACAGAGTGAGATTAGCTGCAAAGGCACCAATTCATTTTATTTACATGGTAAATTACTTTTACCTGCCATCCTCAATATATAGTAGCTCAATGTAATGTGCAATACATAAAAAAAAATTAAAAATTAAAAAACGAATATAAGGATTACTTAGGACAAGGATGTGTTATTTGGAAAACATGAAAAACCAATTGTGTTAAAGACTGTGATGCTTATAAGGTCTGCACCTAAACTTTTTAAAAGGCTTTTAAAAAGGTTCTAAATCTTACCCACAGCTGCATAATGTAATGTTACTTTAGTTTTTTGGTCTTATTATTTTTTTTAATACTTTTTACTGTAAGTTTTTTTTTTTTTAATTGTTTAAAGAAGGCAGAGTAAACAATTAGGATTAAAAAAAAAATCTCCGCCTTCAGAAAACTATCGTTCAGACAGATTTGTGTATATGCATGACTGGAAATTGTGATCATTTTGTGTTTCTTAATGAATCGGACCCACACTGTTTATTATCCAGTACATTTATACCATACTTGCCTACTTCAGTATGGCGACGTCCGGAAGATGGGCGTGACTACAGGGCGGCAGGGGGCGGGATGCCTTGAATCGCGTCATTTTGTTACCAGAATTGTGGGATGTGGGAGAAATGCCAGCTCTCCCGGGAGTCTGGGAGACTGACCCGTTTAATCCTACTTCATTCTACTTCAAATGCAGCAATTGCCCCAACAAAATGTAAAAATTGTGTTTGTGTCTTAACGTACACACACAAACTGTATGTTAATGTAGAAATGTCACTACCCTGTTCTCTCCTAGGATGTGCCTGGGTGGAGCCCAAGTAACTGACATTCTCTCATTTTTGTTAGAATAATCCTTTAAATATACAAATATTTACATATGTTAACACTGGTGGAAGCTGCCATACTGCTTAGTGGAAGAAACATGAGCCATGATATCCAATGGAACAGTGCCCCTAGTGGTCAAATTATATAACAACAACAGGTGACTTAAAGGTGGTACGTTTGGCTCGTATAATATTATCTTAGTCATTTTGAGAACACCCTTCGGAGTTAATGCCGTGTAACGTGCACATTTCTGCTGCTTGAAGTTGATCCTGTCTTCCCCTTGTTTCTGAAAGTGGCCTGGAGGTGTGGATAGGCTTCAATGACACCAGAAGTGCGGAATCTCTCCCCGCGGGAAAGCGTTTTGATCTGGATAGTTGCCAGAACTGGCTCCCGGGCCAGCCCGAACCATCCCAGGCTGATCGCTGTGTGAGGATGGGACCCAACGGGGTGTGTAACACCGACTTGTGCAGTGTGAAGCACAGCTATGTGTGTGAATACAAGCCACAAGGTAGGCACCACTCTCGGCTCTTTGAGCAGTTTTCTAGATTTCAGAAGTCATTGAACCGATTAATGCAATACTTTTATCAGCTGGTTCCAGAAATCACCCTACTGACTTCTCTGGAACTATTTCTTGCAAGAACTTTCTGATTTATCGTCGTAGATAACAGTGTTGTGTTTGTTCCAGATATTTCGCTGAACGCAGAATACCTTGTGATCGGATCTCTGGTTTTTGACACAAACTGGCCCCTGCAGAATTTGACGAGAGTCAAGAACGTGTCCTCTCCCGACGGAGAGGTGGAGGTATGTGTAGGCCATGTAGATAGATGCAGCCTGTTCACACAGCCTGGATGGAAAGCTTCATTTATAGAAAAGTCCACACTTAGTGTTGCATACGGGAGTCTTGTCTGTGCCCATATACTGGCGATCTACGGTGTGGTCGGGTGTGTGAACCTTGCCATCAAAAATCAGCTAAAATGCTCATGAAAATAGGCAACATCGCTCTTCCTGGAGATAAGCCGGTCAGTTCTCAATGCAAACGCCGACAGACAGATCAACATAGGAAAATTGTGCTTTGTTCCGTCGCAGACCACCTTATCTTCATAGAGAATGTTAAGCGTTTAAGCTGCATTTTAATGGACGTCAGAGCAATCAACCGTAAGTGCAGATAAACCGAACTCAGTGAGGTTCGAAAAAATAATTGGTCACCCACTTCAGCCTTTTCTACATTCTGGCTTTGGTGATCCAGAAGAAGTTACAAACAAAACCCCCCAAAAACCTGCCAATTTAACCTCACGGAAGGAATGAGGGGGGGTCCTTCCTGACCCCTTAATGGCAATCCAATTTAATTACACAAATTCCCATAATATGTTGGTGGAAAAAACATCAGTATATACATATGTCTTGTGTCATATCTTTTCCCAATAATGAGTTGTTATACCTCTTTTTTTATTTTGTGTTAGGTGCTAATTTACCCTGGTTTCAGGTTTACAAAGGAAGTGTACTTGTCAGCTCTAGAATTTGTCACTGTGGAGCTGGAGAAACCGGTCAAGATGAGGTTCCAAGTGTTCACACAAAGCCGAGAGCAAGGTAGGAATCCGAATCAGGCATCACTTCCCATTAATACAGAGTCTGTGTGTAAACTTCTATAGTAATTATTATGTACAGAAATAGTGTAAACAGTTTACGGACTGCTAGCTGTAGGTTTTGTTATGCCAGATCACAATTTCTGAAAGTGGTAGCAACATCTATAGGAAAAGGGCGCTTTGGATTGTAAGTAAAAGGTGTCGCAACCTTACCCGATCTAAAATCTTATTGGTGTGATACTTCTGTGTATATCAAGAGCTTATATCACCAATTCTTAAATGCAATCAACATGCGTGTTTTTTTTCAAAGTTTGTAAAAGTATGTTAACTGGTCTGACACCTATTAGCGATTTTGCTTAAGTTGTGTTCCATTGTGTTTAGCGTTTTTTGTATTTTTTTTGCCCTGAAATTGAGAAGTCTACTGTAAAAGTTTATACCAACCGTCAATAAATTTACAGAGGGCGACACTTGTTAAGCCGCTTGTCACATGATCTGCGCACCTCTCATACTGGAACTTGATTGGCCTATGACAGTCATGGGGAGCAAAGGGGAGCAAGGCTGGAAATGAAAGATACTCGTCGCATCCACGTCCCAACATTCCAAATGAAAAAGAAGGTATACATTAGACCAGTGATGGTCAATAGGCGGCCCTAGGGCCACATCCGGCCCTCTGAGCCTTCACCTGCTGCCCCAGATCTTTCCCACATTTTTATCAGAGAGTTATAGCTTGTAATACTTGCTGATATATTAATAATAATAATTCTTCTTTCTCTTCTTTCTTCTTCTTTCTTCTTTCTTCTTTCTATTTTCTTCTTCTTTGTTCTTTGTTCTTCTTTGTTCTTTCTTCTTCTTTGTTCTTTCTTCTTCTTTCTTCTTTGTTCTTTGTTCTTTGTTCTTTCTTATTTGTTCTTTCTAATTCTTTCTTCTTCTTTCTATTTTCTTCTTCTTTGTTCTTTGTTCTTCTTTGTTCTTTGTTCTTCTTTGTTCTTTGTTCTTCTTTGTTCTTTGTTCTTCTTTGTTCTTTCTTCTTCTTTGTTCTTTCTTCTTCTTTGTTCTTTCTTCTTCTTTGTTCTTTCTTCTTCTTTGTTTTTTCTTCTTTGTTCTTTCTTATTTGTTCTTTCTAATTCTTTCTTCTTTCTATTTTCTTCTTCTTTGTTCTTTGTCCTTCTTTCTTCTTTGTTCTTTCTAATTCTTTCTTCTTTCTATTTTCTTCTTCTTTGTTCTTCTTTGTTCTTTCTTCTTCTTTGTTTCTTCTTCTTTGTTTCTTCTTCTTTGTTTCTTCTTCTTTGTTTCTTCTTCTTTGTTTCTTCTTCTTTGTTTCTTCTTCTTTGTTTCTTCTTCTTTGTTTCTTCTTCTTTGTTTCTTCTTCTTTGTTTCTTCTTCTTTGTTTCTTCTTCTTTGTTTCTTCTTCTTTGTTTCTTCTTCTTTGTTCTTTCTTATTTGTTCTTTCTTATTTGTTCTTTCCTTCTTTCTTTCCTTCTTTCTTTCCTTCTTTCTTTCTTTCCTTCTTTCTTTCCTTCTTTCTTTCTTTCTTCTTCTTCGAAAATGGCAGTACAATCTATAGGCCATAGGCTGCAAGGTCCATCAACAGGGTTATCGGTCAGTTTAGCGATACACATAGGTGTCCAAATTGGATTAGATCCCTTTGTTGGCTTCCGGTTCAGTTCTGGCTCAATTTTCAACCTGATTTGCTGCGATTGGAAGATGACGGCACAGAGAGGCAAGTTGGGGTCATCTTCTGGCCAAATTTTCCATTGATTGATTTTGATTGGATCATTATTTGGCAGCGGCGTTGTTTTCGCAGCCCACGCGCACTGTGATGTTGAACACCTTTAAATGTTTCCTTCTTTTTGACAGATTTATTCCCCGTGTTTGATATGTCTTGTCCTCCCAGTTGAGCACCTGCTTTTGATGAGCAGAGGATAAAAGCTTTGGCTCACAAACTTCTACCTTCTTTTTTTTTTTTGAGATAAACTTTAAATACGAGCAACTTTATCTGAAAACAAAGTAACTGGAGATTTTGGATAATCTACCAAAATATGTGGTTGCCGTGGAGACCAGATAAATACATAAAAATAGTTTTTCTGTTTTGTCTGGAATTGAATTGTTTTCATTTTTTAGAATGCTTAAGGGAGAAACCATTATTACTTTGTGATGGGGGTGAGTATAGCAGGGGTCCTGGAACTATTGTTGTATATAGAGTCTCATAGTACTGGGATACATAACAGGGGTGGTTTCCTGATAGTGAAAGGTGAAGCGTTGAAGGACTTTCAAAATACGAAATCTATTTAAACTATATTTTTAATTTGATATGTTTAATTTAATTTCCAATATTATATGAAATTTAAAGGTTTTTCAGGGACAATCTAGACCTTTTGCGGGGATATGGCTATAATTTGTCATGTGGATATGGCTATAATTTGGGTGTTGTCTGTATAGTGGGGAAAGAGGGGAGGTTGAGTCAGCCCACAGCCTTCATTAAGTCACCCTGCCTCCCAAAGGATGGGAACGTTATCCTAAATATTCTCATCTTGTCAAAAGTCAGAAATAACTTCTTGGTCAGTTGTTTTAAGCATCCAAAATAACTCATACCAGAGCCCGATTATCCGTTAGGCAACCATATGAAAAATGGAGGGGGGAGCGGTCCCAAACCTAGGGCTCCACCGCGGTCCCAAACCTAGGCCTCCACCGCGGTCCCAAACCTAGGGCTCCACCGCGGCCCCAAACCTAGGGCTCCACCGCGGTCCCAAACCTAGGGCTCCACCGCGGTCCCAAACCTAGGCCTCCACTGCGGTCCCAAACCTAGGGCTCCACCGCGGTCCCAAACCTAGGGCTCCACCGCGGTCCCAAACCTAGGGCTCCACCGCGGTCCCAAACCTAGGGCTCCACCGCGGTCCCAAACCTAGGGCTCCACCGCGTCTTAATCCACTCTGGCTCATACCCATTATATGTCTTATGTACTTTGTTCATATTCTTGCTTTTGCTTTTTGCGACTACTTAAAAATAAATACTGTTTTATTTCTTCAGATTGTCCTGAAAGCACATCATCTACTCCTACCAGCCCTCCTGGGTGTGAAGGAGAGCTGGGCTCCTCTAATTACACAAACAGCAGTTCTCCGGTGGAGAGTGGCTGCTTCCCATTCAATGAGTCTGCCGATTCCGAGCCTTTATCGCCAACCCAGTGCAATAGCAGCCTTCCGAACTTCACCCTACTGAAGGAGTATCTCTTTATCATCCCACCAGGAAACGCAACACAATATTTGGTAAGATTTGGCGCCCTCGTTCGGTTCTGGGAAGCCTTTGAACCAGTTACCCAGACTATGAGGATATAATGTACATGGGGTTAAGTACATTTTGGAAATGTATAGCTAAAAAGACCAAGAAGGGGAACGACGGAGGGTTAGAAGGAAATAGTTTGGTCCTGGCTGTAAGATTCAGAGCATGTTGTTGTCATAGTACATTACGCTTAGAAGTATTGTCGAGTCCCTCATGATAATTCTAAATTCAATTATGTGCTGTTCTTTTGTAGACATCTTTTGAGGATGTAAGAGTTGGGGTTCACCCAGATTTCCTCATTGTGGTCCAACATGATGCCCCCCACAAGAAGTTTCTACATTGTCATTCCTCAAGGTCCTACCGCTTTTTCCACCAGCCGAGTTGGTTGAACTGCATTCCTGGCCATCTCCTAGGAGGAGTGTGGGCCAACAGCACAGCTGAAAACGGGTCCTGCCAAGAAGAGTGGGACAATGGAACATCGTGTCCCATGAGAGTTATCGGCACCACTGAAGAAATTGCTCCCATCTTCAACCGTCAACCAAACTCTGGCCTGAGGCATCCTGGGACGTATACAGTCACAGCAAAGCTAAGCAACCAGATATTTGAAGCTACTCTATCTTGTAGCTTCTCTGTGGTGTCACCAATTTTGGGCTTAAGTGTTATCTACCCAACTCCGCAAGAGGCCATCTATTACATTCCTTCCAATCATACTGTTCTGGTCCTCAAAATCCTCTCTGGATCCAATGCCACAGCTTCTTGGATAGGCAGCAACCAAAGCTGGGCCTTTGAACGTACGTGTCCTCCAGCAATATCTCCTCTGGCCACGGAGTGCGCCGTGGTAAATGGAGATGTTTCCTATGCAGAAATCCATCTGAAAGGGCTCGGTAAAGGAGTGATGGATTTTGTAATAACCACAGAGAATGCAGTAAGCTCACAGAACATAACCATTCCGGTGAAAATGGAGGAACCCATTAGAGGGCTGAGCATCAGTCCGTACCCACAGGAGAGAGTGCTGGTCAACACTCGTGTGGTAAGATGTGTTTTTACCACACAATTGTTATATAGTGATTAGATCTTCTGTACATAATACTGGAAATGTGATGTAACTTCACAGTATTGAAGAGTCACGAGGGAAATTGATGGAGAGCTATCACATACAGTACAGACTAAAATTAACGATTACAAATCCATTTACTGTATTTAGTCTAGTAACATATTTATAGACAAAGGATGGAATGGGGAGTGCTGCAGGTGCAAGCAGTATTACCTAAACTTCCACTGTAAATACTGTAGCTATTTATTGGAAATGATGCAAAAACCGCAGTCAGTAAATTGCTGCCAAGTCCCCTGTGCAATATTTTCCTGTCTCCCTTCATATCCGGTTTTGCAGATTTGTCCCTCCATGTGGTGCCCTCCTGTTAGAATCCACATCCTGACACTGCAGTTAACGAAAGTAGTATAAGATAAATCGGCACTGGTCTTACTAAGCTGTAGTCTCATATATATATATATATATATATATATATATATATATATATATATATACACATACACAAGTTAACCCGTGCATGATACCCATGCATTCTAGTCAAATCAAGCTACTTAAGGTCTTAAAAAGGTTCTTGTCATGCATTTGGGCCTAGCCCAGGCCTCCTCAGGGGAAGAGCGTTACTTCCCGACGCAAGTGCCCTTTTTAATGTGTGTTCATGAGGTAAAATTACCTCACGAAAATGAGTTTGACCCCTCAACTCGTAAATTTAGCCTTTACTACCCCTCCCACGGGGGGAAGGGGGGAATGATGGAAGTTAACTGACTTCACTATTCTAATTTTTTTGTCAAATAATGTCAGTATACCAAATTTCAGGTCAATTGGATGAGCCCTTTCTGAGAAAATAGTTTTTTCCACACACTAACACACGCCGCTAGGCTTTTACTTTTATAATATTAGATAATGCTAAAAATTTAGTAGGTCAGTGTAAAACAGTGCCCAGCAGGTGGCGCTGCAGCTTGTTGGTTTTTTTTCCACACACAGACTAACACACGCCGCTAGGCTTTTATATTATAGATATTCACACTCTTATTTCTATGTAATGAGATATAGGTCCCATATGGTCTGTTTTACACTCTCTAGTAGGCGGTATCTAGACTGTGCCTGTTCTGATAAACCTAAGGACTCTTTTCTGTTCACGGGTCGGGCCTGGCATGCAGACGTGCAAACTATAAAGAAAAACATATGTGTAATCACTCGCTATCCAGAAACAGGATTGTTTACATCCTTTTAATCTACCCCTTTAATTTACTCATCATCATCATCATCATCATCATTTATTTATATAGCGCCAACATATTCCGTAGCGCTTTACAATTACTCATCTCGTTTAGTCCACATGTGCATATTTGAGTTGACTTTCTGTTTACATGGGGTGGCTGTGCTGTGAGTGCAGGTATTGTGCAAATTTGAAAGACTTTTCCTGCCGTTTGTGGACGTTAATCAAGTAGAAACAGAAGGGTAATTTTTCTACCATGGGATTCCTGCTCTATAGATGTCGGCTAACGCTTTTCTTATGTTAAAAAAAAATCTTTGAAACGCTGTATGTTTAGTACAGCTGCTGCCTCGTTCCCTCTGCATTTTGATGAGCTGTCTTTACTAGCAGTTTGGAAAACGGTCGACTTAATAAGAGTCTACAAGACGACAGAATAGAAATTTGAATGTACTGTGTTTGATAAACTCTACTAAAGAGTGTATTTAGCTAATTACCAAACCTAATTAGGGTCTGCTTAAATAAATAAGACCCATTAACCCCTTGATGCGTCATTCCTTCTCACATCTCGGTGTAATCTAGCGGCACTCTCAACAGCTCACCGTCCAATCAGGAATCAGGATCCGCACTGCATTGAACATATTATTATTATTATTATTATTATTATCATTTATTTATATAGCGCCACTAATTCCGAAGCGCTGTACAGAGAACTCACTCACATCAGTCCCTGCCCCATTGGGGCTTACAGTCTACATTCCCCAACACACACACACACACACACACACACACACAAAGAAGGGTCAATTTGTTAGCAGCCAATTAACCTACTAGTATGTTTTTGGAGTGTGGGAGGAAACTGGAGCACCCGGAGGAAACCCACGCAAACATGGGGAGAACATACAAACTCCTCACAGATAAGGTCATGGTTGGGAATTGAACTCATGACCCCAGTGCTGTAAAGCAGAAGTGCTAACCACTGAGCCACCGTACTGCCCTTCATAGAGCACTTTCTCCTTTATCTCCCTCTTCTGTGAGGTCATTAACAAGCAGGGGCAGGTTAGGCTGGGGAGCAGGGGGGCACTTGCCCCCCGGCCGGTCCCATAGTGGGCTACCTTGGGATGGGTCACTGGGCAATCTGTATTTTTTTTCCCTTCTAAAATAGTCTGCCGAGTCAGGTCTTGCCTCCCTCCATGGCCCCCCACCCCCCAGGCTAAAATTTGCCAGCCCTCCCCTGTTAACAAGTTTTTCATAGAGGATGGAGAAAACCTGGGTCCAATAACTTACAGAGCGAATCTGTAGTCTGTGCCCTGATGTTAGAGCACGTGTTCACATAATCTAACATAAGCTCAATATCTAAGCTATCATTATTGAACGTAAATCCAAAGAATTGCACAAGAGGAATAAATGTCAGCTGTTTTTTCCCCTCATCTACCAAACTGTAGATCAGGGGTGTCCAACCTTTTAGCTTCCCTGGGCCACATTGGAAGACGACGAGTTGGTTTGGGCCGCACATAAAATGCACTAACCCTAACGATAGCTGATCATCGAAAAAACCATAGAAAACATAGTTAACATATTAAACTTACTTGGAAATTAAGTTAGTAAGAGTTAGGAAACCTGTTGCAGAATCATGATTAAAGCAGTAGTCCCATTACCAGCTACAATTGAGCTTACCTGCATCTGTCCTTTAGTGGGGTTCGGGGAATTAAATGCCAAAAACTTTTTTTTCCCCTCTCTCTGCACCCATGAATCATTTTTTTTATTGACCAGTTTGAAATGGTCACCGATATAGGTAGCATCAGGAGGACTAATAGAAATCTACAGAGATTTAAAGATAGGGTGGCAGGAAAAATGGCTGATGGAGCAGCCTCCGATGAGGGTAACAGTGGGTGATATTTTCACCCTACTCAGCACTGCACATTTAAAATGGTTTAAAATATTAAAAATACAATCATCTCTTAATATTTATATTAGATACATACAGAGAACACAGCTAGTTCATAATTGCATGGTGCAGAAAGTCCAAATTCAGAGTAACAACAATAAGATACTGGATAATCTTTCACTGCTGCTGATAGTTCGCGCGGGTGACTCCCCTGTGCTGCGCTACGCAATGGATGTCGGGTGTGATGATGTCACCCCCCGACATTCACTGCAAGCACCACACGGAGGAGGAGACCAGGGAGGGAGCCGGAGCGCCAGCTGACGTGACCGCAAGGTAAGTATTTTCTTTTTTTTTTCTTGCAGGATTTTTTTTTTTCAGTGTTGCCCCCTTGCCACAACCAAAACTCCTGCTGGGCCACATTTACAGGCATGCTGGGCCGCATGCCGCAGGTTGGACAACCATGCTGTATATGTTTACAAGCTCACGATATGCAGCTCTCAAGTTATGTATTTTGTTATATATGTTATACATTAATTTTTATATCTACATTTTTTTTCTCCTCATACAATTTTCTCTATTTACATGTAATAGCGATAGCTTAAAGGTTAAACAATAAATATATGTCTCACCTTAAGGCTGTGTTTCACAGGCAATTTTTCGACTATTTGATTACATTTCCTGAGAGTAATTGCACAGAAGACGCTGGGCTACTCTGCTGCTCTGTGTAATGTCACGACACAGGTGCACTGTCTGTGCTGAAAAATCCCGCAAACAGGACTGATCGAATATATATCGCTCATAGACTATTCTAGTGAATGGCCGCGATTAATGGCGTTTGAGGGTTCATGCGCTGCTATTAAATGGCAGCATTGCACAAATGATGTCCGTGTTCACACTACATAGCGATTGAAAATTACCTGTGTAGATCACCCAATAGGAAACAATATTAGTACATGGGTAATTGCTGGTAAGGGATTGAAAATGACTTGTGTTGTCTAAAGGAGTAAAGCAGATTAATACAATTTGTTTAAAAAAATAATAGTGGAGGAAAAAAGTAAAATAAAACCAATAACACACAGAATTTATTTAAAACATTTATTATGACACTTTATTAGCGCGCATAATATCTAAAAAGGATAAATACTCAACGTCGTGGAATAGGTTGAGCAATAGATTTGTGTGGCTCCATTAATTACGTAAAAATAAAAAAGAGCATTGTTCACTCTTTTTATGTAATATACAAATTAAATAAAGGAACGTTTGTATGCAATATGCTGCCAGAAGAGCACTATTTATTCACAAAAAAAGCTACAATTCGCAAATGAATTAAAAAGTTATTCCCAGTGACCGCGGCTTAAGGAGAACGTGTAATAATTGATCCCACTGGAGGGGTTAAAACACATAATTTGTGAAGATCCCAACCCTCTTTATTAACTGACCTGGACTGTATCTATTTCAGTACACCACGACTGCACCCAGATGAGAATTACACCACGGGGGGGAATTCAATTGGCCGCGTTACTGTAAAAAGTAATGCGGTCTGCACACTTTTACTGTTATTACGGTAATAGTGCGCTTAAATACTGTTATTACGGTAATAGTGCGCTTAAATACTGTTATTATGGTAGTTTCAACGCCGGCTTTTAGCTCGCAGCTGAGAAAGCCGGGTTAAATTTACCGCCATAATGATAATAGGTTTGATGCTGCGTTACTTCGGGGGGAATTCAGTTCCCCCCACAGACAGCAATATATTGTATTTTTCAGCCATTATTTTTGCATCCAGTTTTCAGGCGTGTAAAATGCATACATGTCTTCAGGTGGCGCATAACATGTATTACTTTTGCAGAATAACGTAGCGTCGGTGGAAGCTGGATCCGATGTGATATTTAAATGGACTGTGGACGAGCGTTCATTTTTTACGTACTATAACACGGTCTTCAATGTAATCTACCAAACTGTAGATGTTTACAAGCTGACGGTATGCAGTTCTCATGTTATATATATTTATTTTCCATGTCTGTTGTTTTTATATTTTATACATTAATTATTATTCTTACATTGTTTTTTTTCCCCCTGGGACAATTTTCTTTCTACTTACATTGTTCTCCGCAGCTGACCGCCTCCAACCACGTCAGCAACGCCTCCGTCAGCTACAACGTCAAAGTAGAAAAGATGAACCCAATGTGTAGTCTTCAAGTCTCTGGCGCCCCAAGCGTTGTAACCCAGAATGCTTTGCTGGAACTCTCTGCAAACATACTTATTGACGCTGCAGTAGAAGCCACATTTCGGTAAACTTGACGCTCCCGTTTTCTTGCCAGTAGGCAGCAGAATTCCTTGGTTATGAGACTTCTCTTTTGTCGTATTTTTCAGATGGACGTTTGGCGATGGCAACCAGCAAGATTCCCATTTTAGGCCTCCGTATAACCAGTCGTTCACCGTTCCTGACCCATCCATCCATATGGTGCTTATCGAAAGTAATGTCACCCACACCTACAAGGAGACAGGTTAGATCCCGGGATTTAACATTCATAGAGAGTATTTTCGCACGCAGAACGCCTCTGGTGTTCTTGTTTTGTTGTTTGCCGCTAACAATGGATTACTAATTCCTAGTGAATTCATAGGGCAAAATGAACGCCTTCCTTGGATGTCTTGAGTCGCCTGTTCAGATATGATAGTTATTTACTGTCTAACGTCTTCTTTTTAAGTAATGTTTTCTTCTCGTTAGACTTGTACACATTCAGGGATTGTTCACCCCACATATATTTTAGGCTTGCCTGACTAGCATCAATATCACCCCTGATCTGGCCAGTGGTGTACAGTTACTGAATAAAGTTTTTTTGTTTTATTTTATTTATATTTTTATATATTAAAATAGGAGTTAAAATACCACTATCCTTTATTTCTATAGTACCAATATATTCTGCAGAGCTGTACAATCAGAGGAAACAATTTGAAACACCCCAATTAGCAATGCAGTAACTAAAAACGAAAGAGAAGGCGAGAGGATCCTGCTCCGTGGAGCTCACAATTTAAAAAAAAAAGACTTAGGTAGTAAAACGTATGGTAGAAGTGCTGGTTTTAGACAGTGGACCAGCCACATGTAAATCTCAAACATTTATATTGACATAATAGAAGAGTAATGTTCATATTACGATAATCGTCAGTAGTAGATTATGTCAGTAACCATATAAAAAGTTTGACGTTGTATGTATATAAGCAGTCTTATAATGCTTGTTATTATTTATATGTTCTGCAATAATGATTGTATTTTCTGCAGGGGCATACAATATGACGCTGGTTGTATTCAGCCAGTATGAAAACATGTCGAAGATGATCCCACTGCAAGTTCAAAACTACTTGACCAACCTAACTATTGGAACTGATGCTGAAGTCTTGGTCAGTGGAAGACCGGTGGTTTTTCAAGTAATAGCCGAACCATCACCGTTTGGTGTCCTATACTCTTGGGACTTAGGTGACGGTTCCTTCCAGCCAAACAGCAGTGAACCAACAATGAATTACACCTACGACAGCAAAGGGACGTATAATGTCAGTGTTCTGGCCCTGAACTACATCAGTGAAGTATGGGCCATAAGGACCTTTCGTGTCTATGAAGAGATTACCGGTTTGGTTGTGTCTTCGGATGAACCCACTGAGAAAGGTTTGCAGACGTTTGTTAATGCCTCGGTGGAAACTGGGGACGATATCGATTGGAGATTTAACATGGGTGATGGCTATATCCGAGAGGTTAATGATCCTATGATAAACTATACATATTGTAAAGATGGAAATTATACCGTCAATGTCACTGCGAGCAATCCGGTGAACTCCTTGTCCCAGACCCTTCAAGTCCACGTGTATCTCTTACAAGTTTTTAAAATAGAGCCCTCTACTTGTATCCTGGAAAATGCAAATGTGACCCTAACTGCATATGTTACGGGAGACTATGAAAACTATATCTTCAACTGGACCGTTGGCAATGGTTCTTCAAGTGTCTCCATCTATGGTGGCCCATCAGTGTCGTATAACTTTTCAACAAGTGGAATATTCCCTCTTTCCCTCATTCTCTCAAGCCAAGTGAACAAAGCTTACTACTACACCAACATTTGCGTAGAACCAGAAATTGTCAATGTTACCTTATTACCAGCTCGGCAAAATGTGAGTCTGGGCAACGAGAGTTACTTTCAAGTGATTGTCTTCCCTCATTACCAGTATCGATACATATGGGATTTTGGGACTAATGGTTCTAAATATCCCGGTGGAACAGAAATCAGTTTCACTTACAAAGTTCCTGGTGTGTATCAAGTCACGGTGTCTGTGTTCAACAATGTTTCCTTCCACAATGGAACAGCCTTTGTAGACATCCAAGAACCAATTGGAACAATCAAGATTGAACACAATGGGACAGCTGTTCTTGAACTAGATCAGGTGTACCTATATACAGCTGTGGGAAGCGGGACAAAGGTTGGGCATCATTGGGATTTTGGAGATGGCATCACTGACGAAGGTCAGTCAGTCGCTCATGTATATAACTCCACGGGAAGCTTTGCCATCACCTTAAATAGCTTTAATGGCGTAAGTAGCAGCAGAACTCATATGAATGTCACAGTGAAGGCTAGGATACAGGGGCTGTCTATGAATGCCACCAGGACAATAGTTGCTTTAAATGGCTCAGTTACCTTCTACGCTTTCCTCCAGGTTGGGGAGGCTGTTCGATACTCCTGGATACTATGTGATCGATGCTCACCTATATTTTGTAATTCCACGATTTCATACACTTTCCGCTCTGTTGGAACGTTTAATGTCATAGTGACAGCTGAGAATGAACTTGGTTCCTTACAGGACAGTATTATTATTTATGTCTTGGAAATGATCGGAGGGCTTCAAATTCTGACAGGGGACTTGGTCGATGATTGCTGTTATCCGACCAACAGAAGTCTACCTCTACAGGCCACAGTAAAGGATGGGACCAACATCTCGTACACTTGGCTCATCATGAGGAATGACAGTGTTGTTGAGAGTGGTGCTGGGAAGACCTATCGGTTTACCAGTCTGCAGACGGAAACGTACACCATCGTCCTGAAAGCTGTCAATATGTTGGGAAATGCAAATACCAGCATAAGTGTAACGTTTGTGGAGAACATTGGCCAAGTTCAACTCTTTGCCTATCCTAACCCAGCTGCTGTTAACACCACGGTCAACATTAGTATGTGTCTGAGCAGTGGGTCTGGGGTTATGTACACTTGGTATCTGGAAAGCAGGATCACAGTTACAACTGAATCCTTTGTTCTCTATCATTTCCAAAGCCCTAATCCCAAGGAGGTGCTTGTAGTCGCCAACAACACATTAGACGTAGTCAACTCAACAATTACCATCTTTGTTCAAGAGCCAATTGAAGGATTGTCCATTATAAGTCCGCATCATAAAGGAGATTATGTATCCACAGGAACTGACCTGGAGCTTGTTGGTAATGTCCAACATGGCACAAATGTGTCTTGGACTTGGAATATTCCTGATGCTGAAGGAAAGAGGGCCTTTGCGTTTTTTAACAAATCTGGGTTCTCCGTAATTAGCCTCAATGCATCAAATGACGTGAGCTGGGAAATTGCCCATAAAAATATCACTGTGCAAGATAAAATAGTTGGTCTAAAGCTGCTGGTAAGCGAGATGGTGGTGGAGCCCGGCCAGATTGTCACCTTCAACGTCAGTTTGTCGGCTGGTACTTCTGTAAGCTATGAGTTGACGATAAATGGAGATTTCTCTATTTTACTTAACGGCAGCTGTTACACGCATGAATTCACAAAAATCGGTGGCTACCCTGTAACGGTGGTAGCGCATAACCAGGTGAGCGAAGAACGGGACACCGTGATGATCTCTGTGCTTGAAGCTATAAAGAATTTAAACATTCTAAACTGTTGTGAGGTCGCCATACCAGCCAAGATCGAGAAGAGCTTCAGAGCGGAGGTCAGCAATGGCTCGCTAGTTGCCTACACCTGGCAGTTTGATTTGCAGGGTCACGCTGCGACTAGCTTGGCAGGCAGAAATGTGACCTACACCCCGATGACTGTGGGCATTCTGAAAATCCACTTGAGTGCCTCAAATGCTTTGGGCAGTCTGAACATCTCAAAAGTTATAATAGTTCAAGAACTGATTGTTGGTGTGAGTTTGAAACCTGCTAATGCATTTGTCAATAGAAGTGTCACTTTTAATGCTGTTGTACAACCAAGCCCTCTGGATGTTAGGTTTGAGTGGACGTTCGGGGATAATACTCCTGCCTTGGTGACTTACACAGCAGCTGCCAATCATACTTACCAAACACCAGGGGACTTCCAGGTGAAGGTCAATGCCTCTAACCTAATCAGCTTTTGGATCACCGACATGACCGTTACCACGCGGATTCTGGAGTGTGAGGAACCAGAGGTGCAGCTGGAGCTGCCTACTCAAGTCATCATGAGGAGATCCCAAAAGAATTATATTGAGGCTAGGATCGATCTGCGTGAATGCATCAGCTATAAAACAGAACACCTATGGGAAATATTCAGAGCTCCTAGCTGCCTCCACTACCATAAGTCTGACGAAGTTCGTCTTCAAAATGTTGATATGAGCAGACCCCAGCTGGTGGTACCCAAGCTAGCTCTGGATATTGGAAACTATTGCTTTGTGTTCTCGGTGTCCTTCGGGGACACACCCCTGTCCAGAAGCAGTTTTGCCAATGTTACCATGATGCCGAGCAAATTGGTGCCCATTATTGATGGTGGATCGTATCGGGTTTGGTCAAGCAGTCGTGATTTAATATTGGATGGAAAAAAGTCTTATGACCCAAACCTAGAAGAAGATGGACAGACTGCCCTGATATATAAATGGTCTTGCACAGCATTTACAAAGGTGAGAGCATTGCTTTTCATAAGTGTGTGCCAACTTACTATGCCAATGGTTTTTGCTATAACACATTCATGGCAACAAATGGAATCTATAATAACCATTCGTAGTTACCACACAATACAATGGTATGAGATTTAGTAGGATACAAAGGTGTTTGAAGTTCAAAATAGTTCTTGCTTTAAGTGTACCCATAACCTTTACCAGATGAGGGCAGCCTTTTTGTGAGCCAATATTCTTGATAATGCAGCCTATACACCAAAAACCAGGGCCATCGCTGCAAAAAAATTTGTGTGTCACACATTGGATTGGTTATGTCACTGGGAACGAGTAACATCAATGATGAAATTTGTGAGGCAGCACAAGGGACTAGTGACCGTGTTGGTCCAGCCCACCAAATGTCTTTATCCGCTGTGTGTAGTTGTCAGTTTAAAACGGTACAGTGGTGGCATTTTAAAATTTCTTTAAAGAACTTTGTGGCATGTATAATGAAGGAACCCTGTGTGTCTGTGTTTGCATTCTAGAACCTTGAAAGTTTTACCTGCAGTTCAAAGGTCACTTCAGATCTGGGTGAATGGTGCATTCACAAGTCGAACCTGCAAGCGGATGTGGAGTACACGTTTTTTCTGACCGTCAGCAAACCTGGCAGGAACGCAGAATCCACCAATCAAACGGTCAGTGACTAATGATACACTGATACTTTCCATATTCTCCTTCAGCTAGTCCCTGTAAGCCAAACTTCCCCTGTAAAGGGGACAAGCAAAGGGCTGTATGTAACTTACAAAGGTTGTTGGAGTAGTTGTACACAGTAATCTACAGGGGAGTTTGCAAGTAAGATACGAGACATTGATTCTCGATATTATTCTTCAAGTACCCCCAATAGGTAATATAACCCATACCAGTGCATGGGGCTCATTATTCTGTATTACATGCTAATATCTTTTATCGTATAAAGGTTTCACATTTGCAGGGACTGTACAATGGTAATAAAAAATGATATATGATCACTCTACAAGGAATAGAAACACTGGTTTATTTTCTGATTACTGCACTGATCTCTGCTTAAGCATTATTATATAGGTGAAACGCGCCCTTCTTTTTGTTGCAGGTGTTAATAAAGAAGGGTAGTGTGCCTATCGTGTCGCTGAAGTGCGTATCGTGCAAAGCGCAATCCGTGTATGAAGTGAGTGCCAGCTCCTATATTTATCTGGAAGGATCCTGCACGAACTGTCACAATGAGGCCAGATCTGGGGTGAGATCATCATACCGCTTGCTTGTTATAACGATGACAGGGCATTTACCCAGAGCTTTATATAGCTTTTCTCTTTCCTACCATTGGGGGACACTGCGAGACATTGGGGGGGTAGGATTGTGCAATATTCATTCTAAATCATATATTAATATTTGAAGTGCTTAAATTCCATGTTTTAAGATTCAGATTAAGATTCTGTTGTTCAGCCCAAGCCTTGATTTACTTATTGGAATTAAGCAGCTTAGGTCTAAATAATAAACTTTGATCTGTAATTTTAACTCTGTGTCCTGCACCATAAACTTACAGAAAATATGGATTTAATTTTGGTTTCTTGTAACCTGAGTCTTGCTTGAAACCTGTTGTTCACTGAATGGGTTGGGGGTCATTCCTATTATTTATGTGAAATACTTCACTTTGGCCTGGCTCTTTTATTGCGGCATTATTGTTGTTGTTGTTGTAGTTTTAGTCACCAGCTTAGGCTCTCTTACTCCTGTGGAATCTAAAGGATCATGACGTTTCTGTATACTATCAAGTTATTTGGTCTATGTTTCTAGTTAAAGTCTTTTCTTGACAGAGGTGGACAGCTCAGAGCTTCAGCAACAAGACCTTGGTCCTCAACGCCAGCACCACAACCACCGGAGACCGCGAGATGAACCTGGTGCTCAGACAGGGAGTGTTAAAAGACGGAGAGGGGTACACATTTACTCTTCATGTCAGTGACCCTACCATGGAGGAAGAGGGGTTCGCTTCCATAGATCTGCTTCCCAACAGCCCACCTTCCGGAGGATCCTGTTCGATCCATCCCAATGGGACCATACAAGCTCTGACCACGCCAGTCCACTTTAATTGTACAGGTCAGCGCCGTATGAACCCAAAACACGATACACAGAACACAGTCACAAAATAGAAAACAAGTAGGCAAGAAAAAAATTGCAAATACCTACAGCAACCAATTAGAAGTTTGCTTTCATTTGTAGAATCCCTACATAAAAATAAATGATCTGGTTGCTACGGGTAACAGTACCTCTATCCTGGGCACCAGTTTTCATGAATGTTCCCTGATGTGTATGATTACATCCATAATATAAATAAAATATTCAAGTATATAGAAATAGAATGTTGTAGTACTCGTTCGCCTCTGGAGGAATCATGGAGGGTTTGAAAGAGCTGGAGATCTGATGAGCCTTATCGATTTATCATATCATCATCATCATCATCATTTATTTATATAGCGCCACTGATTCCGCAGCGCTGTACAGAGAACTCATTCACATCAGTCCCTGCCCCATTGGAGCTTACAGTCTAAATTCCCTAACACACACACAGACAGACAGACAGAGAGAGAGACTAGGGTCAATTTTGATAGCAGCCAATTAACCTACCAGTATGTTTTTGGAGTGTGGGAGGAAACCGGAGCACCCGGAGGAAACCCACGCAAACATGGGGAGAACATACAAACTCCACACAGCATAACATCATATGCTACAACACCCATGTTCAATGGAGAGGAGTGCCATGGCTCTCTCCATGTCTGAGAAATATTATTGTAGATCTTTCAGTACATGTGCCCAGTACATTTTGAAGGTCACTATGTGCAGAGTTTGTCTCTCTTTGTAGGGTGGAGGGACACCGAGGATGGGGTGTCCCTTGTGTTCATTCTGAGAGCTAAGCGATGCCGGCCTGGCCATTGCGATGACTTCTGGGTCTACAAAGGCATCCGGGCAGAGCACAGCACCTTCCTGCCTGTAGGCTACCACGGGTCCAACTCCTTGGTGGAACTTTCCATACTGGTGCAGGACCAGCAGGGGGCAGTGGCTGTGGCATTAAACCAGTAAGTGGATCAAGAAAGTAGATATTCATTCTTCATCTATTCATACGTGGGGATAGTTTGTAAAAGAGGAGGAATGGAAACTTTTGCCTTACCAGTAAATTTTTTTGCCTATTTAAAATAATTATGCTGGGTACGTTTTCACACCCTATATGTGAAATGGCCACAAGAGTGTGTTTGTTATATTTTATCAGGTGATTTCAGGCAGAAGTCCTTTTTCGCCTGTATTCTACAATGTTATTACTATTTTTTGTGTAATAGAATATGAAGTTAAAATGATCAAGAACACTTTCAGATTCCTCCACTTTGCAGACTGTCCCCCATAATGACATATTGATTTTGGGCAACGCTGCACCTGTTTCTTCATGTGATATTTCCTTGTATACAGCTCCCTGGTTATTGCCATGCCCGTCGTCCACAACGGCTTCCCTAGCCTTGCACATTGGTTACAGAACCTCACGGACACCGCCCTGCAGGGCTTGCTGAAGCAGGGGGACCCCCAGCATGTGGCAGAGTATTCTTTGGCTCTCATCACCGTTCTCAATGAGGTGAACAATCTGCTGTATTCCTCTCTCTTCATTGATCCAATAAAACCTTAAGATGACAGGTGTGTGCATCCCATGTGTATCACCTCTCACTGTACAAAGGGAACTGATGACAGATTCTGAGATTCCGAAGTTGCCATGGCTACCTGGGTTGTCATCATTAGTTCATGTCATTAAAGCCAGCTGAAAAAGCCGATCAACACATGTAGTATTATTATCATTATTATTTCAAACAGATAAATGTAATCGTTAAATACTATATTCTTCTTGGACATAAAATAGGTTTGTTTTGCCAAGCAGTCTTTGGGAATGCAACATGAATGGTGTAAAGCACGTTTATTGGTAACATGATATTCAAAAGAAAGGTCTCTGGCCACTCCATTGAAATTTACTTAAAACATCTTGGGTTAATTAAAATAAATGTTATAGCATTTGTTGGGCAACATGTGGCCCTCCGAGCCTTCACCTGCGGCCCCCAGCTCCTTCCTGCGTTATTATCCAATTTCTTACTTATGCTTCTAATTCTTGTTTAAAATGCCGGACGATATGTTATTTTGGATAGGTGTCTTGTTCTTTGATTAAATGTATTGTTCCAAATTATTACTGAGCTCTGTGGCCCTTTATGAAGGTTAGATTACTGTCCAAGTGGCCCCGGAAGTGTAATCTAGGTGCTGTCACTGCTTTACAGTTATAGTTTCGTAGCTGAGCCCTGTGCACAGTTAGACCTCACTTGAGAAAAGATCGGCTCACTGAAATTTAACAAATAATGTTTGCTTACACAAATAGTTACAAACTCAAGCACAGTATTTAGAGTACAAAGATTCACTAAACATACTTGAGCTCATTAGTGTCCTTTGGGGGGAATTCAATGCCCCCCGAAGTACCGCCGCGTTACAGATATTACCATTATTACGGTAATATTAACCCGGCTTTCTCTGAGCTGCGAGCAAAAAGTCGGAGTTAGAACTACCGTAATAACAGTAATTACGCGCACTATTACCGTAATAACGGTAATACTTTTAGCGTGGCTGTACTTTGGGGGGGAATTGAATTCCCCCTTAGTGTCTTATTTAAGTATTTTACTTGATTTTGGGCATTGGCTGACACCGCTCTGTCTCCTCTCAGTATGAACAGGTTAATAACACACACGAGGAGGCCAGCAAGTTGAACCTGGGTATTGTACGTCAGAAAATCACAGACGCCCTTATATCCCTGAAAGTGAACACCGTGGATGATATACGACAGATCACAGCCGTGCTTGCGCAGTGTACGGTAAGAAACAAGAGCCGCATGGCAAAGGGCATGCTGGGATTAAAGTGTACCCATTGCCTATGCACAGTGGAGGCAGCCGTTTTGTGTGGTGAATCAGTATTCAGGAGAATGAAGCCTGTCATTTCAGTATGTGAAAGCTAAAACGGAATAGCCCAAGGTCTGACTCATGTCTCACTCCTATTGATCGGTAGGGTGTGTTCTCCGACAAAATGGCCGCCACCTATATATGTTTACAGCATGGTACACATCCTGGTACGCTGTAAGGGAGTGGTGTAAATAGAGTGATTGGAATGTGGTGTTACTGCACATATTGCCACACTTTGACACTGTCATTTTCTCCAACATTAAAATATTGTAACCCATGTTAGAAGGGCCCTCCTTACTGTCTGTCTCAAAGTCTACACCTCGCCTTCCTCGTCAGCATTGTATGTACGTAGTCTGGTTTTTATGTAGTATTTGTTTCGTTTTTTTGATGATGACCAGAAGCGTATCTTCTCGTCTGTCTCAAGGTGGCCAGCAAAGAATTGGCCTGTACCTTTTGTCAGCGGAAAACTCTCAACAAACTGGAGGCCATGATGAACATTCTGCAGAACGAAACGACGCAAGGGATGATGACCCCAACTACCATCGCAGACAATATCCTGAATATCATGGGTGAGCCCTTACGGAGAGGAGACGTTCTTGTAGAACTTTACTGGTTGATGAAGTGGTTCTGGAGGTGTAGCCATATCGTCAGATATATCTGTGCTTGCTGGGCTAGTATTGATACTGGATTGAAATAATAACTGCAATAACTTTTTACTGCTTATAAATTGTGTATTTTTGTTTTTTTTTATGTTGGCCTTTATGGCTGTAGCTTCATTGGATGGGACTGAACATCAACTGAATCTCCAGAGCAGTTGTATCTCAAATTATCCCAATTACTTTACCAACGCTTTTGATTTTGTGATTAAACTTGCCCTGTGCATATATCCATGATCATTTCGGTCCCGATAGGCTTCCTGTGTACGGACCTTTACATTACTTATAAGCCAGGTTGAAGTGCAACCCCTTGTACCAAGCCGAGTTCTCATCACAAGGTCTCGGGTTAGTGGTAACCCATATAAAGGCGTCTTCTGCCTCTTGTCTCAAGGGCCAAGTGCCACGATTAAGCACAGACAGCGAAACGTGCGTATGCTCCTGCTGCCTGTCTGATTATAGGGGTCCTCTCATATATACTTCATTGCTCCAATAGATTCACAGTTAGATAGAGCTTACTAGGTATATAGCAAGACACGATTTGATCTTATACCAGCTATTAAATCCTGTAGGAATACATATTCTATTAGGGTAATTTACCTTTTTCTTGCGGCTATAGCATTAATCATGTATGGGATGTGAATTACATATCTACTAACCCAGGCTCAATTGTTTGCATATTAGGGTTATTAGAGTATCAGAATAATCCCCAAATCACATTATATACAGGGCTTTTGGCGTATCCAGCTAATTTTAAAGCCCACAGTTGTTTTATGGAGAATATAATTTTATACTTCGCTGATCTTCACAGCTGAATAAAAATTAAGTTTTAATTTATTTACTCATCTCTCTCTTTTTTTTTATATATATATATATATATATATATATATATATATATATATATATACATATATATATATATATATATCTCTACTATATAAATGCCTAGTGGCGTGTGTGAAAAAAAAAAACCAAGCTGCAGCGCCACCTGCTGGGCAGAGTTATACACTGACCTATATATTTCTTGAAGGAGAAGTGACAGTTGGGAGTGGTTGCCGGGGGTGACAGTGGGGCGTTTTTAACACCTTAAGTAGCTTGATGAAGGATGTGGCGATGAAGATGAAGGATGAGGTGATGGAGAAAAATGATGAGGTGGTGACATGTGGACAAAACCACGTTAAAAAAGGGCGCTTGCGTCGGGAAGTAACGCTCTTCCCCTGAGGAGGCCTGGGCTATAGCCCAAATGCATGACAACCTTTTTAACACCTTAAGTAGCTTGATTTGACTAGAATGCATGAGTATCATGCACGGGTTAACTTGTGTGTGTGTGTGTGTGTATATATATATATATATATATATATATATATATATATATATATATATATATATATATATATATATATATATATATATATATATAGAGAGAGAGAGAGAGAGAGCAATAGTGCACCTAATAAACTTTCTTTTTTTCTTGTTGCTCAATGGCCGAGTTGCCAGATCTATGTCCATAATGGCCACACACATTTGTGGTGAAATCTGAAGTAGGCACAGTTTGTACGGTCGGATAATGACTGCAGACATACTGCTGTTATCTCCTGTCTGGATCTTCAGACGTTGACCGGAACCAGTGGTTCCATACATACTGTTTTAGAAGACTTAATGTCCGCATGTATGGACACCTTAAGTCTCCTCTACCCACTGCTGATCCATTGTGCATGAATATTTTCTTCCACAGTGGTACACTGAGGCACCTTACCCACTGGTGTCTTAAATCCGCATGTAGTCATAGAGGAGCATTATTATTATTATTATTATTATTAATTTTTATTTATAAGGCGCCACAAGGCGTCCGCAGCGCTGTACAGAGACAAACAAATTACAATACAATGGGAGACAGCACAGAACAGTAAGCACAGCAACTCAGTAAGCTCAATGCACAGCTAGAGAGGGCGGGGAAGGGGGAGGTAGGATCCGCAAATGACAGGGCCCAAGAAGGAGGGCGCGGAAGACAGGGAGACCCCCAGTGGGGAAGAGGGAGCGAGAGTGGACATGGAGTGAAGCCTCGAGGAGGAGGGCTAAGTAGCTGGAGAGCAGAGTTAGAAGTGGTGGAAACAGGAGGAGAGATGGCATGTATTGGCCGCAATGACCCAATACCCACATACGAAAAGTTTTTTATTATCGTTTTCTTAGATCTTGGCAAACGTATCCTTATAGAATCTTTGCTTATATGTACTATAATAATAGTACAGTACATATTTTAAAACACTGGTTGTCTCATTGCCACATAATTTCATATATCTAATTTTTATCTCCAAACCACTGTCCCCATTTTTTCCGATTGTGCTAGAATCAATTTACATAGTCAGTCGACCATTGTAATTGCTCCATTTTAACGTACTGGGTATTTCTAAGAATTAGCGCCCAGGTTGCTAAGCAACAGCACTGAAACTGCAGATATTCGTTTATTGGTTGAAAAAATAATCACGCATCGCACATAAAATAATTTTTTCTGTTGTAGATCAAAGTTGTGTTTTTTCCTCCATAAAGTTTGGTCATTTTTTAAATAAAATAAAATGTAATTTCATTTGTCTAATCAAGCTTGTGAGTGAACATTTTTTTTTTGCTTAAATGAGACTGGAAGAGCAATAAATATTCCAGAGAAACCTTTTCCTGCTGCAGCTATTGAACCGTGCTAATTACACAGGAGGAATTATATACAGAGCATTAATTATGTCATTGGGCTTAAACACGAGGCTGGGTAAGAAAGAGTTCATGGTGAATTATGAGTTCTCTCCTTGTGGAGGGTGGGAGGGGGGATTTATAGTGACAACATTGTAAAGGGCTTCTAGAGATATAGGGAAGATCTATCATTTGTCAGATATTTAATTGTGTGAACTAAAGCCAACCTATGATTCAGAATTTGACATCAGGCTCGGCCAGACCATATGTGCGCTCGATAAATTTGTACAGATGTTGGTCACTATATATTCAGAAAGTTGTCTCTTGGCTGAGTTTATACTCTAGTCTATAGACATATATTTGCATTGTACTTATTACATCCTATGATCTTCCTCCCTTCTCTCCCTCTTCCTCCCGATCCCTTCTCTCCCTCTTCCTCCCCGATCCCTTCTCTCCCTCTTCCTCCCCGATCCCTTCTCTTCCCCCTTCTCTCCCCGATCCCTTCTCTCCCTCTTCTCTCCCCGATCCCTTCTCTCCCTCTTCTCTCCCCCTTCTCTCCCCGATCCCTTCTCTCCCTCTTCTCTCCCCCTTCTCTCCCCGATCCCTTCTCTCCCTCTTCTCTCCCCGATCCCTTCTCTCCCTCTTCCTCCCCGATCCCTTCTCTCCCTCTTCCTCCCCGATCCCTTCTCTCCCTCTTCCTCCCCGATCCCTTCTCTCCCTCTTCCTCCCCGATCCCTTCTCTCCCTCTTCTCTCCCCGATCCCTTCTCTCCCTCTTCTCTCCCCGATCCCTTCTCTCCCTCTTCTCTCCCCGATCCCTTCTCTCCCTCTTCTCTCCCCGATCCCTTCTCTCCCTCTTCTCTTCCCCCTTCTCTCCCCGATCCCTTCTCTCCCCGATCCCTTCTCTCCCCGATCCCTTCTCTCCCCGATCCCTTCTCTCCCCGATCCCTTCTCTCCCCGATCCCTTCTCTCCCCGATCCCTTCTCTCCCCGATCCCTTCTCTCCCCGATCCCTTCTCTCCCCGATCCCTTCTCTCCCCGATCCCTTCTCTCCCCGATCCCTTCTCTCCCCGATCCCTTCTCTCCCTCTTCTCTCCCCGATCCCTTCTCTCCCTCTTCTCTCCCCGATCCCTTCTCTCCCCGATCCCTTCTCTCCCTCTTCTCTCCCCGATCCCTTCTCTCCCTCTTCTCTCCCCGATCCCTTCTCTCCCTCTTCTCTCCCCGATCCCTTCTCTCCCTCTTCTCTCCCCGATCCCTTCTCTCCCTCTTCTCTCCCCGATCCCTTCTCTCCCTCTTCTCTCCCCGATCCCTTCTCTCCCTCTTCTCTCCCCGATCCCTTCTCTCCCTCTTCTCTCCCCGATCCCTTCTCTCCCTCTTCCTCCCCGATCCCTTCTCTCCCCGATCCCTTCTCTCCCCGATCCCTTCTCTCCCCGATCCCTTCTCTCCCCCTTCTCTCCCCGATCCCTTCTCTCCCTCTTCTCTCCCCGATCCCTTCTCTCCCTCTTCTCTCCCCGATCCCTTCTCTCCCTCTTCTCTCCCCGATCCCTTCTCTCCCTCTTCTCTCCCCGATCCCTTCTCTCCCTCTTCTCTCCCCGATCCCTTCTCTCCCTCTTCCTCACCGATCCCTTCTCTCCCTCTCCCTCCGCGACCCCTTCTCTCACTCTCCCTCTCCCTCCGCGACCCCTTCTCTCACTCTCCCTCTCCCTCCGCGACCCCTTCCCTCACTCTCCCTCCCCCTCCGCGACCCCTTCTCTCGCTTTCCCTCTCCCTCCCCATCCGCGACCCCTTCTCTCGCTTTCCCTCTCCCTCCCCCTCCGCGACCCCTTCTCTCGCTCTCCCTCTCCCTCTGCGACCCCTTCTCTAGCTTCCCTCCATACACTAATAAGTAAGATATACATATTTATGTTAGAATAAATGGAGAAGTGGGCAGTGCTTTGAACCAAGTTCACATCTTGCTTTCAGAATCAGGACTCAAGAAGTACAGAAAGCCATGTGGGCTAATGCCTCCACATTCAGTATGTGAATGTAAATTTGCCCTGTGCACTTATGAAGGATTTGCTCATTTGTGTTGGTTTGTCTTCTAGTTATAGGGGGCCACCTGAATCAGCCATGTTTGACTGACTTCTTATTACATGTTCAACCCTTCATAAAGAGGAAGTCAAAATAGGCTACACATTTCCAGCACCTCTGTGTTCCTCTTGAATTGCCATTTTTGTTTTTGGATAAGTCATGCTGTTGATATTTATTTATTTACTTTTGTAAAGATTATTGCTATAATCCCGTTTCCATTACAGGAGATGTCATCTACCTTGTAAATACCAAATCCTCTGTTCACAGAGGAGGGAAGCTGTGTGATGGCGTCAACACTGTAATCGTGGCCTCCGAGGCTTACAACCTCTCCTCCGACCTCATGCGGATTATGATGAAATCCAGGGTGCTGAATGAGGAACCCTTGACCCTGCAGGGGGGAGAGATCCTGGCCCAGGGCAAGCGATCGGATCCTCTCAACCTGCTCTGCTACAGTAATAGGACAGGCTGCCAGTTCTTCATCCCACAAGGGTTTAACAGCACTTTCCCAGACCTAACAGACATCATTCAGGTCATGTTCCAAGTAGACTCCAATCCGTACCCCTTCGGCTTCATCAACAACTACACTGTGTCCACCAAAGTAGCTTCCATGGAGTTCCAGACTAGTAATGGGAGCCAGATCCCCGTTGAGAGCTTGGATTCCGAGAAGGCCATCACGGTCAGTGTCGCCAACAGCACCGGCGTCGGTAACATCACGGCGGGTGTGGCTTCCATCGAGAGCCTACGTTCGGTGAAAGTGATGGTCAAAGCAGAGAGCAGTAACGAGAACGCGGGCCTCCATATACAGCTCACTTATAAGGTGCAGGATGGTGAGTGAGTGACTTTATTCTGTGCATTTCATTTTAAGAACAGAAATAAGAAGACGGCTTCTTGTACATAAGAGCCATCAGTTTAAATGACGACTAATTTCCATAGTTTCAATTGTCATACATACAGTTAAAATGCATAGCTCGCTCTAACCCTGGCTTTCCACTGCAGCTTTGTTAAAGATGTAAGTTTAAATTTTTCTCTGCTCTATTATAAAAAGCAGTAGCCTCCCCCCCAAAGCTCTTAAACAATGTAGAAAGAGATCAGACAAAAAAGTTGAAATGTTAAAGCACAGCATGTCAGTAATTTAATAGACAAGGTCACTGTTTATGTATTAACCTTTCTATTATGTCTGAGAATGTAAGCCAAAATGAATAAATATATTTAATATAAACATCAGTTATTTGAAGTATATTATATCATTTAAAAAATACACATGATTCATCATCACTGTCTAATAGCAACATTGCTTTCTTTTAAACAGGCTACATTTAATTAATTGTATGTACAGCATTTGCATTTTGCTTTTGTTACTGCTGTAGCCAGTTTTGTTGCCATTTGGGATGACTGTTACTGGCTAATTGTAGATGAAATGCTAAATGTTATGGATTGGATTTGGACTTTATTCATTTAGTATAAGTTGTGGGCAACTCTTGCCGTTACATATAGCTTACATTAAATTTTGTTGTCAGCCACAACTGTAAACTGAAGGCGCCCTACTGTAATGGAGTAAAAACCATTCTTTATTATCATATCATTGAGCACCCACAGTTCCGAATATCCATGCTCGCAGATTTCTAAATATTTACATGCACAAATCCCCTCTGCGCTAATGGGCTAGATCACCGGCTTGCAGAATGGTCGTGCATGATTTTTGCAAATTGTAGCCTCTTCATTTACTCTGTAAACTAGTGCGGCCTTGGTGTAAGTCTTCTCCTGTAATTGTGAGACAGCAGATATGTGGTTGTTGTGTATGTGTTTGTTGAGCTCCTTCTTAGTGAAAAGGATTGTCCCTGTTTCTGTTCAGCCCGGTACACAAGCGACGAACGGGATCCATACATCTCTGTTTACCTACATGAAACCGGTCACCCCAACGAGTTCAACTACAGCGACATGAAGCAGGTCAAGGCAGACGCTTTCTCAGGAGATGACCACAAGTTGTACACGTTCTTCATCCCTCCCACGTAAGAGAACAACAGAGAAAGGGGTAGATGTGGTGGGCTCAGGTTCATATCTGACCTTTTGACTAAAGTGCATCCATCTTCTACACACAGTGGGAGGCAGCCATTTTGTTGGCTGTACCTATACACATGGGAATGCAGCCTATCAATTTCTTAGGAACCAGTGCTATCACTGACCCACGGGGATGACGGTAGACATTTTGTGCCTACATTCAGATTCATGAGACGGGATTCATGGATATCACTGTGGCAATTTGTGAGACACATATTGGAGGGGCAGCCATTTTGTGGGTTGGGCCAACCTTCAAATTCAGCCAACCAATTCACAAGGAACAAGAGGTATCTCTGATAGGCCGTAGTTTTCATGAACAAAATGGTTACTTCTACTGTGGTTGAACTTTAATTGGACAATCAATATGGTAATATAACCATTGCCTGTATCATGATTGCCAACTCTCCTGAAAGTTCCGGAAGACTCCAGAATTCTGGGTTGGTCTCTCGGACTCGCAGGAGAGCCGGCTATTCTCCCACATTCTGCCTACTTCCTATTGCAGTGGGCTGGATGGGGGGCCTCCATGATGCTATTTGGACCCCCTCCTGATATAATGCAATTGGGTGATTACATGGCGGGGAGTGGCCAAATTATGAGATTCACTGCGCCCCACCCCCCTTTTTACTCACACTTCACCTCTCCTCTGGGAGGTCAGCAAGTATGACGTACATCACACTGTAATGTCTAGCGATTCTTAATTAACTAAATGGTTATTTCAGTTGGCGCAGTCATTGGTACAGTTGGTATTTCAGGCAAAAATAGAACAATAGAATTAAAAAGTGTTCTAGCAAGTTCGATTCTGGATGAATTGTTCAAGAAATTGTTGAATGAACTTCAAACATAAACCTTAGTGACTCCAAATATCGTAGCCTTTTATCTATACATTGTGCTAGAGGGATGTCTGTTTTGTATTCCTGGTCTGCATTTATTGCACTTTTCCACAATTTGGTACAGTACTTCAGTATTAGAGGTTCGCTTCTTGTACAGAAACTTGGTTAATTAAAGCGTTCATGGATTTATGGATTATAAGCATCTATTGTGCACATATAGGGACTTCTGACATAAGTCCCTATGCCTGCCATGTGTTGCGTGAAATTTAACTGCGCATGAAACGGACTTTATGCCAATGAACATAATTGTGTGTAATTCTTATCTGGACTCAAATGACCCTAACAAGGGTGATTGTTCCAGTGGTGGGGCGAGCACGGGAGAAATCTCGGATAAGGGATTGAGATGTGGTTACCAGAGGTGAGGACAGGCGATGGTCATTGGCCAACCAGAGGGGGCGGGTGGGAGTATGTATAGAGATGTAGGGCGCAGTGAAGTTGGAGGGGATATTGTACATGAGGATGAGTTTGAAGAGGATTCTGTAGAGGAAGGAGAGCCAGTGTAAGAGAGGGGAGCCAGATAAGACTAGCTGCAGCATTAAGTATAGATGGAAGAGGAGCGAGATGGGAGTGGGGGAGGCCAGAAAGAAGAAGGTTGCAGTAGTTGAGTAGGAATGCAAGGATCTCCCCTTGACTGCGGTCACTGACCATAAGGACTCCATCTTGAATCCCAGGAACCAAACCTGTTTGATTGTTTTGAGATTCAAGATCAGACAAAACGATCCATCCGGTTTTAGGACAAGAAAGAGTTTGGAGTAAAACCTTCTCAAGAGAGAGATTTGGGAAACAGGGACGATCGCTCCTGGATAGCTTCCTTGAAAGCTACTCTTCTTAGACTGCAAACATCTGTAGTTGATGACAGCGAGAAAACAGGAAATAAATACAGCGTTACAGCCTATATTGTTCCTATACTAATGCTACCAGATGAGGGAACATAGCAGAAGAGCAACAACCTGTTCTGGAACAGGGAAGAATTAAAGTGCCCTAGCTCCAAGCCCAACTACTATACTCCATGGTCGCAGTTTCCCCCAATGGTAGGAAAGTGTAACTACATTTAAAGGAATAAAAAAGTTTTTTTTAAAAAAAATACAGATTCAGATTCCTTCAACTTTATAAAATATCCCCCTAAATGATAAGTAGTCATAAATCTGTAACTTTGCCTGCTGTTCTATAATACATAAATCGGTGTAATTTAATAGGAAACTACAGAATGGTTTATTTGTTAATGTGGCGATGTCTATATAAAAACCAATGTACTTGTTCTGCTAGGGATGGAAACCTGACCAGGCTCTACTACCTGAACATCACCAACCACTACAAGTGGTCAGCTGTGGATGTGACGGTGGGACTGTACACCTCCCTGTGCCAGTACTTCGATGGTAATGAGATGAGGTGGAAGACAGAAGGTGTTGTGCCCCTGGAGGACACCCGACCAGACAAGGCTGTGTGTTTAACCCAACATCTCACTGCATTTGGCGCCAGTCTGTTTGTCCCGCCTCACTCGGTCAACTTTATCCATCCTGTAAGTAAGACCTGTCATGGAATGTCCAATCGGATGGGTGGGATTTTGTTTGCTGGCAGGCAGTGAGCATGTAGGCTGGTCGCTGGTTGCTTGAGAAATGGACAGCATGCAGTAATACATGCTGGTCACTGGTTGCTTGAGAAATGGACAGCAGGCAGTAATATATGCTGGTTACTAGAGAAATGGTTAACAGGCAGTAATAATATACGCTGGTCATTGGTTACTAGAGAAATGGACAGCAGGCAGTAATAATAAATGCTGGTTACTAGAGAAATGGTCAACAGGCAGTGATCATATATGCTGGTCGCTGGATGCTAGAGAAATGGGCAGCAGGCAGTAATATATGCTGGTTGCTGGATGCCTGAGAAATGGTCAGCAGGCAGTAATAATACATGCTAGTCTTTGGTTGCTAGAGAAGTAGTCAGCAGGCAGTGATAATATATGCTGGTTGCTACAGAAGTGGTCAGCAGGCAGTAATAATATATGCTGGTCACTAGTTGCAAGAGAAATGGACAGCAGGCAGTAATAATATATGCTGGTTACTAGTTGCAAGAGAAATGGACAGCAGGCAGTAATAATATATGCTGGTTACTACAGAAGTGGTCAGCAGGCAGTAATAATATATGCTGGTTACTAGTTGCAAGAGAAATGGACAGCAGGCAGTAATAATATATGCTGGTTACTAGAGCAATGGTCAGCAGATAGTAATAATATATGCTGGTCACTGGTTACTAGAGAAGCGGTCAGCAGGCAGTGATAATATATGATGGTTACTAGAGAAGTAGTCAGCAGGCAGTGATAATATATGCTGGTTGCTACAGAAGTGGTCAGCAGGCAGTAATAATATATGATAGTCACTGGTTACTAGAGAAGTGGTCAGAAGGCAGTGATAATATATGATAGTCACTGGTTACTAGAGAAGCGGTCAGTAGGCAGTGATAATATATAATAGTCACTGGTTACTAGAGAAGTGGTCAGCAGGCAGTGATAATATATGATAGTCACTGGTTACTAGAGAAGTGGTCAGCAGGCAGTGATAATATATGATAGTCACTGGTTACTAGAGAAGTGGTCAGCAGGCAGTGATAATATATGATGGTTACTAGAGAAGTGGTCAGCAGGCAGTGATAATATATGATGGTTACTAGAGAAGTGGTCAGCATGCAGTGATAATATATGATAGTCACTGGTTACTAGAGAAGTGGTCAGCAGGCAGTAATAATATATGATGGTTACTAGAGAAGCGGTCAGTAGGCAGTGATAATATATGATGGTTACTAGAGAAGTGGTCAGCAGGCAGTGATAATATATGATGGTTACTAGAGAAGTGGTCAGCAGGCAGTGATAATATATGATGGTTACTAGAGAAGTGGTCAGCATGCAGTGATAATATATGATAGTCACTGGTTACTAGAGAAGTGGTCAGCAGGCAGTAATAATATATGATGGTTACTAGAGAAGCGGTCAGTAGGCAGTGATAATATATGATGGTTACTAGAGAAGTGGTCAGCAGGCAGTGATAATATATGATGGTTACTAGAGAAGTGGTCAGCATGCAGTGATAATATATGATAGTCACTGGTTACTAGAGAAGTGGTCAGCAGGCAGTGATAATATATGATAGTCACTGGTTACTAGAGAAGTGGTCAGCAGGCAGTGATAATATATGATGGTTACTAGAGAAGTGGTCAGCAGGCAGTGATAATATATGATAGTCACTGGTTACTAGAGAAGTGGTCAGCAGGCAGTGATAATATATGATGGTTACTAGAGAAGTGGTCAGCAGGCAGTGATAATATATGATGGTTACTAGAGAAGTGGTCAGCATGCAGTGATAATATATGATAGTCACTGGTTACTAGAGAAGTGGTCAGCAGGCAGTGATAATATATGATGGTTACTAGAGAAGTAGTCAGCATGCAGTGATAATATATGATAGTCACTGGTTACTAGAGAAGTGGTCAGCAGGCAGTGATAATATATGATAGTCACTGGTTACTAGAGAAGTGGTCAGCAGGCAGTGATAATATATGATGGTTACTAGAGAAGTGGTCAGCAGGCAGTGATAATATATGATAGTCACTGGTTACTAGAGAAATGGTCAGCAGGCAGTGATAATATATGATGGTTACTAGAGAAGTGGTCAGCAGGCAGTGATAATATATGATGGTTACTAGAGAAGTGGTCAGTAGGCAGTGATAATATATGATAGTCACTGGTTACTAGAGAAGTGGTCAGCAGGCAGTGATAATATATGATGGTTACTAGAGAAGCGGTCAGCAGACAGTGATAATATATGATAGTCACTGGTTACTAGAGAAGTGGTCAGCAGGCAGTGATAATATATGATGGTTACTAGAGAAGCGGTCAGCAGGCAGTGATAATATATGATGGTTACTAGAGAAGCGGTCAGCAGGCAGTGATCATATATGATGGTTACTAGAGAAGCGGTCAGCAGGCAGTGATAATATATGATGGTTACTAGAGAAGTGGTCAGCAGGCAGTGATAATATATGATGGTTACTAGAGAAGTGGTCAGTAGGCAGTGATAATATATGATAGTCACTGGTTACTAGAGAAGTGGTCAGCAGGCAGTGATAATATATGATGGTTACTAGAGAAGCGGTCAGCAGACAGTGATAATATATGATAGTCACTGGTTACTAGAGAAGTGGTCAGCAGGCAGTGATAATATATGATGGTTACTAGAGAAGCGGTCAGCAGGCAGTGATAATATATGATGGTTACTAGAGAAGCGGTCAGCAGGCAGTGATCATATATGATGGTTACTAGAGAAGCGGTCAGCAGGCAGTGATAATATATGATGGTTACTAGAGAAGTGGTCAGCAGGCAGTGATAATATATGATGGTTACTAGAGAAGTGGTCAGCAGGCAGTGATAATATATGATAGTCACTGGTTACTAGAGAAATGGTCAGCAGGCAGTGATAATATATGATGGTTACTAGAGAAATGGTCAGCAGGCAGTGATAATATATGATGGTTACTAGAGAAGTGGTCAGCAGGCAGTGATAATACTGGTTGGCTCAGTACATGCTGGTCACTGTTTCTAGCAGAAAGTAACGTTATCCTTCCATCTTTGCAGCCTCCTCCACCTGGTATTAACTACATTGTGCTGCTAACCTGCGCCGTGTGCTTCGCCACCTACTCTGTGGCCACCATTATCGTCCACAAACTAGACCTGCTGGACGTGAATAAGGCTGGAGTTATTCCATTCTGTGGGAAGGCCGCATTCTTTAAGTATGAGGTCCTGGTGAAGACAGGATGGGGTCGCGGATCTGGTGAGTGTGAGATGTATCCTCGGCTAATGGTATGTTTTATTCACTGTGCTAATGACGAGGAAACTATTCTAGATGTCCTGTTCTCGCTCCCCGTTATCAGGTACCACAGCCCATGTAGGGATCAGTCTGTATGGCGTGGACAATAAAAGTGGCCACAGGCACCTAGATGGTGAAAATACGTTCCACAGAAATAGCGTGGACATCTTCCAGATTGCAACCGAGAAGAGCTTGGGGAACGTGTGGAAAATCCGTCTGTGGCACGATAACAAAGGTAGAGGGACTGGAAAGTGTACCCGCTGGAGGATTATAAACGTGCCGATTGTGAAAACAAGCTTTAATCAGGAATATATATCTATTATTGACTCACTTGTTGTTTATAATCTACACATGCTATGTATTATATAACCTGTAATTCGCTCTGGAGATCTGGAGAACAAGGTTCCCAGGTCCCCACGAGCATTCGGAGATCTGCCTAAAGAACATGTAACCAAACACTGCCATCTGCTGGCAGAAGTGGAAACTATGTTTTAATTGAGGCCTGTGATGATTATCTGGAAGTGTCCTTGTCTTCTAGATATAATGAGAGATTGGCTGGGTTCAATTCCCGCATCGAGTTCCAAAAATTATATATTGCTCCTTTGCTTTGAGAAAGGGAAACTTTGCCCGATAACTTTGCTGTAGAGTTCTGTGTAAACTTTCATTTATATGGCTTAGATCTAACACAGACGTAATCTGAAACATGGCAGTGAACTGAGTTCTCCTGATCTTGAAATGTTATGTCCTTGTTTGCGTCAGGTCTCAGCCCGTCTTGGTACGTCCAGCACGTCATCATCCGAGACCTGCAGAGCGGTAAGAGTTACTTCTTCCTGGTCAATGACTGGCTGTCTGTGGGGCAGGAGGACAGTGGCCGTCGGGTGGAGAAGGAAATCTTCGCTGCTAGTGAGTTTTATTGACTTTATTTCTCAACTTTCCGGCTTCCTGTGTCCTAGTCTCTGGGTACATAGACCTGTTCTCCCTCTTCTCCTCAAGGTGAAACGGAGCTGAGGAGATTCTCCCGTATCTTCATGGCAGAGCTTCAGAGAGGGATCTCTGAGAAACATGTCTGGCTCTCCATGTGGGACCGACCCCCTCGTAGCCGCTTCACCCGTGTCCAGAGGGCCACCTGCTGTGCCCTTCTCATATTCCTCTTCCTCTGCGCCAATGCCGTGTGGTACGGTGTTGTGGGAGATAGGAATTATGGGTGAGTGCGTTTACGCTTCTCTGTACCTCATAAATGGCTTTATTCGTTCTTTTGTTTTTATTTTATGATATAAAAAAATTAAAAAGTCAGGCAAATCCTAGGCCCACACTACTTCCTGGAAGGGGTTAACTATGTTTTGGAGAAGCTTACTTATTTTTTTATCTCTGAAAGTATACCCATTACCGACACACGGTGGAGGCAGCCATTTTGTGTGTGAAACTTGTCTTCATGAGAGTGCAGCTTATCAGCTGGCTAGTGACATCACCGAGGCAGGCTGTATTGGTGCCTCAGTGATGTCTCTAGTTCATAGACTACACTATTATGAATATAGGTTCAGGTCACAAAATGGCTGCCTCCACTGTGCACAGGGTATCTGGTACACTTTAAATTGCTGGACCTCCAGAGGGTCTCTAACTTTGTGGTGGTTAATAATAATAATAATAATAATAATAATAATAATAAGTACAATAAGCACAATAAGCATTTCCTCTCCTCCAGGGGTGGAGCGGTGTCGCACGTGGTTCCTCTCAGCGTGGACTCGGTGGCTGTAGGACTGGTGACCAGTGTCTTGGTGTATCCCGTCTACCTGTTCATTCTCTTCCTGTTCAGACGTGCTCGCAGCAAGGTGATACAACGGGGTTGAGTGGACGTGGTCTCACCTCTCCGTCTCTCTCATGGGTATGACAATGCAGTCTCTAACTGTGTTATTGTTCTTCCCGCAGACCTGTGTCAGACCCTCCCTCACGTACTTTGACCAGCACTCTTTGGAGATTGACAATTACTTGGACACTATGATGATGGAGAGTTCTTTCATGACATACACAGGAATCCATGGAGAGGTGAGGAAGTAATAGCTGTCCAAGTAGAGGCCTGAAATCACTGAGGATATTTATGTTTGCTTAAAATATTTTAAGACCACTTCTCTTAAAGCTGAAAATACAAGGTAATCGAAAATGAAAAGCATTTTGTAACATTCACTTTTGTATACATAGGAATTATCATTCTTCAAGAGGAAGTTGTTGTTGTAAAATAATTATCAGTCATTGTACAAGCCGCCTGTTAAATGTACTTTATAGCTGGTTTCAAACAATGAGCATTAGTAAATTTTCGTGCTGGCGCAGGAATGACATAGATAAGGACGCAGTGGCGGATCCAGGGAGGGCGATCGGGGCGATCGCCCCCCCTAGCAGGGGCTTCCTGCCGGCGGCTGCACACTGTGCAGGTCCTTTCAGCAGTGACAGTGTGCTGCCCGGCTGCTCTGATTGTGTTTTAAACACAATCAGAGCAGCGGGGCAGCACACTGTCACTGCCGAGCGGACCTGCACATACTGTGCAGCCGCAAGCAGCCTTAGAAATTAGAAAGGGGGCGGGGCCTAAATCCCCCCCCCCCCCCCTAAAATCGCCCGGGGTATAGCAATAGTCTGGATCCGCCCCTGTAAGGACGGGTGTGTTTGCTGTGATTCAAATGGTTTCTAATGGAAACAATATGTAATAGGAGAAGTACGAAGAGACTAGATACACTCTATCAGAGTGTATCTAGCCAAATATTCATGACAAGTTATTCTGCTATATAAGTCACCACTTGGGTCTAAGCTCTTTAAAAATATATTTTTGCCGGTGGTGTCAGCCTTTGCTATAATGCCATTAAGGCATGGACAATTAGAGTCTTATAATAGTCAGTGACAGTGTTTGTGTTTTTTTCTACAGGCATTTTTGGACCAAACCAAAACAGAAATACCTGTGGATGACACAAAGAGGTGAGTGGTAGAGACAGGAGTGTTACACACAATTTCATTATATATGAATATTTTTATTTCTCTGTCTCACGTGGGTAATACTCTGTAAAGCTTATGCCGCGGTTGCAAATCTCTCTGTTCCGTTTTATTTGTCTGCGTTTGACCTGTGATTTGAATAAACTGGTTGATTAAAAAAACGAATCATTCAAAAATAAATATAACATCGTTGATGCATCAGTGTTTGATCACTGAGGTTAGAGAGCGTCTTGAGACATTGTGCCATTCTGTCTCTGTGCAGCTTCATCCAGTGGAACGCCAACGAGGGGGTGCTTAGTTGGCCTGACCTCCTCAGTGACCCTTCCATAATGGGAAACACCATTCAAAAGCTGGAGAGGCACCGGACCAGCCGGCACGGCTTAGATGCAAGCTCTCACCCCAGCGAGGACGACAGTGTGGTGCTAGGGCTCCCCCAGTCCTTGCCCCGCCAAGTCTTGGCATCAGGTAAGGGCACAAGGGTGGAAATGATATCTGTATAACCGTCTTAAAGAAGCAGCCAATAGACTATTCTGGCTCTAGATTGTATTAAAGTACTACTGTGATGGCATAATTTAATTCCATGGTATCTAGAAACGGCTTTGACATATTTCCTGCTATGTACTCTGCTTGTACAGCTCAACAACGTAATGCCGAGCTAAAGTGGTCTGTCTATTTATTTATGGTCAATAGGCTGCGATGATTGAAATTTATCTTAAGTAATCATTCCTGATCTTTTGTACAGATGGAGTCAGCAGCATGTCTCTTCCCCTGGACCTCAGGAGGATCTCCCAGACGGAGACAGATCTCCTGTCAGACTTGTAAGTAGACACAAGTAGGACCTACAGGCTGGATGAAGATGCTGCATGACACATCATCTGTGCGTGGTCTGTTCCTCTGTTCATATATTAGATACGTCCGGCTGCCATTTCTACTGACATGTACAGATAAAGCAGAGTTTATCGCAGCTCACGGCAGAAAGTTTTTTGGTTTTGCAATGAAATTAAAAATCCTAAGGTGTTCACACCTACACTAATTCAGAGATCAGTCAGGAGACAGCACATACTCTTCACATAAACCTTACCTATATTTCTAATTCGGGGATCAGTCAGGAGACAGCACATACTCTTCACATAAACCTTACCTATAGTTCACCATTCGGTGTTATAAACTACACTAAACAAAAACACTTCATTCCTGTCCACCAGACTTTGTCAAAGGGGAAGATAATTGTATGACAGGCGCTATATAGAGCTTAGAGGGCAGGCTTCTGAGAGACGGCTCTGAAAGAAGTTTCTATATTAGTAATTAAAGTGTACCTAGCTGCTACGTGTAGTGCACAGTGATGTCACTAGTCCTCCATGTACAATGTTTTTGATATAACTATAATGATCCATTTTGTTTTGCTGTATAGCACTAATCCATTGTGTGATAAGCACAACACCTGGGGCAAATGTATTAATGTCCGGATTCTTCAACTCCGGCCGCTTTAAATTTAATCGCCGAAGACGCTGAACACGCCGGAGTTGAAGAATCCGGACATTAATACATTTACCCCCAGGTGTCTGAAAAGCTTATCTTCATTGTGAAAAAAATATTTTGCTTTTTTTTTCTTGCGCAAGGTTAATTTTGTGGACTAATTTAACAGGTCGAACCCTTTTGGAGATAAAACGGAAACCATAATGTTGGATAAATTGAATGAGAAAGGGCAGACGCTAACCGGACCTGTCAGGGAAGTGAGCAGATCCGTCAAGTCAACCAGGACAGGTGACTAAGTACCACAGATCAACCCCTTTACGTCTGGTGGTAGTTCGTGCCTCAATGACCAGAACAGTTGTTACATTTTGTGCTGTGTTGGCTTTGCCTGGAATAACTGTTTTATTTTTAAGTCTCGTGTAAGCAAAGGTAATATTGTTGTTTTTTTCCAGAAGAGATGAGGATTTCATTTGTTAGTATTATGGGTTCAACTATATTTACATTTTGTGGGCATTACATAGGAAAACACCTCATGAATTTTTTCCAAGTAGTAGAACACCCGCCCAACCCCCCCACGTCCCTCCCCCCTCCCAAATCACAAATAAGACTAGGGCCTGGGGCAAGGTTGTGATTTTCCATTTATTTAATTATTTCACTTACCTGGAGGAATCCAACAGGAATCTCCCCTTTTTCAGCACCCGTAGATCCATTGTGCATTGATCTATTAATAATGCCTTGCATTGGTGGCCTGGTCTCCCGCACGTCTAGTAGGGTCTAAAGCCCTGGGACATCACAGGATTTCCTGATACGTAGAATCATAGAATTTGACGACAAAAAACAAACCCCACAAGGCCCATCTAGTTTGCCTTTTTGTGTGCCTGTATTTTATTATTATTTAGTTTTTTAGTGTTTTAAATATTCAAATTCAATTACCTAAACTACACAAAAATCCAATATAATAAGGCATGATATAAAATAAATATATGTACAGTATAAATGCTTATGTCTTTGTGTCGTAAATGGCCCCTCGTTCAGTGTTATTTCCTGGAACCTCTCATTTTATTCTACTTCCCTTTCTTTGTTTATTGACAATTCGGTATAACTAATTTGTGGACAGTAAAGGCTGCTTGCTGCTAAGTACCCTGTAATTTAACAAAGATCTCTGTTAATAACATTGAGCCGGTAGTCGGCATGTATAGACTTACCGCTGTTGTCTCCTTCCTCTGATTGGACAGTCATCACCGACGCCTTCCAGAGACGCAGACAGATGCTGCCATCTTGGTGCACCCGAGTGGCTCACGTGCTCAGCTGCTTCCTGCTCCTCTGCTGTTTTGCGGTGTCTGTATGGATCGGGGTGGGCTTCACCTCCAGCGTGGGTCTTATGTGGCTGATCTCCGGCATATTCAGCTTCCTCTGCTCATTCTTTCTGCTGGAGCCCCTAAAGGTGACTGAAGTCCATCGATGACCGAATCATAAGTTTTCCGAGCATTATTTACACACAGAGGAGAGAGCTCTTTATTATTATTTATTGACCTTCACTGTAGTACTCGTTGTTATTTGAAAAAAGTGGGACTCTAATATCCCTATTCCTAATGTGTTCTAGGCCATTTTTAGCTGTGACCCCTGTGGTTAATTATTTCGTGGCTTCAGAAAGTGTGGGCCACGTCCTCTAGTTGTACACTAGGGGCCTGAGTCATTAAGGAGAGTAAGGAAAAAAAAAATGGAGTACATTTGCTCGTGGACAAACCATGTTACAATGCAAGGGGTGAAAATTAGTTTATTATTTTGCACATAAGATAAACACTGACTGTTTTTCATGTAGCACACAAATATTTGATAGCTTTATTTTGACACTGAAATTTAAACTTGGTCTAAGACACAATATAAATCTGCCATCACATTTTAAATTTACCTCCCCTCCAATGCAACATGGTTTTGCCAAGGTGCAAAGTTACTCCTTTTTTTTTTGCTTTGTTCTCCTTCATGGCCCTAGATATTTACTAGCAATATGCAGTCTGATCACGGAATAGATCTTTTTTTTTCTTCTGATGCTGTTAAGGGAAATGGCGGTAAGGCTGAGTAAGCAGTGCTCGGGATTCAGTGACGTTATCTGGGGAAGCAGGTGTTCTTGGGTCAGGTACCAAAAGGGAATCGGACTGTTAAGAGTTTTTTTATTATTCGTTTTGTTTGATGTTGGAAGTAACAGGAGGTGTCTGAGAAGATGTGGGTTTGGTCTGGTATGTTGCAGTCCGCTGTTAGCATCTATCTAGCAGAATACATCTGCTTGTGGTGAAGAGGAGCCAAGCTGGTATCCCCGAGTTCTGGTCTCACATGCCTTGTACGTTCTGTGTCCGTACCAGGTCCTGGCAGAAGCCGTGTACTTCGCTTTGGTGGTGAAGCGTCTACACCCAGAGGAAGAGGACACTCTGGTGGAATGTCCACTGGTGGAACAGGTGTCTGAGCGGATCACCAAAGTACGACCCCCACAGGGATTTGCTCTTTTCCAGGCCAGAGAGGAGGCGCGCAAAGTGAAACTGCTGCACAGGATGCTTAAGGTAAATGCCTCCTATTTCTGTAACCATCGTATATCAGTCTTTTACTGATTAGAAGACATTTTGGAGATTCCTAGATTTTGGTGGATCCCTGTCTGCCTTCTTGGTTCGGCTGACGTGATCTTTGCGTGTATTCCTACAGAATCTTGTGGTGTACATGCTCTTCTTTCTGGTAGTTCTCCTGACAAACTATGGCGACGCATCGGTGAACTCCAGTGCCTGCTTGCTGCAGCGCTCAGTCAGACAAGAGCTGGGGAGCCAGAGATTCCTGCAGATCAAGAGGTACTGCCCAGACATAATTAATCAACCCTAGAATTTTAATGAGCTTTGTCTATTCACCTATTAAGGCTTTCGATGAAAGACCTATTTCTTGAATTTAATTAACACATCAATAAGACCAAATAAAATTGAGAACATAATTCTTTATTCATCAAGAACTTTGTGTTTTACAGATAAAGTAAACGTTTGTCACTTGTAGCCTGTAATTTCATTATGAATCCCTCACATCACTGGGGTACAAAGCTCACAAAATGGCTGCCTTGCCCTAGGCCTCAGTGAAATCACCGCTTAAAAGTGGACGGATTGGCTGCCATTTTGTGGATATTGTTCTAGTCCACAAAATGGCTGCCTCTGCCGTGTGTGTGTGTGTGTGAACGGTGCACTTTAAAGTGATATGTAAAGTGACAAGGAATTGACAGTGTCCTGAGCACGGATGATATATACCGATTATGTCTTCGCAGGTCTCAGGAGTTTTGGGCCTGGGCATCCGAAGTCTTGCTGCCCTATTTGAATAATAACCAGCGAGATAGCTACAACAGCTTGTTGGGATCTGCTCGTTTACGACAAGTTCGGGTAAAGAGAGGTGCGGATACCTGGTTAAGCATGTTTTAAAGTAAAATCACGGGGGTAGATTTATACTGATAATTTGTTCTTTGACCCCAATTACCTGTAATGCATTACTGATAATGACCATGATTCTCCTGTGTTGTCTCTCCCAGCAGTGTGCAGCGTCTCTTCACTGTCCATCCGTGGAAACTGTCCGGAGCAGTCTGTGGTCTTTGATGATGCAGATTTTGGAGTTGGTTGGTTAAACAGCCCCTTCACTTCATCCCAGGCTTGGTTGTATTCCCCACCTAATAATTCAGGGTAGGCAGCACTACTTGTTTCTCTGTCGCTTATAGATTTTGGGATGCTGATACTGTTCCTGAAAAAGGGATTAACAGCTCCCGAGCCTCCTGTAGCTGCCTTGGCTGTAACTCCTCTGTCGCTTCTCTGTCACTCCTCACCAAGCTCCTTTTCATGGCTTGTTTCCAGGGCGTGGTACTGGGGCTCCCTGTCCTTCTACGACAGCTCTGGCTACATTCAGCAGCTGGGAGGCAGTTTGGAGGAGAATGAGTCCATCTTGGGAAACCTCCAACAAGATCACTGGATCGACAACCTGTAAGTCTTCTTCTTCTTTTTCATTGTGCCAAATTTTTAGGTTTGACCAACTAGTTTTACCATAGATCCTGTTGGATTCAGAACCAAATCCAAACCTGATTTTGCACATTGAAGTTAAGCAGGAGTAAAGTATAGTATGTTATTATATTTCAGGTTTGGAAATGATAACTTTGTGTAGCGCACTATCACCACAGGGGAATCAGGATTCGTATGGACAAGTTCTGCTAAACCCAGATTTGGTCAAAATTCCTTCAGCCGAATTGAGAATCAGATGCTGGGTCCTGTGCATGCACTTCATCGTCATCACCATCACCATTTATTTATATAGCGCCTCTGATTCCGCAGCGCTGCACAGAGAACTCACTCACATCAGTCCCTGCCCCATTGGAGCTTACAGTCTAAATTCCCTAACACAGACAGACAGATAGACAGAGAGAGACAGGCTAAGGTCAATTTTGATAGCTGCCAATTAACCTACCAGTTTGTTTTTGGAGTGTGGGAGGAAACCGGAGCACCCTGAGGAAACCCACGCAAACACAGGATTATTGTCCTTATGCCGTGTCCCTAATGTTGCTGTAAAATGCCTCAGACGTGTCCGCTTATGATTCCCATAATAATGATAATCTGATGAGCTATTCAGTGATTGTGTGTACATTAATCAGCCTGTCTGTGCCCCACAGGACGAGGGCGCTGTTTGTAGAATTCTCTCTGTACAGCCCTGGGGTGGACCTGTACTCCTCCGTTATGCTGCTGCTGGAATTCCCCCTGGCTGGTAGAACGCTCCCATCTGCTGAGATCAGGGCCTTTCCCTTACTGCGTCTGAGCAGTGGTAACCAACTCCTTCTCATCATGATGGTAAGTGCTGAGTGTAGACTTCCTGTGGGTTAGGCTGTGTCACGAATAACCTTGTGCTTTCGTCTTGGAATGTTAATCATGTTGCTACGGGTTACAGCACCTTTGTCCGCTGTAAATCCCAGACTGCAATATAATAATCTATCTCTAGTGCACAATGTCTGATGTTTCTGTGTTCCGTCTCTCTCTCTCCAGGTCTTTCTCATGATGTTTGTGGTGTATTTTGTGCTCTCGGAGTGCCTGGCTATAAGGAAAGAGGGCCGACTGTACTTCACCCACTTCTGGAACTATGTCCAGTGGTTGCTGACTGTGCTGACAGTCTGCACTGTGGTCGTGTACCTCAGCCGAGGCAGCCTGGCCGACCAGCTGTGGAGCACATACCTGAATGACAGAGCCACCTTCATCAACCTGCACCACGTGGCCTTTTTGGGCAACACTTTCCACAGTCTGTCTGCATCCCTGCTCTTCCTCCTGACTGTGAAGGTAAGCGAGCTGGGATTATATGTTACAGGGCCTCTATCCCAATCCCTGCTCCTTCTAGGAATCTTCTCACTGACCCTAACCAGCAGCCTTGCACACAGTGACCGACTTCTTTATATGCTTCTTACTGTGTATAAATGACAAGCCTGTGCTGCCATTTATAAGAGGCACAATAAAACTGCATCAGTTCGCGGACTATTGTTCTACAATAGCCGGAATGTTGAGAGGTTCCGGTTCTAGAGCCGAGTGCGGGACCAAATTCAGGGCCAAGCACCCAGTTGCTATATGCATACTGTTCTGTGTACAGTATGGAGTTTATGTATCAAGGCAAATAGGGGAGAGAGGTGCATTTCCTCCACGTTTGCATCTGGGCTGCTCGTCTGGATGGGGCAGAGGAGGAAGCGAGTCAGAGCATACGGGTGCGTGTATGAGATTAATCGTTACTCTGACATATTGTGTACCTCCATTCTCTCCTCCCTGCTCCCAAACACCTCTGCACCTCTTAGGTGGCGGTGGTCAGGTCTCCTTTTGAACAGAGGTACATTATGTGCGCACTTACACATAGAACCTATGTTCCCAATGCGTAAATCAGTATTCCTGCATTGGTGTTGCCGCGGATATCAGGATTTTAACCAGTCTGGTGGATGCCCGAACGCGGGAGAGTCGATTGAGTTGTCTCTTCATTGAACGATAACCGATAATGGTGATCTATTGCTGGCATGTCAGTATGTCGTCTACCAGTATCACTCTTACAATATCTATTACTGCAGAGACACGGGGACATATGAATCGGGTCACCCTTGCCCTGCATACCGAAAAATATTGAAGGTTAAAAAAAATAAAAATAAATCTTATCTAAACACGATTATCTGACTTATAACTTTTGTAAGGTTTGCATAAATGTATGTATAAAATTTATTCCCAGATATTGGGGGTAAGCAGACTCAATTTCCACACTAACACTTTGCCTCCCTCCTTGTGATTAATTTGAACCACCCACGTTTTCTGTTTACACTGCGCTGGTCTCTCATAAGTTAAGTAGCTGAAGAGCTGAACACTTCTCTGGATTCCTCGTCAGAGAATGACAAAAACTAGCTCAGAACATATCAAACCTGATCTTATTCCTTTCAGCTGCCAATGCGCAGTTTCACCATCGTACGAAATACATGAACAGTTCACGTTGTTTAATAACCTGTTCATTTTTACTCCCAGTGACTTTAGGAAGAGTTCATGAAAGCAAAGTTGTTTTTGACATTTAAAAAAAAAAAAGAAAAGAAAAATAAATAAATCTTAATTTGTGAATATGCCATTAAACAAGAACACTTAAATATTGTGCGTCTGACACAGAACTGTGGATATTTTATTGTTTGATTATTCTTTCTGAATTTACAGAAGTGGAAGTTGCTCAATCAATTTATAGGCTTATATTATTATTATTATTATCATTTATTTGTTAGGTGCCACAATGTGTCCGCAGTGCCGTACATAGTACAGACAGTAAACCATACAGGGTTAAACAGTACAGAACAGTAAACACAAAGTACCAATGCTTCAGAAACTCTGGGACAGACAATTGGAGTATGGACGGAGCAGAAGAACAGGTGTGGAGACACGAGGGAAGAAGTGCCCTGCTCAAACGAGCTTACATCCTAAGGGAGGGTGGACGAAACAGACACAAGAGGGAGCGGTAGGGGAGAGAGGGAAGAGCGAGCAGAGTAGGTGAGGGGTTAGGTGGATGATTGGTAGGCTTTAAGGAACAGGTGAGTTTCAAGTGCTCGTTTGAAGGAGCACAGATTGGGAGCGAGACGGATGGAGCGAGGGAGGTCATTCCAGTGTAGGGGGGCAGCTCGGGAGAAGTCTTGGATTCTGGAGTGGGAAGTGGTAATGAGAGTGGAAGAGAGGCGACGGTCAGTAGCAGAGCGCAAGGATCTGGCTGGAGTGTGAATGGTGAGGAGGTCGGAGATGTAGGGGGCAGTAGATTGGTGTTTGAAAGTGGTGGGGTTATCCTAAAAGGAACAAACCCACAGAGAGATCCCCCAGCACACTGCTATAAGCAGCAAAGGAGCTGCCATTTGTACTGTAGATAAAAATGCAAAAGTCTTAGTTGCACACATTTGCAAATGTATGTTAAAGCCACTTCTTTCTGAATTTAGCATAGCAGGAGAATAACCTAACGCCACTCTTATGAACTTCATCCATCTTCAAGTGTTCAGAGATGTAGAGAGAATGTGTTTCCTATTAACCCATTCTGTCCCCTGCAGGCCGCACAGCAGCTCCGGTTCATCAGAGAGTGGTCCGTATTTGGGAAGACGCTGAATATGTGTGTAATGGACCTGTGTGCTGCTGCGGGAGCAGTGCTAGGGCTGCTGGTGGTGTATGCTCAGCTGGGCTTTTTGGTAAGTTTTCCCCCAAAAATTTTTTTTACGTATATCAATACATTGGTCCTGTGAATGCTCCTTTAATGGGTTTAGTACGAGTGATCGGTGCTGTAAACACAGACACTGTAATCCTCCACAATTACTGAACAGAGCGACGACGAAAAAATAACTACATACTTGTAAAAAAAGACAGAGAGTAAATCCGAAGACAGGAGATCACCACTGTTGTAAATGACGTCACTTACAGCTGCGACTTGCAAAGTTCCGAATTTAAAGCGTCAACGCACGGAACCAGGTAAGTATTAGGTTGACATTACCGTGTAGGGGTCTTAACCCTAAGTCCTAACCCCTACCCCTAACTGGTACTGTCGACCTAATACCTGGTTCCGTGCGTTGCCGCTTTAAATTCGGAACTTTGCAAGTCGCAGCTGTAAGTGACGTCATTTACAACAGTGGTGATCTCCTGTCTTCGGATTTACTCTCTGTCTTTTTTTACTAGTATGTAGTTATTTTTTCGTCGTCGCTCTGTTCAGTATAGGAATAATTGTGGAGGATTAAAGAGTGTCAGTGTTTACAGCACGATGCATTGTGTTCCAGTAGTCTGAAATCTGTTTTTATTTTGTTTTTTTTTCTTCCAGCTTTTTTCCTCATCCTGGGAGAGATTCCACAGCTTTGGCTCCAGCATCTTATCTCTGTTCTTTGTGTCTCGTGGCACTATTAGTCTGAAGGCCCCTTTCCCATACTCCTCTTATATCCACCACCTCTACTTCATGAGCTACCTGGTTCTGGAGGTTTGGATCCTCATGCGATTCTTTGCGGCCATGTTGATAAAGAGTTACCATCAGGTGCGGCTGGATATGTTCCGACCGGCATTTGAACCCCAGGATTATGAGATGGTCGAGCTCTTTCTCAGGAGGCTACGGATATGGATAGGCGTCAGCAAAGTGAAGGAGGTAATCACAACAAGTGAAGTAGACTAAATTCTAGAGCTGTGTGAATCACAATATCTATTAAATGTGTTGTATGTTGATCAGTGTATAGAAAAAACGAACAGAGAAAGAAGAAACAAATTATTAGTCTGTATCTCCTCACCCTTAATTTTCTTTCTTCTAGTTCCGACACAAGGTGCGATTTGAAGGTATGGAGCCGCTTCCTTCACGTTCCTCTAGTGACTCTAAGTCACTTCGAGGCTCCACTCCTAGTGCAGCTTCTGACACCTCTTCTTCCTCATCCTTCTCCACTATCTCCAGCCAGTTGGACACCTTGAGTGCTGGGAGCACCAGGGAGAGAGCAGAAGTCGAAGCGAACATCCAGAGATTGCTGCCGGTTTTGGAGACCCTGCTGTCACAGTTTGATATAGTTAATCACGCCACAGAAGAGGTGTATCAAATAGAGCGCGGCCTAGAAGTCATACAAACAAGAGTAGCCAAGAGAAGACAACGGCATGGGAATTCTCCATCTATGAGGCCCCTATCCCAAGTGACTCAAGGGCTCCACCAGAGCTCCACAGCAGCACAAAGTAGAGGTTCTAAGTCTGGGGCTCACCACCGGGTGGACAAGAACTCCTCGCTCACTCCACGACCATCCACGGTTTCTCAGGTATTAGTAGAGAGCTCCTCAGCAAGCAAGGTCATCACTGTGGATAAGGTAGTGGCAGAAGAGCCTGCGCTCATCCCAATGCATGTAACTTACTCTGCGCAGAATAAAAAGAGGAAGTCAATGCGGGCCCACAACAGAATTCACCCCAGCGTTAGTTAGCAATCAGCGTCGGAGTGGGTCCTCACTTTACTGTCTCCAATAGATTGGTGGCCTCTCCCGGAGGCTTTTTTGCACCTCTTGAGAAGTATTAATATAAATTTCTAAATATAATTCCAGATGTTGTTTCCATCAACCGAGATCCATTGTAGGCTCGTGAATGACTCTCTTGGTGTCTGCCAGTCATTGGTCAGTCGTGCCGTGAAACGGATCCTTTTTTTGTCAGTGTTTCCAAGCTACGGCAACAAGCACAGTCCATTCTGGTCTCTGTCTTGGCTCTAAAGCTTTGGAGCCCTGGTGGCTCCTTAAGTTTTAGGCCTATGTCTCTGTAGGTACTAGCGGTTTGAAAGCTTTACACTTGTAAGCCCTGGTGGCTTATATTGACTCTGTGTTCTAGTGCCCCGGTGGCTCTAGTTATGTCACTGTTTAATGAGCCCTGGGGGCTCATACTTTGATTTGTAGACAGCCGGCTGTCTCAGAACCAGTTCTATTGATGATCACTACGATTTCGGAGCTGGGAAACACTGAGTTACAAGGAGCTGCTCATAGTGTTTAAAAGGATACCAATGAAGTAATGGGAAAGGCCGAAGAAGTATATTGGTGTCCAGCCATCTTCTGGAGATGCTTCTTGCAAAGAATTGATGGTGCTTTTAAAAGGGACCAAAAGAGTGTTTTGAAGGACATGCTGGTCAAGTCCTGGAATATTACAACAGTCCTCGTTGGTCTCTAGCTTATTCAGGGTGCTGCAAGAGCTTCAAACTCCTCTTAGCACTGTAGAGATGTAATACCCTCTGTGTGTTGCCCAGGAACAAAGGGAACATAAATCTACTTGGCTAGGATTAAAGAACATGATCTTGGAACGTGAGGCAAGGAATACCCTCACTATGCACTTAGACAACAAAAACTTTTTGAGGTCGAAGCAGATGTGCAGACGAACTCGTAATGTTTGGGGAGGTTCTCGAATGGCTGCTTCGTACTATGGTTTTCTTTAACACTACTTCGGAGTTTACATGACGTCTCTTCAACCTCTTAAGTATGAAGAAGTATGGAACTCAAACCCTCTCATAGGCAATCTGCAACATAAAAGGCCAACATAACTATTGCACCTTCTGCAGAAGTATTGTAGTGAAACGCGTAGTGACCTCCACGGTGGAGTTTACGTCTTGGTATAAATGGATGGGAACACTCTGTACTTTCTGATAGAATTTTGGGGAAAAACACAGCATGTTGGTGGCTGTACCCAAAAGGAACTCTACTTCCAGTTGTCTGAGTGCATCATAAGTTTAGGATAGTCTGAAGCTATATTATTGAGGATACAACCTTATCAACTCACTAAGAACTAGTACCATTATTTCAGAATGAGGCACTTTGTGTCACTCATACCTAATGAATTGATAAGGCTCTATTTTCATGACTATTACTTCAGACCACAAAGTTGATGTCTCTACAGTTTGTAGGTGTTAGTTGACATTTAACGCAACCTATGTTAAGTACCACCGAAAGGCGAGTAAGTCCATCTTTGGGCTACAGTTCTTCAGTGCTGTTCTTTTTTCCCCAAAGTGGAAGGTTTAATCTGCATTAGGAAGGATAGAATAATACAATAATATGGAGGTTATGTTCATGTAGTGCCTTATAGTATCCTTCTAAGGATCACAGATTGTGTTTCTATGTCCCTTCTAGTTCTGAATGTATACCTTTTTTAATCACATATACATATTTAGTTTTTATTTTTGGTTCAGCAGTTTGCATGGAGCGCCACGCACTTTAACAAATACATTTCCACATATAGCTAAAATCGTTCAATGGGAACAGGTGTAGTGTTTTACTAAGGTACTTTATTAGCCGAAATCTCCCACTTCTAACACCAATACCCTGGCTTAAGCTGAGTGACGTCGGCCATATTCCTAGGTGATTTAAGGCAGGTGCTTGTTCAGCGATTGACTCCTCTATGCACATAAAACATCTATTTTTGGAGTACCCAGAGGTTAGAAGATGTATATAACCCATAGAAGAAATGCACTACGCATTTGTGGCCATACCTCAATAAAGCACTTATACATAATAAGCTGTAAGACTTGTACTTAGCCCCAATAGTTTTCTATAGGTTGTAGCGCCTGGTACAAAATAAGATAATTGATTTTATTTTTGAATAATAAATCCTTCTCTATTCTTGCAGAGGATGGATAGGCACAGGGCTTATTGGGGTTTGGTTTTTAATGACTGGAGGCTGGTAAGGTCAATTGCAAATTAAGAGATACATTTTGTTTATGTACTTATATATAAAAAAAAAAAAAAATTGGGGCGTGTCTCTGAACGTTCTCTACTAATTTACAGGCCTTGATTGGGATAACATTGTATAACTAAATTCCTTTTTACATTACGCTCCCTCCCGCTGGAAAGAATGTCCTTTTGTCTTCCACTCGAAAGAATGAAAAATCAGTTTTATGCCAAATTCTCAACAGAGTGGGAGACGGTTTTCATTTTTACACCGCTCGGCTAAAATGTCAGCCTGTGAGACTCCATCGCAGGTTAAAAAAAAATGTATATTTTTGTAATATTTGCTATATTTTCATAGCGTTTGTAACCAGTGATGCAATCATGTAGATAAAGGTACGGAGCACTATTATCTCTAGAGGTATTTAAATGATGTATTTTGTGCTCTTGTATATATTTCTATGTATTATATCTGAATAGGGGATCTGCATAGTGGCTTAAAGGCACAGCCTGGCAAAGTACTGCATTAGCCGGACCGGCTCCTCCTGTCTCATGGACAACACTTATCTGCAGTCTTGTTGTGATAGTGGACCTAACGTTTAGAGAAAGTGGAGGCAGCCATTTTGTAGGTGGGATCAATGCTCACAGGAACTAGTGACATAATGCTTTAGTGATGTCACCGGCTCCTAGTGAAATGGCGGGCTCTGAATATTGGTGGTGCTCACAAAATGGCTGCCAACACTGACTGCAGGAGATGGTTCCTTTTTAAACCTACCACAGGAACTTACACAATTGAGAACTAAACCTCCTATTTGCCTCGGTTTTCTCAGGTTTTGTAGCTTTTATAATAGCTTTGCTTTTTAATCGGACACCCATCCACCCTATTTGATATACATACAGGGCAGGCTATATTAAGAAGGGGTTGACCCAGAGTTTATTGATCCACGTCAATTTTTTTCATGGCTATATGGTAGTGTGCCAGTGAACAACGTCTGGAAAATTTTCATAATAGACCGAGGCTATTCTAACATTGTAGAACGGGTTATTTGATGCATTTCACCTTCACTTACAATATATGCAAATATTTTTGGGGGGTTTACATCCATTTTAATTAATCTCATCTGACTCTGATTTGCAGGGTTGACAGAAAGGTTTAAAGTGTAGTTCGCTATTGTGTCAAACTTTTCTTCCCCTTTTCTGGTGTACAGATGATCTGACACTTTTGTCCTAACTTAGAACTGGGAGATGTAAAGCTAGGATAGTACATTTCTAAATAACCTCCGTGGTAGGCGTTGTATAAGAAAAGGATTGCCCCTCCGAGTACTCCGCCGTCAGGTTTTATTGTGTTATGTATGACGCAAAAATACACTCGAGATTTTCTTAGCAGATTTATGAAATTGTCAAGAAACAGGAGGAAGCTGAAGCTTAAACAAATAATGCAAAAAAAATATATACATATCTGAGCTGCTTATTTAATATATTTTATATATTGATTATTATTTTTGTTTTGTTTTTTGCTGTTCCTCATTTAGTTACTTTTGAATTCTTTCAGTGCAGATCATTTGTACCAGTTGACCAGTAATATAGTATATATACTTCATGTGGCTCGTGTAACTGGATGGAGGGCTGGCCCAAGTCTATAAAATGATTTCTGCAAGAGAATGAAACATCAGAGTAATTCTACGTTCCTTATAAAGCCAGTGCATTAGTGACATCTAGAATACAATTTATTTTTTTTCATTTTGTTTTAGCTATTTCCATGAACATGCACTTTTGTAAGGTGGATGCAGCGCCAGTATTTAGCCTGCTGCAGAGATGGTGAACAGAACAGTTATACTCCTAATTATAACTCTAATTTTCGGTGCACAAAAATCTACATTTAGCAGTACATATCTTTTGAGCACAAAGAAAACCTGTGCAGAAAGGTTGTGAAGTCCCCCAGTTTATTTTTAGAGGTGACTTCCAATCCAACCCCTGTACTAATTCTCAATAGTACTTGAGTTGGGTCCTTCCATAGTAGTCTCATATAACCAGGAATTAAGACACACAGCTACATACATAGAGTGGAGGAGGGCGGTGGTTCCAGGGTCAACCAAATTACTATTATTGAAAAGGTACGGGAATTTAATTATACTGAAGAACCCCCATTAGTGAAGATGTCCATTATGTTATTTTCACCCCTCTGCAGCAGGCAGCCACGTTTAGAGGAAAGCCACGGGTTGCTTACTCATCCATCCAAAATAGCATTTCTTTTTTGATAAGGAAACCTTAGGAGAGATGTGTAGCTAAACGAAATCTGACACGGAAATCCCATCCTTTAGCCGGAATTAAATCAAATATTTTGTTTTGCTGTTTGTTACTTGATGATACAAGTTTATAAAATTTGATTTGCAGAATTAACACAACCCCCCCCCCCCCCCAGCAATTTAATGCTTATACTTCAAATTATTAACTGTAAACAGTCTAAAGTCTGTTCCTGTAGAGACTCTGTCCATTCTACTTACCACGGAATGGAAAGTTATTCAAGTTTACAAATATGATTTTTTGTTTTGTTTTATGAATTTGCAGTAAATAAGACCGTGTAAAAGACAAAAGCCATTGAATTGTGGCTGCATTAGCTGTTCAATGTACAATATTGCACTTACCCATTCCTGTGTCATGCTGGGTGCAGGAGACGAAACTGTATGCTTTGCTTTTATTTGTATGGTCAGTTACATGTGATAGATTATTTATTGCCTGAGAGGTACAATCTCTTCTCTGTAACAGTTTCAGCTGTATGTCGTACAGAAATGTTGAAATGAAAGTGTTCTGTTGCCTATGTGCGGTAGAGGCAGCCATATTGTGCGCTGAACCAATGTACAGGAGATTGTAGCCTATCATTTCACTCTAACCTAATGACCGCACTACCTCCTGCTAAACGGATTGGCTCACGATTGGCTCTTCGCTGTTTGTAGATGACGGGATACTCTGCGGGGAGGTCTGATCGCCCAGGCGCAATTCATCACTATTGCCTTATGTTTGTAAAACGCTCTAGAAAGCAACTTGTAAGACAAAGTCACAAAATAAAAATGGCTGCATCCTTTAATGATTGTGCGTTTTTCTCATGTCTAGAATTTGAACAATTTAAAACATTGTGATGTTAATGGGAAATTAAAGCATGCTCAAACAACATAATGCCCAGAATAGCCTCATCTGAAACTAAACCAAAGTATAAATAAATATTTTTGGGGTAAAAAATAAGCAACCGTTTGGGAATAAACCACGTCTCGGACGTAGAAGTAACCTTGTTTAGAGCTTTATATTAGAGTATAGAGAGGAGGGTTTAGCCTATAAAAAATCTTGTTTTAACACTCCGTGTCCCTCAGTGGATTCAAAGCCTGCACTGGAGCTTTAAATGTGGCTCAGAAAGTTGACAATATATATATTACACCCTTCTATACATCCATAGCCTTTGCTGGGACCGTCAGTAATTATTTCTTATTTCTAATAAAGCCCCAAGGACAGAACCATTAGAAATTGAACAAGAATCTCCGAGAACCAAGTAAAAACATCAGGAAAATAGAATTGTATTTTGCCAAGAACACCTTTTGTTGATGGGTGTTGAATAGAAGCCCCAGGAAGATCATCCTTTGGGATGGTGTCGGGTTGGTAGAACTTCTTGTAGTTAATGATCCAACCGTAAGACTCCAAGTCCTGAGCCTTATCCATAACAAGACTGCAGCAAGGCCAAGGAGCCCACCGTGACGGTCATCTCCTGGATATCAGAAGGGCAGCTATATCACTGCCACAATCTTATTGAACACCCTCGGCGCTGTCCCAGGCCTAAAGGTAGTGGCCAAAATTGAATATAATGAGACTGAACAGAAAATCTTAAAAAAGTGCTGGTGTCCTTTCTAGATTGGAACATGCAAGTTCACACCCTTTATGTCCCTGGACACTATAACTTTTTCATGATTGAGGCTGTTGTTAACAGACCTTAATGACTCCATTTCAAACTTGTCCACCTGCAGCTGGAATGTTTAGAGTTTTCAGGTTAAATAAACTTGGGTCGAAAGGATCCATCTGGCTTGTAGACCATGATATTTGAGTAAAAATCCAATCTGCTCTTCCAGGACTGGAACAATTACCCCTGAGCAGATCAAGGACTGAATGGCTTCCAGTAGAGTAAAATGCTTTGTTTTTCACCATCAACCTTCCTGGATATAACAGTCTGAACGAGGACTTTAGGAGATCGATGATGCATCCTCGACTTAAGCGTTCTCTCGCCCGTGTGTCAGAGGTGGAATCAGACCACTGGTTTCGGAAGAGAAGCGGACTGGCTCCCATAAAGGGCGACCAAACTGTTTGGCTAAAGGATTGGGAGCTGGATGCTTAGCTGCCCAAGCCAGCTTTCCTGACTGCTGACCACCCTAAGAAGTGGAGGTTTCTACTCGAAAGGTCTAATCTCTCGCTCTCCCTGAGGTAACAAAAGGAGTAAAATCTTGGTCCCTTCATTCCTTTATACCTGTAGGTCTCCAGACCTCTTTACCCCCATGGCCATGGGAATAATGTTATCCAGTTCAGATACAAATAAAAAATCCCCAGAGAACGGCCAGGACAGAGTCCCTTTACACTTTGTGTCCTTCCAAGCCTAAGCCAGAGAGCACATTGTGCCAAGGCTGCTGAAGTTGATGCAGGGCTTACTGGAGCTAGAATTTCAGTGGTGCTGTCCCCCAAATATTTTGAGGCCTCATGGATATACTTCACCAGAATCAAATGAGAAGTTACCCTACCAGATTTAAGTCACAACTACACTCTGAGGACCGCTTGGCTTCCGTAGCCAAAGGACTTAAGGTCAGCTTTAATCTTCCTATTCCTTTAGGTTGCAGTGGTAAGGGAACATGTACCCTAAGTGGAGACTCCCATTTCACCATATCTGTGCTAGGAGAGAGGATAAAAGGACTGCAACAAGAGAATGCCCAGAAATCTACACTCCGGATTGGTCCATGCTTCACAGCAGAGGTCTTCCACCCGAGGGGAAAGAAACAGGTTTGCAGTTTAAGACGAAGACACCACAGAACATGTCCTCACTGTCCTGAACGTCTATGGCACACACTAAACCCTCTACTTACCGTTTCTTGTTGCAATCCTCCAGACATGAGGAAAACTTGGGGTCAGAGTCCTCAGCCACCTCACCTTCTTACTGGCCCCTGCATCCACTCCTGTGCAGACAGGGGGCTGACCATGACTTCAGATAGGCGGCTCCCAACTGCAGGATGGAAGCTGCACCTCTGGTGTTGGCCCAGATGGAGTATTCCTCTGGAGGCATGTCTCTCTGTATGTGCAGGCAGGCGACAGGAGGAATCCAGGCTGGCTAAAGTGGGTATTATATAGAAGCTGTATTTCCTAAGGCGCAGGGTGTAAGGTGAGTGGAGTGTATTGGGGTAGATATGGAAGGACTAGAAAACGCCAGTGACTTATCCAGGTGGTCGTAGAAGTGCAAACTGGTCTTGACAAAAAGGAAATGATAAACTTAGTGATTTGCACAAAACCGTATTGTATTGTAATGCAATTAGTACAAAGAATAAATTTTCCCCAAAAAATAGCGCCGATGTCATCATCATCATCATCATTTATTTAGCACCATTAATTCTGCAGCGCTGTACAGAGAACTCACTCACATCAGTCCCTGCCCCATTGGAGCTTACAGTCTAAATCCCCTAACATGCACACAGACCGAGAGAAACTAATTTTCCCTAGATAAAAAGTCTGAATAAATTCGAAGGCATACATAAACCTCCATAAGTTTATTAGGCAATTGACCATAAAGAAATTTGTTTAAAAGAACTCAACACCACCACCTAACGACAATAATAATGAGAAACAAGCTAAGAAGTTCAAACACGGATGTTAAGAACAAATCCACCTTCTACCCAAGCCATCAAAAGGGCCCCTTCATCCACACCTTCCAAAAACATGTTGAGGAAGATTTTGATAAGCTGTCCATTGAAAAGTGTGCAAAGAATTTGATCACACATGTAGAAAAGCGAGTCATCAAGGAACTACAAAAAAAAAATCATGATTTAATCATACAGCCCGCTGACAAAGGGAGAGGGACAACCATTCTTGATAAAACTACCTTGCTGAACTTGAAAGACAGCTAGGTGATACCACCACCTAAGAACTCCTCCCTAGAGATCCCACAAGGTTATACCAAAAAAAAAATTAGAAAAACTCCTCTTAAAAGCCTCACAACGAGAGATAATTGACAAAATCGAACAACACTATTTACTTATAAAGAACCCAAAACTCCCTGTCATTTACCAGCTACCCAAAATCCACAAGTCACTTGTCAACCCACCGGGCAGACGTATAGACTCCAAAGTAACTTTTCTTAGGAATCATCTGTCTAGTTATATAGATCACTTACGGCAGCCAATTGTGGTACAACAGAGGAGCTATCTGACACTGGCCATGCATTAAAAATCCTTAGCACTGTCTCTTGGAAAACAGGCTACATTCTCATGACATGTAATGTTACCTCATTTATACACAATTGTAGACCACAAAGCAGGATGTGAACATGTTAAGACCAAATAAATTCAATCTCCTTACAGAGCAGGTAGACTTCACCTTGGTCTAACGGTAGGTACTATATGCAGATTCGCGGGACCGCGATGGGTAAAAAGTTCGTGCCCATTTATGCAAAACTTTATATCCCACTGGGAGGACTACATGAAACCATAACCCCTCTTCAGACAAGATCCTTATATGGCATTGGTACATAGATGACGTGCTATGCATATGGACCAGTGCCAAGGAGGAGTTGGATTTGTTCATAAAATACATTAACTCAAGTGATTTGAACATCAAGTTCACAGCCAACACTAGCCCTGAAAGAGTGGAGTTCTTAGACCTCGAAATCTACATCACAGACAAGGATGAAAATAGAACTCTCAAAAAAGTGGACTGGAACGTGTACATTCCGTCATCAAGCAACCATCAGAGAAAATGGCTTAAAAACATCCCTAAGTGCCAGTTCACATAACTAAAGTGAAACTGTTCCAGTCTGGAACAATTCCATGAACAAGCGACCACACTTAAAGAAATATTTCTGGAAAAGGACTATGATGAAGGCCTCTTCTACGCGTTTTATTAAAGTCAAGGAATTTGAGAGAAAGGCTCTTTTTATTGAAAAAGAAAAAGCACACCAAAACAGGAGATCCTTCCTTTGTCAGAAACAGTCACAACTCGAGAATATTTGAAAGCATCAGAAAACACTGGGCCATCCTATTGGTTGATGAAGAATTAAGAGACTTTACCCAACAAACCCAGGTTTGTTGGGTAAAGTTTTGTTGGTTTGGGTTGGGTTTTGTTTCTATACAGAAAAGCCGACCACCTCAGAAATCAACTAGTGAAGAGGATCATTCCTATGGTGAATACAGACTCTAAAAGTACTTGGTTAAATGAGAACACCAATGGATTCTACTACTGTAACAGGTGCATGCATGCAAAATCAGCCAACAGAGAAGCACAAAACCAATTAAGGCCTTTAGATCTAATGTCACTGGGGCGGAATACAAAGCAAACTCCTGCGATACGAAGGGGGGTAATCTACCTGGTCAAAACAGTATGTTGGGAGGACCATTAGGAATCTCCACACTAGAATTTCAGAGCACCATAGGGGCATAAAAAAGGAATTTGAGATTACTTCACCTCCACCCCCTCCCTAAAATTATCCCAAAGCAACTGTCTGCACTGAACTTGGACATCACACTGAAGTCCTGGCGGCCAATAAATCCTTGAAGACTTCATCTGCCTCCGGCCCAGACGGCTTCACCCTCTCTCGGCTCACACCTGACAAAGTTTTTCAATGAGGTACTAGAGGGGACATACTTTGACTCAATTACTACCAGGGCTAACATTGTCGTCATCAGGGCTGCCATCAGAAACTGGGGCCCGAGTACTAATTATTCTGGTGGGGCCCCCCTTCCCGAAACATGTGCCCCCTCTCCCCTCCCCGCAATCACAGTAAATGTCCCCCTATCCCATCCCTGCATGCACAGTTTATGTCCCCCTCTTCCCCCCTTCACAGTTAAGGTCCCCCAGGCTCTCCCTAAAAAAACTAAAAACAAAAAACATTTTGTATGTACCCATTGATAGTTACAACAGTCTCTTGGTAATTAAATAAGAGGATTATATTGAGATCATTAGGTTTCAGGAAAGGAAGGTCTGATTCAACCAGTAAGTTGGAAGGCTTCTAAATTGAAACATTAATATAGTCACAATTTTGGCCAGACTGTAGGTGTGGTTTCTTGATTTGGGGCAGAGGATCACATTTTAGGTGTATGATCTAAAATGTCAAAATTTTCAAATCAGGAATGTTAGATGTGAAAGGAAAAATGGGAGAGAAGAATGCCATAATTATAAGCCCATCCTTGAGTCAACTGTTGAAGGCTAAACTACTGGAGAACTAGTGACTGAGGAGGCAGCCATTTTGTTATCATACATTAAAATAACTAATTAACTAGTAACTAGTGAACGGATAGGCTGCATTTCTCAGGGTGTGTAGATGGGTATAACCAATGTACCAGGTGGTTATTAGTGCTGAGGTAAATTGTTTAAGAATGTTTACATTTTCCAGCAGCTGTGTAGAATAGCAATGAATATTTTATTTAGCTTCAAGTGCAGACATTGTGGATAGCTTTGGATATGTCCAAAACAACAAATACTAAAAACAGCTTCATCCACTTTGCAGATTAATATACAGAAGTGAAGGTTTTTTTTATTAAGTTTAATTTATAATTGTGCTGAAAACAAGAATTCAAAACCAATAATGGCACCTTCCGTGTCCGACTGAAAGATCCACGTGGTGTGATCAATAGCCACTGACTGTACCAATCACACATCACAGGTGAGGAAGTCTTCAATAAATTAGGATTTAATTCCAGTACTGAAAATAATTTAATTTAGAGTCTCTTAAAAAGATGCTACATATGTCCCGACCACAGAAAGGTATTAGTGTTCAGTATTTTGTAGTCTACTTTCAGCAGACACGATCCGCTCTCTGGTGGGTTCGCATGGCGTACCTATCAGTCCAGCATATCCCAGCCGCTCACTACTTATAAGAGTTACGCAAATTCTGTGAAGTCGTCCACAGACGAGATGAGCCGCGTCCGCTGCCCAGTTTCAAAAGCGCCGCTGGCAGAGGGCGGGTTCTGCTGGGCAGCTCTGTTTGAGAGGTTGTGCATGGGATAAGGCATGTTTGCACTTATTTCCAACAGCTCTTCATGGATCTAGAAGACAAATAATACAATAAACAACTGATTACATGTATAATAACCAAAGTCTGTTACAAGTATTACAGGTCCCAGTATTTCAGCAGAGTGTGCTGGAACCGGTCATTTAACAGTAGGAGCCACAGGGTGCGTACTTCTGATTTTCAAGCATAACCAATCACGTTTTAGGCCATATTTACTATACTTTTGATATTTTACACCCTTTACAAAAATATCCTTTTATTGCACCTTTGCCAATTTTTTTTTTTTTTACTTATTAAATCCTCTTCTCCAAGGCTGGAACAAGACAGATTGTTATTGATTCAAACATAGGCGTTTTAATAAGAAAATACAAAAAGATTGAGGACTTCTACCCTCCTACTACTTGTGGGGTCTCCTTGCAGGGCTAGTCGTGAGCTAAAAAGCAGGGTATAACAGAGTAAGACCTTCAGGGTGAGTTGGTCTGGGACTCCCTACAGATTCAGATTTTGCCCCGATCCAACAGGAGATGGACTGACAGGAGGCTCCACATTCCTTCCTTTGCCCAAACTACTGAACTCTGAGTCCTGGACAGATATCTGCAGACAAAGCACCACACCCAAGTATACGCTAACTCCATGGAGCTCTGAGGGAGAGGACAACAGGATGGAACTAAACTGCTGGTTGATGTGAAAATGGGAGACCAACTTAGGTTGAACGCATGGGACTGTACAGAGGTCGGTTTGTTGTCATTAAAGACGAGGAATGGAAAGCAACGGAGGAGAACTGTCTAGGTGAAACAATAGCCAGGAGAAAGAAGAACTTGTTGGCAAGAAAACAAAAAGGCACCAAATGCAAGGGCTTAAAATGGGTCACCCTGTAGGACATTTAGAGCCAGGTTCATGTCTGCAAAGAAAGTGGATAACAGAAGGAATCCTGAACAATGCATGTCCCTTGTCATCATACTCCTGATGGTGTCATGGTGACCCCTCGTTACTAGGGGACCCCTCAAGCTCCTGAACCGAGACTTATCAGATGACGACTCTGGGAGGAGAAGAGGTGATGGCCGTCTAATGAAAGGTTGTACATGAGGAGAATAATATCTTAAGAAAGTTATAATAGAAATGCAAAAAGCACATCTCCACTTCTTACCTTCGGTCTTATCTTCTTAATGTGCCGCAGTCTGGCAATCCACTTAGAAGGATAAATATCTGTGGGATTTGATCTACTGTGATGAACTTGAGAGGCCATCTAAAAATCGCAAAGAATATACATCTCAGTTTATAAATGGAGACCTCTAAAAATACATAAGCATATTTTTGGGAGACAAAGAAAAAGTGAATTTAATTTAAAGGCCAATGCTACAAAAACCTGAAAAATGTTTGGGTGGAATTAGGTGATCTAAAATACAAAAGTTGTACGTACAGGAGTGGTGTGGAACCAGCAGGTCCCAATATGCTCTTAATGGTCCAAGCGGAAGATCCTACCTCATAATCTGGTGGTTAACAGTTGTGGAAGCCTCTCCCCCGAAAGGTAAGTTCATGGGGCAGGGGCTTCAATATCCCAAACATGGTCAACCTGCGTAGGGAAAATAATCTTCTGCCTGAACCAAGTTCTGGTAGATATAGCTTTTATTTTAGGTCACCCAATTCCCTCCAAAACTTTTCCTAATTTCAGTTATGGATGGAGTTTGTGTTGCATTATTTGCAGTTTGAACAACATGGGGTACAATTTTGAGGCAGCCAGTTCATTCTGAAGATTTTCAGCAACATTCACACAGGGGTAGGGAGGTCACCAGTATATCTTATTGGGCCTCATCATTTAGGAGAAAGGATGGCACAGTGCAGTCCAAAGGGGGAAAAGTTTGGATGCAACAGGGCCAGAGGCCAAGGTGGCTTCTCTTCCAGAAAAGAGAATCAAATCCATATTTAGTGGACATATGCAAACAAATGAAAACAAGACATGGGTGTTTTTATAGTGCAGGAATGTTGAACGCTTGCAGCATAATATGCCAATCACTACCGCATATATCAAACATAACAAGGATCCTCACATTTGAGTGCAGAGCCATCTGACGGGCCAGAAACGGCAGATTTTTATCGGACACAATTTTGGCCAAAGAGATATCAACCAGACCTTCCATATCTACAGGAGAGAGAAATCACATTATGAATCCTTTATCATTTTATATTGTTAGAGCATAAGGAGAACATTAATTATAACTGAGGAATCAGATCTACACCATCCACCTATGGTGGTGGATGTACTTGCTAGAAACATTGGACCTGTGTTATCCAGGCAACAAAGCCTGGAAGAATACAACAGAAACATTGGACCTGTGTTCTCCAGGTAATGAAGCCTGGAAGAATACAACAGAAACATTGGACCTGTGTTATCCAGGCAACAAAGCCTGGAAGAATACAACAGAAACATTGGACCTGTGTTCTCCAGGTAATGAAGCCTGGGGTTATAATGCATATGGCATAAAGAACTGACAGCGCTAGAGGCCATTGAACAGGAAAATCTGATGTTACCTTTTCGGCACTGCAGTGTCACCAAGTTGCTGTCACAGTCCAGGGGCTGAATGTTCACATCCACAAAGTTAAACTGACCCTGGCGAAAAGTACATCAGACATTACATTACATTTATTCCAGCAATTGAACGCAGAGGAGATGGCAGTCTGACAGCGACAAGGGTTAGGGACTGACCTTGAGAGTGCCCAACTTATAGTGCTCTCCTGAATCGTTGTACACCATATTTACAAAGTTGTTGCCAACATGCCTTTTCTTGTTGCAGCGGTACGGGTCAATCTCATTGTTCGGCATTAGAGTAGTGATCTGGAATATGACTTTAAAACAAAATACACAGAAAGTCATTGCACTAAGAAGCAAGGAGTAATTGGGCTAGGATCGATCTCCTACGTATTAAGACCTACCTTGCATGATGTCATCGTGCCAGCAGTAGGTGAACTGGCCATCATCTCCACAGCCACCCAGACCTCCCAAAAATATCTTGTCGGGCTGAGTGTCCTTCAACTCGATCAACTTCCCCAAACCGGTCAGGAACTGTGTGTATCTGTACGAACCATGTTCATTGGACAGGATTGCCCGCTCATCGCCAATCTGTCAAACACATATTTGTGGTGAGAAAGTACATATGGCATGTAAAGAGGTCTATGAAGCCAGCAGACACTGAGGCAGACAGAAGATCTGCAAGTTGGCCAAGGTAAGGCGGATTGTCTGGGAAGCCATTATGAATAAAAAGTGAGGTTTTATAAACATGTTAGTGGGATGCTATGGTATTTGTATTTTTCTTGTTAAACAAAACTATGGAATTTCCATTTGCAAAAGATAATTTTTTTCTTTTTTAAATAACTAATTTATAGCTGGGGACTGAATCACACATTCAAAATTACCCAACCTAACAAAATTCCATGGGTCTCACGTCTAGGATCTCTGCGGGCGAGGAGAAAAACTCACCCACGCCAGCTCTTGCCATCCAGTAACTGTTCAGGACTCACAACCTGAGGTGTGAATTACTAGGGATGGATGTTGTCAGCAGCCTCCATCTGCAGCAGACGGCATTCAAACCCCAGGTTGAGAGCCCTGTAATTTCATGGGACTGCAGGTGCAAGCGACTGCTAGACATTAGACCAGTTTGCATCAACTAAGAATGTAGATTGAGCTATAAGTTTGGAATAAGGTCTGGTGTACAAGTTTGTTGTGTTGCTACTGGGTGCACAGTGATCCTCCAGGACTCCCAAAATATACCATGGAGCTAAAGCCTCGAGTGCCCATACTATCATTTAGAAATGTGATCTCTTGCTTCCAGAAGACTTTGTTTGTAGAATGACCAAGATAAAGGTAGCAGGAGTAACAGCGATGTCTAATATACACTAGCGATATGCGTTCAAGGCACTCAAGTGGTTCTAATTAAGGACCCTCCAAAGTACTCCAGACAGGAACGCCCAATCCCCTTTGCCTTCTCTCCCAGATATCCCTACATACATGCTGTCAATCCATCAAAGGTGGTCCATTTGTTAAGCGCAAAACATCCGCTGCACAGTGCAAATGCTTTGGAACCGCTGCGTGGCTAAATAGCTCCGAGGAGCATGGTACCGAGCGAGAGACAGCTCTTTTGCACAAGCTGAGATTTTTTCCACTTCTACAGACTAGAAATGCACCAATGTGTGTTGGAGGAGTCTTGAGACGAGAGCAGCTATGCATCTTGAAGTAACTATGAGACAGTTAAACAGCGGTTCAAACTCCTCCCTCACGTCAGTGTTTAGGCAACAGATACCCTCTAATGAGCTCAATGTAAAAAGATGAACACTTACCTGCCCTTCTCCAACATACAAAACTCCTATCTTGTGTGTGTCGTAGGACGGGATCTGATCAAGTAGCTTCATCGTTCTTTCAAATGTCTAAAGTTAATAAAATAAGATCCAAAAATACACAAAGATAAGTTTCTCACCATAAATACGCTAAAGGGCACTTCGTAAAAGTTGTTCTCATTGTAAAACCTCACCTTAAATTGCATGTGCAATAATCTGCAAGTAATTTTGACATCCTTAAACCATTCCCTAAGATTTGGAGGCAGCAAATTTGTGACGTAGTCACGTTAACATCAGCATGTGTAGCTCTGCAGAATACTGCATTATGTATTAATATAGTGCACATGGCCAAAATCATATTTCAACCTACAGATGTATTCGTTTGCACACTGTGGCTGAGCACATAATCTATGTGCCCTACATATATTATACCAGTGTGAGTCCCATACATACTAGTCTTGTATACAGACACACAATATACAAGTCTGTCCCTCCATATTCAGGAACTCAAAGTGTGCATGAAAATAATGCTCATCCCAAATCATTGCAGAAACTAGGAACTACTTAGAATAGGTTCTTCTAAGAAATAAAACATTTTCAGAACAGTCTTCTGCAATTAGCTGCAAACTCTCCCACTTCACTTGCAGAATTTGACCTTGGGTGTCCAGCACAGACTTTTTTTCTTTCATCGTCGTGAAATTCCAAGTTGTACCCCAACCACACCTAGTTACATCTACATTCCCCTACTGAATAATAAATCAGATCTATACAATGTAAACAAAAAAACAAATATGCTTCACAACATCATCTGGGTCACTTTTCCTACTTTTGAACATTTGATTTCTTCTATTTGTGTTACAATCTGCACTTGCATTGTATATTTTACTGATATCTACAGACAATTCTAAAGTTTTGTTCTGTACATTTGCAATGTGTGATCTAATAAAATAATCTACCATAAAAGTTGACATACATTACAATTTTACTCTCCTCCCCCCCCACCCCCACTTTTTGTTTTATTTAATATTAATAGATTCAAAGACCCCTTCACCAGCACCTGGCAGTTGTCACAATGGTTCAGTGCCACCACTTACCTGAGTATTCGGGACCAGTATGGGCTTGTTGGACTCATCACCAAAGAACGGAGAGTGATACAACTGTAAGAACACAAAGCTGCAAGACACATAGAATGTTCGTAAAACAACCTGCACTCTAACCACTGACACACACACACACACACACACACTATCAGTCCTAGACACTCGTAAAAAATGGAAATGGCTACGTGGTTAGAACATGTTAGGAGCCACTTATGCTCATTTCTATATAGCATGCGCTACTTTCCTCATCCCTGCTCTATGCGCTAGAAGGACATCTCCATAGAGCAATTTCGCCCGTCCTAGACTGGAATGGAGGCGAGGTGGATACAACAGTGGCTGTGTGTGCGCGCATGAGCTTGGTCTATTTTCAGAGAGATTGAGGGAAACCTGTACCTTGGGTCTATTCCAGGCACTTTATCTGCTTTATTGGCCTTGGTGCTGTTCTTAAATGCATCAACATTAATCCTCCTCCCCCGTCTGGAAGGTTCGGAATCAGAGATGGTATGGCCCCTTGGTCGATGTCCACTTGGGGACTGGAGAGGTGGAGGCGATACCTCTGGCTCCAGCCCGGAAGCTACTTCTGGTTTAGATGCGGTTGTAGCAGAGGCGTCCTCTTCCGGGCCGTCAGTCTGGCTAGCCGGAGGTTCTATGATTATGGCCTGTGGTAGAGGTTTTGGTTCGAGAGGTGGAGCATCGATGTGGTCTTTGGTGTCTGGTTCTCTGGGAAGCTCCTGCAAGGTCTGAAGTTCAGGGGACGAACTGGACTTGCTCAGCGTCTGCGAGGGCTGGAAAGGTATTTCACGTACAGATCCTTCAATAGGTATCCCACCAAGTTCCAGGTCTTCTGAGCGATGTTGGGTTGCAGACTCTTCTTGACTGGAGGTGGAGGAGGACTTCACAAACGAAATAAAAATTAGACGGATTTAGAAAGAAAAAAAAAATAAGTTTTAGGCAAACAAGATGTTCTTTACAGCTTTGAAACAATTCGTAAGAGCAGCTCACCCTGCTGATCCCATCAGTCTTCTTGTGTTCCTGGGTGGTGTCATTAGTCACAGCTTCAAAATCATCCAACTCTTGAGATCCACCTGGAGACGCTACTTCGGCCTCACCCTCTGTGCCCTCCTCCGGCACAACCGATGATTCTGTAAAGTGGAGGCGATAATATGACAAACAGCAGAGTATTATATACTAACCGTGTACTGCCAAAATATAGGCTTCTTGATTGTTCATTGGTTAATGGGGAAGTATCACTTTTTAATACATACCTATATTAGGAGTCCTGGCTAGGTCTAATGAACTGAACCATGATTCTTTTTTTCAAATATATCTAGTTACTGACAATGGAAGGAATGTGTATGCTTTTCCTTAATTGATACAATCCATATTGTATAGACACTTACATCTTAAGTTCACCTACAAAAAGCTGTAAACTAAGCCAGATATCTTCAAAAGGAAGCCATGCAAATTAAAAGATAAATATATACAAGAAAAGACAAACCGTTTGTGGATCTGTAAATGCTCTCATAATATACAGATAGGAAAAAAAAAAAAGCTATGATTCTTGAACATTAAACAACTCGTTAGATAGCGAACTGGTCTCACAAATGGAACAATTAACAATATGAAAGCTGAAGCAAGGCCAAAAAACACAAAGCTCATTACTAACAAGAATACTGGATTTCAAATCTAATCTGGTTTTCTACACCGTTTAAAGCCTGGATATATTTTTATTCTGAAAATCAGTGCTCCAATCTGTAGATGTTCCTTGACTGGCAAAAAAAATAAAGAAATAAAAATAAAATGTAGATTTGAAATCAAACAGCTTCAACAAACCATCAACAGCGGCAAGGCAGGCAGCCGAAACAGGGGTCTTTAAAAAGGACAGGAGCGACAGCATGTTAGTGAGAAGGTCACACAATCTACAATGGTGCACAGTATCCTTATATTGTGAGCAGGGAGATCAGTCTGACTGTTAGACAAGCCGACATGCGCTCTTAGTGGGTTGGGGGGGAATCTACAGAACATAGTGTTCCGTTCCACAGAGAGCCCGATAAGTTAGGACAAACCAGCCAGTCGTGTGCAGAACAAAGATCATGCCACAAATAGGTTTTATTGTTGGTTTTTCAAATTAGCAATGAAGAACACAGTAAACGGATGAGTTTGGTAAAGAGATTGGAAAAAAACAAAACACTACAGGCTAGTTAAGATACAGGCATATGTCAATGGGTCAAACATGATTCTGCAGGGTTCCTTGGAGCTATATATATATATACCTGCCCAGGAAATGCTCCTAAGCAGCTTCCCTTGACCACTGGACTGGGAGGCGATAGAGATAGAAGCCACTGCAATGGGAGAGGAAGAGCAGATTGCAAGATGTTCCGACCACTGGATCATATGGTCAGAGCAGCCATTCAAGACTTCAGTCCCCAAAGCCGCCCACAGAGACCAGTTACATTAACCCTCTAGTTCTGGGATACTCTGACAATGTTGGCCGACAAGAAGTATTGGCCAGCAACTCTTAAAGGAGTGCCGGTCAGTGTGAAGGCAGCCATCTTGTGAGCTGAACCAATATTCATGAGACTTAGGATTACGCTAAGAGCCAGCGACATCTTAGACACATCGTGACCAATAGTCAAGGGACACGGGCAATACTCATGAGGCGTCTGTTCCAAACAGAGCTGATTTAACCCGCAAAATGACTTTTCAATCTGTTTAGGTACAAGGTACTCTTTACAAAACACTGCTTGAGCAATCCTCAATGATGGAGGATAGGAATCACTGGCCAGTTCTAGAACCAGAGGCAAGAAACAGCAGGAGATTCCAGTTTGGATCTTTCTGGTCAAATGGAGAAGAGAACTTCAGAAGTGACATGAAGTGGCGGAGCGGCACTTACCAGTGTTTGCTCTCTGCAGGCGGGTAGGCTTGCTGGTGGCTGAGCTCAGCGTGGAGGCCGGCATGGAGAGAGATTTGTACAGAGCGGTCTCTCGATGCTCTTTAAATCTCTCTGCCGCCATCAGAGCGTTGGACAGTTCCTGAAGAGGCATGTTGTTAATATCCGAAGAAAAGGGACTGAGCGGGTTCTCCAAGCTCATCAGCCAGCTGGTGTTACCTGGGGAACAGAAGGTTGTAGACCAAGATGGAACAGACCACTATTTACATTCTAATCTAAGCGGTCTGTTTAATACAGAGACAACAAGGTCTTAAATAAAAATACAACGGCCACCACATTTGTAGCCAGTGCACTCACCCAGCATACAAATCTCCAAATGACCGTTATAGGGTATGGAGACCACAGTGCATCATGTTGACAAATACTCCCCAAACACAGAAATACAGTGTATCTGAATACATTCGTGCCATTGTGGTGTAGGAAGAGAGGTCTCCATTCACAATATCTGCTTTTGAGATTGATATCTATACTGTCACGGAAAATTAAATTGTAACAAAATAGTCCTTTTTGTTTTTACTTTAATAGAACTGAGACAAAACATTATACATAGAATACTGTACATAAAGCTTAAACTTATTCTGATTACAGGATACAGGAGTTTAGAAAGCCCGTACTGTATAAGAATAGTGCAAATTATATTGTAAAAAATGTTCTGGTGATTCAATCCAATGTTAAAATACATAATGGGGTGGAAATAAAGGGGTCAGTGAGGTGGATTTCTGGAAGACAGTAGAGATGGGGGAAGTAGTAAGATTATGGGGGAGAATCGATTCCCCGCGTTGTTCTTTAGAACTGCCTGCAGTGCACATCATTACCGTTACTACCGTAATTTCAACGCTGTTTGCTCGCAGCTCACCGAGCAGAAATCAGTGTTACTGCTCTAACGGTAATGAGGCGCACCCCACATTTTTCTAAAGAACGCAAGGAATTGAATCTCCCCCTATATGTATCACAATTAAACAGTTTAAGAGAATTTACCATGGAATGAACACCAGGTCTCCTCTCTATCCAAAGCAGTCCCTGAATTGTGTGCTCAGATTCAATGTCATATATGTGCCAAATCAGACTAATCATGGAAGTGAGGGGCGGGATTTCTGTTTTCCCCCCCAGAGTGCTGCTATTTGGCAATTGTCGACATTTAAAATCGGAACAATTAAAAGTTTGTTTTTTTTCCTGGTAAAAAGAACAAATTTTGGGTCGTCAGGAAATTCTATCCAAGTAATACCTTGGAGGTCCGTGGTGGGGGCCAATATAAGTTCTCCTTTTGCTAGAACACCGTACCACCTGTAATACCAGTTAAGGACATTTTCATTCATCATAATACATGAAGCTGTCAGATCATTCATTGGTTAATTTTGTTACTCTCCAATTCCTCTGTCGCTTGGAATTTCCTTAGCCTACATCCCTCTTGAGCTCGTGTGGTCCTTTGGGTGGGGGATTGTGCTTAATCAGCAGATGTTATTGGGTAGAGAGGAGTTACTTAGATCTTTAGTACAAAAGCCTCAGGTATTCTACAACGGTGTGCGGCCTCTCAGAAGAACTTGGTTGGGACGATTGGCAAGTGTTAATTTAGAGGTATTGGAACTAAATAGGTCATCAAAACAGGTTGAGGACCATTGATCTAGAGCAGTGTTGGCTAACCTGTGACACTCCCCTGCATACCCTTTCAGCAATAAGCTGCAATATATTGGCAAAGCATGCTGGGACTTGTAGTTTCACCTGGAGTGTCACAGGTTAGCCAACACTGCTCTAGAGTATAGCTCTAGTGCATAAAAGCAGGTTACATTACATAGTGAAAAAACTAGTAAAACCAATGTAAGGATTTAGCTGCTGATCATCAATATAATCCACCTCATGCGTTTATTTACCTGTAGGTCTCCGTACGAGGACCTCTGCCCAGCCTTGTGTCAGCACAGGCACAAAGTCAGCCAAGGTGGCCTTCTCCTTCTTCACCTGCACCCTACGGGAGGTCTTTTCTCCCCTGCTTCCTGCAGTCCCTCCGGGGGATGACAGGGAACTACCCTCCGAACCAGCTCGTAGCCCATGTCCACCTGGAGAAAGTCAGTATGAATATGCAACCAGTTCTTCATGTAAAGCAAACCTATCCAACCTGCGGCCCTCCAGATGTTGTAAAACTACAAGTCCCAGCATGCCCTTCCAGCTATCAACAGGTTGTCTACTGGCAAAGCATGCTGGGGCTTGTAGTTTCACAACACCTGGAGGGCCGCAGGTTGGACAGGCCTGATGTAAAGCATCAAGTAAGCTCTTGCAGCGCACCTACTTCTGACGCACAGAGGCGGCAGCCATTTTGTGGGCTGAACCAATCATAAGGCTGGAACCTATTAATTCAATGGTAGGCAGTGACCTCACTAAAGGAACGAGGCTTGTTGTGAACTTATAGTCCCCATTTTCATCAGTATTGGTTCGACCCACAAAATGGCTGCCTCCATATACATCTTCGGTCAACAGTGGGGGGGGGGGGGGGGGGGGGGGGCGCAAGTCAATCTGGGTAAAATACCTGGTAGCAGACACAAAAGCAAAAAGTTAAAGGAATCCAACAGCCAAAAAAAAAAAAAAAACCTCCCAGCTACGTGACAGGAAATGTTACTTTTAGTGCATTATTGGTTTGTATGAACCACACGAAAATACGACAGAACTAGCAGAGGCTTTAAGGCTGTTGGATTCGGAGGCACAGATGACAACACCGGTCACGGGAAGAGACTGGCGAGTCCTGGTGTACTATATTCTCAGAAGATGCCCTTTCCCAATACCCCAGAGGGAAGACTAATAAGGGAGAGGGGTCCTCACCAGACATGGAGCGGACTCTGTGACGTGACGATTGCATACCCTGCTTTCTCGCCTGCAGGTCAATCTTAGGAGCTTCTTTGACTTGCTCTGCTTGCATAGGTATCCTTCAAAGGCAAACAAAAAAAAGATGGACACCAAAATTATAAGCCGCAATTTCTAATGGCAACTACAGGGCTCTATATAATAGTGGCTTGGTCAAAGATGAACCTACTTGCTAAAATACACAATGTACAAAAGGACAAAATTTCTTAATGTCAACCAGCTCTTAAGCCAATTACCCTTCTAGATACATAGTCTATCTGGGATACGGTGAGGAATAGGGCGTTAGAACGCAGCAAACCAAAGTACTTTTGTACTACGGATGACCAGCTGCAATTCAAAACAACCCAACTCACTAAAACAGGACATTACCCGAATTCATTATCCCCCTCCTTTGGAGCATCCCCAGTATCCAAGCCAAGGAGGGAGCGTGTTCCCCTCCCCACACTAGTCGTCACAGTCACCAGCTTGTTACCAACGAGCCAGGTCTTCGTTCTTCCCCCATCCAGAAGAAACTCACCAACTGGTGATCTACAGAAGAGAAATTTTTAGCACACAAAACAAAAACAACTCTTCAAACTTTCATCGGAAAAGGCAATCAGCAATTCGAATCACTTTCATTACTTGACCATGAAAAAATAGGAAGTTACCTTCAATAAGATGCAGAGTCTTTGGGAACTCACCTCTTCGGAACCGCTGTGAAGTTGGAGAAGACGTATCTAGCCATCATGTCCAGGCATATCTCCGTCAACTCTAGGTGAAGATTCTTCAGACTGTCGTCAGCCTGGGCCATGGAGCTTTCATCGGCTGAGCTCAGGCTGGAACTGGTAACAGAGGTCTGCATCCGGCTGTACAAAGCAATGAGGTGTTGATGACTGAATCTATTCACGTCAGGTCTGTCGGAGCATGACTAACTAACCCCTTTAAGTCAAGGTATGCCGGTAACACTCCACCTTGATTGCCCTAGAGAGCGTTCTAACAGTGCAGGCCGAGGAATTATCAGTTTTAAAAAGTATAATATAGCTAATCCCCAGGGGGGCAAACTGTCCATATGGTCTAAGGTCACTTAAATATACAAAACGGACTGTCCAGGTGTGCAAGCAATAGATCTGCAGCACTTCGATTATACACTAGACTTTCTATACACCCTTCTGTGTCACTATAGTCTGTCTTTTCTAGGTTTTGGGCCCGTTCATAGACTATGCATTTTTACTTCTAAAATCCCGATATCTTCAGATGTACAGTAACAGTGTCCTTTAGGATGCAAAAACCAAGCGTGTATATCCATTGGGTCATTCTCAACACAGATTTGTTTTCAGAAAGGTTATACATCTCTTGTTAAACACTCCATAAGGGATGTTAGCGACAAGCATTGGTGACAGACGCAACCAGTGTGCCAAGCAAAGACAAGTGGATATTCCCATTAAAGCCTGGCATAATGCAGGAACCCAAAAGTCATGATCCGCAGACCTGTTGCAAGATTTAAAATGTATATCAATCATGCACAAACCAAAAGACATTTTTTATTCTTCTACAATCCCACACCATACAAGAAAAGAACGCAGTCTGAGCTCCATCACTTGAAAAATTAAACACCGGAACTTTTAACAGCTCAGTGGGTCATAAAAGGTTGCAAATAATTCAGTAACAGAGGAGAGGGGGACAGAATGTGAGGGGTCAGATTGCAGTCTTTTCTTTTTAGAATGTGTTAAGTTAAAATCAAAATAAAACTTGCTCCAAGAATTTCAGTAGAAAGAAAACGTGCATCTTGTGGGTTAGGGCCCCACATCTCAGGACCTGCTAGAAGGGTTATGGAATGGGCACTAGTGTTTAAGTTTGCCATGCAAAACTCCCTGGCATGCATCCCATACCACCCCCCCCCCCTTCCGGTGCAGACGACTCGGATTACATCCCCCAGCTTCTACCTGTACGCAGCACGCTCCGACACACTGATGCTGCGAGATCGAAAGGCATTGGAAAGCTCCCTCATCTCTTTCACTGGGGAGGAGTCACTCAAGGCCGGCTTGACGTGTTTAGATAGCTTCAAGCTACCCATTCAAGAAGTGCCCCAGCAGGCCGTGAGGGCAGGGAAGCCCAACGCCCAACCCATAATTCACACAAGTGGGGGAAAAAAAAAAAGAATCACCCCACCCACAGAACGGAGTTGGAAACCAGTGAAAGGTCACGTAGAACGGTTACACCAGAAGGCCCGCGGACATCAGAATTGGGGGGGTACACCATAGGAGAGGAGAAACAGAAAAAAACAAAAAATAAATGCCACAAATGAGAAGGCAAAAAAGCAAAAATAAAGTTTTAAGCAGAAAAAAATAAAAAAAGGAAGCAAACGGCAGCGACATCAGAAGTACCAGTCGTGTAACGGGGGGAGAGCGAGAAAGTGGCCACACATCACAAATTTCAGAATGTAACACCAGGCAACGCCTGTTAAATTTGTGACACGTCTACGGCAGCTTGTACTACAGTTATTTATAACCCAGATTGCTCACAAATGGTTCTTTTGAAGTCGCTAAATATTTTAGACATTTTAGAGAGGAAAAAAAAAAACAAAACAAATCAGAAAAGCAAAAAAGAATAAAAAGATTGATCAGCACCACAATGGAACCAATCTCGCTCCATTGGTAATGTTGGTTCAAAAACAAGAAATCCACCTGTGATTATATTGGGAGACAACATCGAGGCTGTTCTGGGCAACCTTATAAAACCGAATCAAATCTTAAAACTATAGTGCTATAAACATTAACCATGCATAAGCAATAATACACCAACAGGGTGAGGAAACCAAACCAGCAGCAAATCTGCCAACAGATCCATATATACATTAAGCTATTAATTTAAATAACCCACAGACAGATGCTGGTTATTTCTTAGACACGTCTCCTGCCCCTCTTGCAGCTTCCCTAGGGGTAGGTGGACCACAATATTATGGGAATGATGGAGGTTGTAGGGGGAAGAACTATACTAGAAGTAGGCACTGCAGCGTCGTTTTACGCAGACTATGCAAACCAAGAAGGGGAGGAGTCCCCAAAATACTCTGCAATATCACTGCGCTTAGACGAATCACAAAATAAGCCAGCTCACTTTGGTTCTTGGGAAAAGGGGATAAGCGCCCTCTATGAAACCTATGAATTCTGGGAATTCAGAAACTGCAAAAAAAAAAAAAAAACCAGCAAGGATTTCTAGCAATACTAGTTCCATATTTATAAACTGCTGGTAACCCATGAAATATGAGCAGGTTTTAATGTTAAACTTTTTTGTTTGCAGTATTGTCTTTACCGTAATATTCTAGAACAGTGTTTAGGAAAATACCCCACCAAGTACAGGAAACCTGCACTTACATATTCTTAAGAGCGCACAGAGACTAATTCATCTCATCGCTACTTGCTAGTCAAGGAAACTGTGGCATAATTTTCTGAACAAATTGTGGGGCTGAAGATTCAACCAAATTAGTTTAACCATCGTTGATCATGGTCATTACCCAGATACTAAATGATATGCAATTATATCAATTGTGATGATTGGATTGCATCGCGTGGTTAGCTATCCAGTAAACGGTTTGCCACATAGCAGGACCTCGATGTTGTCTCATTGTAGACGGATGACAGCAGAACATACCTGTTTAGAACATAATAGATTTCCCTAAAAGCAGGGAATGCAGTCAGTATTGTTTGAATACAATGAATAGCCATCACAGGTGTAACATATACTAAAATGCTTAAAGATAAAAATAATAATACAATGGATTGCGTTTACAATGACAACATAGAAAGTTAAACCTAATAAAATGGTTCTGAAGAGCGCGGTTGGTCGTTCCTTTATAAATAAGCACATGAAAAAGGACGGACAAGACAGTCTCCTTAAGGGGTTAAATTTAGGCAACAGCCATCCTGTGATTAATGGTTTATACAAAAAAATAAAAATCTTATGGCAATTAACATTTAAATGTCACCAATAGGGAGATATGCAATACATTTCACATTTTTGAAGCTACAAATAAAGTATTAGAAATAAAGTTGAAACAAAATGTTTTTCTTTAATCCGTGAGACTTTCTTGCATTGTCCTAACAGCAATACTCTTACAAGCTATGCACCACGCGTTTCATGGCTGTCTGTAAGGCCAGTCTACGTGGTCAGGTCCAGTTGACCTCTAAGCAAAGTGACTAGTTCCACTTAACGTGAAACCTCAGAGATCAGATTTCTTGTCCTTCATAGACACTGCAGAGAATATTAGAGGCTAAATAGCCAATGACCATAGCTTTCAGTGAGATACTGTAGATAACCAGTTTACGCATAAAGGTCAACGTAAGAAAACTTTTACATATCTTTTTTTAGGGTTACAAGATGCCTTTCAATTTTGACCCAAAATGCCTTTTGGATCCAGCAGTGCTTTATATCAGAGGCCGGTCACAAATACACAATGGGCAACACTGCAGAAAATGCATAAATCTAATAATCCCCTACGACATACTGATAGTCAGCCTCTCCATCTCAATGCAGATGATTTTAAGGCTGAATATTAATTTTATTGCCGAATTTAAATTATGTGAAATTATGATGTCCTCATTCAGGGTTATCCTGAGCAGTTGCAAACCACAGCTCTATCCATGTGTGTTTTAGTAATTGTAGGCTACACTAAGGCATACCTTTTAGGCCTCTCATTTAGGCTGGTACTGCGGGCTCTGAAACTCCCTTTTTCGGGTGTGTCATCGAAGCTCTGCAGGACGTTAGAGCGCAGACCCTGGTAGATAGGAGAGGACAATGGGTAAAGTAGCATTTCATGATTACACCTTAGTGCGGACCAGATAAGTCGCAGCAGTTGTTACCTTCGTGATGTACGGAACAAAGTCTCTCCTCAAAGATAACCGACAGCGGATGAACCACATAGCAATGACATGGTGGGCCAGAAACACAATGTATTGGTTAAACCTGCCGGAAGAACATACATTGAACAAGACCATTTAGATTTGTATGGCATTTAAAAAAAACTCATGTAGTGTATTCAGCTCAGTTTAAAGTAAATACTGTGCACAGACATTAAAGGTGCATATTATTAAAGTGCCTGTGCCTAGGGTCAGAGAACCTATTGCACTCCTACTTCTGAACGATAAGATGAAGGGGTGGGGCTAGAGCAGCCTGCAGCCAATCACAGCACTAGATCAGCCTAGAGTATTTTAGATCACTTCTGCCCAATATACAGGCAACACTGAACTGGGCGGGATCAGGGTAACATTTAGCCTATTGAAGCAGGCAATGGGAGGCCCGTCAGCGATGCAGCGTCATCTTTATCACATGCTCATCTCTCAGGAACACCCCGGCCGCAAACTAAAGTCTTTTTGAACTTCTCAATGTTGTATTTAGCAATTGTTATAGCATTAGTGTTCACAAATTGCTACCCCCAACCCCACAGCGGGACTCACTTTGATGGATTGGTGTAAGGAAGGGAAATGGCAAACACACTGGCATACTGCTCTGCAGCGAAGTTTCCGTACAGATGGGGCAGCCGAACAAGGGCTGAAAGAGAAATATATAACATATAGGAGGTTTAAAGACACAGGCAAACTCAGAAAGTGTCAATTCCAAAAGCTTAAGGAACATATCTGTTTTCTTAGCCTAACAAGATGCTTTCATGTGTAAATGTAACTGCTAACAAAATTGTTGACTGTCATTTAACTACAATATTCATAGCTTTCTACAGAAGTTGCACTAAAGCAGACCTGGCCAACCTGTGGCTTTCAAGGTGTTGTGACACTACTAGTCTCAGCATGGGACTAGTAGCCATCAGCAGACCATCTACTGGCAAAGCATGCTGGGGCCTGTAGTTTCACAACACCTGGAGAGCCACAGATTGGCCAGCCCAGCACTAGAGACTACATGTGTCTATGGTATTCTACACAGTAGCTCCAGGTACAGGTTGTAGCTTCCCATCATGCACTGGGTGTAAAGAGACATTTAAAGCCCACATTAAAGCTTAAATAACCAAAACCACTCACTGGATAGGAACTCGAGCATGGGGATGGCCATGGTGACTGTGGCGGAAATGTGAGTCAGCTTGACGATGAGCACTGGGAGCGATTTGATCAGGATCCCCGGCATCTCTACCATGCACATGGACAAGGCAACCACACACTGCTTGGCACAGCGATAGATGAGGCCGGTTTCCAGACAATGCACCATCTCCCTCTACGAAGAGTCAACATGTTCATCAACCCATCATTACATCACCACTATTACAATCCTCGTCTCTGGCATGATCTACAAAATCAGACTACTGAGGTGCAAAATGTTTCTCGTGGGTGTAGGAAAACGTACAACGCTTCAGTAGTTAAAGATTCCGCCAGTTTTTCTTTGTATGTAACCAGTTGGGTTCTTTCTAAACAGGGCCGAGACAACTCAAGGCTAACAATTCTTTAAAGGTCTTTGATTTTCTATAGATGATCTGGGCTTTGCTGAGGAGAGATGTCCCCAGTACAGTAGTAATAACTAAATCCCAGCGAGTAGAAGTATGTGCATGCGCTGATTTATGTATATATAGAGAAACGACTGCAATGTGGAATAATATCCTGATTGGATAAAACACATTGGGAGCTCACTGTATCTCCGATCCTATGACAGTTCATCTCTAGATCAATTACACTTCTTCGCCTCTCTTAGCAGTTGCTATACAGGCAATTCCGATCTAGGAAGGCTAGTTTTATCTTCGGGATTGTTTCATCAAATTAGCCGTTTTAAGGCATCTCTTTCATACCCTTCCTACAGAATTACATTATATAGTTCTCTATATAACCTGCACTAAATTGTATGGCTGCTGGGATACACCCAAAGAAACGATCCAACTAAGTGGGGTCCGTTTTGGGACTTCAGGGAAAGAGATGTAAAATCAAACCTGTTTACTGATCTCCAAATGAGGGTGGTAGGACGTTAATGCAGTTAACACTGGAACCACCGCGAGCTGTAGGTCAGTACGAGAGAAACCATCGGGGGTATTGTGAAGACGCTCACTCGCACTTCGATCCGAGAGCTGAAAGACAGTACACAGTCAGAGTCTCGAGTTCCATGCTAACACAACGATACACGGGAGTCTAGAATCTCAGCAAATCTGGGTTAATAGCGGAATTCCAAAGTAGTTCAGTTTCCATACAGACTGAACACCGACGCAGTATGTCATTGCTCACCATAGTGCAGAGAGAGGAGGAGAGTTGGTCGATGTTGCAGGGAGACGACAGGATGAGCAGCTTGTAACGCAGACACTCCGGCAGTTTGTTGAGAACCAGTTTAAGAACTTTCCAGTCCGTCTCCTGCAGAGCAAAGGGAGATAGGAATGTAAGTAGGTACCTCAATCTCAGCAGTGGATAAAGCACATTAGATACAGAACCGCAACGAGCCAAAGGATGGCTTGGAGGAAAGAACACTATACCTGCTTTAGACATTGCAGGATGACCCCAAAGGCCAGGGCAAAAGGCATAGAACCCATGCGAGGAAACACAATCTGGGAGGAGAGGCTGGGGCTACCGGTCGGAGGCGATAGAGTACCAGCGGGTTTCCTGTCAGTCGGCCTCTTCTCTGGCTCATTCCTAGTGGAGAATAGTTAAAGGATAACACCACACAGACAAAACGCTACAAATATGTACGGCTCAGACAACAGAAAGAGAATAGAAGAGGCACCACTGGCACTTACACAAATTCACAGAGACAGTATGGACTGAACCTCACAGCTCCGTCTTTGTTGGGAAGACCGATCCGTTTCAGAGAGTCAGCTCGCAGGAGTAAGAAGAAATCAAACACCTTTCATTAAAAGAGGAAAATAGACATAAGACACTAGTTAACTGCTGAAGAAAAGATGGTATTTGAATTAGTGGTGAATGCCAAGTTCTAGTGTCCTTGATTGCTCATATATGGGACCCCATAACCTGCATTTACATATCCAATACACCCCAATAACCAGCATGGCTGAGAGCTACTCAACGGCATAGATCAGTGGTGGGCAACAGGTAGCCAATGAGCAGTCAGTAACCCGCTAAGACTTGAGCCACCACCCCCTCCCTCAAATCCAGCTGCTTCCAATTTTATTCTCTGCCTTGTTAAAGCAAAGAGCAAGGAAGACCAGTGGGGGGATGCACAGACTTCTGCATCACATGACCTCTACACAATGCAGGGATTTCACACAACCTGACGGGGAGTGTTTGGTGGTGATGCTTTATTATGTCCCCTTGTCGGCCCTTTTAAAGCTTTGAAGACCGCACGGGTCACCCTCGAAAAACAAAGTTGCCCGTCACTGGCATATTTCTGTTCTACAGTGCGTCTTCTCCCATATCAGCTTTATCACTACTTACGGGGGAAGACATTGCAGTATAAAGTCTTTCTCCTTAGAATTTTCTGCAGTAATGAAACAGGTGAACTCTGTAGCACAAAGAGAGCAGCTCTGCAGATTTTATATTTGATTCACCTGGAGGCGGATGCTGCTGGCGATGGGGGAATTGTACAGGTTCCTGTAGTGCAACTGGATGTGGTTGACCAGCATCTCGTACACACGCACGGCATGGCTAGCGGGAAGAATATACAGCTTGGTCTGCACACGGGAAGAACAGAGGAGAGGATTAGTTGTATAGAGAGCTGGTTTCCCCACCAGACAACTGGATAAGCAGCGCTGGTTCCCACCTGCAGTATAACCATTAGACCCAGCACGGACGTTTTCACATCTTCCAGAGATGAAGCATCCTGCCCTGCAGAGTCTGGTGCTATGGACAGCGAACGGGTCACAACCTAATACAAAGACAGAGTCAAGGCGATAGGGTATTAGGACCTGCGCCAATTCCTTCAAAACCAAAACCACTAGTACACTTTAGGCAACAAAGGATTTCTCTTCGATACACAACAGCAAGGGCAGCATAGAAACACACAAAACCAATCTCACCCTCTCAATGATGTCCATCAGGCTGTTAAAGTGACAAGAATGGCAACATTCAGCCAAGTCCACCAGGAGTTGGGTGGCAAGTTTTCGAACCTGGTGATCTTTATCCTCCGGGATCTGGGCCAGTTGACATGTAACCACTTTTTCAATCAGCTCCTCCTGAAAACAAAGAGTGATCAGGAACCAACGCCTGTCAGATAGGATTCTAGGCATCTCCCAGACTAAAGCTGCCGATTCACATGCAGATCCGACCACTTAAACCCACAGCCATTCAACGCATGTCAAACAGCCGGGTTCTACGGGGGTAAAGGGGGGATTAGTGCTGTATCAGAATGGATACACACATTGTGGTCAGATACAGACATAGCCACCGTGCTGACCCTTCCCTTGGGTTAAGTGGTTAGCACTTCTGCCTCACAGCACTGGGGTCATGAGTTCAATTCCCGACCATGGCCTTATCTGTGTGGAGTTTGTATGTTCTCCCTGTGTTTGCGTGGGTTTCCTCCGGGTGCTCCGGTTTCCTCCCACTCCAAAAAACATTACTAGTAGGTTAATTGGCTGCTATCAAAAATTGACCCTAATCTCTCTGTGTGTGTGTATGTTAGGAAATTTAGACTGTAAGCTCCAATGGGGCAGGGACTGATGTGAGTGAGTTCTCTGTACAGCGCTGCGGAATCAGTGGCGCTATATAAATAAATGGTGATGATGATGAAGGGTCAGGGCAACAGAGATGGAACCTAGTTAGGGAAAAGTGCATCTATATTGAAGCGGATGTCCACTTTCAGAAATTCCCCATTTCTTAAACAATCTATCCACTCATATCAGTAGGACAACCCAGCCACTTTGCAAAGTATTCGATACTAGTGTGGAACAATCTAGTCTATAATTGGGGAAGGGTATGACAGGACGAGCAGATCTTTAGAAGTGCAGACACCTGACATGATCTAGCACAGTCAGAGCATAATGCAACATATGGTATCAAAACATGGTATCTAGTAGCAAGAACCAAGGAACTGATACTACAAGGACCAAGAAGGTGTCACTATTTTGTTTTGGCAGTGTATGTGTGCCAGGAGGAGACTGTATATAAATATATAGTCCAAGACTGGTATGATTATGAATACATCTTGTTTTCCAAAGTAATGACACATGTTGGAGAAAGAACATTATAATTCACAGTGGTTTTACCCTGAAAGAACTGACAAACACAAACCTCATAGAACTGTCTGTTAATGCTCAGTGCAAAGGACAGGACATCCAAGACTTTCATACGCACGATGCAGCGAGACTGGTTTCTGAAATATAAAGTTGGACACCAGTGTTTGTTTTTTGACTTGTAGACATAATATCAGCTTGTATTTCAGCAAAAGAAATGAGGTTGCAGAGAGACTTCAACAAAATGCATGGAAGAAAGTCTGCTGGACATACAAGTGGTCAGACTGCTTCTACCAGTAACATAGGTCCCTGCTGGACTCAACAGCGTAGGACACAGAGGTTCTGACCTGAAATACTTCTCCATCAGTTTCTGCAGGTCCTGGACCCATCCGTCCTTTCCTGGGTGGATGGACTGAGCTCTGTAGGCTATGAGATTCACAACAGAGCTCACCTATGGAGACAAAATAATTAAGACAATCAGAACGATAACCAATAGTTACGTACAGGTCAGCATGATTACATATTGAGGTTTCAGTACCTTTATGTCCAACTATACAAGATCTATATTTGTTAACGTGGCAGCAACTTACCGGCCGCTCATCGGAGTTCTTCTCTACAAGTTCAAAGAACCTCTCCTCGTCCCCATGGAATTCGCTCTGGTCGTAAAGCTCCTCTGCGGCCGTCAACAGATTGTGCACGGCTGCCTTCAACTCCTGACTGCGCAGTACCTGGAACACACACACATAGCGGATATGGTCTAGGAAGCTAACTTTGGTTCTGTCCTATCATTCATCCTTTATAGGAACCTCCAGACACCCATCCAAAGTGGTTCTACTGGAACGCCTTAATCTGAAAGAAACATTACTAGATCCTCTTTTGCCACCAGCTTTTGTTTGAGGCACTGGAGAGAGACAGACCATATGGAGATGTCCCGTAGCCTCAATAACGCAACAGACAGAATGCCTGGTATAAATGTGTGAAATTGCCACCTAATAATGAATATCTTTTTCAAATATCTTTACTTCTGTTAAAATGAGAAAAACTTGTACTAATCAATTTGTGAATCTCATTAGTCCTTTTATACAAGGCAGCTGGCAACTTAGTCCATCCGTCTTTTAAAGGTATTACATAATACTACAGGTACTGGCCAATGAGGATTCCTCAGGCGGCTGCGTGAAAGTTGCTTCAATAGAGAACAAGAGCACCGCAGCGATACAAAGCTCTTAGCACATAGGCAAGAAAGTGGAAAAGAAAAAATGTAAACTTTTGCAATGCACTATAAATGAATCCTTAAACGTGTAAGACAAGGAACTAGTAGAATACTGCTAAAGTCAATGCAATATTGACAATCTGCAACGTTAGTTGCACATCTTAAATATTGCCCCCAAACAGTAACCAAAAGTTAATCTGGCTGCCTACGATAACCCGTACCTGTAGCTGCTGAAATAACCGTTCAATGACATCCAAGAGCACGTCCCAAGTTACGGCCTGCAGGTCTTTCCCGTACTTCTTAATAAGTCGTGACACGGACAGAACAATCTCATAAGAGACCACGGCGTTGGGGCAATTCATTGCCTGGTCAGATCATGAAACAAAACCCTATGAGCTAGACACTCCACCATTATGTAATATTACAAACACATTAAAGGGTAACTTCAGAAAGACAAAATGACATTTATTCAGGTTTATTTTTTTTGCACTGTCTAGATGTACTCACTAAACAGGCTCAGCCCACATACATAACTTTTAATTAGTTGTTATGATAGAAAGTATTATGCAAAGAACTATTGACCATCACTCCAAGGAGAAACAGGATCCCCCACAATGATAGCCCCTTGCTTGGCAGTTTACCTTTAGAAAGGAGGGAAGCACAGATATCGGGGAGTTCTTCAAACAGAACAGTCTATGTGCTCCCCACAACCCCATTCCAACGAAGAACACCGCTCCTCTTAGCAAGGGGGCGTCCTCCCAGTAGACTCTGAAAATAAAATTAAATGTATGCAGTGGGAAAAGGCTTTTCTTTAGTCTCTAGATCAGTTGAATTCCTCTGCTTCCCCCTCATGACAAACAGGATTACCCAAAAACAAACATCACCTTTTGACGTTTAACTTACGCCATTCACCAGAAATGCACCCTAAACTCATCTCCCAATTCCCTATACTAAAGCTGGTATGCATATGTATGGGCCAGACACCAGAATTACTATTGCATACACCGTACAATAAAGGACATGTATAACGTTGTGCTCTGAAATGTGACTCCGCAAGCTTCGTGCAGAGGATAAACAAAGCAATTTAGTTATACATTTATTCAACACGTGTAAGCCTTATTAAAAAGTAAAGACGTTTTTAAAAAAAAACATTGCAACATTTAAGGCTGGCGTTTAATAGGTTGCGGATATTGTGCACCTTCTACGCTAACCAGGAGGTGGCAGTAATTTTTTTTTCCATAATTCTTTATTTTGTTTGTCTGAAAGGTAATGTTACAAACAAGGCTGCAACAGAACAATGGGTCCAAAACTGTTGGCGTAGACCGATATACAAAGTCAGACATAAGATAAGAGAACAACTAAGAGCCAACAGAGAAGGTGACCAGTTTTATGAAGGGGTGGGGGTGCCAGGTACAGAGCAAAAACCTCTTATTCTACATTAGGGAGACGTTCCTGGCATTCTCAGGTCTAGCAGATGGCATGCTTCTTGGCGATTGCGATCATTTTTTAAACTCCTTGAGCTAGACAATTCTATATATGATTAATATTGCAAAACACATTAAAGTATCTTTAGAAGAAACGTAAGCTGACTTTTTTTTCAGGTCATTTTGTTTTGCACTGACTATATGTACTCACTAAACAGACCTAACCCACATACAAAAAGTTTCAATGGTTGCCCTGATAGAAAGTGATGTGTAAAATAATTTCTGTCCAATTTATAATACGACGTATCAATTGCATTGAAGTCATTGCCACATTTGGCATCACAAGCTCACGCTAGGGAAAAAAAACTAAAAAACTAAGAAAAGACAAATGTTCCAATACAGTTTTGTGGGTTTTTTTTGTCTAAATATAGCACCTGTTAAAAATTGTATATGTCTCAATGTATTTAGGACTTTATTGCTCATTTGCTACCACAAAAAAACAAAACCAAACAAAAAAAAAAAACGTAACTTGCAAAATTCTATTCTACTTTACACAGAACCAAAAAACAAGAGCAGCCTTGTTAGATTAGAGGTCATAGGTCGGCAGATTCTTACTTGTCCTCCATGATTCGGCTCATGGTATAAATAGCACTGTGGCCAAGATGAGTTCCCAGGAGGTTTCGCATAAGCTGAGGAGACAAAACACTTTCTGGTCGGCACACGGTACATAAACCGAATTCAATTAGTGTTCTATAAATACAGATGGAAGAGGACAAGCGTGACCTAATACACCACTATAAAGAGATCTATTGGGAAACCACAATACTCGTCACTAATAGGGGTGAATTAAGTTTATTGCAGCCCGGAAACGGTGCAACGTACCAGCGGTTGCTTGTGTATTCCACACTAATACATCATCATTTTGTGGCTTTATAGTTTATTACAGGAGACGGGACTGCACGGGAAGGGATTCAGTCTGATCTATTTGGGTTAGGACTGGGAACGATTGAGGTCAGACAGACTGACGTGTACAAATTGCACAGGGATAATTCATTGCTAGACATTTAGAACGGCGATACCCTCCACCACAGGAGGTGGACGGTTCTCACCTTCCAACAGGGCTCACACAACTCCTTGACGTTGATTGTTCGACACAGCGTAATAACAAACGTTGGGATGCTCTCTGAGGGCAGGCAGTTATAGCAAACCACCGCGTCCAGGACCTTCAGAGACACCTACAAAAGCCACAAGTCCTCTGTTATCCAGGCATTAGACCATATATTTTGCTCTTCTATTTTTAACAATGAACATAAAATCTTTTTAAAGTTTACAGGGAGAACCCAAACTGAACATCAGATTAGATCTTCTGTGTATTAAGTCTCTTAAATACATTTTCATGATAACCACAAGACGTTAGCCTTGCCATGCAGTGTTCTGCAGTACTAGGATCTGTTTATGTTTGGAGAGCTGATTTGCTTATGAATAAAGAAAAGTAAATCCTAAACAAGTTTACAATTAGGAGAGCGACAGCTTGTGGCTAATCAAATAGCTTTTCACACAATTCGTAATACAACAGAAAAGAACTTGGCTATACAGTTACTGAGCTACTACAAGTTCCAGTATCCTTGTAGATCAACCAGGGCCAATGGCTGAAAGTGGAAAAAATGAATTGTGTGACTACATATATGTATATAGTTTCAAATAATGTTAAAAATATTATACATATACACTATAGGTTCAGGGGGGATTCATGACTTTTTTTTGGTCCAGGACATTTTAATTACATTACGGTTGTCTACAAATCATGATAAACAGGGAACTATACAAGGATTTTTAAACAGTTTATTAAGTGGTAATAAACATGATGATCATGGGAACCCACAAACTGCATAATGGGACCAAACAGATTAAGAACCTCCAAGAAGAATAAAAGAGTGACTAACCTCAATGTCATAGAAAGACGTGGTTCGATTGCATAGCAGACAAATCATTCTGGAAGAGAAAGATTAAAAAATGAATGGAAAACAAAAAAACACAAGGAAGAAGAACCTCCAAATACCAATTAGGACATAAAAAAAACAAAACAAACAAAAAAAAAAAACAACAACCAAAAGCAGACACATGGAGAGAATAAACAGTCGTCCGTTAACCAGACACTCCATTGCAGCTCAGTTACAGACAGCCAAAGCCCATCCCACCGCTTTAAGACAGTGTCCAAATGGAATATGAACCAGGGCAAAAAGCTAAGGCTGCAGTCTGTTGAGCTGCTGTGACATCACTGCTCCTTTGTGCAAATACACCAATCTTTACAGTATTACTACAGAGTCTACAGGCCTGTCACTCAAACCTCTGATGGCTCCCTCCTAACATGGCGACCTAGTATTGAGAAGCGAAAGAATGCTGCACATTGTTAGTTAAATCTAAGTATTTGAAGTGTGTTATTCTATATTAATGCCACACAGCGCCTTTACTTTCTCTATAAATTTACTGCAACATTACGGGGACAAAGAAAACCGCAGAAGTACTCACTGCACCATAGGAGCAATATATCGTTCCAGGTAACAGCTGTGAAACTTCACCAAGTTTACCAGCACCAGTAGGAAATCCGGAGACATGCCGACCTCCATCCACTGCAGGACAAACGCAGCTAAAATGATAGGAAGACATACTGCATAGGTGACCACAGGCCTAACATGTAAGAATGACATTAATGCAGGTCCTCAGCTACCTGTCAGTTCACCAAGTCTGTCTCCTTAAATAATATTTTAACCTTTGAATCCAACATTTTAACTAGTTGGATAAATGAGCTTCAGTTTATAAAATGTCATTGCATCAATGCGAGAGGAGCCTCACATTCCCTTCTCTGTTTTATAAAGGACCCTGCTCCTTCTATTATATCTGTATCTACTACATACTGTATCTTCCCACTTGCCTTCATTCCCCTCCATTCCCCTCCTCACATCATGACACTGCCCACTGTCACATGCAGCCCTGTCCTCCCTAATACATCACTCATCTCTTGATGTACTCTGTGCTGCTGGGGGACCCTGCTCCTCCCACTATATAACTCAGTCTGTGGCTTCCTGCTGCCTCCATTCCCCTCCTCACATGTCACTGCCCCTGTCACATGCAGCCTGTCCTCACTAATATATACACAGGAGTTAACAGGTCACTGCCTCCCACATGATCTCCTGCTGCCATGAGCATTCACATCTGACTGGTTAACAAACAGCATACAGTCCTTTATCCTTAACTAAATTGTGATGGTCCCTACTTGGGAGCACCGTCCTCTGCACTGTTGTGGTCCTTAACAAAAAATGCATAAGAAAATATTTTTTTTTTTATCAAGGCCAGAAAGAGTGCAGTCAGATGATGCTAGATTAGGTCACATATTCGTGAATGGACATGCTTACGGTATAAAAATGCAGCAAGCAAGTCACAAATAAATTGGGTAACAATTTGCAGATGAGTGTGAATACTACTATGCCAAAAAAACACATGACAGAACATACGAGGGACAGTAGACAGACATGGGACAATAGGTAAAGAGGACCCTGCCCGTAAGAGCTTACATTCTAGAGGGAGGGGTGGAGAGGGACAGTAGAACCAACTGGGATAACAGAATGTGGGCGAAGGAAGAGGAGGTGATAGGATAGGTGAAAAGGTGAGTTTTGAGTGAGCATTTGAAGGACTGAAGATTGGGGCAGACTCGAATGAGACGGGGTGGGGAGTTCTAAGGATTAGGAGCAGCACGGTAGAAGTCTTGGAGGCCAGCATGGGAGGAGGTAATGAGAGGTGAAGACTGAGGTCAGAGGTGGAGCGGAGTGGCCGGGTAGGTATGTACCGTGAGACAAGGTCAGATGTAAGGGGGAGATGTGTTGGCAAGGAGCTTGAACTGAGTTGTGACACTGATAGGATACCTACGTGACTAAACCAGTAACGTGATAAAGGGACTCCATGACTATCATTTGAATATATTTTTAAGCAAAACGCCAAAAGGGTGCAGTCAGCCGCACGTCTAACCTGTTGCGCACATGTCGTTTTTATTGTTTGAGCTGCAGCGTTACTTTACCATAGTTTTTCTCCCTCAGTTTGAGCAGCCAATCATTTCACTATTCTGCAAACAAGGGTTCCGATAGGATGATCAATGAACGGACAGTTCAGCCTTGATGGCTGAAAGACGGCTTACAATGGGTTATTGGATACTTTCATTTTTGCATGAGGAGCAAGATACTGCATTGTTTCATTGGAGTCTAGATTAGGCATATATTTGCGCTTCAACAAGGGACAAAATATTTACACATCCACCTATATTTCCCGTAAGAGTCTTATAAGGAATGCGGTCATGAATCTATGAGAATGGTCAAGTGCTAATTGGAAACCAATTCTGACCAAAAATGTAAATAAATGGAGTGAAGAGATGGTTCTATACACCGAGGCTGCTGTGTAGCCAACACCATGTAAGGGCCCAGAAGCAATAAGCTTATTGTGACAGTAATTATTAGTCACGTCTATAGAATCAATTCAAGAACAGCAGGATACATAGACTGATCTGAATCTACTCCGGCAAAGGCGTTCAGAAATATTTACAAATTATACAGCATTGCAAGTGTGTGTACTTCCAGTGTTATATATGGTAGCGAGTGTTACATTTTTAATAGCCCATTCAGCATTTTAATCTTGAAACACACTTAAATCAGCTTTTGCTCGTTTGTGTCTAAAACAAAACAAAAAAATCAATGCAATACAAATATTTTTCAACTAGAACAAAGATTATTCTGGCCACATGAATTATCTGAATAACTGGAAGACAATCTGCAAAGCCAACCACACCGGAGCTCTTCTACCTACCCAACTCCTCTTCAAGATACGTGATGTCTCGGCCATTATCGGTAAGAGATTTGAAAACCTCCAGTCTCTCCACAAGGTCTTCGTTACTGGGGTAATCCTTTATAACGCGGAAAAAATGAGCACGGAGAAACCCAAGCCTTTCACCCTACAGAAAAGGGGGCACAATACTTTAAGAAGAGCTCTTACACATACAAGTTTTCCCCCTTGAGCTGCCCATACACACAGAGATCTGGCCATGCAGACCAAGTGACTGGTCAGATCAGCTGTTCGGGCCAGCCCTCTGATCTGTATAAAAGTTATGGCTTCAGTAACATCTTGCAATTTACAGTATATATCACAGATTAAACAGCAAGTCCACTGGAGAACCACACTGTAGTTTGGGATTGGGCAGCACGGTGGCTAAGTGGTTAGCACTTCTGCCTCACAGTGCTGGGGTCATGAGTTAAATTCCCGACCATGACCTTATCTGTGTGGAGTTTGTATGTTCTCCCCGTGTTTGCGTGGGTTTCCTCCAGTTTCCTCCCACACTCCAAAAACATACTGGTAGGTCTATTGGCTGCTATCAAAATTGACCCTAGTCTCTCTCTCTGTGTGTGCATGATAGGGAATTTAGACTAAGCGCCAATGGGGCAGGGACTGATGTGAATGAGTTCTCTGTACAGCGCTGCGGAATCAGTGGCGCTATATAAATAAATGGTGATGATGGTGATACATTACTTGTCCCATGATGAGATTCTTCAATAAATTCAGCACGTTAAGTCTGCCCTCTGGTGGCTGATCGAGGTCTAGCAGATCTGAGACAGCCGTCCATATTGCTTCCACAGCATGCTGCAATTACAAACATGACAGCAAAACATAACAAAGCGTATTCTACAATAATTAACACAATAAGCGGGGAAAAAAAAAGTTTACCTAGTAGCCACCACCTAACAGTCCACGTGATTTACAGAAACCAAGCCTTGCTATACATATTAAAAGATGAACATTTAATAACCCCATTAGGACCACATGCACACTTACGTCCTCAAATTTCTTGGTTTTTGCCAGCTCGCAGATCTGATTCATAGCTTTTATACGAATGCTCAGCGCGCTCTCTGGCCCCAGCTCCTGGTAGTGAAATAAGAAAGGATGCTGCATATTAAAAAAAGGGATTTCCACCTACTACTGGCTATTAGAACGTACTCTAGGCAATACAATAGAATGTGACAACTCCCGGACAATGCAAACGAAATGCAGGAGCTAAGGAGAGTTGTTGAGCACCAGCAGTATTCAAGTCATTACGACTTTCTGGTCTGCAGGAGCATCCACTAGCCTATTGTATGAATGCTGGGCAATCAGGTATTCTGGGTAGGTTTGTTGTTTTTTTTTGAGGGGGTGTCTATTTTAACTAAGGCTCCTTAATGTATTTTTCCAGTTCAAAGGGGACGTGAATCAAAATTAAACAGCAGTGGGAAACATTTAGCAGCAAAAAAAGAACTAAAAAAAAAAAGGCAAAAAAAGTGTCACTTTATTTTGTTTAGATAAAGATAGTGGACCAAAAAAAACTGAAGACCCCTAAACGAGGTTCACCAAGTATATTGAAAGCAGTCTTCCACATAGGTGTGGCTTATGCGCTATTGAAGAACACATCAGAGTGTGATCATGTTTATGTATAAAAATGGACTGCCCCTATTGCTTGTAATTCTGGCTAGCATGTCCTCCAAGAGCGACTTTGAAAGAGGGGTGAACAGCTGCAGATATAAAACTGTGGCGCAAATGGGCAGTTTCGGCAAGACCGATGCAGTCAGAACGCCACAGAGCAGGACATCAGTCTGGTTACTGTGAATAAACAGCACAGGCAACAGAGTACTGAACGGATGACTGCGATCTGGCCAGAGGAATCATCCTTCACCATTCTCTCACGTCTGGCACATAGCTACAGAATACAGCAATGAGTGCTCATCTCAAACAGTAGGATGTTCTGGAATAACGCTTGAGACAGCGTTTTCCACCACTATAAACTGTAAGTTGGGCGACTTCCTCGCCTATGACTTGTGCTGCATTTGTCCAACACAGGTTCAGACACGGCTAACCCCAACGTTACAGTGCATGCAGGCCATACTAGCCCCATGAGGTAGCCCAAAGTCCTACTAAGAGACTTTATATTGGAGTTTCCATATTGTGTCCACTACCTGTACCCTACCAGAAAGTGTAATCTAAATGACTTTCATGGCCAACGTTTATCTTGCTTTCTAAGGGGAAGTCATATGAACTTCAGAGAACTGTGCATACGACTCATTTGGAGCTTCAAACACCCAGCAAGGAACGTTACAGCTTTATAGGTAATATATAGCGGCAGAGAATTTGTTTACACAGAAAACATGTTCAGCAGGAAAGTCAGGATAAAATACACCAGTATGATTGTACATATGCATGCAAAATTCAATTAGCAAAATGCAACCTATAGTTCATTTTGGTGGCTGAACAAACAAACAGCCATTTCAATCTATACCATGTATCCTGGTCTTTTGGGTGTATCAGCAGATTGAATTATGGGAAAATAAGCATTGTGAGTTAACTATTTCTAGTAGAAAGGGAAAATCAGAACACAGGAGAACTGAAAATAAAGTTTCAGAAGTGCTTTTATTTTGATTGGTTATTCCATTGGAACGGACCACGAGACCAGGTTTATTCTTGTAAAACAGAGTGTGCTACAGACCTTTAATAACTCTGCTGTGATGATGTATTCCGGCTGCCTCCACTCTGAGTGTTTGGATTTTCCGCGCGCAGGTCCAAACCCAAGCAGCATTTTTACCTTTTCTTTCAGACCGGAGTCTCGGCCCATTGGCCTGGCCATGGCTGCAGCGATGTGGAGGTGTCTGTGGGAGCACAAAGCACCCCGACTGTTACATGGTTATAACGTTATTTTTCTGTACACGATAACACATGAAAATGAAAGACGCATAAGAAATTAACATATATCCAATGTTCACCCTCAAATGTATTCTTGGAAGAGCAGTTTCCAAGCAAACATTTATATAGCGCCAACATATAGTGTGGCACTGCTCAAATGGGAAAAGACACAGTGATAAAACCAGACTGTTACCAAACAGAGGAAAGCAGGCTCTGCTCCCAATTTATAGGGAAGTAGGAGTTTGATACAGAAGACTATATGATGACTTGTCAGACTGCAATGGGAAAAAGTGCTTAGGGAGGCTGTATGATCCACGCACAGCAGGGCTAGTTTGGGAGCCAGTAGCGAGAGTTAAAAATAGAAGAAATGTAAGTTTTACATCATCTCTCCTTTTAGTCCACATCCAAATGCATCTATAATACAGCAGACAATAATATACATATAAATCAGCAAGCTCTGACAAATATCGGAGCTTAAGATCCTGTGATAAGATGACTGTGCAAGCCGATCCTAGTTTCCGCCTATATAGGTCTATATCCATCACTGACAGTTGTATATTTAATTTAGAAGTATTCAGAGAGTGGAATCGAGCACAATATATATTAACACACAGTATATATCTCTATATATATCTTACAAGTAACATTTATTAAGGAATCAGTAAACATAGTTTTCCTTTCCTAAGGAAAACAGGAGTTTTGTCTACTTCTCCCTATACAAGAAAGTGTTACTATCAGCAATTTCTGGCATTAGATTTTCCACCATGCTTTTGTATGGGGAGCCTACTTAACATGCATCAATACCAATTCTGTTATCGCCACACCTCAGGATAGAGAGAACAGATTCATGTCAACCAAAAAGATGCTTTATTCTGTGAATAAAACAAAGAGTTAAGTTCCAGGCCAGAATCCAACAGAGTCGAAATCCTACTTAATGACAGAGTTTCTCAAGTCCGAATTAGGTTTAAAAGACCTGCACAATATAGGGATTATAAGGACATTTAAGAAGGGGGGGTGAAAATAAAATTATTTAAAAAGTTAAAGTTTACTGGTACTGTAATAGCAGCAAGTCCAGTGTTCATGCTCTACCAACAGTACACTCGGTACAGACAGTGACTAGGATCCATTACATAAAGCTGTAAAGACTTGACTAATACCACAGCACAAATTGCAGCATAGATCACATTTAGAGTCATGTGACAAGTTTTTCTCTTTATATTACAAAACAGACAAGCGCAGCAAAAAAAGTAAAAAGAAAATAGCATTTATTGAGGCAACAATTAAAACAAATACAGAACTGGTAGTTGCTCAAATCAATTTATAGGCTATAACAGGTGCATGAAAGGGTGGGGTTATCCTAAAAGGAAAAAAACAGTGCTGGAGGAATTGGTCTCTGTTTTTAACAATTAAAACAAATCAGTTTGTCTTCACTGTTGCCTCAATACATTTTATCCTTTTTTTATACTTGTGACACTATAAACCTAGCAGCATATTCTGCCAGCTAGTTAAATGACCAAACTATCTTCCTTTGCAGCTATTGTAGTACTATGACACAGATCACAAGTGGGTCTATTAAGCAATCAGTGATTCTAATAGCAGTGTGCTCTATCAGTCTGTACAGGAGTGTGTCACAATTTCTCACGTTAATGCAATTGTTCTTCAGTCTAACACTGGTCAGTGAATCCTCTTTCAAGCAAATATGCAGATCATCTTCAGTAAAAACTCTCACCCCATGTGTTTTTCCCTACAGTTGTATTCTATCATAGGAGAAAAAAAAAACATAGACCCAGCCAGGAAATAACATTTTTTGCCTACTGTATGCTTTTATAAACATTCAGGTGACTTCCCACTCAAGGAGAAAATGTGAGAGAAAATGTTTTCAGAGACTAATTGCATAACATTAATCTGCATTTAATCTTAACAAAAATATATATACAAAAAGCCTGTGGGTGCGCTGGGGAGATCTCTTCAGCCCAGGCTTGAAAGTGACACCATTTATCAGATTCGAACAAGATTGTGGGGCACAAATAAATGCCCCCACCAAAATGCTACATGAGAGGAGCTGTCCAAAAGTGAGCCATACCCTATAAGATATATAGCTTCCAGGTATACATCACTTCTATAGTCTTACTTATAGTGATAAAATACTGTACCAGGTTAGCTAATGAGAAAGGCATGTGATAGAGAGTTTGTGGCACAAACAAGACAATAAAGAATAATTAAATTTAGAGTGACAAATTATTTCAATATCAGACAGTATGGATTATTATTATATGTCTGTCTCCCACAGTGTTGGCATAAGGATAATGATTCTAAACTTCACATTTAGCAATAAAAAAAATATTCAATTGACAAGTGAAACAAGGTAAGATAACCCCACAGCACAATCTGTACAAAGTGCTGATTATACCCTGGGACAAACACTTCTGCCAGTCTGGTGCCAAGACCCCCAGTCACATGACAAGTGCTTCTCAATCCCTTTAAGCACCAGACCATGAGGCCTCAGCACCCAGAAATCCAGCTATATAATCTCATAGAAAAACCTTCACTTAATAATAATGTATTTTTCTATGAAGTCATTTACATGCATCACTATTGGAGGACCAAGAGCTTGCATTGCATTTTCAACCAATTAAATATTATTTTAGGCGTTTTATAGCATGCAGACATCACCCACCACCAGCTACATATGAGCAGAGTGCAGCCTAGATCCATATAACCCTATTCTGTGCAGCAGAACCCACTTCCTAATAACTGCACCCAACTATACTGCGCAGGAGGTAAACAACAAGCACTTGGACCAGTAACGTGCAATAGAAACTGATGGACACCCATGAAGGAGACAGAAAACCAATAATCACCACCACCGTTATGGCGCACACATAAGCAGGTGCGCAGTACAGACCTGGCGCTACACCGCCCTCCTGTCACCTGCACGCCAACACTCTCTACTTAAGCCCTCGGCTTCAGGGCCTTCAGGCACCGCCCATTCGTCCCAGGCCACGCCCCCTCGCCGTGCTCACAAGCTGCCACCCGGAAGCGCTGGGCGCGGGGGCTGCCGGGAGTTGTAGTTCTGTGGGGACTGGCTGTGCCCTATGGAGTACCATGAGCGGTGCCAGGGTAACCAGAAGCAGGAGGAGGGTGCTGGAGGGTGCAAAGAAGGAGCTGAGCACTAAGAAGAAACGTGAGCGCGATGAGACACATGCAGGTTAGGCTGCAAAATTACAGAGGGTACTAACAGACTAATCTATGGCCCATTTTGTAAGCAGCCCATTAACCAGGGAGGGAGCCCACTCAAACATAATGGGGGAGAATATGCAAAGTTTGCATAAAGGGAATCAAACCTGTGTGCCCAAATTCGTGTCAACCTCCTATGACAAGTTACATGCCAGCCTTGTGGCAGGAGGTTTATATGTAATTATTGCCCCCAGTCCTCATTAAGGATCATCACTATTTTTTTCTATAGCGCCACTAATTGTGCAGCACTGTACAGAGAACTCACTCATATCAGTCCCTGCCCCTTTGGGGCTTACAGTCTAAATTCCCTAACATACACACACACAGATACAGACTAGGGTCCATTTGTTAGCAGCCAATTAACCTACCAGTATGTTTTTGGAGTGTGGGAGGAAACCAGAGCACCCGGAGAAAACCCACACAAACATGGGGAGAACATACACACTCCTCATAGATAAGGCCATGTTTGGGAATTGAACTCATGACCCCAGCACTGTGAGGCAGAAGTGCTAACCACTGAGCCACCATGCTGCCCACTAAGCATGTCCTGCCCTTGTGTTGTGCCTTATGTGCAGTTGTCCAGGGTACCATCAAGATTTGAGCATTTCTGTGCATGGAAGGAAGGTATTTCCAAAGTTCCTAACACTGTATCAGTCCACCGATGTGTTTTGGTGGCTGACAATTTTAGTCCCTGCACCATGTACAATAATCATTTCTGAAATTATGTTTGAGCCAGAGGCAGCTGTTGTCCTGGAAACTGGTCACATATGAGGTTTTGCTCTGTGGTACTATTATAAACAAAGATTTAAAGTGCCATACTGATTTCCATAAGGATTAATTATTATTTATTATTATTATCTTTGACTTATAAGGTGCCACAAAGGGTCTGCAGCACCGTACATTACATATACAGAAAACAGAACCAAGACACAACATGATACAAAAATATATACAAACACAGGTGACAGGGTAAAGCAAATCAGATTATATCTGACAGATAGTGAAAGAGATGGTAGAAATCAGCAAGAAGAAGGCCGAAGCTTAAGAAAACAGGGCTAGGGATGCAGGCCAAGAGGTACAGAGGGTGAAGGAACAGTAGAAGAAGCACACAAGGAAAGAGGGCCCTGCTCATGAGAGCTTACAACCTAAAGGGAAGGGGGAGACACAAATAGGGTGGTACTAATTGGGGGAGAGAGCCGGGACATGGGAGTTAGGAGGAGGACTGATAGACTTGAATAAAGAAATGAGTCTTAAGAACACGCTTGAAGCCTTTGAGAGTAGATGCTAATCTGATGGAACGTGGAAGATCGTTCTACAGCTGGGGAGCAGCCCAGGCAAAGTCCTGAAGACGAGAGTCAGAGGAGGTGATCAGTGAAGTAGTGAGGCAGCGGTCACAGGCAGAGCGGAGGGGGTGGGTAGGAATGTAGGTAGAGATGAGATTGGAGATGTAGGGAATGGAAGATTGACTAAGAGCTTTAAAGGTGAGGGTGAGGAGTTCAAATTTAATTCTGTAGGTTATGGGGAGCCAATGTAGTGACTGTTGGAGGGAGACCGCAGAGATAGAGCGGCGGGAGAGAAAAATGAGGCGGGCAGCAGCATTGAGGATAGACTTAAGAGGATCAAGGCGAGAATCTGGTAGGCCAAAGAGAAGAAGGTTACAGTAGTCAAGGCGAGAGATAACAAGCGAGTGAACAAGGGTTTCCGTGGCTTCCGTGGTGAGAAAGGGGCGTATCTTAGATATATTCCGAAGGTGGAAGTAGCAGGACTTTGAGAGGGACATAATGTGAGGCTTAAAAGAGAGCGAGGAATCAAGGATTAATCATACTATGTTCTTATTTTTCATCTTGTTGCCTGCAGTTTGTCCAATTGGATATGATGGGAAATGAGAAAAGGAACACACTTAAGCCAGTGCCAATAAATAAGATTATGCAATATATAAATACAGCTATACAGGTGCTGATACTAAGGTTGCCAAGAATAATTGTCCTTACTAGGAACAGAGAACCTACAGCAGATTGGTCAACTAGTAACCAATCAGAACATCTATTAACCACAGCACAGAGTTATGATGTGAGGGTCCTGTAAATCCAATGCAGGAAGTGTGGTGTCAGATGCACCTCTATACGAAATAAAGTTCATACATCCAACATTTTTTCTTCTTCAGGTGAGCAGGACAGAACTCCTTCAGGAAGGACAGGGGTGCGGGTGGAATACGAGGACACAGAAAAGAAGCTCAAGTGGGAACCGAAAAACTGGAAGGAAGAGCTGGAGAACATCAGGCAGATGAGAAGGGGTCGGGACGCTCCGGTGGACGAGATGGGCGCTGAGAAATGTTACGATCAGAGTGCACCGCCGGAGGTAACGTTTAGCTCATGGCAAGTATGTTACCAACCACTCAAAAATCACTCAGCGACTGAGTGTGAGTCTGAGTGTATCTCATCTGTAAATGTGTATCTATTTATTATCATTATGGAATTTTTTTTCATTAATTTCTATGTATTGCCGTGGTAGAGTACTTGGTACTTTTGATTTAAAATAAATAAATAAAAAAAAAATAAAAAAAATAGGCTGTATAATTAGGTTTAAAAGAACATGATATATGAAGTGATAGACTGTTGCATTGTGTATGGGGTGCAGATCTACAAGCCATCTTGTGTTATGTCCTTGAGCCTCCATTAAAACTTATGGCTGAAATACCAGTGTATGTGGTTCACCTTTAGAATGCCTAGCAGATTCCAAGGGGTATATTTACTAAACTGCGGGTTTGAAAAGTGTAGATGTTGCCTATAGCAACCAATCAGTTTCTAGCTGTCATTTATTTAGTACATTCTACAAAATGATAACTAGAATCTGATTGGTTGCTATAGGCAACACGAACCTGCAGTGTAGTAAATTTATCCCAAGAGTCTGCAAGACAGTAGGGAAATAACACAGTAACACTGTATAGAGTAAGCCCTAAATATGTGAATTGTTTTGCTCTGTAGGTGATGCGCTACCAGGTCTTGCTGTCCTTGATGCTGTCCAGCCAGACAAAGGACCAGGTGACCTCAGCAGCCATGACTAGACTACGAGAACATGGCCTCACCGTGAGCCAGATTCTGAAGACGGATGAGCAGACTCTGGGGAAGCTTATTTATCCAGTGGGATTCTGGAAAGTGAGCTCTGCAACAATTGATATGTACTAATTTATATTTATTTTTTTAGTGGGTCTTTCCAAAGTCTGCCTGTGTCCTCTACAGAGAAAAGGCAGCCATTCTGTGGCCTGAACCAATATTGAGCCTATCAGTTCACTAGGAACTACTGGCTGGGTCATGTAATTAGTTCTTAGGGAACTCGTAGCTGCATTCTCAAGCGCGTGGGCTGAGCCGACAAAATGGCTGCCGCCACTGTGTCTAAGTGATGTTTTTACATTATGGGCCACATTCACAGAACTGGCAAAGGAAAATTTCTAAACTTGTAAGCTGCGCTAGCATACTATGACTAGAGAATAAGTATTATTTTGTTTTCTTACCGCAGAGCAAAGTTAAGTACATCAAACAGACCACAGAGATCCTACAAGAGAAGTACGCTGGTGACATACCTAATAATGTAGCAGAACTGGTGAAGCTTCCTGGGGTGGGACCCAAAATGGCTCATCTAGTTATGGACATTGCCTGGCACAAGGTGTCTGGGATTGGTAAGACTTACTAACGACGCTCACTGGTTGCTACGCTGCTCACTGGCTTTAGTAACGTGTAGGATATGGTGCAGTGTGCTGTAGCCCATAGCAACCAGTCAGATGCTTGCTTTCATTTTTCTAGCCTGTACTAGTAAAAATTGCACAATCTGATTGGTTGTTATGAGTTACAGCACTATTATCCACACTACACCATGTTATTAAATAAGCCATCTGCCTACACCTTTATGTTTGCATTAGGGGGTCACAAATTGTGGGTTATGCACAATAGAGAGGGCACTGAAATAAAACTGACTCCTCCTTTCCCTATAACCTCCCCTGTCTTGGGGGACCTACGTTCATCAAGCCTGCATTATCTCCCTTTAACAGTGTGGTTCTTGCAGTGATGATTTTGAAAGGGAATGGCTTGACCAAAGAGGGCATTAACTCAATGTTGTGGGCACATCAGCCTTCCTCTTGCTGCGTCTATGACATAGTTTGGAGGTCCGATCTTGGTTGGTGTGAAGGTTAAAGGTTCCTGCTGAAGCTTTTGTGTGTATCCAGTCAGCTATTGCCTTGGTTACAGGCATCTCTGATTTTGCACCTCTCTCCTATCAGCCCCCTTACATTGTGTATCACAAGGGTAAAGTGGTCCTTTGTACATGTCTCTGCCGGTCGGACTCCTCTTTGATGGCCACAGAAGGGATGTGAGGCTTCCTCACAGTCCATCTCCCTCTGACTTAAGCATCCAGCGGATTTATCAATTAATTATTTTCTACAAGTCTGATGGGGGGGGCACGGACCAGCCTACTCAGGAATGATTGGTTATTGCCTTGGCTACAGGTTATTGTTCTCCTCTCCTAGGTGGGCCTTCTAGGAGGAGTGGAATATAAGGCACCAGCTGTCTGAGGGTTTAATGGGAAGTACAAAATAATCCTCTTAATTTTCAGTTGACTTTTAGATGTATCTATAATATGACCTCAGGACAGTGTAAGTTGTATAACTAGGTCTTACCAAGATGACCTGTCTCCTCCTCAGGTGTGGACACTCATGTGCATCGTATTTCTAATAGACTGAAGTGGGTTAAAAAGGAAACCAAGACCCCAGAAGACACTCGAATAGCCCTGGAAGACTGGATGCCCAGGTAAGAGTCTGCAACATCATATGGGTCAACTCACACTAACCTCCCCTTTGAGACTACATAGTGCCTCCATTTTGTTTCACCACGGACAATTGAGTGGGATGGTGAATTACACCCTGCATGGTGGGAAGTAGTCTGTAAAATGCCCATCCTCGCCCATCTAGTTGGACACCGTTGACCATGCTCCCTCCTCGGTGTCATGCAGCAATGGCTGGAGAATGGAAACCTTGCAGGGAGATGGCTTGGTAACGGTTCCATGATTATGAGGCAGACAAAAGCAATACAGGACAAGATGGAAACCTCTATCTCCTAGGCTGCTGTTGGCATTTGTATAGAATGTGTGTCCGTTTTACATTTTACATCTGTTTCTATCTACAGGGATCTTTGGAGCGAGATTAACTGGCTTTTGGTTGGGTTTGGGCAGCAGGTCTGTCTCCCTGTGGCCCCTCGGTGCTCTGAATGTTTAAACAGGGACATCTGTCCTGGAGCAAAGAAGAAGTGATGTACCCCTGGACACTGAAAATGGGAGGGGGAGGGGGGGGTGGGGGTGGCAGAGACTTCTGGGAAGTTTCAAACTGAAATTGTTCCAATTAGTTTCTGAGTTAGATTATTGTAAAAAGGACACATTTCTACAAACAGTCTCATTTCTTTATCTTTAAAATGTATATATTTCTATGTATTCAATAAATATAAAACATATCTCTTTTATAGTCTTATGGCTGGTTTACTTTATATATTGTTTACTTTTGGTGGGAGTGCCTCCCCTGTCATAGTGTGTGGCGGCCATTTTCTTGTAGTACGATGACTGATTATCTGCCAATTAGATACAGTCATAGCCAAAAGTTTCGAGAATGACACAAGTATTATTTTTTACAAAGTTTGTTGCTTCAGTGTTTTTAGACCTTTTTGTTGGATGTTGCTATGGTATACTGAAGTAAAATTACAAGCATTTTATGTGTCAAAGGCTTTTATTGACAATTACATTAAGTTTATGCAAAGAGTCAATATTTGCAGTGTTGACCCTTCTTTTCAAGACCTCTGCATTTCGCCCTGGCATGCTGTCAATCAACTTCTGGGCCACATACTGACTGATGGCCGCCCATTCTTGTCTAATCAATGCTTGGAGTTTGTCCGAATTTGTGGGTTTTTGTTTGTCCATCCGCCTCTTGAGAATTGACCACAAGTTCTCAATGGGATTAAGGTCTGGGGAGTTTCCTGGCCATTGACCTAAAATTTCCATGTTTTGATCCCCAAGTCACTTCGTTATCACTTTTGCCTTATGGCAAGGTGCTCCATCATGCTGGATAAGGCATTGTTCATCACCAAACTGTTCTTGGATGGATGGGAGAAGTTGCTCTTGGAGGATGTTTTGGTACCATTCTTTATTCATGGCTGTGTTCTTAGGCAAAATTGTAAGTGAGTCTATTCCCTTTGCTGAGAAGCAACCCCACATATGAATGGTCTCAGGATGCTTTACTGTTGGCATGACACAGGACTGATTTTTCCAGATGCCCCAAACAATCTGAAAGGGGATTCATCAGATAAAATGACCTTACCCCAGTCCTCAGCAGTCCAATCCCTGTGCAGCATATCAGTCTGTCCCTGATGTTTTTCCTGGAGAGAAGAGGCTTCTTTGCTGGCCTTCTTGACACCAGTCCATCCTTCAAAAGTCTTTGCCTCACTGTGCGTGCAGATGCACTCACACCTGCTTGCTGCCATTCCTGAGCAAGCTCTGCACTGGTGGTGCCCGATCCTGCAGCTGAATCAACTTTAGGAGACGGTCCTGGCGCTCGCTGGACGTTCTTGGGCGCCCTGAGGCCTTCTTCACAGCTATTGAACCTCTCTCCTTGAAGTTTTTGGTGATCCGATAAATGGTTGATTTAGGTGCAATCTTACTAGCAGCAATATCCCTGCCTGTAAAGCCCTTTTTGTGCAAAGCAATAATGACTGCACGTGTTTCCTTGCAGATAACCATGGTAAACAGAGGAAGAAAAATGATTTCAACCACCTCCCTCCTTTTAAAGCTTCCAGTCTGTTATTCTTACTCAATCAGCATGACACAGTGATCTCCAGCCTTGTCCTCATCAACACTCTCACCTGTGTTAATGAGAGAATAACTGACCTGATGCCAGCTGCTCCTTTTGTGGCAGGGTTGAAATCCAGTGGACATGTTTTTGGGATAAAGTTCATTGTCATGGCAAAGAGGGACTTTGAAATTAATTGCAATTCATCTGATCACTCTTCATGACATTCTGGAGTATATGCAAATTGCCATCATAAAATCTGAGGCAGCCGACTTTGTGAAGAACAATACTTGTGTCATTCTCAAAACTTTTGGCCGTGACTGTACTGTACTTTAAGTCTGTAGGCAAATGCAAACTATATTTTGTAAATATCAGCACCTACATCTGACTGGTTAACAGTTTAAAACACCAGAATAAAATAGATATCTATTATTCTTATTACAATTGTCCCCAATGCAGGCCAGTGGCAGCCATTGTCTTGTAGTGCAAATCCCCCCATGCGCAATGTTGGTTTTAAAAATATATATCCAACAACTACATCCTTGTTATGGTGTAATACATGAGCAAGAGTGCAGTGGTAGCGACGACCCTCCATTGTGTACATTACAAACTTTAGTTATGGGGCCCACAAATGTCTAGTTATGACAAAACAATATATTTTGTAATATAACGCACTGTATGGCGGGGGGGGGGGATTAAATTGCCAGCCATTTGGAGTGTGGACATCTCGCCACTCATTGCTTGCAATTACGGTACAAATTTCTGTCAAAATTTCCATCACAGAGTGTCTCCGGAACGTGAGACACTTCGCGGCCAATCGAATTCCCCCTTATATGTTAGGTAAAAAATATGCTTCTTTTTTTTTTGTTTGTTTGTGTGTACAGATATTGCATGTAGAATTCATAATGCGTGTACCTATGATATAAAGAATGCTTTTAGCCATGAGGTTTTTTTTTTTTAAATGTTGTGAATAACTAAGTAGAATTTAATGTATGTCATTAGATCATAAATATTTCCCCTAAGTAAATTCTTGTTAAGGTACACACTACAGAAATTTTATCCTGATGGGATATCGTTAACAATATCACCAACAACTGAAAGTCCCGATCATCATGCCGATTCCTGTGTACACACTGTACACGTTTTACGCGATTTACCTTAAGATCATCTGTCATAACCATCGGCTGAAAAGATCATTACTCTGTACTCTATGGAGATCTCCTACACCGCTGGTCATGAGTGTATACGCACTGCAGGATTTGCCCAACATCTTTCATCGTTTAATATATAAATTTTTATTCCAGTTATAAAATCAAACCAAACAATACGATGTGCTTTGGTACGATAACACATGATCGTTGCAGTGTACACACTAATGCGATATGGGACCCAACAGTCGTTTATCGTGTGATTGGCCCAATGATTGGGTGAAAAGCTTGTAGTGTGTACCTAGCTTAACAGTGAGGGTCAACCACAGACACAAATAGACTAAACAACATCCTAAGGCCATATCTACTGGCAATTTACTTGCTTTCTTAAAGCTTTTAAAAACGCATAACAAGCCAATTTTTTTGCTATACAATTTAAGGATCTCTGTAGGCTTCCACAAAAAAAAACAGTGTTCCTAAACAATGCTATCGCAATGCCAAGGAGAGAAAAATGCTAATGGGTATGGTAACTCTATAAACAGTGGTGTCTAGTGTCGGCCCCGTTTACATGTGTTAAAAATGCACTTAAAAATTGCTGGTGGATATGAGCGCTTAGCGCACTCACGGGTGGTTTAACATCGGCCGCAGTGAATTAACTTGTGCCATATTAACCTTCCAGAAAGATATGTCCTTAGTGCATCCATCAAAAGGTATTTAACTTATTAATTCTGCTGTCAGTATACGGCACATATCAGAGCAAACAGTTGATTGGGTAGCACGGTGGCTCAGTGGTTAGCACTTCTGCCTCACAGCTATGGAGTCATGAGTTTGATTCCTGACCATGGCCTTATCTTTGTGGAGTTTGTATGTTCTCCCCGTGTTTGCGTGGGTTTCCTCCAGGTGCTCCGGTTTCCTCCCACACACTCTAAAAACATACTGATAGGTTAATTGGCTGCTATCTAAATTTACCGTAGTCTCTCTCTCTGTGTATATTAGGGAATTTAGACTGTAAGCTCCAATGGGGCAGGGATTGATGTGAACGAGTTCTCTGTACAGCGCTGCGGAATTAGTGGCGCTATATAAATAACTGATGATGATGATGATTGGATTGCCATTTTGCCTAGTGATCGAAATACGTGAACACAGCTCAGGAAAATGCACCATGGTTGAATGTTCTACTGATCATCATTATTAACTTATAGGAGTGAGACATACCACGGAGGCAGCCATTTTCTGTACTGAACTTATATTCACAAGGATGGAGCCTTGGGATTCGCTAGGAACGATTTCCTGCTCTGTTATAATAGTATATTTTGTATTAAGGAAAGGTGGCCCCTAAGAACTGCACTTTAATTGTATAACTCCTAAGGCAATGAGATCTGCATCATTGAGAACATTATTGGAAGAAATATTTATTTGTGTTGAAAATTATTACAATGTTCCAATATTAAGTTTTTGGGGGAAAACCATTATTTTCTGATAAAGAAAATAATATTTTACATTTTCTATTTCACACAAAATCTTTTACAGGAGAGTTGGTTTCTCTCCTTTGTACAGCAAGATAGACATTTGTCTAGAGAGAGCGAAGAGGATAAATACATTGACCTTTCAAAACAATTGGCTTCTAATCATTGTACATCAGCCCCTCCCACTGAAGTTTTTGTTATCAGCTCTATGAGCCCAAAGGTCTCGTTTTGGGAGAGGACCACATACAGACACCTCCAGGAACTTTTTCTCTCCATTTGGACACAGTGAAAGCGTAACGTATATTGGCCCCTTTCATGGGACTCTGGTAACATTTTGGATAGTAGTAAAATGTTTGCCAAAGTGCTGGAGAGCAGTACAATAATGAGTGTCTGCAGGTAACAGTGATGCATGGTGGTGGATCCTTGCAAGTTTGGGACTGCATTTTAGCAAATGGAGTTGGGGATTCGGTGAGCTGCCCTTAATGCGGAGAAATACAGGCAGGTACGTATCCATCATGCAATACCATCAGGGAGGCGTCCGATTTATTCTGCAGCAGGACAAGGACCCCAAACATACAACCAACGTCATTAAGAACTATCTTCATCGTAAAGAAGAACAAAGAGTCCTTCCTGGAAGTGACGATATGGCCCCCACAGAGCCCTGATCGCAACATCGTCATATCTGGGATTACATGAAGAGACAGAAGGATTTTGAGCAAGCCTACATCCACAGAAGATCTGTGGTTAGTTCTCCAAGATGTCTGAAACATCCTCTCTGCCGAGTTCCTTCAAAAACTGTGTGCAAGTGTACCTAGAAGAATTGATGCTGTTTTGAAGGCAAAGGGTTGTCACACCAAATATTGATTTGATTTAGATTTCTCTTTTCTGTACATTCACTTTGCATTTGGTTAATTAATAAAAAAACAAACATATTTACACTTCTATTTTTGAAAGTATTCTTACTTTGCAGCATTTTTTACACATCTGATTAACATTTTTGCACAGTACTGTATTTGAGGTAGACTTGCTACTACTGGTGGTAATAAATTAAGGGCCTGTTGCTGAAGGTTGCAGTGTTAGGAAAATGGCCACTTCCATGCTTTTAGTGTGTAGTTATAACAAAGCATGGCGTGAAGTCGGCCATTTTGGGTGGTGACTTGTATGAGACGAATATGGAAATTGTAATGAATTGTGACATACATACACACAGGCACATATACATAATTACCAAGAAATTAATAAGATAGTGTACCTACTCCTAGATTGTCATCTATTTTATGTACCATGTATACCATTGTTATTGAAATTAGATTATTACATTACTGTACAAGTAAAGATTCTATTTCGTACATATATCTGAGGTGTGTTTATGAATTTATAATGTCATGTAAATCAGGTTTAAAGGACTGAAGTGGACATGTCATCAGTGGGCAAGTGTAACCGTGTATGGTGATGTCACAAGCGTATCTAGGAGCAGAATAGGATAACGTGCAATTATGGCGTATATACGGGTTCTTTTACATTTTCTTTAATTAAGAACTTCAAATTGAGGGTAATATGAGCAGCAAATTATGAATACCTTTCTACCACCTTGTGGCAGAAGATAAGCCTACATTAATGATTCTAAACTATCTACTTGTGAGCTGCTGAATATAGCTGACAAAGTGAACTACTTTAAACTTAAAGTGTATTTACTGCAACATTTTTTTCTTTCAATATTCAAGAAGGGTCAAGAAATCTAGTGAGACAAAAACTGAAACCTGTTAAAAGTCACGTTAATTAACGAATCTGGACTCAAGCACTGGAGATTTCTTTCTCCCTCTGTAATAAAGGCCAATCTTTATTTCTCTCTGATTTCTGCAATAAAGCCCCCCCCATCCTATGTGATAAAGGCACTCCTCGCTCTTTGTAATAAAGGCCACGCTATCTCTCTACGTCTCTGTAATAAAGACCCCCCTCTCCCTCTCCGTAATAAAGGCCAATCTTTATTTCGCTCTGATTTCTGCAATAAAGGCCCCCCTCCCTATGTGATAAAGGCACTCCTCGCTCTCCCTTCACTGTAATAAAAGCCAATCTCTTGCTTTCTCTTCTCTGTAGTAAAGGTCTCTCTCTTTCTCCCCACTTTCTCATACTCCCATGTCTATAATAAAACTGCCACCCCCCCCTTTATGTCTCTTCCCCCTCTGCAATAAAGGTCCCTTTCACTCTCACCCCTCTCTGTAATAAAAGCTCCTCTCTCTCTCTCCCCTCTATGTAATAAAGGCCCTCCTCTCTGCCCCCTCTGTAATAAAGGCCCCTCTCTCTCTCCCCTCTCTGTAATAAAGACCCCCCTCCCTCTCTGTAATAAATCCCCCCTCTGTAAAATAGGCCCCTCTCTGTAATAGACCCCCCTCTCTCTACCCTCTCTGTAATAAAGACCCCCCTCTCTGTAATAAAGGTCACCCTCTCTCTTCCCTCTGTAATAAAGACCCCTCTCTCTCTCCCTCCCCATAATAAAGACCCCTCTCTGTAATAAAGACCCCTCTCTCTCTCTCCGTAATAAAGACCCTTCTCACCATGTAATTACAGACATTAATGAACACACATACTTGGGAAAGCCTTTATTATGCACATAGCAGTTTACAATGTATATTTTGTGTGTTATAGATTAATGTTGTCAGATATGTGCTTTATATACCTACAGGTTTAAAAGTACAAAAATATGATTCCAAACAGAGCTACATATAGGCAGCTTAATGGCCATGTGCAGTCAGAGGTCTCCGATCTACCTTCTCATCCAAAAGTGCCCACACTATTCCAGACCTCTAATCCTACCACCAGAGGGCAGAGTTTAGGATCCATGAAGTCCTTTGCTCCCTCAATGCTTGTGGTATGGATGGAACGCAGCAGATTATAGTGTCAGTCTTCAGTGACCTTAGATGAAATCAGGCATCGTCCAGCCATAGTGGTCAGTTTTTAGAACACATAAAATAATGTTCTGCCCATTTTTTTATTTTTATTTTTTTTTTTAGCAAAAAAAAAAAAACCCATTTGTTTGTTAAAAATAAAATCAAGGACTATATCTAGGTCTAGTGTAAAGCCTGCTCAGGCAGCATCTTCCTTCATAAATTCAATTTATTTGCATAATATGCCACGACCCAGTTCTATGCCACATATCAACACATTTCCATTGTAATGCCCAGAGGTTACGAAACTCCTGCACTTCAATTTCGTGGACCCAATGTTAAGACAGAGGGAACAAGGGAACGAAACAGGCTTAATCAACCTCTGGCTCTCCAGTTCTTGATGAATTGGGATCTATGGCATGTCCTGCCAGTCTCCTACTTCAACAGCTGGCGTGCTAGGGTTCCTACCTCTGGTGTAAACCAATAGAATGGCTGAGCCTGGTCATCTGACCTATTCAGCCTTAACACATCACTTTCCAAAAACTTTCATTACCATAGAAACGTTTAACTTTATTAAAGCTGCAGCACAGGAAAACACTTATCTCAAACTGTACATTCACGTTACTGTGGGCTCTTCATCCTGGAAGTATTGTAGATGAAATAAGGTCAATGGAGCAGTCTTGCAAATCCAGATATAAATGCTGCTCTGCATTATAGCATATAGGCTTCATGCATGCTTCATAGCTAAACCTGATCGTCATGAAGGACTGATGGGCAGCCGTGTCGCATGTTTAATTCATGTGTCCAGACTGATGTGTGTCTAGACTGCCACAGCCCGTCTGGCTCAGGGTCATTTAATAAATGTTTACATCCACCTCATTGTGCGAATATATATTTTAGGAATTATCATCAGAAAACTTCAATTACATGTTTTCTTCCAACTCCCTGGTTTTGCTTCATATCAGCTGGCCATCAGAGAATCTACCGCTTTGCTGCTTGAAGAAATGTGTCTACTGTGACGAACAATGTATGGATTTCATGTGCTGATTAATCCGACAATTTAAGAGAAATTGCTGACCCTGGCCACGCAAGTTTTCACGATGACCAGCAGGGGGCACCATTGGTTCTAGAAATGTACAATCCAGTCGAAGTTCACAAACTTTTCTTTTTTGGTTTGTTTTCTTGGAGAGGTATTATTGTAAGAAAGATATTTAATTTGGCGAGGATCTACCTAATCTCTCTGATTAAAAAACAAACCAAAAAAAAAAAAAAACATTCTTGGGCCATATTAAGGTCTGTATATTTTTACAAGGGAGGCTTTAAACCTCCTATTGGACAGCGTGATGTCACCCTGCTAGTTTATGTTTATTATTTTTGCAACAGGATAATCCAGTTCATACACTGTATTAACATATGTTGGTGTTAATCTACACTAGTCTAATAAGAGAGACTGTATACGGCCATATATTGAACTGCAGCCTATGCAGAACTGTCTGCTGCCAGACATTACATGGAAAGTGAATCTGAGGTTTTCTGTGTCTGCATTATTCAGCTTTCTGGGTGTCAGCTTCTGGTGTAAAAGGATCTCTGCATATCTCCAGCATCTTAAGGGTTAACGTGAACCCCTCATATATAGAGTTGTGGAACCGTGAAATCCTTCCATGTAATCGTGAAAGTCGAAAGCTTTTTATCCAAGAGCGACCAAATCTTTTGTGGGGTTTCTGATAGCAGAAGAGGCTGTACACAGGGGAATTAACTCCTGGGCTTGGGGTTGGGGGCAGATTGCTAAATGACTTAAGTCTGATTTCTATTACTTTTCGCCTTTAACTCAAACCATCTGTAGATCAGTCGGGTAGCGTGAGCCAGCGGTTCTGGGCTGTGGTGAGGAATGTGTGATCCCCTGGTACTGCTTGACATGCAGATACTTTGCCTATTCCACAGGAGGCCCTAAACCCCCCGTCCCCCTGCACTCTATAAGCGCTGGCGATGCATGATGATTAGAGAGAAGACACCAGAGGAGCGTTTCAGTAAACACAGCAACTTTAAACTGCTGTCAACAACAATTAGATTCTAAGAAATGTCACCCAGAATTCTGGCTACAGCGAGGTTGCAAAATATAACTATCCCTTCCCACTGGCGGACGCATTCAGCAGTACGAGTGTTAACAGAGCCTGTGCTGCATATATTTCTCTTGCAGCCCATTAAACACACAGTGTCAGAAGTAGATTGCGCAATCCTTCCATCGGTAAGTTTGTGGAAACACTACTGCGTTTAAGACTCTCTGGAATGTTTAGCTTCTTAGCGATCTACATGCACTTAACCTATTGGTTTATCTTAATTCGTCTCCTGAGTGCATCCCTAACAGCGCTCACAAGCTTTGGAAATCAAACTTCCTAATCCTTGGTGGAACCGCAGGACAGGATGAGGAAGTAGGTTTATAAACATGGGTGGAAGAGTACAATGCAGCTGTGGGGAGAAAGCAATGGTGTCCTGTTCTTAATTCCCACAGTGCACTGCTCTTTTTCTATACATACAGACACTTCCTGACTTCAAGAACATTCCAATCTTACGTTAGGCTCGCAGGCCCCGAGCACACCCATTGACCCACTAATGCCCACACACTGCTGCTAGTTGATTATTTCCAAATGTTCCTGGGCACTGGCGAAAAATAAAATTGTTTCTCATCTGAGCAAAGTCTGGATCCGTCCTAGGTAAAGCTTCCAGTGCCGGCGTGGCAATACACGGCCGGTGCTCCTGGCACTGAAGAGACAAAGTCAACTTAGCTGAAATGGTTAAACAAAGAATTTGGTGACATCCTCTCGTTAGTTGGTTTTAATCTGCCCCGCCCTCCCACGTTCAGGGTAATACGCAGTGTTTAAGTGGTGGGAGAGGGATTTAAAGTTCTGTTACCGCTCTCGTCCCAACTGTTTGTGTCTTGGGAGGCAAGATCAGAAGTTGCTGAAAATTTCGTGTTTCTTGCTCCAGTCCATCTGCGGAGCTCGTTTATTAGAGCGTTTAGCGCGGGCTTTCTCCTTTGCTTCGGCGGCTGTGGGGCTTAGACGGAGCCCGCTCTCTTCAAAGGGATCCGATCCGCTCACGTCACCTCCCTGTTGGCAAAGACGGGGAAAAAAGCATTAAAGAAAACCAAAAGGTTGCTTAAAAACCTGCCTTCACAATAAATGACACAAACTAATAATGAATAATCTGTAAGCTCCGCCCCTCTATCATTACCGATTGGCAGCTGACATGATGGAAGTCTCTTAGAGTGGGTGGTTCCATTGCTGTAGCTAGAACTGGCCTAATCTTGGTCCTACTCTGCATCTATGGCAGCTAAGCCATTTGTGAATCCATCTTCCCCTTCTGACAACTACTCCAACCAGGCGCTTTATAAATAGCTGACGGCGATGATGATTAAGACGAACCAGTCATTGAAATTGCATGGTGTGATCATCACATCCCACGCTGGACTTAGAAACGGTTACCTGTGAGTCTTTATCAGGACTTTGCAGATCGCTGTGTGATGACGAAGTTGAAGAGCCTCCGTTGACCTGTAAAGCACAAATCTACATTATAACTGCGGTACAGGTCACCAGGCTGGAAGCCATACTAGATCATATTGGACCCAACCAACATTCAGACACAACTCAAAATTTATACTTATTTTAAAGGTTACATAACATGCAATCCGTGAAGAAAGTAGCACTGGATGTTTGAAATCCGTTTTGATTCATGTTTTATTACTCTGTCCAGCAAAATACTTGCAATGTCCATATTATGCTGAATAAATTGTTCTCCAAACCCAAGAAAATGTGTATAGGTAGGGATAGGTGTGATGGATAGATCGTTGAACAATCTCTTTGTGCTTTATACAGGGACACTATAAGTCATGTATTTCTTTTACAGATCAAACCTATTATTGTCTGTGCCCCTTTCTTAATTCTGACTCAGGAACTGCCGTACTGATTTTTACATTTTATCTGTTTAAGTGAGCTTAACATATAAACCAGTTTGTTACTGAACCATTAAGTAACAAACTTGGGAAGTAACGTTGGTAGAACAGGAGCGGCCATCCCTCTCCTCTTCTTGTAGCTTATTAAATACACTTGGGGAATGCTCTAACATTCCATCACAGGTTAATTAATGGCTAAAACAAAGACCTAGGAATTGGGGGTAATAATTCAGATAGATGTAAATGAGCGTAGGGTTAGTATGATACTTGGCAGCACAGTAAATAACATTCTTAGGATTTCTGAAGGAAGCTACTATAGTACAGACACACAGCTACAGTATATGGAATGGTCCTTTAACAGCCACATATCAAAGACCAAATAGCAATATACTGACCTGTGTCTTGGTCATTCCATTAGTCAGCGACTGGGGAACTGAACCTAAAACAAAAATAATTTAATGTTAAGTTTTATGAGGAACTTTCGCTTTACTTAAACAGGAATCTCACTGTTGATTAAAACTAGGGTTCTCCAATAACGGGCGATTGACCTCATTTAAAAGTTATGTACCAAATCGTGCTGGATTTCATTAGGTGCAATGCTGTTTTATAGCCTGCAGAGGTCACTGTTGTGATGGGTAACTGTTATACATTTTTAGTCTATAAAATATACTAAACAGGTGGGGGTAGGTTAAAATGAAATAAAGGATGGCACGGTGAAACTATAGGTTGGAATCAACAACAATTTTACATCAAATCTATCAAACAACAGTTTAGTATAACATGGAATATACCATAGCCAATGGGGAGGTACCTTCTTTTATATTAGTTTCACTTGGGGAGACTCCAGTCTTCTTTAAGTACTCGTCTGTTTCTGGGTCGACCACAAGTAACGTCGTCTCACCCTCCTTGGATTTTATGATGGCCACCACCTCGGAATGCTTCATGTTTTCAACATTCTGTTTATTTACCTGGAAAGAGCAGTATTTGGGTTATACAAAGCGCAGAGCACAGATATATGTGGGGCGGCATGACAAGAAACATCACTCTGAAAATGGCTACCCAATAGAAATAGGTCTGCAAATGGTTACCCAGAAGGCACCACTCTGAAATGGTCTGCCTGGGGTGACAAGACTATCTGTAAGTTCACTGACCAAGGCTAGAAAAGTAACAACTATCCACACTCCATGGCACCCCGATCAGTGTGAGCTCATATATGGGATAATGGGTCACGTCGTATAATTGATGAGGCTATTACAGGTGACTAGGGGTTTTTTGCTAAAAAAAAAAAAAAGTACAAATGTACAAAAACCGGTATCAACCAATCAGACATTTGCTTTCATTGACTAACTTATTCTAGATCAATCAAAGCTAGTTGTTGATTGGTTGGTATGGATTTTGGACTATGTTATTAAATAAATAACCACCAATAAGTAGATCTTAAAAAATTCTGTTTTACTGTTTAATAAAATTGTTTTGCTCCTTTTTTAACTATTGATGACCTGGAGCAGGAGAAGAATGCATGACACATTTGCTTTTGAAATTCTACTGTCTATAGCAGGGTTTGGTAATCTGTGGCGGACTTACAAATGCCAGGATGCCCTACATGTTATGATACAGCAGTTGGCAAGCCACGTGAGCTACATATTAAGAATTGTCAGCCCCTTAAGTAGGCCTTAAGTAGGCCTTGTGCATGCTAAGCAGAGAAGCACAAAGGAATTTTACACAATAAGCCAGTGTGGGACATTCTCATTGTGACTAAAGTTCATAACACTAAATTTAATTCACTTTTTTTTATTTTTCTGTCCGCCGTTGTATTGGCCAAGGAAATCCTCCTGCTGTTGTCTGCTGCATCGTCAAAGATGGAACTAAGTAATGGCGAAAGACACAAGTGGAAAGACACAAGGCAACAAGTGGCACAAGTCTATAATGGAGATTATTCTGGGCACTTACTAGTTATATTACAGCACCTGAGGAGTTATGAAGGAATTTGGCTAGATGAGGTATATTTGCTCTCTATGTGCACAGAGCCAGCATTAGCACAGTACGCACTGCTGTACAGAAACACACAAGTATCAGGCTGCAGGCTTCTGTCTGGGTTATTTTCTGTCAATTAAGTGTGGGAACTACTTGACAATTGTGTGACCACACAAAAGAATGCATTGTGGGGTTGGTAGCTGATGTTTACCATGCATGGTAAATGTCTGGCACGGCAATGGTTAAAGAGACTTTTTTTTTTTTTGTTTTACATTTAAATAGTCTCTTTTCTCCGCTCCCTGCACTCTGCCCTCAGCTCTGGCAATGAAAACAAACACCAAGACCTCTTTCCCTGGTTCCCTAGCAACCGCTTCCTACTTTCTCCTTGCAGAAATAATTACATTGCACCGCTATGGGCCACACGGTTCTGTGTTACCCTGCAGCCCCCCTTCCTTACCCCTCATCTCTAACCCCTCACTGGGACTCATGCTGCACTTTTCTCCTCTCAGGCTCTTTCCAGGCCCCATTATTTCTCTAGTCCTCTGTCTCACAACACACATCCGCCTGATATCACCAGCAGCTCACACTACAGGTGGAGCATGCACAGTGCGACCTGTTTGACTGTGAATTTGACACCAAAATTACTCTGAACTTGTGTGTTTATAAGGTAGTGATTATAGATCTGACGATGCATTTCTTGAATACTTAAAAAGTAAAGGTGGAGGTGTTGCCCATAGCAACCAATCAGGTTCTAGCTTTCATTTATCTAGAACATGACCGCTAGAATCTGATTGGTTGCTATGAGCAACACCTCAGCTTTTCCCTTTTAGAAAGTTTGATAAATATACCCCTTAAACTAGAAAAAATGCAAATGTGATTTTAGAAGTGAACACATGACTGCCGTTAGTAGGAAGGAGGAAATTGTTTTGTCCTGTACACACCAGAATTCCTGTCTAATTAATTTGAAGAAATCTGCCACTCAGAGACTAGGGGCTAGATTTACTAAACTGCGGGTTTTGAAAAAGTGGAGATGTTGCCTATAGCAACCAATCAGATTCTAGTTATCATTTATTTAGTACATTCTGCAAAATAACAGCTAGAATCTGATTGGTTGCTATAGGCAACATCTCCACTTTTTTAAACCCGCAGTTTAGTAAATATACCCCTAAATGAAAAGTGAAATATCTTGAGCTGTGCCGGACTTTGGGAACCCTATACATAAAATAAGTATACAATCTACATTATTCATATTCCATTTGGAATGTAACAGCAGACAATGGAAGTTTCCTTCATTGAAAGGGTTAAAAGAGCCCTATTACTAATATGCGAGCTCCACAAAGATGTCCTCCCATTTATTTTAAGCTGCACTGTAATAAGTTGCAATGTCATCCATCTTTGTCATACAATCAAGCATGATGAGGAAAACAATTCTGCTAGCTCCTGTAACTGAAAAAAACAAACAAAACCCGATCTTGACTGAGATTGCAAATATTTTTAACCATATCACCTCCCAGGAGTAGGGTTACCAGGTCAGCCCATGCAGTATGGCTGCACATGCTTAGCGCATGGCTGTACAGTGACAGCCACCGGCATGCAGCGTGCATGTGAACCGATTGCAAAGGAGCCTTGCAGTACCTGTCTTTTGTTTAGGTCTGGATTTGCACGGCCGACTTAGTAAATGTATCAAGCTGAGAGTTTTCCGGCCGGTTTGAAAAGTGGAGATGTTGCCTATAGCAACCAATCAGATTCTAGCTGTCATTTTGTAGAATGTACTAAATAAACGAGAACTAGTATCTGATTGGTTTTTCAAACTCTCAGCTTGATACATTTACCCCCAGGAGTCCTGACGTGCATCAAGTTATAATCCCCTTTCGCAGATACACATGTTCTGTGTTTGCGTGGGTTTCCTCCGGGTGCTCTGGTTTCCTCCCACACTCCAAAGAACATACTGGTAGGTTAATTGGCTGCTATCAAAATTGACCCTAGTCTGTGTCTCCCTGTCTGTCTGTGTCTGTGTGTGAGTGGGTGTGTATATTAGGGAATTTAGACTGTAAGCTCCAATGGGGCAGGGACTGATGTGAATGAGTTCTTTGCACAACGCTGTGGAATTAATGGCGCTATATAAATAAATGATGATGATGATATTGTGAACTAGCCACAAATGTTTGAATTCTACAAAGTCCTCGACAAGATCAAAAACTTTAAACAGGCTCCTCTCTCCAGGTACAAGCTTATTATAATCAATGGGCTGCTTCTGTGTACACCTCCCCTGGGAATCCTCTCTCTCCTACAATACAACATTAAATATGCATGCAAGACTCTAGTACAGAATGTCTGTGTGGTGCTGGATGAAGATCGGGTTCCCAAATCCCCCAGCTGGTTTGTCACTGGTAGAGAAAAAAACAGAAAGAAAGCAACAAGCCCCCCCCTTCCCCTTCCCCCAGCTGGCACAGCACCCTCTACCACTCGCATGGCTGCGCTGCCCACATTAATTATACAGGACGGCCCAGGAATTGCAGCGCAGGTCTTGCCGGGTGCACAATGGGAGGAGATGACAGATCTAGCGGGCAGAGGGCACCAAAGGTTCAGCAGACTCAGGCAACGTGGGGACGGATCAAATGACCTATGGCACAGTTTACAGTACATATGTTTTGGGAGAACCACCTGTCCAAATTAGCACCAGCACTTGCCCACTTCAACACGGCGCGCTGTGCCAATTGCACTCGAATAATTCTTTCATACGCACCAAGTTATTGGCGAAAAATACACTGAAATGTCCTGTGACGTCTCTACTGTGTTATTAAATTACCCCATTGTTCTGTGCTGCAGAATATGGGCCTGATTAATTTATTAAGCACCAAAGAATCACAATGGTGTTATAATGTGACAATGAAACACATAACTGATACAGACGTCTGTGAGAGACAGGCTTTTGACAGATTCAAACCTTACAGGGAGAGGGATCAGTTCAATTTGTCTTTGGTTGCTTGAATTTTGAAATGAGAGGGGTTACTTGTCTTTAAAGGCCAACCCCAAAATATATAAACAAAATATAAAAAAGTATACGTAAATATATGTGAAAAAGGCCCAAATGCAGAACAGAATGTTGGGAGTTTTTTAAGCACTCTGTCAATAAAGATATTTGTACATACACTCTCTTTTTTTGCAGATTTTCGACCCACCTCTGTACCTCAATCGGAGCGCCAATTCCACTACAGGCTGATGTGTGTGATTAAAATTGTGGCGCTCTATAACTAAACGATAATAATAACTGATATTGCCTATATAGGTATTATACAGAGACATATATTAATATCTAGAACCATCTACTTAGATATACATACACATAGGGCCTTGCAGCTGGATATACCATATATACAAGGGATGCAAATGTATTTTTTTGCATGCAGGGAAATAGTTATTTTCGCGTGTAGCACTCTAATAACTTTATTTTTGCACTGCGAGTTAGAGTTAAGCTATAACACAAATATACAATCAGCTGCATGTATTCCTATGTCTACATAAGGCCAATGATGTATGTAAATAAGTACACGCTGTCTAACCTACCAATAATCATTTGCATACTTGATAACCATCCCAGCACAGAAAACAATTGGTTCCGGGTGTTTAAAAGGGTGTAACGGGATGGAACAAAGTCACGTAAATAGTTACGGGATATAAACTGGGTGAGACGCATGGTTTAACGGAAGGGAATGCAAATTTGAAAGAATTATGACGGTAATGGGACATAATCATCTGTCTTCTCAGGAAGTTAGATAAAATATCCACTCGGACATGTCTATAACACAAGGGTGACGTTACCATACCTCTACCAGGCGGTCCTGCGGTCTCAGACCAGCTTTGGCTGCTGGGGAACCCGGGTCCACTGAGCGGATGAACTGGCCGGGCCGGGATTTCTCACTGTGAAGGTTGAACCCATAACCATTGGGTCCTTTCTTTAACTGACAGAGACGGGGGCACTTGTCCTTCACCTGTCCGTTTATATCCTGTAAGTGAGAGAGAGAGAGATGGTTGTTTTGTGGCTTTGTGGGAAACATTAGGCAGCCTGCACCGTCTCTACAATGGAAACTAAAATACTTATGTTTTAATTTGGACGAGCCACCGCTAAGATCTAAAAAACACATTAGTATATCACAATTATAGATAACAGACTTATAAGTAAAGAAATCTTTTGTAGATACTCCGGATTTCCTGTCAGAACCATTGGCAGGATGTTTGAAGACATGGTTAGATGCCACCAAAGGATATTTATTGAAATGACAGCTGCACACAATCCAAATCAATAAGACGATACCATTTAGAATATCTTACACAGCCGTGGAATAGCCTTATTACCAAATGTGTTGACGATACTGCACCAGAACAATAAGCAATATGACTGAACCCACTTCCCCCACACTGACCCTAATTAGAAGAACGTCAGAAGTCTGGTGTCTAGGATGCCCACCTCTCGCCAGACACCCCACCGATACCTCTTTAATGGTCAATTCTCCTGCGGGACAACCCAGAATATTCAATTCCAGCTCCCCGGTATCTCTTGTGTTGAATGGGGAGCTTCCACAGCATCCAAAATGTAAACCTCTTTTGCCTTTTCCAGAAGGGGAACTGGCCATTAGAGGTGCTGGATCAAGCATCAGAGAATTGCCAGATACCCCAGACATCAGACCACTGTCAAGAGGCGAAAGGGAATTTGACACTAATTTTGGGCTAGAGTTCAATGGTGCAAAATTTATTTTTACTTTTATGAAGCAACCTGTATTTTGCATTCTGTTTCCGTGGAATCACAATGCATGAACTTCGGCACGGCATTAGTAGTGTATATAACCTTTAATCACGTTTATAATAACGAATGTTTTTGTAATGTCTGTCCAGTTTGACAGAGAAAGATATGCTAGAGTTTATTGTGTCCTGTCGACATAAGCACATATATAGTTATAGATAATATATTAATACAATCCTGAATAGTTGTGGGTTAGGGGCATCCCCCTGTCAGTCACTGCCATTGTAGCAGTTTGGAAAGGAGGTCATCCTACATCTGCCTCCCACCTTTACCGGACAGCAGCCTCCCAGACAGGGCGGAATAGTGCCGTGCCGAGCCCCATAGCAAAACAATAAAAGAAAAGAGCAGACAGTGGGCCTTGGGGCTGTTGCTGGGGCCTGGGGTGCATGGGACTCAAAGCGGGAAGTGGCACCCACCATAGGTCCTCCACTGGGAGAGACCACCGAAGGAATGATCCCAGTTCAGCCATCTACAATGGGGAGTGTGAAGAGAATGTGGATTCTGGTTGGATCATGGCAAATGCCACATTCATTCTCTCATCCAGCCCTGGTAACTGAAACTCTACACCAGGCCTGTCCAACCTGCGGCCCTCCAGATGTTTGTGAAACTTCAAGTCCCAGCATGCCCTTCCAGCTATCAACTGGTTGTCTACTGGCAAAGCATGCTGGGGCTTGTAGTTTCACAACACCTGGAGGGCCGCAGGTTGGACAGGCCTGCTCTACACCAACGGGGCACCATTAATGTGGTTGGCCGATGACTGTGTACACGGTCAGACGTGGTTATTGTCCATCCAGATTTATATTCCCAATTAAAATCTGATCCCTAACAAGTCAATTGGGATCGGCGTCCTTTTATCTGCTGCAATTTATAGCCAATTAGGTAAAGTTAAACACACGAAATGGGCATAACAAACTCAGCACAAGACTCTGTTAGTCTTCTAACTAGAGTGCTCAACTGTAATTCCTGCAGCGGTAAACAGAAAAAAAAAAAAGCTTCCAGTCTAAAATAGTCCAATCGTTACATATCTGCTTATACTGCTTTGATGCTGTTTATGTTTGGTTATAGATCTACAATTGTTCACTAGGTTGAGGTTCAATTTAATTATAACCGAGACCCACCCAGGCCAAATATAGTCATTGCTGGAGATTATCTGGTATGACATGTCAAACCCCAAACAGGTCTGTCAGACTTTGTTTGAACACATAATATTATGTAGGAGTACGAAATAGATCCATAGATCTTAAAATGTCATAGGGTTCAAGTTCTTCATTAACGTGCCAACATATGTAAGAGAACAGGGGCCGTAAAGTCACAATTTATTTAGTGAATGTGCTAAAAGCCATGCGGCATAGCTGCCAATAATATAGACTTTATTTTCACGGGCACAGTGTGAGGACAATACCATACCCATCATGTCATGTTTTCTGAATTTAATTGTTTATGCTCCTCTTCAATAAATAATACCTTATAAAGGCTAGAGAATAAGACGGTAAGATGGTAAGAACATATTTGCCAACTTTTCCTTGTTGGCTTCAGGGAGATCCGGGGGAAGGTGGGTGTGCAGGGGCGGGGCTTGACAATTCGCATCATTGTGGTGCCGCCCCCTAAACGGTTGTCACAATTTTGGCCAATTATAGCAGAGAGCAGAGCTAAGAGGTTGCCCTGCTCTCCAGGGAGGTGTCCCAGAAATGCTCGAGTCTCCCGGACATTCCAGGAGAGTAGGAAACTATGCGTTAAAGAAAAGCAGTTAATGAATCTCTAGAGACTGAAGTGTCTTTTACATTTCTGTCTCCATTACTGTAGTCATGTTGCCTTACCTGTCAGTCTTTGATTAAATCTTGGTCTCCATGAAAATGGCCACCTCCATAGGCATCAATACATGGACAAAGGACACAATTTCTAAACAGTGTCATCATGCCACAGATGGCGAAGCCAACCAGGTCTTGTACTGGCTCAGCATCAGGGAGAATGCCAGACTCTTCAGGGAGTGAGGGAGATCACCCCTATTTTTGGGAGTCTCCCTCAGTAATGGAGACAGAAATGTAAAAGACACTTCAGTCTCTAGAGATTCATTAGCTGCTTTTCTTTCTTTAACGCATACTTGCCTACTCCCCCGGAATGTTCGGGAGGCTCCCACATTTCTGGGAGATCTCCCAGGAGAGCAGGGCAACCTCCCTTGTTCTCGCCTCCGCAATAGATAAGTGGCGGGGGCGGGGCTTAATGACACAAATATTGTGTCATCGTAGCCCCGTTTAGGGGGCAGGGCCAACATGATGCGATTCATCAAAGCCAAACCCCCGCACACCCACCTCCCCCAGGATCTCCCTGAAGCCAACGAGGAAAAGTTGTCAAGTATGCCTAAACTGTGCTAGGGAAATAACAGTTATAATATAATTTCTTGCTATGCATTCCAGCAAATATGTACACGTTGTACCCTGGTATTAAATCACTCAGAAAGACTGCATTGTAGAACACAATTGCCAGATTCTATGCTGTGACACAACGTGATAATACCATTGGGGTGTGTAAAATAAATTCCCCATGTCCAAATCTTTGACAGATTTCCTAACATAAGCACAGGTGTGTAATAATCATATATAATCCCTTTTAACGGCACCGATCTACACACTGGAGACTGGCCAGGGCTGTGTGTGCCAATCAATCGCTGTTTTGCATTTCAAATGATCATCTTTGCATTGTCAACACAAGGCTGAGCTCAGTGCGGGACTCCTGTGTGCTAAGTGACTGGTTCCTACATCACTGTCACATCACATTAACCATTTCATGCAGCCCTAAGCAGTGTCGGACTGGGGCATGAAGGGCCCACCGGGGGCTGCAACACCAGGGGCCCACCAGAAGCGGTGTGGCCAGCCATCAAAGAGGCAAGACCAGACACTAGAGGGGGAGTGATCAGCCCACAAAGGACAGATGGCACCCTAGTGTAGTATAAAAAGAATGCAGTGTGTATATATAAAGAGTACACAGTCTTGATCTGCCCCATAGATTGGGCAGAACAGTCACCAAAAAAAATAAATCAGGATTTTCCCACTAGACTCAGAACATTTGACAGACTGTCCTACCTGTTCGTGTCACCATCTGTGGCTGCTGGTTTCTTTAGTTGCGGATTATCTGGATCCTGGAATTTTGGGGGCCCTATCTGGAAAAAAATGGGCACATTTAGAAAATTCCAACCAGTCCCAATCTTAAATCAATAGGACCCACAATTAATACTTAAGCCTTCCTAAAGCCCCAACATGTAATAGTATTCCCATTTAATAAATTAACCTATTTCCCTCCTTTCAGACAACCCCAGCAATAAATTAATAGCATTTATGTATAATAAATATACCTATTTTCCAACAACCATCACTGCCATTAAATAATTCATATTCACATTTAATAAATAGACCTCATGCTCCTCAAACTCAGCCCCACATTTAATTAATAGTCCCCAAACCACCTCATCTTAAATTAATAGTCCCCACTATAAAATTAAATTGCTCCATCACTCCACAAACTAAATAGCACCCATTAGTTAGCCACCACCTACCACACACACATTACATTGCCACAAGCCCGCTGTGCTATCATACACACATTACTGTGCCCCTTCATCACCATGCTCTGCCTCCTTATGATCAAATTGAGCCCTCCATGCTGATTTTGCTCCCCCCTTCTCCTGGCCCCCCCATCATCACCCTGTGCCATGCTGCTTTGGCTTTGGCACCCCATTCACCCTGTGCCATGCTGCTTTGGCCCCCACCCCCTTCACACTCTGCCATGCTGTGCTCTGTCTCTCTCCCCTTCACACTCTGCCATGCTGTGTTCTGCCCCCACTTCACACTCTGCCATGCTGCTCTGCCCCCCTTCACACTCTGCCATGCTGCTTTGCCCCTCCCCCCTTCACACTCTGCCATGCTGCCATGGCAGTTCACATGGCCTTATTGCCCTTCATCTTTCATGCCACTTTTTTCTCTCCCCTCTTCCTCAAAATAACAGGCTGTGCGCTTTAATGACCTTATCAGAAATGGCTTCTGTTGCTCCTGCATTGTTCATGTAGCTCCACTGGGCGGCAGGAGTTAGGACCTCTCCAACGTGAGCGGTTCTTCTTTCCAGATGAGTCATGTGACATGACTCATCTACCAATGTCTGTGTCTGTACAGCGCATGTGCAGAGAGCCACAGTCGCGTCTGGGCTCTCTGCACTTCAATCACCTGTCACCTATTCGGAACAACGGACCCAGCGGGGGAATTTAGAGAACGGACCCAGCGGGGGGGAGGGGGCGTGGCTAACCAGTGTCGGGGCCTACCGGTGGATCGCCCGGCTCCTCAGCAGGCCAGTCCGACGCTGGCCCTAAGCCTCAGACATACACACTTTCACTTTCTCTTTACTGCCAGAACACAGGCATCAAGCGTTAGAGAAACTATGGGAATCTGCGTCATGCAAGATGCTTCCCATTATCGTTCTCTAAGGTCAATACAAAACAACTATTTAATAAATAGATAATAGTAATGTATACTGAGGGGCACGTCAAGGGTGGGGTAAGGAACCACATACCCAGTCTGCACCACTTTTAAGACTTTGCTACAAGTCACAGAACTATACCAGTCTGCTTCTGATTCTCCCTCTCTCCCCAACTGCAATACCTTCAGCTGAATTCATTGGTTTATTAAAAGTATTCTTAAACATCAATGAACTAATTCACTCAGGTTATTGCAACTGGAGAACAAGCAGGGAAATCAGAAGTAGACTATTTATCAAACTGCTAAAAAGTTGTCAAATAACCTCCAAAAAAAGTGTTTTTATATATCGAGGAACTATAGTTTGATTTTAAAAGAAGTTTAGTAATTAATTATTTACGTGTTATGAGGTCCCACTGGGGCTGCATTGCAGTCTGCTGGGCTCAATCACATTTAGCTGTAACATTTGCACTGAACTACAGCAACCAATCAGAAATTATTTTATTTTATCTATCTGGTGCAATATAGACAATGAAAGCAAATCTGATTGGTTGCAGGGCTCATTGCAACTTTTGCATCTAAATGCTATGGTAGGAGCACGGCACTATCATACCACCCGGCTGTCCCCAATTAGTGGCACTATATAAATAGCTGCTGCTGATAATAATGATAGGTGGGACAGTCCGGATGGAGGTGACTATATTGCGAATAAAGACTTTTGTCTAGATTACAAGACAACGGATGCCCTTTCAAAGCTGCGTGGACCAACGCAAGGTGCGTGCCGCATTCTAGGGGTGTTTTACAGCAGGGGGAAGGGCTGGGCACTTCCTTTGGGGACGTCTTCTGCGCCAAAGTGACGTGGACACACCCCAAAGAGTATGTGGCTGCACCCAGCATACAGTGCGCATGGTGGCTCAGTGGTCAACACTTCTGCCTCACTGCACTGGGGTCATGAGTTCAATTCCCAACCATGGCCTTATCTGTGTGTAATTTGTATGTTCTCCCCGTGTTTGCGTGGGTTTCCTCCGGGTGCTCTGGTTTCCTCCCACACTCCAAAAACATACTAGTAGGTTAATTGGCTGCTATCAAATTGACCTTGGTCTCTCTCGGTCTGTGTGTGTGTGTGTGTGTGTTAGGGAACTTGGACTGTAAGCTCCAATGGGGCAGGGACTGATGTGAATGAGTTCTCTGTACAGCGCTGCGGAATCAGTGGCGCTATATAAATACCTGATGATGATGACCCCTTCTCGTGCGTACAATGGCGCTTTTTGCTGTGTCACACTCACATGTCCCTGATTGCAGAAGACTAAAACTTAGGAGATAGCTCTTATGACAGAACAAAGACTGTAACAGCTCCCAATAGGTTACTAAATGTAAATAATGTATAGTGAAATGAGTTTTGTTTTAACTTGTAAATACATTCCATGTTTCATAAAATAGGCATACAGTCTAGGTCATAATCTTGTAAATAACAAAGCTATGATCAAGTTACAACCTATTACTTACAGTATAACATGTAAGTGTGATAATCGTGATATCTCATGTTTGCCCAGTCAGAGTAAATTGAATGTTTAAACCTATTGACGTCAGTCCAGTCACACTAGTTTAACCCGTTAAGCCCGTCAGTCGGCACAGTGTACCTTGTGACTTGCTATACTGGCTGTCGATACAGGGATTGGCACCACCATCCTGGTTATCAGTATTAACAGGGGCCTTCAGGTGATTGACCAGGCGGCTCCAAGACACTGGTTATCTTTAAAAGCAGAGCTGGTGAAAGTGAAAGCCTCAAGCCCAGCTTTAAAAGAAACGTCCTCCAATAATGGCTCACGGAATACGGTCTTCATTTGTGAGGGTGGTAAACAGCAACTGAGTGATAAGACATCATGTCAGGAGAAAGCCAGTGGATGGTCTGAGCGACAGGAATGTGCAAAGTACAAGAGAACGCATTGTTTTATATGCAAACAAAGACGTATCAATGAAATCTGGAAAAGCGTGGCCCGCTGATTGCCACCCAGTATCGTTTGTTTGACCTAATAAGGCAGAAGCTCCATCCATGACTTCAAGAGAATTGCCATTATATACTACTCCATAAACCTAACAGATTTATGAAGTCAGGTAGTTAATCACTAATTGTTTTATCACACTAGAGATAAAAAAAAGGAGACTACTGTGTAGAAAGATGCCCGTCTTAGCCTCTGTGTCCAGTCTGACCACACATGCCAATTCTAACAGGTCTTGCGGTTCAGCATTCAGGACACAGTGATAACACACATACATGAGTGCGGCCCATTTAACCTTCAAAACAGCCGCACGTTACCCTTAGGGGTATATTTACTAAACTGCTGGTTTGGAAAAGTGGAGATGTTGCCTATAGCAACCAATCAGATTCTAGCTGTCATTTATTTAGTGCATTCTAAAAAATGACAGCTAGAATCCGATTGGTTGCTATAGGCAACATCTCCACTTTTCCAAACCCGCAGTTTAGTAAATCTAGCCCTTGATCTCAATAAGTTAAATCAATACATTTATTTGAATAAAGAGACACCTAGCTGTAATAACGCATCAGGACACATTTTAAACATGTGTTACAGGCCCTAAGAAACACATCTGCAGCTGGGGGCTGCAAATGAAGGCTCGGGGGGACGCTGTGTAGCCGAACCCTAAATCGGTCAACGGTTGTCAGATGACTTTTAAATAGAAGGGTGTAGTGTGTAGCCAACTTCTATTACAATCTGACTGGCTAGTTGCACCTATGTCCATTTAAATGCCAATTTTAATGTTTTCAGCAAGGCTGGACAAAAATGACATGTGTGTGGTTCCCAAATGACTGTTCATAATCCACAATCTGAGAAGTGGGCTGTTCAGGATACACTTTTTGCCCATACCAAGCAGTTATGCTGTCTTTTTCATGCTATTTTAGCCACCAGGTGACACTGTTCTGTTGCAGTCTATGGATAATATTGAAGTTTACCTCAGGAACAAAGTCCATACTGTATCACTCATTCATATCAATAAATCCAAATATGCAGTAGAATAACATTCCATGTACTTTGAAAGGTCAGTTGATGTTTTACTAAACATTGAGAGAGAGAAAAAAAAAAGTTGAATAAACATATAAAGGATGGAAATTGCTTTCTAGTGAGGTGTTAAGTTTCACTTGAATCGATTTGGAAACTGTATAATTGAACACAGAATCATGCAGAATGCTGAGCACATAATGGACGTTTTCTGGAATGCAGAACCCATCAGGGAAAGATTCCCAGTACCGCAACTCCCACAGAATATCTAAACAGACCCTTGGCACACACTCTGCCCGTGAGCTGCGCCTGCAGCTTGTCAGAGCTTTCTGTTCTGGGGGTGTGAGGAAAATCAGCAAATCTCTTTATCACAGCCACCCAGAGTCAGGTGCTGCAAGAGAGACCCTTTCAATGTGTGCACCCATTTGTCATTGTACGAACGATATACACAAACAGGGAAATACACACATGAAAATGGTGTCAGCGGAGAAATATTTCCTACACCATGGCACAGTGGCTTAGTGGTTAGCACTTTTGCCTCACAGCACTGGGGTCACAAGTTTAATTCCCGACCATGGCCTTATCTGTGTGGAGTTTGTATGTTCTCCCTGTGTTTGTCTGGGTTTCCTCCGGGTGCTCCGGTTTCCTCCCACACTCCAAATAAAGCATACTAGTAGGTTTATTGACTGCTATCAAAATTGACCCTAGTCTCTCCCTGTCTGTCTGTGAGTGTGTGTCTATATTAGGGAATTTAGACTGTAAGCCCCAATGGGGCAGGGACTTATGTGAGTGAGTTCTCTGTACAACGCTGCGGAATTAGTGGCGCTATATAAAGAAATGATGATGATGTACGGGCAGCGTCAGGCGCACGTGTAAGAATGCCGACCAGGAAAACACATCAGCCTTAAGTGAGGATAGGCTCCGTTAATGTAACATTACGCAGAATGGGAACGGTCTTACGCGTTTTGAAAGCAGAATCGATATGGCGTGACAGGGGAACAGCGTTCTCCATCAACTTAAATGTTACACATCCTCGCTTTAGAACGCTGTGGTCTCCTGGAAAAAAAACAGCGGCCTTCTGAATAGTCTGACAGAGTCCTACAGAGAGCACGTATAGCAAAATAATAAATCCTTCATGCCAACACTGATGGCAAGAAAACCATGACAACATTTGGCCATGTCCCAGTCCAGCCATATTTTGCACAATGACATGAATGGACAGGTCACCGTCTCCCACGGGATCAGCACACTCCCCTCCTGAAACACTTTGGGCTGCTGTGAACATTCCGCTGATGCCATTGGCTACAGGTTGGTCTATCCCTGCCCACTTAAAAAACTGGAGTGGACACAAGTAAACAGGACATGATGAATGTTAACCGAAAACAGATCTAACCATAGTCAAAAGCACCTTTAATACAAGTTGTCGTAGAGAATAGATCTAAACAATTACCAACAGAGAACATTTTCAGGAGCAGATCAGAAGTACATGGGAGTTTATATGTTCTCACCATGTTTGCATTGGTTTGTTCCAGTGTCCATTCACAGACCAAATACACATGAATTGCCTTATGACTAAATTTATTATTTAAAAAATAAAATAAAAAAAGAATGTGTTCACATGAAATCTAAGCTCATGTTACAGCATGATAATACTGTCCCATGAGATGTCAGTGTTACAGCATGTAAAGTCATCCTGACAGGTTGCCCCATACAATGAAGGATACTTAGCACAGTTAGTTAATCTGTGGCTGTCATGACCTTTATTTTTGTATTATGTACATTGTACTTGTGGAGAACACTCTCACCGCAATGTCATCATTGGGGTTTCCCTGTCACAAGACTCAACATGACCCGTTGTCGGTACTTGAGCACTGGAATTGGGAACCGCTGCTTTACAGCATTCTAGAATCTTGATTCTTGTCCCAGTGCTGGGAATGCCAACATCGTCGCTTCCTGTGTTGTTTGGTGACATTATGTGGCATTCTTATCAGCTGCCTCCGGTCCGAGCTATGAATGAATAGACTCACTGAAACTAGCGTTTAAACCAGATCCACTTCAAAGTTTTGAATCCCCAGCAATTGTGGGGTTAATCATTATGCTGCAGACAAAGATTGGGAAAGTGTAATTGGATCACACCATCCCAGATGACCTTGTTCAGCCCTTCCCTCCGCCACACAGCGCCCCTCTCTCTGAGAGAGTAATTTCTGATGTGTACAATCATTTCTATTCATCCTCTCAACCTTGTAATTTGGGCCAATGTACAGTAATCCCCACTTCCAGTTAACCCCACACGTGACACGCTGTGCTCTGGCTGTCACAGCGGAGGGCAGGAGGAATTAAGTATCACACACACAATAATCTGAAAAGCCCTAAATCAGCGATTCCTGTTTGTTAAAGTGCAAGCTCTGCAGTCTAATTTTTCTTAACAACATAAACAGATGCAGAGGGAGTATTAGTAACTAACAAAGAGCAAAAGGGCAGTAAAACATCAAAAATAAGCATAAATCTAAGACTCAAAGCGCCAGGTCCATACTTGTCACTAAGGCTAGTATATTGCAGAGTGCAAAGAAAGATAGTGCAAGGGGCCATGCAAATTAGTGGGTGTGGCTATTCTAAATGGTGGATTAATTATATTGAATTGTCCCATATCCAAATGCAGAACAATACACCAACACTAAATAACAGGGTCAGGGTGCCAAATTACAGTGCTGCCGGTCAGTTCAATACAAGTTATGTATGCCGCACGCTGCCATATTAGAAGTCTGATTAGTAGCTACGGGGTTACTGCACTTTTCACCCCAGCGTAGGCTCTCAAGATCGAGATTCTTAATACCGATTGGACAACAAATGATATAACGGCATCTTCCGTTTCCTTTCCATTACCATTGCCTATCCTAGCTCGTACAGATGCTTTTGAATTTGTTTCACGGATTGTGAAAGGAGATAAAGGCATTATTAGTTTGGCTTTTTTTTTTTTCACCACAATGAGAATAAATTAGGGCACTTCAGTCTGACGCACGGAGAAGAAAGGGTTTGTAACAGGTGTATCTGTAAGGAACCACTTGCTGTGGGAAAACGTACCTGTGTGTAAATGATGTGCTGTAATGGAGCCAAGATATACATGGCAGCTTGTGTTTCTGGTAAATCATTCGCTAAGAGGTTAGGATCAGTTGTGAAAACAGACCAGGCTCTGTGTAAAAGACATTAGCGGCTGTAGAGTGCTTCGCAGACCCTCTCAATAGCTGCATATAATGTCATCCACTTGAGAGCGACAATGGCTATGACAGGGTCCCATTCACTGTCGCCGAAACAGCTTGTTCCTCTTCAATCCCATCTGCCTCATAGTTTTTCAGACTGTTATTCATAGATTGATCAATCCAGGTTAATGTTATACATCTTGCTCCGAGTCCGTGATTCACATCCAACGGAGACAAATTGTCCCCCAGAGGCAGCTTAACGTCAGGATGTGCAAATCAAACCAGAATCAATATTTAAAGACCTTAAACAGATTAATTACTGCGGTCTGCAGCAATGATGGTTCTCAGAGGGAAGGAGCAATACATAATTATCAACAAAAAAAAGAAAACCACAATCAATGACGACATTATGTCTGTGGCACTGCCAGTGCTAAAAAATAGTGATGTTTGTTCCCCCATAATAGGGTTTATTCAATAACAAGGGGCAGTGTACGCAAATGTGCTGTAAGCCATATCAACCAATCAGAATGTTCGCATACATTTGTTCCAAGTGGAGCCATCACCTACACAGAGAAGGCGGCCATTTTGTGGGTTGTGTGAATATTCAGCCTATCAATGCACTGGGAATTAGTGACATCGTGGAGGCATGAGACACTCTTATCACTACTTACTTTGTGTATAGGGGACGGGCCCACTCTGCAAGAAAAATAACGGCAATTTGTGCACATAACATATTTTATAACTGGCTTTGAATTCCTTTGTCCTATATATAGATGTGATGTGCTGTCCACAGAGCTGACCCTCAGGTGTATGACAACTCGATGTATATCATCTTATTCTTCCATTTAATCTATAGAAGACTAGGGGGTACCTATATCAGGCTGAGAGTTTCCTGCGAGTTTGAAAAGTGGAGATGGTGCCTATAGCAACCAATCAGATTCTAGTTCTCATTTATATAGTACAATCTACAAAATGACAGCTAGAATCTGATTGGGAGTGAGAGGTGGCCCAATATTCGGCGGAAAAACCTGCCGTGTGTAACCAGCCCTAAGTTTATCATTTGCCTGAAGTCCTTTCAAAGGATAAGCATTAGTTATGATATGAGTGATAAGGAGAAGTATCAATAAATACTATTTCTCTTGCCCAAGTGTGTATCCAAGTTTAATTTTAGTTATCTTTTGCAACTAATACAGGGTTAAGAGTTGTGTACTTTCCCCTCCCATGTATGTTTCTGTACCCAACATTGATAATGAAAGTAAAAAAAAAGCTGAGTTTCTCTGTCTTCTGACCAGCACTGAAAGGGTTTGAAGAAAAACCTGTTTTCTCAGCTCTGCAAGGAGTTTACGAGAAAATGTTTTTCTTAAAATTAGTCCTTTCATTTACAGCATTGCAAAATCATTGCTGTCAATCAACCAAACTGCTCTTAAAAGCATCAACAAATTCAGAGATACTACCAAATGACACAGTAGTACAAGTGAACAGGTACAGGGGGAGAGCTCACCTCACCTACTCACATTGGTGGCAGCAATTTTGTGACCTCATGAAAATGTAGTATAGGAACTTTTGGCATCACTGAGGCACGGTGGAGGCGGCCTATCAATTCACTGGAAACTAGTTTAAAGAGGACCTGTCATATTTCGGATAAAGTTAAGTTTTGCATAGTGCCTCGTACAGTAAACTATGGGGGGAAATTCAATTGCCGGCGGATATCGCACCGCGCACATTGTCTGCAAATACAGTACAAAATCTCTGCTCATTTTTCCCTAACACCTCTATAGGGTGTGAGGAAAAATGAGCAGAGATTTCTGTCAAAATCGAAGTGTCTCCCAGACATTACGGAGACACTTTGCGGCTAATTGTATTGCCCCCATAGTCCTAAAAAAAAAAATACAGATTCCTCCTGCAGCTCCTCTGTGCTATTAAGGCACAGAGCCCAGAAGATGACATTTGCATAAAGTGCAGGGAAGCATTTCATTGTCTCTCCCGGCCAAAGGAAACGCAGATGGGCTTTCTTCTTTTTCCTATAAGCAAAGAAGACTTTTATTTCTTTATGACAGGACCTCTGCAATATAAATTTGCAGACAAGCAAACTTCTCACTGCATCATAAATATGCACCTATGTTTTAAAACCTTGTACATAGTTTCTATTTACATATTTCCTAATAAATAACTGTGTGCGTGCTGAAACACTTGTATAATGTTATCCTCCATCCCGGGTGTACTGTGACAGTCTTTCCCCTCGCTTCCCGTTGTTATGCAAAAGAAATTGTTATCCAGCTGGCTGCTGGGAGCCTGGATGCTAATCCGGAGATAATGTTGCAAAAGATTAGTGGAAAGCAGAAAACTAAATCTTGCTGGTTCTTGTGCAACCGTCCGACATTAAAAAAAAATGTAAACTGAACCGTTGTTTACTTCTTTAGTGGGCTAAAAGACGCCATGAAGAGTTGTTTTTTTTAACATTAGAAATAAAATATAGAAGTTACCACACAGCCTTATATGAAAAACAAACTGTATTTATACTTTATATCAAGCTAAGCAGAACATAAAATTCAGCCAGACAACGGGGTCAATTTATTAAACATTCTAAAAGGTAAAAGTGGAGGTGTTGCCCATAGCAACCAGTCACATTCTAGCTATCATGTTCTAGAATGTACTAGATAAACGATAGTTAGAACCTGACTGGTTGCTACGGGCAACACCTCCACTTTTACATTTTAGAAGGTTTTATAAATATGCTCCAACGTTTCTTGTGTGGCTCAAAAAGCACCACCCAAACAGGTTTTAATCCAGCTGGCTGGTAGATGTGGTTTGCAAGAGATCCAAGTGCAAGGACAACTTGTGAACCGACCAAGTGCCAACCAATCAGCTGGTCGTCTGGCCATCATCTGACTGAACTATCAGATCAAACGGTTTGATCTGACTGAACTATCAGATCAACGGGTTTGCCCAGCTTAACGGACAGGAAGGTTTGGTGTGCAAACAATTTTCTTCCCCCCATACATTTTATACCAACAAGTTGATAAATGTGTATGTATATTTGTGATTATGTTTAGACAGTTGTTATTATTATTATTATTAATTTTTATTTATAGGGCGCCACTAGGTGTCCGCGGCGCCGTACAGGGACAGACAAGATTACAATACGAGGTGAGACCGCACAGAACAGTAAACAATAATCACAGTAACTCAGTGAGCTCAAGGCACAGCTAGAGGGGAGGGGAGAGGGGAGAGGGGAAGGTCAGCCAGCAACGGCACCTAGGAGGGAGGGCACAGATGAGAGGGAGACCCCCAGGGGGAAGAGAAGGGAGCGAGAGGGGACGCGGGAAGAGGGTCCTCGAGGAGGAAGGCAGGGGAGCTGGCGAGCAGAGTTAAAAGTGGTGAAGACAGGAGGAGAGAAAGCCCTGCTCAAAGGAGCGTACAATCTAAGTCATCTAGAGCAACTTATCTTTATTTTAGTTACAGTGACTTTCTTTTTCTCTTTCTTGAATATAAACACCTAGTACCAACTGTTTGTTGTGCCCAAAAGTACATGTATATTTTCCAATGCACATTTTAAGGGCTCTGGGGAAAATGGGTAAAAATACATAACACCCAACAAGCTCTTTAGAGCAGTTTATATGCGATCTTCATTAGCTTTTTATCAATACAATCTTGTTTTTAAAAAGTGTGAGAAATAGGGCGTACGGCGTTAACATGTTAGAATGGAATGGTAGGAACGGCGCCACTGACTCGGTCCTAATTTTATAATGCATTTATTAACACGTCAAAACCGCAGAAAGTGTAGCTATGCGGTGTGAATGGACTGCAGCTAGGTCTCCTGACACCGCACACACCCTCAACTCTTCCTCAGATTGTTCAGCACACCGGATGGGAAGGATATAGAAGGAAACAATATAGACATTTTCATGATCTACAAACTGAAAAATGTCACCATGAATAGCAAGAGTTGTTGTTGATTCCCCCCTCCCCCCCCCCCCAAGTTGAGACAATGCAACATAGCGGACATAGTTTACAATTCCTCTGCTATGTCAGATCCATACTTAATGATTGGTCAATGACAACTTTCTCCATTAGAAACAGGTTTCATATACTGGTTTCTCGCAGTGACTGATATCTTGTGCAATTAATCCTCCCGTCCTTGGAAAATCACCTGTTCCAGGCAGTAACCTTGTCAGCTAGTGCAGCGTACGCAGTCACATTCCTCATCTTTATTAGATTCTTAAGATTAAGTTGCCAGCTGAACACCATGAAGACCTGCGCTATTAACTCTTTGCCGGACCCAAAGAATAGCAAACAAAATCTGTCAGCGCTGCATTTCATAACAAGTGTGGATAGGACAGATTTCTATAGATAATGGTGTGCTGGGACTTGTAGTTCCACAATAGCTGGCGATCCAGACTGCCTAACATCTGTTTTAATGACTATAGCCAGGGCCGCCAAGAAGAATTTCGGGCCTCGGTACACTAGGTTGGTGGCACCTCACACTACACAGGCAGTCCAGGGCTCCGGTACTTTGTACCTGTCCCCCTGACTATAGCCATGTATATCCCATACCAGTGTTGGCTAACCTGTGACACTGCAGGTGTTTGTGAAACTACAAGTCCCAGCATGCTTTGCCAATTTATAGCAACTTATTGCTGGAAGGGTATGCTGGGACTTATAGTTTCACAATACCTGGAGTGTCACAGGTTAGCCAACACTGTCCTATACACTAAATATGGGCGTGCAAAGACAAAGAGATACTTCTTGCCTGTAGGGAACACTCATGACTTCCTGAGTCACGCTAAAGTGTAGTAAGGAAGTACTTATTTTGAAAACAAAGGATGACATTTCTGACAACTGGCGCAAAGAAAAAGGTAGTATTGCCCATAGCAACCAATCACATAACTGTTATGGGAGTTAACTCATTTAGACAATACTAGCAGACTCTCAAACATGACCCATTGAAACCAAGTACAAAATGCTCTGGTGTGGAACTGACCAATTAGTTCAGGCGGACCTTTCTTCTCACAGACAACGGGTTGTCAATGCCCCTCCCACTTAAATTTACCATTAGCGCAAAAACAGGCAAGCAACTGAGGACGAAGCCTGGAGAGACACGGGATCTGGATGCACGTCCATCCATAATAAATATTCAGTATTATTTAACTTGAATGAATTCCACCGAAAACTGAATGTTTGGTTTTGGGTGGTTATACTTTAAAAATATTTAATATTACTTTGGCCCTCAAGCACGGGAAGCTGTTATTCATTTGAGCAGATAGAAATATGCAGACAAAATTGATTCTCGCTGCTGAAAAACCTATTCCTAAGCATTTAGAGAAATATTAAACACATACTCTTCTTAAAATAGGATTAGTATTCTCTTTGAATGGCCACTAAACCTAATATATACATTGATCCAGTATGAAATATATATATATGTTTAAGTTTATCATAATATAGTTCATGTGTCCTCTTATCAGCTGTGGAACACAATTTCTCAAAGCTTCATGTTTGCCAAGATTCTCGAAAGTCCTGAACATCACACCCATATGTCTGTGTTGAACAACTCATTCCTATGCCATTGGCATTAATATAGAGTTGGTTCCCTGTTCACTGCTAGAACAGCCTCCATTCTTCTGGTAAAGCTTTTCACTCGATTTATTCACATCCATTCAGTCACAAGAGCATTAGTGAGGTCAGGAACGGATGTTAGGTGATCAGGCTTGGCTCGCAGTAGGCATTCCAATTCATCCCAACTCTGCGCAGGCCGGTCAAGCTCTTCCAAAGCAAATTTGGGAAACCATTTTTTCAGGGACCCCGCTTTGTGCATTGTTATGCTTTTTGCAGGAGACGGCCTTCCCCAACCTGTTGCCATAAAGTTGGAAGCCCACACTTCTCTAGAATGTCACTGCACGGTGTAGCATTGAGCTTTCCCTTCACTGGAGTTAAGGAGCCCCGGCCAAACCATGAGAAACAGCCCCAGTCCATTATTCCACCGCCATCAAACTTTACAGTTGGCAGTATGCATTTAGGTAAGAAACGTTCTCCTGTCATCCACTAAATCCAAATGACACTGCCAGTCGGTGAAGTATGAGTCATCACGACGCCAGAAGAAGTTTCCACAGCTCCAGAGTCCAATGGCGGTGTGCTTTACTCTACTTCAGTTGAAGTTTGGCATTGCGCATGGTGATCTAAGGATTGTGTGGGGCTGCTCAGCCATAGAAACCCAATTTGTGAAGCTCCCTTATGAAGAGTTCTTATGCTGACGTTACTACCAGAAATCTTACTGACTCTATATCCACAAAGTTAAGGATCCTCTGGCAAATTAAGTCTGATGATCAGTATATACAAATATTTATATCGCAATTGAAATCTAGGTGTATCAACTAATTTAATTTAACTATATGTGATACATTTCTCATGTGAATGAAATTTTTTAGCTTAAGTTGAAAACGATTCACATGTGTTTTCCGCGTGTTTATAATTCATTTTATTTTTCACCTTGCAGCAAAGTTTTGTGTGTGTGTGTGTGTGTGTGTGTGTGTGTGTAGATGATTGTTACACGCTACGTGCTTCAGCACACGGCTGTGCCATTCTGTGGCCTTCTAGACATATCTACTACACAACAACAGCACTTACAGGTGTCTGGGGCAGAAATCTGACGAACTGACTTTCTGGAAAGGCCTCCTACGACAGCGCCGCGCTGATAGTCACTGGGCTACGACAGCACCGCGCTGATAGTCACTGCGCTACGACAGCGCCGCGCTGATAGTCACTGCGCTAAGACAGCGCCGCGCTGATAGTCACTGCGCTAAGACAGCGCCGCGCTGATAGTCACTGCGCTAAGACAGCGCCGCGCTGATAGTCACTGCGCTAAGACAGCGCCACGCTGATAGTCACTGCGCTACGACAGCGCCACGCTGATAGTCACTGCGCTACGACAGCGCCGCGCTGATAGTCACTGGGCTACGACACTACCACGCTGATAGTCACTGCGCTACGACAGCGCCACGCTGATAGTCACTGTGCTATTTAGTAAGACCCACTGTACTGGGAATGTTGGACTACGGAGATTGCATGACAGTGAACTTGATTTTATGCACTGGTTAGCAATGGGTGAGGCTGAAATTGCCAAACACACTAATAAGAAAGGGCAGCCACATTGTTTTGGCCATTTAGTGTATTTGAGAATCTAGGATATAATGGCCTTTTAGATTTTAACGGATTATGGAATAAAGACTATTAGAAAAAGCATTTGATGTGAAAATATCTCCACTTAACAGGTGACAACCAGTCAGAGGCTCCAAAGTTTCAATGATCATACACTCCTCTCTCTTACTATCCCTAGTCGGTTTGACAGAGGCAATGGTGCTGTTGTCGTCTCTATATGGAACGCTGGCCATTCAGAAGATACGAGAACCTCAATGGACCACTGAAACCCTAAGAAGAACTCCTGGATCAGTATATGAATTGTGTCCACTAACTAAAGCTCTCTAAGACCAATGACAACATTACCAAACCTACGATCGACCAGAAAAATGGGGACCACTTAGCAAGAGCCGCATTGTCTGTATGTATGTTGTAAAGACAGACTGCACCAACTTGTACCACATCACTCATTTTAACAGGGTTCCATAATAGAATATTGAAGATCAACAGAAGTAAAAACATGCACTGATATAATAAACACTTTATAATGATCGTTTTAAATACACACTTGTGCTATTTGTACAAGTTGTGTAGCTCTAACACATTCACATTTATCGCTAGAGCAAACATCTCCTAACTTTTCAGAGAAACGACACATAAGGTAATGATAACGTATAGGGATTGAGAGCTACACAAAGGATTATTACAGGTGGTTGGGGCGTCCTTTATATTTCTCAGATGTGTCAGTAAATGCCTCTGTGGCACCTGGCAATCACCGTGACAAACCTATTCTTCGCTTGACTGTTCAATGTATGTGATCAAACAGAGGCCACATAAAGACCCAACGTTTCTTATTACAGAAATTGCAACTTGTCACACAATGTTTCCCAAAAACACAGTTTATCTGATTGAAACGTAACATTGCAAATCCTGGGGACTGCATTCAGGCGGATCGCGCAGAAGGCTAAAAGGAAGGGCTGTCAGAGAGGGAGGATTACTGCTCGGTACACTGTAATTACCACTTACAGCTCGGCAGACATGGAGGATCAGACCAGAAAGCAGGGGCTGGCTGGGATGGAGGACATCTGACCCCAGGGCCGGCCCCACAGTGGGATACCTTGAGCTGAGTCACTAGACTGCCCCGTCGAGTCTTGTTCCCCGGGCTAAAATTTACCAGCCCACCCCTGTCAGAAAGTACTCTTTCATAATCACCAAAACTCCGCAGAGGGCATCTGTTATGACAAAATGCACACAAAATGTAAAAAAATTAAAAGCTTTCTAAAGAAGAAGTTTTGCAAAAAGTTTACATGTGCGGAACTCAAGGGGTGTGTATCACGCTCTGAATACCCACTGGGTATGGCCCAAATTTCTGCCATGTAACTGGCATTTTTAAGGAGTCATTTATCCTGAAGACAAAAAAAAATTTATGACTAAAACAGTACAAGGTTGTAGCGTTACATCTAACACAATGTAAATTTGTTTAAACGTACATGTATAGGGGTAGAATTAGCAAACCTTCGAATAAAGCAAAAGTGGAGGTGTTGCCCACAGCAACCAATCAGAATCTTGCTATCATTTTATCTAGCACATGTTAGGAACTGGCAGCTAGAATCTGATTGGTCGCTATGAGTAACACCTACAATTTTCCTGCTTAGAAGGTTTGATAAATAAAATATGCAGTAAGCTGGGTCTTATCACTACAGCTATGAAAGCCAGTTAAGATTTAGTGCTTTCCAAGCTTATTAAAATTAGATGCATTAACCGGAGGTACCAGATACCTACAGGCACAGAATACGGAGCCAATAAACATTCTTTCATTCTAACTTCAGACAGATGGGTTTTTTTTTTCTCTTTAAAAGCAAACATATAAAAATATGTTTCCATTAAGCATAAAAATATGCAAGTTGTCTTCAAATATATTATATACATAAAAAGGCAAAGGTTCCAAAAAACTCCAAGTCGTGATATTTGCAAGTGGGTTATATTAAGAAGATTTAAAAAAAGTTACAATGTTTTTTAAAAAGTTCTGTACATACCAAACTGGCGCAGTTCTAGGGCGTGACCACCTTTTATTTTTTTTAATCACACCAAAGAGCATTTTTGGCTACGCAACAAATTAGCGGCCTCGCTGATCAGTTGTGAGACATGTTTCGTTGGATACTCCTGACATTTGCCAGCATACGTTAATGACTTGACTGCAAAGCTCTCAATATTATTTTCAGAACGTTGCATTAAAAATGTAAAAGTGAGTACAGGTGAGCGAGTGGTACACTTTAAAGACCTCTTAACCAGATTATCCCCCTGTACCTCTCCGTTCTACTTTCCCTTTCCTGATCATATGCTGTAAATCACCCCCCCCACCACCCCCCGATCTATGTAGTTGTTTTTAATCCGGTCACAACTATTCAATGCATTATTGTAGTCTGAGCTGCTCCATCTCAACAACTCTCAGTACAAGAACTGCATCCAGACTAAATATAGAAGATACTGTGACAATGGCCAATCTGTCTACGGCAGGAAAATGCATTTTCACATTTCTAAGTGTCTCCGGGGTAGGACACTTTCCATCCTCTCATTTACTGATGCATGACAAAAAAATATGGAAATCTCAAACCACATGACATGCCCCAAAAATGTTATACTGGAAATAGCGACACAAGCAGCTTCTACATGGTTCATTTGGGAAGCATCAGATAGGACAGCTGCAGTCTGTACAACACTTCTATTAATTGCCGACCTTTCCACAAGAGATCCTTTCAGTTCTGGCATTTAGGAGACATGAATATGCCCCTAATGCTAAAGATATCTGACATGCAAAGTTAAGACATTACTTTTCTTTATTGCATGAAAGAATGATAATACCCCCAAAACTAGTAGACCACGGAGCACTCTGCTAATGGTCAGCTCTTCAGCAGAGGAAGCTGAACAGGTTTCCAATTCAAGCACTCAGACACCTCTTGTGCGGAGAGCTCTGATTGGCTGGATGTATAAACTCGGTTTCATGTACATATTACACAAGTTACAGAGCTGCCAATGGAAAACATGTTTTCACCACGTGATTCATGGGTAAAACTTGTTGGCGTATTTAGCAAGCATAGCCTAAAGCAGGACTAGCCAACCTGTGGCTCTCCAGATGTTGTGAAAGCATACTTTGACGCCTGTCGACTTTGAATCTACTGGCAAAGAATGCTGGAGGTTTGTAGAGGAATACATATAAGTGTATTAATTATGTTATAGAAGTGAGAGAGCATGTGTGGCATGGTAAAGAGGGCATCATTTATGTGGCGTACATGACATGGTATGGGGAAAAAGTAACTGTGACTCAATAGTACATGACATTATATAGCCCTGAGCCCTTCAGTCCAAAAGACCCCACAAATAAATTAATAGCCACAGCTCCATAACATAATGATTTCACCGCGATATAGAGCCTTTTACTACCATACACAGCCAACTAGGCACCTTGGTCTGTACCAATCACCTACTTTTCCAGTAAAAATAATTGAGAGGTTGTTGGATGAACCAGAATGGTGGGTGATTAATAGTTTTGGTCAACCGAGTCCCGCCGAACGCATGAAAAGTTCATTTAAAACCCCAATGTGTTGACCCTAGAAAGGCTAGACCGAGCATTTATATAGATATAACTTATAATGTACTCCGTGACCCCTCACGCAGTAGAGTTGATGGAACTAGTTCAGCACAGTATTCCTGCTTCAAAGCTTTTTGGCTTTTTTTATTTTATTTTTGTGTTCGGCTTGTTTTTCTCACAGTCGATGTTACGGACGATCCAGACAAAGTGACCCAACCCTTTCTTATCAGACCTCAGCACCAGGGAGAAGAATGTGAGACATGCAGCTGATAGCAGAGGCTAGGTGTGCCAGAGAAAGAGCTAATTTAACAACATTTAAGACACTAAATCCAGGCAAAAATACAACATTGTATAGATAGTACCCATAACAGCCAATCAGATATTAGCTGTCGTCCGATTAGTACACTAATGGAAGCTAATATCAGTTTGCTAGGAGCTCCATAACATTTGTCTGTTTCCTTCTGTATGTGTTCCCTAATTTGCTAGTACTACCCTCTGCATCAACATGAACAAAAATGATGGAGCCCTATAGTAAATGCTGAGGATATTAGCGTTTTACATTGTTAAAGGTTTTCATAGAATTTCTACTTGTTTTTATACAGCCCCTTGAGGGGGAAAAAAAAAAAAAAAAAGAGTCAAAATTATTTGCAAACAGCTAGTTCGTACTAAGAGTTTGAAAAAGAAACATTCCTGTTGGCTATGTACTGTATTCTGTAACGAGATGGACGATGACAGCTATCAATCTGTGTAACCCAGCGTAAGCCGGGAGGTAATCTAGCCACTGGCCTCAAGCGCTGAACGTCTAACCGATATCGTCTAATCTGGCCACCAACAAGCAGAGCAGCAGGATCGGCCCCGTGTGTTGCCAGCTTAAGATGAGCAAAGTAAGATTCAATTTGACAATATTGATCAACCATTGTACAATTGTGTGGCCTCATCCTAGACAATCACAATCGGATTTGGTCCAGTAGGATGGAAAGACAGGTTGTTCGATAACCTCCATCGGCTGACACTTACGTAGAAGCATAATGCCCTATGTACTTGTTGAGTCACAACATGAACACCATCAACATGTGTGCGCCTTCATCTTCCATCCGTGTTACTAGGCCAAAATTTATTGTACTTTTTACTTAATCAATTGCTGGAAATTACAAATAAATGAACCTATTGTATTTTACAACAGTTTGAAGGGTGAGGGGAGCAGTTTGTAAAACAAATGGAAAAATCAATTGCTAATATTTACCCTGAGCAGCTAGCAACTTTTGTGTTCAAACAGGCAAAACACACTAATCCTCCAGACAGATGGTTCATAACACAGTGATGTTTCCGTGCAGTTATCAGTGTTTACACAATGCTGGAAGATGTGGGGGGGGAATGAGTCAAATGCTTCAGGTCTCGCCCCCTTGTCCAGATTCCTGACCCCTCTGCACGCACATTCATTTAGGACATGCACACGGGTAAATAAACTGTAGTACCTTCACTCATTGTCATGACTCCCAGTGACAACAGGAACATTAGGTTAGAGCCTCTTAACTGTTGACTATAGTGTGGGAAACGTAACATTCTGAATTCCGACTGTTCTTAAGATACAACGATCTAGTAATAATGCAAAGTGCAGTACAACAAAACCAGGGCTTGTATTCACAGGCAGTTACATATCCACCTGCCCTTTGTTCACTCGCTGTGAGAATACAGAGCGCTCTTCATAGCGATCAACAGAGATTTGTCTGAACTGCATTCACTCTCAGATAAACACAGTGCTTGCCAACACATGGATGTATATCATACTTCCCAACTGTCCCGAGTTTGCCAAGGACAGTGCCGATGTCAAGAGACTGTTCTGCCGTCCCATGGATCAGGACTTTGTCAGAAGACTAAAATGCTAATTGCAAATAAAAATAATATATGGGCGTATGGGTTGATATTAGAGATTTTAAATTATTAAGTGTGGGTTTGTTAAAGTTAAGAAACCGAACAACCTACACTCAGGCCCGGCGCTCCCATTAGGCAAGGTTAGGCACTTGCCTAGGGCGCCGGGCTCTGGAGGGCGCCACAAGAATGTAAATTACTTTAAAACTGTGCGGCGACCGCTGACCATACCTGTCACGGCCGCCGCACAGCATTCAGATGCACGGGGGAGGGGGGAGAGGCTATTGCTCACCACCGCTGCCCTTTCCGTCTCGGAGCAGAGAGGCGGCGGTGGTGTGACAAGGTAAGGAAAGCCGATTTTTGCGGGTGGGGGGCGGTTGGGCGCCGATTTTTTCAAAATGCCTAGGGCGCCATGGACCCTAGCACCGGCCCTGCCTACACTTTATCCATCTGGCTGTATGTACTCAAGAAACATGTCCCATTCATTTGCAGCATTACATTATTAAAATACCCATTACCTGCACAAAGTCGGAGGCAGCCATGTTGAACCAGTATTCAACCAATCAAATCGCTAGTAACCAGTGACATCACTGAAGCATAAGATCCAGAACACCAAACTGACTTTCAATATCCTTATATGCCAAACCCAGCAGTATAGTGACAATTACATAACTGATGATATGACTACACATCATTTTTACATGGCCAAGTATATGATCACATTTAATTACACACATATATTATCTCAGGAAAAAAATATGTAGCAAGTCAATGACATTTTGCCTAAAAATACAATGTTGGTCTGTTACAGGGCCTTTGAGCAATTGCTGTCCAAGATTCTCAACTTGTCTGTGAACCAGCTTTGCAAAATGATTGCTCAGCTTTTCATTAATAAATGACTTCCTTTAATAATTTTATTTTTGTATACAAATTAATGTTTTGTTAATAATAATAACAACCAAATATGATTAGTAATTTGTATATTAATTGGCAGCACTGTGCTTGTAAAGAGAAGGATAAAGATTTTAAGGGCATGGTGGCTAATTATTTTAGTACGGAGCTATAGGTTAAAGCTGGATACACATCAATGCAATTATCGTGCAGATCACAGGATTCACGGTCGTTTGGTCAAATACTGTAAAAGTCTGTACGCTCCCAAGATCATGTTTTACCATACCAAAAGACGTCACATCTGTTGATTTGCTTTTCTAAACTTCCTAAAAAATCACAATCAACGTTGGAACAAGGGGCCTGATTCATTAGTGATCTTATCTGCCATTTTTTGCTTATCCACTCTGTGTATGCTCAGAAAAGGGAGATAAGAAGCAAAATCCACTGCGTAAGTGAATAATTTCTTAAGTTAAGATGAAAATACATCTTAACTTCACTCTTATCTCCCTGTTTCTTCTTAAAAATAAGCATCTTAACGTTTGCACAAGAAAAGGTCACTAATGAATCAGGCCCAATGTCTCTTCAGCAGATGGTTATGAGGGATGAAGATTACAGATCTGAAGGTAAATCGTATAGGTGTGTACACATGAATCGGTATGCTCATCAGGACTTTCAGTCGTTGGTGAAATCGCATCTGAAGTGAGATTGTATAGGTGTGTACCCGGCTTAAGAACCTCTGCTCTATTCACTGAAATTAAACTATTAATACTTAGGATTCTCACAATTGGGGGAACATGTCAAACAGAAACCCTCCGAGTGAGTCACGCTGTCACAGTAAGCAGTGACTGTCTGACACGGTTGTATACATATGCATTCCAATACAAATATTCAGTGAAAGGACATGGAAAACAAACACTTGTACTCGGAAGATGCTTTAATCCGTGTGTGAGTAACCACCGGAAAATGTGATGTGTTTACGTGGATTTATTCACAAGCATGTGGAACCACTTGAGGTTTAATATCACATAAGGAAGAGAATTGTATCCACCTGGGGTGTAAGCAGGATATAAGACAGTAGACGACATACGTTATGCTGGCTGTAATGTTCTCAGGATGCCTATGCCCCCACCACCCAAACCCAACAGATATAAAATGTTACATGTGTAGCTGCAGTATTTTACACATCCAGCTAAGGCAAAACCATTATACCCAGCACTTTATATTTAGCAATACCGAGCTCTTATATAAAGCCTCATGACCACAGAGCTGTGTTATAAGCCGGGCAGCACGGTGGCTAAGTGGTTAGCACTTCTGTCTCACAGCACTGGGGTCATGAGTTCGATTCCCGACCATGGCCTTCTCTGTGTGGAGTTTGTATGTTCTCCCCGTGTTTGCGTGGGTTTCCTCCGGGTGCTCCGGTTTCCTCCCACACTCCAAAAACATACTGGTAGGTTATTTGGCTGCTATCAAATTGACCCTAGTCTCTCTCTTTCTGTCTGTGTGTATGTTAGGGAATTTAGATTGTAAGCTCCTATGGGGCAGGGACTGATGTGAGTGAGTTCTCTGTAAAGCACTGCGGAATTAGTGGTGCTATATAAATAACGGATGATGATGATGAAAGAATATCTGATATGATGTATAACCTGAAGTCAGTGTAACAGTCAGGGAAAAAGTGTTGTCTTTAAACAAAAATAAAAAACAGACAAATCTAAAAATCACATCTGGCTCCCAGGTTTGTCTTAGCAAATCCTGGGGCTGTTGGACAGATGAGAACCCTTATCAAGCAGAAAGGAGGTCTACAGCACCTTCATGTAATACAATGCAATCTGTATATTGTTAACGTATATTACTTTTATGGTCTCTGTTGGATTACTACACACCAGCAGCTAGTTGGGGATGCCGGAGGCTCCAGTTTAGAAACAGGGATCATTCTAAAGCTTCCTATTGGAACACTCAGAGCTCCATTTAGACTAATGAGCAAATCCAGCAGGGATTTTTCTTAATCTGGACAAACCATGCGGCCATGCAAGGGATGCCTATGCATTTATTTTTTTGGATGCAGGGAAAATACTGGCTGCAATTGTATGTACAAACACTGGGCGGCTTTGGGACTCGTTTAAAACTGGGACTAAATCCAGTTATAATCTACGATTTAGAGTTGAGCTAGGATGCACTCCTGTCCAACTCTAAATCTGCTCATTTTACTCTAAACGAGCCAATTCCAGGTCAGAAACCAGGAGCAGAGGAAATGAGTGAGCTATTAAACAGGTTTATTGCTCATTTATATACCAGTAATTCCGAACATGTAACATTAATGTTAGCAGCTTAAATGGAGTTACGGATTGTGTTAACCCCCTCCCTTTACTTATTTTTCTTGTTCTAAAATTATAAACGTGATTTTTATTTTATATATCTAAAACAATTTTACTTTAGGGTAATATTTATCTAACACAAGTCCCTAGCTTGTTGCTTGCATTTAGAATTGTGGTGGGCAACAGGCGGCCCACTCAGCCTTCTCTTGCAGCCCACCAGGTGGCTGCACATAATATCAGAGCCGAGGCAGCCGACGGTCGCGTCATGTGACCTGCGCTGCACAGTGCAGGGAGGTGACGCGGCATACCCGGAGATGAGGGAGTGCGCTGTACGCTCCCTCCTTCCTCTGTGCGGCCAGTTTGAAGGCTGGAAGGCTACCAGTGTAATGGATGGCTGCGAATTAAGAAAGGTTCCACCTGGTAACCAGTGGGATCCTTAAATACAGGTGCTAACCTTTACATAAATCCAGTGGACATGTATCTTCTAAGGATAAAATGTTCTTAAGGGGTCTATGTATTTTATTTTATTATATAATGATAATCAAAAGTGGAATCTTTATTGAACTTTGCCTCTGTACATGAAAACTGGTCAATTTTGCGACCCGACTCAAAATTGTCGCGGTTTACTCCGAAGATTGTCTGAGACGTGATGAGACTATGGGGTCTCTGTAGATAACAAAGAACCACTGACAAGGTAGCTTATTATAGAAACGAACTGCTATAAGCCATATCAACCAATCACAAGTTACACCGATAAAAGCAAATGTCTGATTGGTTGGTATAGGTGTGGCAGCACAGAGCACACGACCACTGCAAAATAGAGTGAACCGATAGGCTGCTGCACCCCAATGGATTTTGGTACAGCCCACAAAATGGCCACCACATTTAGGGAACAAGTCCATCTCAAACAACGCTCCCTGTCCCCACATTTTACAATGTTTTGTCGCCTTAGTGGACGGTAAAAATATTAACAGTGTACAAAGAATGTGTCTTGTAAAAGTCCTGCAGACATCATTTACCTCTACCTAACCCCTGGGTGTGACCCTTCTATTTTACAAGAGTTCAAATCCCCCAGTGTCAGACAACTGTTGACTCCACAACTCAACAGATAATATGCTCACAAACCAGAATTACAAACCAAGTATAGCCCTAAAAGCACTATACATTCATTTTTCTAACATAAACGTTAAGGGGTGCATGTATAAATATATTCTTGTTATAGGACTTTACTGTCCTGTCATCAAGCAGCGGGGTTATAATGACTATACTCCCTGTGTGCCCACTTTGTAACAAGACCAGGCAGGAAAAGTGGCCTTCTAGGAGGACAGCCCGAAATTTGGGATTCTCCCAATCATCCCAGGAGAGTGGGCAAATAAAAAAAATAAAACAAAATATATAGATATATAGATATATATATATATATATATATATATATATACACACACACACACACACACACATACATATATACACATATATACACACACACAGTAGCTCATACAGGCTACTCGTTTCCTGTTTTGAATTGTGTTCATACTATTATGTTCTGCCTCATCCACTATTAACCATAAAAGCTGCTTCTCAAGGGAGGGCAGCCAATCACAACATTGTAAAAAAGGGGGCAGGCTGCCCACCATGTAGATTATTGCTACGGATTGGATGGGAATAGAAAGAGTGAAATCTTCAGAAGGAGAATAAGCGTAGGATTGCCACATTATCCTTTTACCTGTTGGGTTAAAGTTGGACGTTTAAATGCTCATATAAATGGGCCAACACTTTTCCAAAATTGGCTGCGAGACCATAGTGACCTGTAATTGTAAGGTTCCCTAATACCAAAGCGTGATTCACCAATGCCATCAACACAACCATCCCTCTGTCCGAGATGATCTTTAATAGACACTAACATAAACTTCGTTGCATATTGGGCAGAGCTGCACGTGTAAGCAACCTCTTATTTTTGCTGTAATTTAAGATATCATCATTTCTGTGGCAAGTCAGCGATTGTCCTTTTCGGACACTGACCCCTAATGACACCGCTTGCCCTCTCTTCCCCTCATGCACATGTCTTCATGGGGCCCAACAGCCGCCACAGTCATAGCACAGTCCAAACTAGTTAATCAATGACTCAAATGTTCAAAAATCAAAATGCTGTAAGTTACTGTGACCAGCGGACAACACCGATCACACGTACTGAGATCTGCACACATGTGAAAAGCAACTTACAGCAAGCAGCCTGCTCAGACACTCACTGCTAGCACAGGCTAACACAGAAAAGAGCATTTCTTAGTTTAGAGTCCCTTTAAAACAAGATTAGGAGATCAAAGTCAAATACCAGCAACAAATCCCAGAAAAGTATACTGTTTACCTAGCTAATGCACTCAATTAAAGACAAACCAAATTGTGTGTTCAAGAGCCAAAGCTGAGGCAATGGAAGGCATGAAATCTCTTTTAATCTCTGCAGCAAACTCCTATCTCCGATCACTGCGTCACTACCTGCAGAATTGGCAGCTTTGTTGCGTCGTCATCACTGGTCAAATCAACGGATTTGATTTCGATTCTGTTTTACTGACAAAATGTTTCCCTACACAGCGCAGTTTAATATCTTTTACTACTGTGATTGCCAACTGCTACGTCAGGACGCTGGACAAGGATTTCTGTGCAACAGAAGAAATCTGGTAAAATAAATTGAACATTTACAACAACTGTTGTATGTGAACTATAGTTTAGATGTGCTAGAATGAATAAGTTGTCATTGTATTTCTCATTTGCATAAAATGCCTTTGGCATTAAGGAGGAGGCACCATCCCCTCCACAACCTCAGCTGTCATTCTACACAAATGAGAATAGATAGAAAAACAAATCGTATAAAAAGTAAGCAGTTCATCAACAACCGGCTACAGCATGATTTACAGAAGATGTGTGTACACTCGATTCCGAAAATACTATGTCACGTTACACCATCTGTGCAATTAATCTGTCAATGACACCAACCTTATTTTAATTTGTCCTCAAACACTATAATGCTGACAGACACATTAGTGACAAGTGGGGGAATAAAAACATTTCTACAAGTCAAAAAATATAGCATGGACCTTCCTACATCCTTAATTAACATTTCCACACAAAAAAACCCCAAAAATGACAAGAGCCCAATTCTAGCGAGTTCTCTGCAAACTGACATATTGCCCAATCACCTCATCTGCGCTGTATATAAATGTAGCCAAACTGTTTATATTACGCATAACAAAATATATTAAAACGGTCTTATCTGGGACATTTAAGACTACAAGGGAACATTATGCAAGTACATTCTATCACACCTAATGAAACAACCACGTATTGCAACACTGAACTGAAATACCTTACAAAGAAGTAGTTTATTTTTAAAAAAAATGTTTTCAGAAAGACAAAATACAGCACAGAGACAGGTGAGTCACTTTTGCAGTGACTCATGGGCCAAAATGGTGCCTGACGTTTGAGGTGCGGCTTAAAGGTGATGCACCTTTTTTTTTTTTTTTTAATAATGCATCTTCAGAAGTTTAACCCTCTTAATTGCTAAGCAATACAGTGCTGTTTTGTTTTAACTTTGTCCAATCTTGCGCTGTATGAAGTATCGCAAATAAGTTTAAGAGGTCGACATCTAGTGAAAGTGAGGGTATCAATTTGGTGGACTAAAACAATATTCATGAAAATGCACCTTATCAATCCACTAGTAACAAAGTACCCTAAAGGTTCTAGAACAACATTATTAGGAATGATAATGAAAGTGAATACAAATGTTTGTTTAGTAGTACTTTACATATTAGCTATTATGTCTACAGGTTTTGCATATATGCACACGACTATAATATATATATATATCTATATTAGACACGCAATGGTTTTACATAACTGCTAATTATGGGTGACATCATTTTTTTCCGAGGCAAAAAGTGTTTAAAATCACCGTGGGTCAAAATCCTGATCCGACAATGGATGGAAAAAAAAAAAAAAAACACCCCCCATTGTTGAGTATTTTGGTAGCCATCTAAAAATAAGCACAGTGAAAGGAAATTTTACTCCTGGGGTGTGGATTCTTCCTCAGCGGGAGGCACGTCCTGTTACTCCACCAACAGAAAATAAATTTGGTCCCATCCATTGTCTCTACAAAGAAACACGGCCTCTACAAGAGTGATTTTCCAAGAGCAAAACTGTACAATGAGGGAGAACACTATGCCGGCAAGGGGTGTAAGTAGATGGACTGATATAATCATAATAATGACACGGACAGCAAAATGGCATTTTAGTGGTTGTGGAACATGAATGAAACGAAAAAGAAGAAATGAATAACTGAGCCACAATATAGTAAATTAAATTAATAATCGTAAACAATTGAATTTCATTAAAAGAAAACTCCAATTCAAAGCCAAACAGCTAAAGTCTATACCCTTAGCTGACCAATACCAAATCAACTGATTGGAGGAAATGGCAATTTAGGTTTCTTTTATACAGGTTACGACCAATCACCCGACTGTGTCAGCGTGAAGCTATATAAAAGATGACCCTTCGCTCCAATGCTCCACTAGACAGCTGTCCGCCAAGCTCGACCTGACAATGTCCCTGAAAGATAGCACAAACCAGTAAGTAACAACAGGGGGATTGGTATGCAGCGAATCCCATGGGAGTATTCCTTGCCATCCATCTTCATTATTCTCGCCAAGCAGTAATAAGGAATGTCAGAAATTCTACAGGGAAAGAATGTTTACACCAGAATTTGATTTATTTTACTGTGGCATAATTTCCAACAATACACTCATTTTGTCATGGATTTCCTCAATTTAAAGCCATATACATAATCTGGCCACTTCATATGTGATTCCCTCATGGTTACAGATTGCCCATACCACAATAATGAGTATATGACTGGAAAGTCAAATCTATTCTGTCACATAATTGCAGTAGAGCATTAATTTTGGGCGCTATCTCCGCAAATGTAGGGAAGACTAAAGTATTCTGAGTCTCTAGGCCAAACTGACAAACGTCCCTCTCCATGTCACCTTCATTCGATGGGGGAAATAGTAAAGTTAAACAACCCGAATGCCCACAAATAAATGTTATAGGACACCGAATAGATGAGTTTAGCCTTATTCACACTGCCTCCACTGCACTGAGCAGGATTTCTGAACTTCTCTTCATAGAAAGTGGAAAAATAAAGCAACAACGACAAATATGTTGCTTAATAATTACACACATGTTGTTTATACTACCTCTACACTGTATCTATGTTTACATATATTTTTTTATTCTCTGCACATGAAGCCTTAAAGTTGCCTCATCACCTACACACAGTGGAGGCAGCCATTCTGTACGCAGAACCAGTATTCATGAGAATCAGTAATGTCACCAGTTCCTGCATTCTCATGAACACTGTGGTTCAACCCACAAAATGGCCGCCTCCACGCTAACCATCTACATTTTCACTCCTTTGAAAAATACATCACAGTTTTTAACGCCCACATATCACCATATTGACAACCGATGGGGTTTTTTGTTGTCTTCTTTTTTTGCTAGGTCATGGTAAATCTTATATAATACATTTCCCAGCTCACAGCCTTGCCTTGAAGGGCAAACACTAAAGTCAGCTGTGTAACGCACATGTACAAATCCTGTCACATAAGTGATTGCATAAGGTGAAAGGTCCAGATTAAGCTTGCACCCACCCTCCACAATCCGGCTGCAGGAACATGCGCTAACAAAGGCTTCTCTGTGTGCGTGCCTGCCAATTGAAAATAACACAGTCTTAGAAAATAAAGCCAGATTGTACATTCTCCTCTTTCTTTCTTTTTTTTTTTTAAAAAAAACAATGAAATGCAGTTTCTAGCTTAAGTTTTCCGGGCCATTTGCATTAGTCTATAACATAGGGAATTCAGCGTTTAATTCCTTCTTGTGTTTCGGAAATCTGCGATAACTTAATATAAACTCTGCATCCATTTCACATGATGAGTTTAAGCAGCAAATTATTACTGTGCCAAAAGTGTATCTAAATCTAAAGTGTATAGAAAAGAGAACAAATGGGAACACCATTCCCATGAGAAATTTTCTGCAGGAACAGAACTCCCTCCTGTATCTCTGCAGCAATAGATCACTCTGCAGCAATAGTCATGTAATGTTAGCGGATATGAAGCCAATTCTAGAAGAAAGTGGCACAAAGGCTAAATAATGATCAGGCTATATACATATATATTTTCCGTGTCTTTATAAGGGTTAAAAATATCAATGGGAATCAACTTAATACATATCATCTCCTTATATCACACATGCCAGGAAAAATACACAGTATACAAGGCTGGGCTTTACTAATTAATAGCTTTGAATAACTATGGCGTAGCTTAACTTAAGTGGGTTTTGACGCTGTTTTTATATAAGTAATTGCACCCGTCCAATTTATTGGTTTTTGTACTCAATTATCACAGCTGGCCATATCCTTGCCAAAAAAAGTTAAATTTAGGGGGGACAGTGGACAGAAAAAACAGCAATGCGTGTTGACATTTCTTACCATGTTTATATTAAACAGTTAAATAAAAAGTGGTAGAAAGGATCTGTAAAAAATAAAAAAATAAAAAAAACACAACAAAAAAAGTATTGTAATGATAGTCAACCCCAATTCAACAAGTAGTGTCGGAATTTCTTTTGTGGCAACTGGGAAACGGTCTAATCCGACACATCAGGAATCCCAAGTAGACGCTCTTCAGTTCGGCTCAGCCATGCTCTGGCTCTTCAGCCGCTGAAGAACAACAAGTTCCAGCATGACAACGGCTCTCTTTGGTCTACCTTGCACTGAACCGATGAAGCCTGGTACAATATTGATCTTGCTATTAAATAAGTGGAGTACAATTAAAATATAAGAGCTTAAATAGTTAAAATCTGCTATCTTTTAAAAAAAAACACACACCAGACATTACATAAATCTCTTTCATTGAAACAAATTTTTAAAGCCAAGAAAAAAAAAATTGCCGACAACACCACGAGCCAATCAGAACCTGCTCGCTAAACATTGCCGCCAGGGCATTTACTAATCTCCATTTACACTGTAAACAAATTTACTGTACACAAGGAGTAGTACATTGCGCCACAGGGATATAACACAAGCATACAATACCACAAAAGCTACCTTGTGGGAGAAAAACCAAAGTGAAACGCAGGCGAGAATGACGTAATAAGCGGTGTTTGTGCGACAGCAGATGACCTTAGGCCCTTGCCTTGCATCAAGCACGAGAACGCCAGATAGTCACGGTGGCCCAATATGGATGAAGAGAATTTAGTATTAATATGTTAACAACAAACCACAAATTCCTAAGACAGGAAAAATGAAGATGCTCTGGTGTGCAGTGTCAAAACTGGAGTTAACTCAATACTACACCTAAAACATAGACCCCTTAACATACTGTACTGCTTTGTAATATATATAGGTGCTAGACAAATAACTTAATAAATGAAAGAGCTATTAGTAACATTCAGGAACATATCAGCCAAAATTTCATATTATTTGAGGTAAAAAAAATACTTAATTTGGAATAAAGCATTGGTCCTAAGGAAAGTATTCTCCTTTGCACTCCAGACTTCCTGTAATTAAGTTTATTGAATGATAATCGGCCCTAGAATAGCAGTAATAACACAGGACAGTAGCGTGCAGCAAGGTAAATAACAAGGTTACATATGATGTTCAATATATTACTCCTGTAATGGTATTATACTAATATATACACACTTACTAAATGAAAACGCTGTGCAGATCATCCACTGTAAAACAAGTCCCACAGTCAGAGCCTGTATATAAAAGGCAAAGTGATTTTGCACCACGGAAATGCCCTCTTTTTAAGTTAGCTTTCTTCATTTTGGGACCTATATCAACCACATGTGGTAAATTGGTTCCATATGGATGGAAAAGAAAAAGGTGTCCTAACACACAGCAGCAATTTACTCTAATTCCCCAATTTCCCTTCACAGCCAGCAAACAGGAAACTGTTCTCTTCAAAATGAATCCGTTCCCAGCTCTATGCCCTTCCACACGCTCCCTGTTGCCCTCTGACACGCAGCTGTAATAAGATGAGCCGCAGCACAGTAAGGGAACGCGTCACTTTATAATATATGGATTCTTTACATCCTGAGGGAATTCTGTACATTCCATGCAGAGAGAACCACAGAGAAAACAAACAGCCCTAATAAAAAAAAAAAAAAAAAAAAAATGGCATAAGTTGCACAAAATGCTGTAACCCACAGCGACCAATCAAAAATTTGCTTTCTAACTTGCACTAAGCGACTCAAAACCAATGACTGACTGGATTACGTCACAGTATATCTGTGCTACTTAACAGGCATCTACATAAAAAGTAGGCACTCTGCATAGCTCAGCCCATTATAAAGTTTATAGTTACTTCAGCAATATCACCTTTCTCTGGCCTTAGGTCGCATAATCTGTGTTAAATGTCTTTTATACCACTTGCACCATCAACAGACCCATGTTTTTTATTTTGCAAAATGTGGATGGTGCTAGTTCATGTAAGGGGGGGGGGGGGGGAAAGCTCACATCCCTTGAGAACGCTGTTGTTCAGAAAGAATATAAAGGAATAAATACATTTCTGAAAGTCCAAAGTACAATGCTATTTTTTGAAAGTGCATCGGTCACCTTCACACAGAAGGGGAAGCCAATTTTTGGTCTGGAGCAGTGTTACAGTAGCCAATCAATTCACTAGAAACCAGTGACATCACTCAGTCACTTCATGATGAATACCCATGAGGCACTGCTTCTCAAAAACATTATTAGGCAAAATTCTAATGAACTCAGCACCTGTCTATGTGTAGACAACAGGTGCATTTTTTGGGATTATTGTTATTTATCTGCCGACCTTGAATGAAGCAAGCCATTCCGCACCAGCGAATTATATCTTTACGCTGTATCTCATCCCTAGTGTTAGGACAAGGTGCACGTGTGCAGCTATAAAAGGCTGCAGGGTGTAGATCTGTTTTACAGCATCTGTCATAAAATAGTGCCATATTTAAAACGCCATTTAAATGTGTTCTTTTCTCCCTGGCCCTTGCTTCAGACAAAGAAGAGGACTGCCCTCTTGACTTTTTCTACAAGTTACACTATTTAAAAACGTAAAAACACAAAGAAATGTATTCCCACTTCATAGAGAATATATACATACACACACACACACATACTATATACACATATACTCTAAGTCTATAAACCTCCAATAATGTTAAATATCTTTATAACCCAGGAGGAAACTCCTCGATACCTAATTAATCTAAAGCACATGCATTTGAAATAAGCATGCTGAAATTGGGAGGTGTGCGCAACCGGTGTTTAGGTCCCCTGATCATCAGACAAAATGGTGTACCACTACTTTTGGGGTCAAAGGGCACACCATAGGTCTTAGCTAAAAAAAAAAAAAAAAGTTTGAGTGCCACTGCTACAGAGTACTCATTAAGGATAATATTTAAAGATGTTAAACATCATTTAAGTAGATTTCGGTCACGTCTAAATCAAAGTTTATTATAATTCAGCCTGGCTTATACAAAACCAAGTGCTAGATTTCCTAAGCAGCTTGTTTGAAAAAGTGGAGATGTTGCCTATAGCAACCAGATTGCAGTTCTTATTTATTTAGAACATTCTACAAAATGACAGCTAGAATCTGATTGGTTGTTATAGGCAACATCTCCACTTTTTCAAACCCGCAGCTTAGTAAATATACCCCCAAGTCATTTTGACATGTATGACTATAGATAATTATCTGATTGTAATCAGGGATAGTCGAGGGGGATAACTGGTGTATGAAAGGCACTATAAGCTATCTACACAACTTAGCTTTGGTGGGAACGCAGAAAAGCCTATTTAAAAATCCAGGTTCCGACACATACAATGACTAGCTAGGGCTTGATAAGATCTGTGGTCTGGATAATGGCCAGTTTTGTGCTGATCTGGGCGATAGCCAATAAGGATGTAGTTTCACCACAGTCGATTATCAGGGCATAGACTAGGCGCACCACCCAATCCTGGGCGGGGCGGAGGCCACTTCTCCTTGATCAAATCTTTCCCCAAAGACAGAAAAAAAAAAAATATACAATGAAAACACGACTGGCTTTGAGCTTTATGAAGCCATTCCCAGGGTGAGCACAAGGTTAAAATACATATTTCCGAACTACACAGAAACAGTCAGTGGCTTAGACAAAGTCACCGACACTTTTGAACATGAGGAGCTCAACGGTAATCAACCAATACTGCGCATGGGTGATCGACGTGTCTGTTTTTCAGGTCAACACAGACCAAAGTAAATAAATACATGTTTAATCAGTTACTGAGAACCTTGGAAATTCAGTCACAAAGAGTCATATGTTCTGGGAAAAGGATGTTCTCAGGTATAGGATTAAGAGAAACAGTTGTGAGAAGAAAAGAAGAAAATAGACTTATATTTTAAAACAAGTTGGATGTATAAGTCCGCATTAGTTTTATAGGAGTCTCACATCACTACTCTGTGCTGCTGGGGGATCCTGCTCCATGCACTATATAATACTTAGCCTGTGACTTCCCCTCCTCACATCATGTCACTGCCCCTGTCACATGCAGCCCTGTCCTCACTAACACATCACTCATCTCCTGATATACTCTGGGCTGCTGAGGGACCCTGCTCCATACACTATATAATTCTCAGTCTGTGACTTCCCCTCCTCACATCATGTCACTGCCCCTGTCACATGCAGCCCTGTCCTCACTAACACATCACTTATATCCTGATATAGTCTGTGCTGCTGGGGACCCTGCGCCCTCCCCTATCCAATTCTCAGTCTGTGGCTCCCTCCCCTCATATCATGATGCTGTCCCTCCCAGGCAACCCTTTCCTCAATTACATAATAATACAGGTGGACAGACACTACCTCTAATAGAAAAAAAACCAAAAAACACATTCGCTCTGTATACAAAGCGAATCCCACCATGTCTATATAAGTCTTTCAAGAATCATTTTTATAGCGATATTTTCATCCACAGAAGGGTTAGTGGCCACCGTTTGCTGACTTCATTGCTCAGACTTGTGAGGATTATTCTGCTATTGACACACCTGAAGGGTGAACTGTTCTCCCTGCTGGCTGTGTTGACACCAGCAACATTCGCTTCACCACACATTGCCTGTGGTATGGAATCTCCCTAGGACACGTGTGAGGAAAAGAAAAGGCACAATCGTGATGGAAATCAGGTGGAGTCACATTGTGCATTACAGCCAGAGCCCTATCTGTGCGGCGTATTTGTGTGTGATATAACAGAGGCAATTATATATATTTATTTTTTAGATCACTGATCCACTTTCTAGCAGAATATTGTTTTTCATGCTTCAGTCTCAGGCAACAACTGTGGTTGGCGGTCAAACAGCAGATAATCCACCAGTCCATCTCAGGTTCCCTCTACCATTTCCCTGCACGGACGTTATCCATCATTTCTGCTCCAGTTTTACTGAACCATTGCACTCAGAAGTTAAGTAAGTGCAGAATTCCTCACATTTATCACCAGAAAAGACAAATTATTAACAAACTACACTATATCCCCCCCCCCCCCCCCACGATATCAAATTACTGAAATCATGTCATCAGCGACTACATCCTTAAACGGATAGAAAGAAAATTGGTTAAAGAATAAAAAAATGGCGGAGGGTCAAGATTTGGAACATGCTAGAGAATGGCACTCAAAAAAAATCTTTAGATTGTAAGCTCTCAAGAGCAGGACCCACTCTACCCTCTGTCTCATGTCAGCGCTTATTCAACCTTTGTGTCTATGTATGATTCGCATTTTGTACGTTTGCTTTGTTTTACGGACTGTCCAAGGTTGTAAAGTTTTGTGGCGCCTCCTAAATAAGTTTCATGTTGGTGATGACAAAATTGTTAGTTATACCCGTGATATAGCCATAGCAGACATGTGGTGAATTCAACTAGCCGCAAGTAAGTCTGTGTTTTCAGACGATTATCGGCTCGATATCACATTACCGTGTACGCTCCAAAGATGAACGATTATTGTTCCAAAGCTCATCACATCGTTTCATTTGATTTTTTAAACCAAATCAAAAAATCTTGTTAAAAATCGATGGACTGACATTGTTCCAATCCTGCAGTGTGTACGCACTCACAACCAGATCTCTATAGAGTTTATAGAGTCACTCTTTTCAGCCGATGGTTATGACAGATGACGAGCACAGGTCTGATAGTAAATCTTGTAAAACGTGTATGGTGTGTACACAGGAATCAGCGGCTGATCGGGACGTTCAGTCGTTGGTAAAATCGTTATAGATAGGGGCAGCACGGTGGCTCAGTGGTTAGCACTTCTGCCTCACAGCGCTGGGGTCATGAGTTCAATTCCCGACCATGGCCTTATCTGTGAGGAGTTTGTATGTTCTCCCTGTGTTTGCGTGGGTTTCCTCCAGGTGCTCCGGTTTCCTCCCACACTACAAAAACATACTAGTAGGTTAATTGGCTGCTATCAAATTGACCCTAGTCTCTCTCTTTCTCTGTCTGTCTGTGTGTGTGTGTGTGTGTGTGTTAGGGAATTTAGACTGTAAGCTCCAACGGGGCAGCAACTGATGTGAGTGAGTTCTCTGTACAGCGCTGCGGAATCAGTGGCGCTATATAAATAAATGGTGATGATGATGATAGATAACTTATTGGGAGAAAATTTTCTGCAGTGTGTAGCCAGCCTAAGACAATGCAACGGTCTTACACTACGATATAGGTTGAGATTATCCTCATTAACAGACACTGATTGTAATCACTGTTCAAACAATAGACTTCCTTTTACTAGTCATCCAATAATCTTCATCTGCTTTCTATTAGAACTTATTGGTGTTAACTACACTGGAAGTGTGATGCAAGATATATATCCATCTATACTGTTCAATAACCACCGTGCTCCTGTACTAATGACAATCATGCACTAATAGTAATTATCCATAGTTGTATACAGTGGCTGCATTTCTATTGTGAGCAGGGGGTATATACTCCAGTTCAAAACTCAGATACGGTTAAATTAAGGAGGAGAGAAAGCGCCACCAATGGTTGGATGACCCCAGGTCACAGCAGGAAACAGCAGATGGATTACAGGTCCTCAGATTGCAGGAGGTCACTGCCCATATACATCCCAAGCAACTGACTGACAGACTTTGCAACAGGAGTATCAACCTTCCTATTAGCCAATCTCCTGATTAGGCTTGGGAGGGTAGGGGAGATATCCATGATCCTTCCACAATTTCCTAGTGTGACCTGACATTAGGTCACATTTTCTCCCTCTACCACAAATTCAAAACAGATATTCCCACTTTAATAATCCATAAAAGGTGCACCCTGGTAGATTTATTTTTACCAAGGCAACACCAATGCTTCAAACAGTTAAAAACAAAACAAAACATTAGTTCAGGTTATAATTGCAATTAACCGAAGAACAAGATCCGGTGGTTTCAGTGTTCCTGGATAATTAGTTTGATTTGTACCAGGAACGTAGTACAATTTAGCTTTGGACAGCAGAGCCGGCCTTGGCAAGGAGACATGGAACTTTACAAGCATATTAATTAAGCAGAGAAGAAGGGGATTCTGTAGAGGAAAGATAATAACGCCAATTGTGTGTGGTCCTTTGCCAGCATTTCACAACTAGAACCGCCAGAGATAATAACGCGACAAAGGGACAATCTGAAACACCTATGGAAACATTCTACAACTAATTACCTCTTCCGCACATGATCTAACCCTTTAAAGAACACCCATCATTTGCAGACAGTGTAAGCTGCCTTTTCCTGAGCTGAACCCAATATTCATGAGCATTCTGCCTATCAATTCACTGAGAGCCAGGGACATCACGGAGGAGGGGAGTGTCAGTGATTTCATTTCATAGTTATTATTATTATTATCATTCCACTAAAACAAAGTTGTTGTGAACACACTGACCCATTTTCTTTCTCCGACGTCTTTCGTATCCTTGCTGTACGGACTACTGAACAGTTTAAGTATGCAACCATTCTTTGCTTGTAGCATTTTAACCAATACCCCGTTTGACATCACAATGAACTGCCTTGGTATCTGTATACCTGAATGGGTTAGAATTTTACAACAATTTTGGCCCAATTGGTGTTTTCATGTTATAACGGATGCACAGGAACCCAAAGTCACGGGATGTCAGGAAACAGTGTCCAGGCTGCCTCAGCGGTCATGAAATTTACTCTATAAAAACATACTATAAGTTTTTAGACTCTGATTTTAGTTTATGGTGCGTGGATAATGTGAACATTATCCAGATTTCCTCATTATCTCCCCCCCCCCCTCCCCCCAATACTATTATCGTCACCTTCTCATTATCCCATATTAAGTAAAAGCTGTTAATTAATAAGGGAGATCCGTTGGATACAAGTGCAACGGCTGCAATTATTCCCGGATGAATTTACTTAATGAAGAATAGTTCCAGAGGAGCCAACCCAACGACAGAAACACGACGTAAGCAGAGTGTGAAGCGAGTGGGAACGTGCAGAGGTGTCCTGGGGAGCTGTCTGTATGGTGGAAGATGGAAGTAGGCTGCCAGGCAGCTGTGTGTATGGGATAAAGTTTTATATATATTAGGCATTGGGTGTAACCTGTGGCTCCACAGCTGTTGTGGACCTACAAGTCCCATCAAAACCTGACATTCACCTCTTTAAAATTATATAGAGTTCACCTACATTACAGCGTGGCTTCCACGTCTTATCACACTTATCATCCTTCTGATGAGCAGTGTGATTGACAGGCAGGCAGCTACAATTAGTAAACCCCAGAAAACTACACGAAGCTTCCACTGTTCGGGTGAGAACACGGCACTATGGGTTTGATGCAAATGTGGGGAAATCACATTGAATTGTACTCAGACCCGGACACTGCTTTCTATCACTTTCCCCGTCTTGCGCTCCTGACTAACTGTGATGTAATAAGCAACGCCTGGGCCGACTCTGGTTTTCTATGCTCCTTACTGAGCAGAGGACCAGAGAATGAACACTGCATTAGGAATGACGCAAATGTCACGCACAGTGTGGAAGGAGAGTAATGGTGAAAATACCATCGGTCTTTGTGTTGTATCCTTTCATAAAGACACTTACCCTTGAGTATCAAACTCCCATTGTCCCATAGATTGTAAGCTTACGAGCAGGACCCCTCTTACCTCACTGTAAGTATTACCCAGTATTGTTTTATTAATGTTTGTTCACAATTGTCAAGCGCTACGGAATCTGTTGGCGCTATATAAACGATGATGATGATGATGATTTATGTGTAAGATAGCGAGCTTCCGTACACACAGCAAGAAGCCATAAGTGGTTCTCTGTTGTCCTTTCTGCCCCCTCCCAATCTAAACAAATGTCTGATAAGAAAGTAAAGTAATTCTACCTGCAGTACAGCAGGGAGAGGTGCAGGTAGAGGTGGAGGGGGGTATAATTTAGAACACACGAAAATTAGATCCAAAAGGAGAGCTAGTAATGACTCCCCAAATGGGCTGGTCACATACACTGTCACAGAATGTACAGACACAAACACATTTTTATTTATTTCTAAGCATAAATAATAGCATTAATAGTAGTAATAATAATAGCATGCCTTTAAGATTTACTGAAGGTGAATATTTAAAATTCAATAATTTATGGAGATAGGTGCCAATTATAATTAAAACAGATTATGCAAGGAAGAAGTTTCATCCAGGAGCAGTGTGAATTATTCATCCAGCGTCTGCCAGCCTTATAGCACAGCTGTCTGCACTCATTCCCTGTAGGAAGCCAATACGGTTACCTGGCATACTACAGAGACATAAGCACATGGATAGAGAACGGCAGGAATGTGTGATCCTAAGAGATTCTAAACTCTGCTTCTACTAACGCAATTAAGCCGGCAGTCCCCAGGCTCCTGCCACTTCCACTGTAGGGATCTAATTGAGTTATGACTTTAATGTCCTCAGCAGCGGCTGGGCCATGGAACTTACACGACCATTCTGCAAACACGACCCAGAGGTTTTAATGTTTGCAGCCAGAGCACGAAGAAGTGCTCTCTGGGACAATGTACACAGCCGGGCAAACTGCCTAGCACACAGCAGTCAATGACCGTAGCTGATGACCTGTAGTCCACTGTCATGTAACTCTTCATGCATTATTACATAGGAAACTTTGCTAAACCAAGTAAGTCTGCAAATCGCATATATGAGTGTGCGTGCTTTGCAATCATATTTGTCCATTTGCATATACCAATGGAGCAGAGTTTATTACAGTCAACAAGGCATCAGGGCAAGATGGTAGAGTATTAGGTGGAGAATCTATGCTATTTTAGGGCAATTGAATTTGGTTATGAGTGGGATAGACTAGCAAAAGTGATTCTGTAACGTTTCTAACAATACAATCTACTCCATCTGCGTGGCTACATATGACCCCTGGAATGAGATTTCATGAATTAGGGCACTGATCTAAAAGTACAGACTATGCAGAAAAACATTGTGTTCTTCTCGTACTTATTCTTGATCACAGTGTCCCAGAATAATATCTCTTACGGGTCACTTTAGTTCCTCCATTGAGATGAAGCCAACAGCTCCCCTCCGCTTGTACTCTGCTTTATGTCACTGTAACATTTTCACGGCCCCGCACTAGTGTTTTTTCAATGCCTGTACAAAATCCCTAACAAGTCTGTAGCGTGAGCCTGTGAATCAGGAAGTGGGGGCTGGGCAGCGGAAACAGACCCCAACAGAAAGCTCTAGGCCCCTGGGATATTGTAAACACATCTCAAGGAGTGGTGGGGCTTGCAGCGTGCACAACAATTTAAAGCCTAAAAATGCTTGCATCATCACAGTACACAGCCACCAATCAGATATGTGCTGTGTTCAAATTAGTCTTGAAAGGTGATCTCTGATTGGTTTATTAAGTATTAATGCAGTTCTAAAAGTATATTTTTCTAAGAATTTCACGGTTTTATTTTAACGGGGAAGAAAATCCTTAATACGATAAAAAAACAGGATCATCTACAGTTGAAATCTTGATTTTAAGTCCAATTATTTGATTTGCCTCCACAATTATGTGATTTACCCTCTAGTAACTCACACGTGAAGGATAAGAATACACAACAGTAGCATAAATGGTGCAAAAACAGCAAAACCAACATAAAACAAACAGATAAAATATCAACAAACATAAGCACAACTTTTGGAGGTCCCCGTCCCACTGCTTTATACCTGTTTGCCGTTTTCTGTGCTGTGGTTATTCTGTAGCTGATCTTCCTGGCTAGTATCCTCCTTCGATTTCCAAACCTCACCGTTGTTGTTCCCCACGGATGGAGAGGAAGGGGCACTTGAGTTAGGCTGAGATTCGGGAGGCGAGCTGGATTGCGAAAGGCGCCGATACTCATCTGCTTTTCTGTCAACGACGAGCAACCGTGTCTCATTCTCTATGGCTTTAATACGTTGAACCACCTGAATAAAGAAAAGGGGGGGGGTTGTTCATTAAATGTTACACTTTGTAGTGCAGTGCTTTTATAAACCGTAACGGTAACAATTCATTAACCACATGAGCTGATTCAACACAAACTAAATAATATAACTATATATTGTGCCAGACATTTCTTCCAGAAACACTTCCATTTTTAACTATTTTCGCCTGACTCCATCGTTCTCCTTGTGGGAAGCACCTCCAGCAATAAACCAGTTTGTATATTTAGAGCAAGCCTTCACAGATCACTGCACGTTTTATTATGTTTTATTTGTTTTAGATTATATCATAGTCAAACACCTCCTTAGGTGCGTATTGTCAAAGGAAAAGACAATCACAATGTCTGCTAATGTAGTACATAACAAAACAGGCCAGGTATGGGAACATTCTATGATGGAATGTTGGGCACCAGTCTGAAGAGGGAACACTCCGGTCTTAGAACCATGTTAAAATGTGGGTACAAATTTATAGTTGAGGTAGAGAATGTCCTAGATCCAACTTTAAAGTCCTATGCAAAAATTAAGCTATCAAGGATTTGTGTGCTACTTGAAAAAAGAGTCAATATTTAATGTATGTGCAAAATAATAAACTAATTTGCACCCCTTGCATTGTAACCTGGTTTGTCCAGGAGAAAACCTACTCCTTTTATTGCCTTACTATCCTTAATGAATCAGGCTTATTGTCAGTAATTTACACAGTCCATTGTCCTAACTGGTCTGGAACATAAAGTGGGGTTTGTGAAGTACACACCAACCTTCTGCCAATCTCTGCATGTCTCTTAAATGATATGAAACATAAACAGTAATGTCAAATGCCAAGTGATTTGGTAATAACATTTAGCTGTTCTTATCCGAAATGGTAAGTCAAAGTAATGTGGAAACTGCAGAGGGGGGGGTAATGTTTTACAATAGCAACTTTATATTCAAAAAGTATTGAGGTCCTTAACTAAATATTCATGACAGTTATACGAGCAGCAATTATGTGGATAAGAGTACATTTGGCTTAGTTATCATCTTGATGCTTCCTTAGCCTAAGTCTTTGTTTACACAAGTAGTATATCCCCTAGAGGATCCTTAACATTTAATACACCCATATTTATTTTTAGAAAATCTGTACTTAGGGACAATGATCATTGTTCTCCATCCTTGGGCAGCCCGCCAACGTTACAGGTTCCCACTGGTCGATTCTCTTAAAAATAGGATGAAAATTCAGGTGGAAAAAAACCCAAAAACAATAAAACAAACTCAATTATCACCGGCCCAGTAATACAGTGAATGTTCATCCAGATACAATCCAACGCAACAGCGTGAACTTACTTGTCCCTGTCACAAGTGTTGAGCTTTTATTTTTAAACACACCTCTCACTGCTCACAGCATAGCTATGTCCCAATTCCTTTCTGTGGCTGATTATGTCTATACAATGAGGATTAGACATCTGAGAATGTCAGGTGGATTGTGCCAGCTGGGCAACTTGTCAACGATGCCAGTATTCGGCCAACTGTGAAACTGGGCATCACAAATCCTATAATTGTAGCCAGTAACTATTGTTGTGCCTTGACACGTGGCATCAAGAGGGCAGAAGGTAGAGTGTATTATGTAAGATCTTAGCGCCAGAAGAAGGGGACGCTTTCATACAGCGCTCCCCACTATTTTACCGGTGTACCACCTTATGTCTCTAAAGTTTCACCAAGTACTTCTTACATGGGTACAAAAAAAAAAAAATCAATATATGAAATGACATTTTTAAATAATACAGTTAACCATTAGTTTTAGTTCAGCTCAGAACTTAACCCTTTTCTAAATAACACATTCATTGTCACTCAGAACTGGCGGAAAAATAGATCCGATGTGGAGTCATCATCAGACCAACTCACTGGTCCACATAGGAACCAGCCATTCTACTCTAGTGATGACCACCCAGACCTATGGTTATCTTAGCCGAAAAGGTGGAAAACTGGATAAAGATTGGGCCACGTGTCCCCTCTGAAGTAGTCGCTGCGGTGAAGAAACGCGTTCGGAGCAAACTTTCTACCCACTGCATTCCGGCATGTACTTCACATTCCTCTGACAGACGCTCCCCTGCAATTTGAGTTGGGAATGATTTGTTACTAATTTAGAGGTTATCAATATATTTTATTATTGGTGCTTTGGAATATCTATAAGACGACTTTGCACCCATATATTTTCTCTCTCCTCATTTGGCGTTTCAATTGAATGAATGTAATAATTTTTAACCAGTTCTATGTGTATGCATAATAACTCTGCCTAATTAAAGGAGTGGTATTATAGTATTTTGGATAAGGAACTACTTGTAGCACTGCTTAATGTTTTTTAGGGGCTTGAATTGAGTTGCTGGATATGTATGGGTAACTTTAGCTATATAGAAAGCATTCATAAGACACGCAGATTTGGGTCCCATCTAGGCCCTGGACCCTCTAGTTACGTGAATAGATATGTATAACTTAAGGACAGTGCGCTTCGGCTATCAATGACACAACCTTGTATTTCTGTTTTTGTCATTAAAGTCCCATTTTGAACTACCGCTGTCATACAAGGAAGGTTTTGATCCGAGGAACCAATAAAATCACTACATTTATCACACTCTTTCAGCTCTTCAGACTTAACCGGAGTCGCGCTAAGAACACAGAGAACAGCCCGATTCTATAAATATGTAGGGATTGGACTCAAAATGTTCAAAGCTTCAAGGTTGCTTGCTATAAACAACACTCTGTGTCAGACCAAAGCAAAGTGACCTCTCCACTTTGCACCGCAAAATAAAGGCTGCCAAAAATAGGAGAGGATTAAAAAAAAAAAAAAAAAAAGGTTAAGAAAACAAAATTCATTTCTACAGCCCAGGATGTGAAGCCACAATGACAAAAACCGAACACAATGTTACACAGAGCTCGGTGACAATGAAGGAAAGCAAACACAATGCCACAGTGATCTCGGCAACAATGACAGAACCAGACACAATTTGATACGGCCTCCTTAACCCTTTCACTGACATTGTTTACAAACACACAGCAGGCATGACATCAGCGAGATGGTTCCTTTTTATAGCACCCTCGCTCTGCATTATCAGAACCAATTTATTTCAATTAAAAGGGCTATGATACTCCAACGCTATTTACTTTAAACATAACTGGCGAATAAAGAGTTGGAGACATTTGTGCTCCGCAACGTACATAGAAGAAGACGCGGACAAGAATAATGACGTGTTTAGGTGGAGATTGCAAATTTCTGGTATTGTGCTTGTTCCTGTGGATGGAGTTGAACAAAACGAAGAGATTTCTTGAAAAGTCTGAAGTAGACGCACTAGTGTAACACACTCATTTCCATTATGCGGAACAAAACTATTTTAAATCTCCGCGTAAGGACTTGAATCTAGCTCCAGCTGAGACCGAGAGGAGATTGGGGGCTAGATTTACTAAGCTGCAGGTTTGAAAAAGTGGGGATGTTGCCTAAAGCAACCAATCAGATTCTAGCTATCATTTTGTAGAAGGTACTAAATACATGAAAGCTAGAATCTGATTGGTTGCTATAGACAACATCCCCACTTTTTCAAACCCGCAGCTTAGTAAATCTAGCCCCGGGTCTCGTCCTAAATTTCGGTGAAGATCATTAGTGCCTACAATGCCACAGTACAACGGAACCTATGTATAATTAGGGTACATTTTCCCTTTAACGTTAACTGACAACGTAATCTGACTGGCACGGACTTGGTCGTGTTCTGTGAGACATTTTATTTATGCAAAGTTTAGAGCATGATCGTAAATGACCACACGCTATCTCAGACATGAAAGGAGGCTTCCTGGGAATGCTATGCGTGCATGCCAATGTTTACAGTCCTGCATGCTTATGCTAATAGCACTGTATAGCTTAGGCAGACTATACACTGCAGCAAAACAATATCACCGATTGTGCGTAGGGATCTTGTAACCAGATATGGTGAATTAAAGGCACAGTCACAAGGGACAAGGAAGGCAAACATAAGAAAATAATACAGAATGTTTTACCGTATGGGCCCCTGAGGGGGGCAGAAAGGGAGCCCTGACATCCGCCGAACAGCATATGGTGTTGGGCAATGCAAACATTAAGTCAGTGGTTTATTAGAGCTTAAGAGGCTGCATGCTCAGTCGTAGACAAGATGTTTTATATTAGTAAACCACCTGCAAGGATAAGATCACTAGTAACCATCTGGTTTACGAACAGGTCTCTAATCCAACAATACTGCTAACAGCATCAGCATGGGTCTAATGCTCTGCCAGTAAAAGTAGACGGTTATTCGACTCCAAAATAGAACACAGAACTGGTTAGTCAGACGGAATGCAGGGTGGCAGTTACTGTAGCCAGCCTGGGGCACAAGAAGGCTTAACAAACTGAAATTATGAAAATTTGAAACACTATATTAAATGTCCCTTTTCCCCAAAACTTACAACCCTCCAGGAGAGCAGTGGACAAAGACAATCTCAAGAGAGGACAACAGCCAACTGGATGAGTGATGTGGTCTGCAAACAGCCGTGGCCGCTATCAAATTCACGTGCCACCATGTGCCTTCTCAAAATGCCAGGAGAATTTAAAAAAAAATCAGGGGTCTCAGTGAAAATCCAAGGGCAGGACCCTGACCATTCTGGTATGCAGGGTGTAGAAAAGAAATGGTAAAAACTAGATTAGGAAAGACTCCTTTATGAACAAGAAATGAATACATAGCGGTTGTTAATAACTACCAGATCCAAAGAGCCTCATGTAAGAGCCCTTATGTAAAGCAGAATATGGGCTGCCCAGTCATATACCTTTCTCAGGTAGCACTCCTTGTTTAATTTCACAGACACAAGCAGAAAAAGTGGTCATATAGACTAGATTACTAAATTTACCTATTATCTCCTAGGTGTAAGAAAATACCCTGCCTTGCCCAAAGTCCCCACAAGCGGAGTAAGCAGATGGGCGAGAGCTGGCAATGTTTGAGCTATGGGTTGTCTATTCAGAACCCTAAACATTACCAGCCTGTTAGTGGATAAAGCATAAAGAGTCTATAGCCATGTCTTCTTGTAGGATATACCTGGCTGTACCCAATGCCTCTTGCATTCTGTTATTCAGCCTCAAAATAAAACCAATGTTGCTGGTGTATAGTGAATGTAGCACGGCATTGGATAGGGGGTCACAGGTTTGGCAGCTACTATCATTCAACTCCGGTTTGAAGGGTTTCCAGGTATGGAGCCCTCCACAGCATTACATAGTTACACCTCTAGCACTCTACAGACACCCTGCCAAGGCTGGATCCAGATACACAGTTGGGTTCTATAAGAACCACCTTAAGCGGACAACCTCTTTGCTTAATTTTTAAAGTCTTATTCAGGCTTCATATTGTCCGCTCCAAATCTTGCGCAATTCTAGTCGCTAGAGCACATAGACTCACAAGCCTTAAAAACTTACAGCGCATGTACAGGTACAGTTATATCTTCTGCTTCTTGTCCTGGGTGCTACTGTTTATTAGATTACGGTTGTTGACCTTTGCTTTGCTCTTGACCGTCGTTCTTTGCTGCCTGTCCTGACCATAATGTCTCCAATACTTTTCTTGCTGATTTTATACAACTTCTGTCTATTCGTGTACAGCTCACCCTGCCTCACCACGCAGCCCTTTGGTTTTCCACTGGTTGGTGAAGTGCACAAGACCGGAGGGAACCAAGTACCAGTATAGACATTAAGTTCTGTGGGGAAGGAGGCTGCTGAAGGTGAAGACCACGACTAGTCTGGCTATAGTGTCTTCTGGTGTCAGTGGTGACCATTACAGAGACTATAAGGAAATAATGACTATTCAAACCAGTTCTCGACTAAATCTGGACTCCCCCGTATCTCTCCTGTGCCAGCCGGAGACACTGCATGCCCGGGCTCGCTCTGTCATTGGTGGAGTCACTGATAAGACACTGGCGAATCAGAATGAAGCAGCTGCCCTCTGATTCGTAGCTAAAAAGTCTCTTGCATACAGCGCTGCACAACTGTCAGTCTGGCAAGTGGTATATAAGAGTCTCGCATGGCGGGACTAAGCTTAGCACCACAGCAGATGACCGCGTGCTGGCCTGTTCTGTCTAAAGCTGGTCCTCTTCCTTGCTGCTGTCTGACCAGCTCTGGGAGGCACCATATGTGGGTCTTTTTTCTCTTACAAATTGTTCTCTCCTAAGTTTTCGCCTTGGCTCCTAACTCTTAAGCGAAATGTGTAGAACAAACAGTCCCATCCTAATTATCATCTCCAGACTCACAAATCAGGTTCAAGGCTCAAGTGGTTAATGAGTGTTCCAAGTCCGCCCTATGGGAACCATGGTCGGATGGTCTAATGAAAAACCCAGTAACGTAATTATATTGCACAAAGCTTTACTATTGGTAAACAGCTGCGGCTCCCAGCAGGTAAGAGCCTGAATTAAAAACCCGAATTGTGTGCATCCCTTCTGCTCTGAAAATGCACATTGCAAAACTATAAAGTACTATTCTGCAGGTCATAGGGCTACGATTTAATGAGGAAATCTGCAGCTACAATGTGTGTGTGTGTGTGTGTGTGTGTGTGTGTGTGTGTGTGTGTGTGTGTGTGTGTGTGTGTGTAACTGGCGAGTTGGAAAACAGCAGAGAGGTCTGCTGACAATGCTACACTAGATGTTTTCATGCCTCTAGAGGGATACTCAAGATGTATCATCTCGGGATTAGACTACTTCATTAAGACCTGAATTTAATTTGGTACCTGGCAAACAACAAATCCAGTAGTTGGAGAGACAAATAATTGACATATAATTTACTATGAACGTGGATATAGAAGGAAATGAAAAACCACATTACGGTTGAAATAGAGATATCAGTATCTGGAATCAACGGTCATAAGATCTGCACATGTTCAAAAAAAATAAATGTAATGCTGTCTGCACGTGGTTGTCAGTTGTGTGCTCTGACATTCCTGTGTAATTAACACATCTTCAGAGCAATAATAATAAAATGCACTAAATCATCATCGTCATTTATTTATATAACGCCACTGATTCCGCAGCGCTGTACAGAGAACTCACTCACTTCAGTCCCTGCCCCATTGGGGCTTACAGTCTAAATTCCCTAATACACACACATAGACAGACAGACTAGGGTCAATTTGTTAGCAGCCAATTAACCTACCAGTATGTTTTTGGAGTGTTTGAGGAAACCGGAGCACCCGGAGGAAACCCAAGCAAACACAGGGAGAACATACAAACTCCTCACAGATAAGGCCATGGTCGGGATTTGAACTCATGACCAAAGCGCTGTGAGGCAGAAGTGCTAACCACTTAGCCACCGTGCTGCCCACTAAATTAGTACATCCGTTCTCCTGTGTAGTATATGAGGGGGGGTTCCATTGACATACGCCAGTTGTCAAACTGTACCTGTTGGCTGCAGGAATTTTTTCTAGAATGGACCAATATTAATGACCATGCCGGATATTCTCTCACTAGGAACTTTTGACAGTACATGTGCCTCATGACTCAGTGGTTCCTAGTGAAGTGATCGGCTCATGAATATTGGTTTTAAAACACACTGGGCCTGATTCATTAAGGAAAGTAATGCAAAAAAAAAAAAAAAGTGACTTTGCACCTGGGCAAAAGCATGTTGCATTGGAGGGGAAGCTAAATTTAAAATGTGGGGACAGATTTATTGTTGGGGTAGGGCATGTCCTAGATCAACTTTGAATTTCCGTGTAAAAATAAAGTTATCAAGTATTTGTGCAGCACGGTGGCTTAGTGGTTAGCACTTCTGCCTCACAGCGCTGGGGTCATGAGTTTGCTTCCCAACAATGGCCTTATCTGTGAGGAGTTTGTATGTTCTCCCTGTGTTTGCGTGGGTTTCCTCCAGGTGCTCCAGTTTTCTCCCACACCCCAAAAACATACTAGTAGGTTTATTGGTTGCTATCAAAATTGACCCTAGTCTGTCTGTCTGTCTGTCTATGTTAAGGAACTTAGACTGTAAGCTCCAACGGGGCAGGGACTGATGTGAATGAGTTCTCTGTACAGTGCTGCGGAATCAGTGGCGCTATATAAATAAATGGTGATGATGATTTGTGCGCTACATGAAAAAAGAGACAGTATTTAACTTATGTGCAAAATAATAAGCAAATTTGCACCTCTTGCATTGTAACATGTTTTGTCCAGGAGAAAACTTACTCGCTTTTTGTCTTAATTTCTTTAATGAATCAGGCCCACTGCGTAGTGTGTTTTAGGTGGAGGGATAAAGCTCCCTAGACATTAAGGGAGGATTTCAATTAGCAGCGGCAGTGCTGAGAGCCTATGCTGGTGTAACGGACAGACATATTTTGCAACTTCCAGAGATATTTTGTAAAGGAGATAATTTTTTATAGCTGTCCTGCAACAAATTATGTATGCTTAAAAGGTTCTTAACTTGCTATTTAAAGTTGTAAACCTTTATGCTTTTCTCCTAAATAGTGCTCAGTTTAGGTGCCCTTGACGTGGGGATGCAGGCTTAAATGTTTTGATCAAAATATGAACAAATACCTCATGTTTTCATTTTGCTAGACACACACAGATATGCAGTGTAAAGGATAAGTGCTGACAACTGTCTTTTTGTTTTGTATACATATATGGGCATTTATATTGCAACGCAGCTGGTACCACATACAATATGGGATATACCGGGCGCAGGCTTGTTTTTTCTCTGGTTTTGTTTCAAAATATTGCCTTATTGTCATAGAAGCTGTCCATCAAGCCTATCTAAGGCACATTTGGGTGTGGCTCACAAGCCTGCCCTTGCTAGATGTAAACCCCTATACCTGGGAGGTGAGTGCATCTGATTTTAACTGCATTTTAATGGTGTTTAAAGCATATATGAAAGCGTAGGACCTGCATATAATGAGGTGCCCTTGACGCTGGGATGCAGACTTAAATGTTTTGATCAAAATATGAACAAATACCTCATGTTTTCATTTTGCTAGACACACACAGATATGCAGATTAAAGGATAAGCGCTGACAACTGTCTTTTTGTTTTGCATAAATAGTGCTCAGTTTAGCCACATTTATGGCTTGGATTACTTCTGTGTGTTTGAATGTGCTCGCTCTTTGCTCAATATGAGCCTAGAAAAGTACTTTACTGCAGGAGTGTAATTGGAAGGTGAAAAATCCCATTACAAGTATAGAAATAAGGTTGGGATTTCAGTACCTCTGACCAGTCAGAAAATCCTGTCCTTCTGCAGAGGGGAAATGGATGGGTGCCTATCCAATAAAGGGGTACTCTTGCCGTAATGTGCTTCTCTCCACCCTGCTCGCTCATTTGAATAATTCAATTTGCAAATCGAAATCTATGCATTTATGCAAATCTGGGCTTGTGACTGTCACTAAGCACTTTACTTTCAAAGATGACCCTTATTGACCACAGCAGGAGGAAAGTGATATCACATAACATTTATCTGCAAGTTTCCAAGCCTGACTTTTAACCAAACTTGCCCCTTTGGCTACACATACAACATTAACACAGCGAAGTAACAGCTCACATGACCATCAATGTCACAGGCACTTGGGTAATATCATTCATTTCACATGCCTGTGGTATAACAGTAATCCTATGATTAATATCTGTATTCTACTTGTGTGTGTACTCAAATGAACCGTATCAATCTCGATGTTGTCTAATCACGGGCTTAAACTGTCAGTTGAAAAATTGTATCACTTTAAACCTAAGAAAATGTAAACAGAATACATGCTGGAATAATCACACTGTTAAACTAGACTGTGTTTGAGGCCATGTTAGTCAAAGAATTTTTTTGTTGATATAAAAAGCCAACATATGCCACAAAAGAAAAAAAAAATTGGCATGTGGCGTATTATATGATGTTCTATATACACAGAAGTTGGGAGAAAATATTCACTCTCATGTGTGTACTAGTTATCCTAGAACTGTTGCTTGCTGCACGTATGAGGCACATTTAATAACAAGGTGCCATGTGCGCAAGTGAGTTGTAACCATATCAACCAATCAGACGTTTGTATTCATTATCTAAACTGCGCTCTGAAAATGCCAGAATCTGATTGGTTGCCATGGGATACATCACATGTACACATAGCACCAGGTTACTAAGTAAACCTCTTAGAACCTTTCCTTTCCTGAATGATCAGTGACAATCCAGAGAGGAGACCTCGTCTTCTTATTAAAGAATTCCTTCCGAACCGGTCTCCTGTACCTCTGCTGGCATGACACGATGGCCTGTCAGCACACAAGAAGCCAAATACTACTTTTAGAAACATTTGTTACATATATTTGTCTAGTTTTTATGGCTATTGGATCAGAAAATTTTAATTCATGGAGTTTGCTTCATGGTAAAAAGGGATTTACTGAGCATGCAAGGTTAAATAAAGTGGAATTTAGAGTAATGTAACTTGCACTTGCGTACCCTCCTATGTCTCAAAGGCAGATCGGGGGAGGGCAACAGTATGGTTGATAACATCACCATGAATATGGTCAGTGTGCTCCTCAATGACCAGGATTTTTAACTCCATTTAAGCTATGTTGGACATCCGTACCATGATCAGGGCAGACGTTAGATCACCTTTGTGTCAGTACCCTAAGTCAGGCATATCTGTCTTCAAGTGTTGATGAACTACAGCTCCCATAATACACTGCGAGTTGGATGCTTGCAGATCACCTTTGGCGCATGCAGGGAAGGGCAACTTTGGTACTGTCAACACATACAGAATAGGAGCCTGCTCTATATTTACTTGTGTTCAAAGTTGTGAATTGAAAACACAATTGAAAAACTAGCACGTCAATGACAGCAGCCACTACATGTGTCCTCTGGTGACGTGAACATCAGAAAACAGGTAACCTCTTACTTACAGTTCATCTGTAAGCGAAAATGATTCAGTCTTAGCCACCACCTAAAGTATACTCTCCTTTTTACTTCCTTAACGCACATACCAAGGCTTCCTAATTATGTTGACGGCTGTGGTTAGCACATTGCCAAGCTTAATTGACAGATGACTCAGAGGAGAAATGTCATTGCAAATTAAAAACACATCACTTACAAATGGAGCAATACATTATAAGGTGCAAATGCTGATACACATTCTGCAAAACTTCTTTTTTTTTTTTTACTACAGAAGACGAAATGTAGACACAAAGCTAGGAGCATTTTTGACAAAATAAGGCCAAAATTAAGATTTATTGACAATATTAGATACATTTTACACTTGCTCTCTTAACTTACTGTGATATTGACTTTGGGAGCATGCATTTATTACTGATTAAATAGTAGTATTGAGGTTTTAGCACTACAAACCCAGTTGTAAGGATGTTAAAACAAGTAGCCACTATTTTTAAATAAACAAATAAATAAATAATATATATATATATATATATATATATATATATATATATATATATATATATATATATATATATATTTATTTTTTTTATATTACAGGTGATTTTCTGAAGGCAAGCATGTCCCCATATTTTCACAACCCCTGTCCTTAAACACCACAACCTGTTTAAAAAAAAATAATTCACATTTACCAAACAATTATGTAAAGCCAGTCATGAATAGTGGTGATCTGGTTGATCGGACTGATTGCCAATCAACCAATTCTATACCCAACTGGCCACATCCATAACTTTCCGATTGGTGGTAGGTATAACGGACCATACCTACATTAAAACCACTGACAAGTGAACTGAAAGACAGTGATTATTTTGTTACAATGACACCTGCCAAGGGCATTGAATAGTCAGTTCTTGAAGTTTATGTGTTGGAAGCAGGGGCAAGTGAGTGCCAGAACTGGACCATAATCACCATTTATTTATGCATCTAGCGCCACTAATTCCGCAGCGCTGTACAAAGAATTCGCTCACATTAGTCCCTGCCCCGATAAAGCTTACAGTCTAAATTCCCTAACACACATACAGACAGACCGAGAGAGACTAATGTCAATTTGAGTGTGGGAAACCCGGAGGAAACCCACGCAAACACGGGGAGAACATACAAACGCCACACAGATAAGGCCATGGTCGGGACTCGAACTCATGACCCCAGTGCTGTGAGGCGGAAGTGAGAACCACTGAGCCACCGTGGAGCAATGGAAGAAGGTAGCCTGGTCTGATGAATCACACTGACCCCCGACACGAGGGGGACTTACACAATATTAGGCAGGTGGTATTAATGTTGTAGCTGATCGGTATATACACTATATATCAGTATAGATGGTCTATAGCACTAGTTCTCAGGACCCCTAACTGCAGGATATCCAGGTCACAGGTGAAATAATTATATCTTCTGTGGTATCTTTTACAATGTGTCAGTCAGTAATAATTACACCTGTGCTCCAGCAGGGAGATATGGAAAACCTGCACTGTTAGGGCTCCCAGAGGACTGGGTTTGGGAAACCCTGAGTGTATAAGGACAGTACATAGTACTATATATAAGTACAGATGGTCAGTATATATAGTATTTACATTACACAGCTCTAACAGTAGTGTATAAGGACAGTACATAGTACTATATATAAGTACAGATGGTCAGTATATATAGTATTTACATTACACAGCTCTAGCAGCAGTGTATAAGGATAGTACATAGTACTATATATAACTACAGATGGTCAGAATATATAGTATATACAGTACACAGCTCTAGCAGTAGTGTATAAGGACAGTACATAGTACTATATATAAGTACAGATGGTCAGTATATATAGTATTTACATTACACAGCTCTAGCAGCAGTGTATAAGGAGAGTACATAGTACTATATATAACTACAGATGGTCAGAATATATAGTATATACAGTACACAGCTCTACCAGTAGTGTATAAGGACAGTACATAGTACTATATATAAGTACAGATGGTCAGAATATATAGTATATACAGTACACAGCTCTACCAGTAGTGTATAAGGACAGTATATAGTACTATATAAGTACAGATGGTCAGTATATATAGAATTTACATTACACAGCTCTAGCAGTAGTGTATAAGGACAGTACATACTATATATATGTACAGATGGTCAGTATATATATTATTTACATTACACAGCTCTAGCAGCAGTGTATAAGGACAGTACAGAGTACTATATATAACTACAGATGGTCAGTATATACATTACACAGCTCTAGCAGCAGTGTATAAGGACAGTACAGAGTACTATATATAACTACAGATGGTCAGTATATACATTACACAGCTCTAGCAGCAGTGTATAAGGACAGTACAGAGTACTATATATAACTACAGATGGTCAGTATATACATTACACAGCTCTAGCAGTATTGCATAAGGACAGTACATAGTACTATATATAAGTACAGATGGTCAGTATATATATTATTTACATTACACAGCTCTAGTAGTAGTGTATAAGGACAGTACATAGTACTATATATAACTACAGATGGTCAGTATATATAGTATTACATTACACAGTTACCTGGTGATGAGTCTCCTTCTCCACGTTCTCCCCGTTGACCTCCAGCACCCGGTCTCCAGCCCTCAGTCCGGCCACCTCTGCCGGGGACCCGGCCTCCACCTTACGGATGTACTGACCGACCTTGTTCTTCTCTCCGTGCAGGTGGAAGCCGTATCCCTGGTCCCCCTTCTGTATGTGACACAGCCGCGGCTGGAGCCCCTCCTGGGCCATGGTACAGCGGGTGAGAGGCAGCGGGTGAGAGGCAGTGACTGGCAGAGCTCAGTGGAGCACGGGGGGCATAGTGACCCGGGGAGGGCTGTGCAGAGCGGGGTACAGCTGTGGGTATGCCCGGGGAGGGCTGTGCAGAGCGGGGTACAGCTGTGGGTATGCCCGGGGAGGGCTGTGCAGAGCGGGGTACAGCTGTGGGTATGGCCGGTGCTGCGCTGAGCTCTGTATCCCGCCTGCTCCTCCTCCCTCTCTGGCTGGTGTTACACACAGGACACCGAGATGTGCTCCGGCTCCTCCCTCTCATCAACCTGGAATCTTCCAGACCGGGGGGTCAGGGGGCTGGATGGGGAACAGATGAGGGCACAGCAGGCAGGAGGTGAAGGGGGCACAGCAGGCAGGAGCAGATGTGGGGGCACAGCAGGCAGGAGCAGATGTGGGGGGCACAGCAGGCAGGAGTTGATGTGGGGGCACAGCAGGCAGGAGGTGATGTGGGGGCACAGCAGGCAGGAGGTGATGAGGGGGCACAGCAGGCAGGAGCTGATGAGGGCACAGCAGGCAGAAGCTGATGAGGGGGCACAGCAGGCAGGAGCAGATGTGGGGCCACAGCAGGCAGGAGCAGATGTGGGGGCAGAGCAGGCTGGAGCTGATGTGGGGGCACAGCAGGCAGGATCAGATGTGGGGCCACAGCAGGCGGGAGCTGGTATGGGGGCACAGCAGGCGGGAGCAGATGTGGGGGCACAGCAGCCGGGAGCAGATGTGGAGGCACAGCAGGCGGGAGCAGAAGTGGGGGCACAGCAGGCGGGAGCAGATGTGGGAGCACAGCAGGCAGGAGTTGATGTGGGAGCACAGCAGGCAGGAGTTGATGTGGGGACAGGGAATATGGGGCTCAAGAAGCAGGACAGAGAATTAGGGGACAACAGAAGGGACAGTATAGAGAATTAGGGGACAACAGAAGGGACAGTACAGAGAATTAGGGGACAACAGGAGGGACGTGTTAGGGGACAACAGGCGGACAGTGCATAGAATTAGGGGACAACAGGTGGGACAATGCAGAGACCTAGGGGTACAATAGTAGATAATCAGGGCACAACAGGCAGGTTAGAGAGAGAGAAGAAAATGGGGTATAGCTTGCAAGATAGTGCAAACAACTGTGGTCACAATAGGTAGAACAGCACAAAGAATTGAGACACAGCTTACAGAACAGCACAGAGAACTAGGGGTACAAAAAGATGATAAGAAAATAGAAGAGACGGTATAAAGCAGAGAATTAAGGGCACCACCGACATGATACAATAGAGGAGTAGGGGCACCACAAGCCGGATAGATCAGAGAATTAGGGCACAACGGTGAGGACAGTGTAGAAAATTTGGGGCTGGACAGTGCAGATAATTATGAACACAGCAGGTAATACAGTGGAGAGAACTGGGGTACAACAGGCAAGACGTTTGGAGGTACAATAGTCAGCATCTGATCACTTATCCATTCTTTGTAGATCACTGGCACATGCAAATGAGAGGCAGCCCACTGAAGAAGCATGCCATACCTGTCATAGGACCTGTACTTCCACAGCAAGTTAAGAGCCATAGGATGCTTAAGCCTTACTAACTTTGGTAGGGTTTTTACTGCAAATGATCAATTTTGAAAAGCTTTAGTCTAATTTTAATATGGCACTAAATAAAATGATGCAGAATGACAGTTTAAGTAACGTATGGCCATGTCTGCACTTTTCTTCCTGTTTCTTTGGTTGAATTAAAATATTATAACTATCTTACCAGTAAAGTGCCAAGAAAAGTGGAGATGTTGCCTATAGCCAGAGCCGTAACTTAGAATTCTAGTGCCCTGGGCGAGAAAGACAAATGCCGCCCCCCTAGCCCTCAATTTTAACCAAATTAACATAAAATATTCCTAAATTGCGCCCCCCTTCAGCGTTGCGCCCTGGGCGGTCGCCCCTATTGCACAGCCCTAGTTACGGCCCTGCCTATAGCAACCAATCAGATTCTAGTTATCATTTATGTACTACATTCTACAAAATGACAGCTAGAATCTGCTTGGTTGCTATAGACAACATTTCCACTTTTTCAAACCCACAGTTTAGTAAATATACCCCCTTGTATCTACCTTGAGAAAGAAAAATACTAAAAGCAATGGCATGGTACACATAGGGGTTGTGAAACTAGGGTAAATAGCAATGCTTCAACTGACTGCACTGACCTTAAATATTTACAGAACACCACTAAAGTACAGTGCAACAGTACAAATATGCAGTAACCCATATTGACCTATCAGATACTGGTCAGTCTATGGTGATTCTTAGTATTAAATAGACCCTTTCTTAAGTGGGAGAGGCAGACTCATGTTCAGTATTATATAAGGAACTGGAATCATCATCAGCTATTTATATAGCGCCACTAATTCCACAGCGCTGTACAGAGAACTCACTCACATCAGACCTTACAGTCTAAATTCCCTAATAAACACAGACAATTTAATAGCAGCCAATTAACCTACTAGTATGTTTTTGGAGTGTGGGAGGAAACTGGAGCACCCGGAGGAAGCCTATGAAACACAGGGAGGAACTCTTGACCCCAGGGCTGTGAGGCAGAAGTGCTAACCACTAAGCCACCATGCTGCCCGTTATTCTAGATCCCTGTTCCGTGCATGTAGTTAGTTCCAGATTTATTTATTTTTACAAAAAAAAAAATTATTGTGTTTAATTCAAAATATAAATACCAGTAAAACATATAGTAAATGAGTCTGAATGTACATTATCTTATTATATTTTGAATACTTTGGTCCTTTATTTTTCTATTGCTAGAAAGGACCATGGAATATTTAATAAGCTTAACTATGTAATGTTTCAAACACAATTAACATAAACTATATAAGTTAGAAATTTAAAATAAGCACCACCCACTTTGTGATCAAACTCCGCCTATGTTCTGTGTTAGCCCCACCCCTTTTGAAGTTCGTTCTTCAAAACTGTCCCGCCAAAATCCGGACATTTGTTACGTATGGAACAGGATATATTGTTGTGCACTCTAAATCATGTTCCCGGGGTCTACTGACAGGGTCCAATGTCCTCTTATTGCTGAGCAATCTAGATGGAACCTATGTATCCCTCTGTCTCCCACCATCAGCCTTAATATCACCTGAAATAACTTAGACGACACCAAGCAGTAGAGAGAACATGGCCATAGCCTTAAGTAGAGAGGCGTAACCAGGTAACCAAGTGCCACCAAAAGTACCACGGCTTGTCCGTTGATCCATTATTCAGTGGCATGTAAACAGTGTCCACCCACACTGGACACCGTACCCACTATCCCTGTGACAAGCATAAAACCCGGGTGCTATAACCCCATTTTTATACAGTGGGATGGGAACCCTTCAGGATCGCCGCCCAGTTCCCGGAATTCACCCCAAATTAACCATACAGCCGCGCCTTTTCCTAGGACATACAGTAAGCCCCTCCCCTGAGCCACATCATTGCCTGTAACAATCACCAAAACAAATCAAATCAGTCACATCTCCATTTCTTTCAAATAAACGTTTCCCTTGTTTTTTCAGATCACATCTCATTCCATTATTTTAGTTTTCTCTCGTTTTTTTTTTATAAAGAATCAAATTCACAATACATGGTAAATATCAGCATTTGCACAATTCACAACATCTCCACCCGTTTCCTACCCCACTAACTTTGATGGGGTGGGCTGGGTGGGGTTACTTAAACTTCCCTTACTGGAAGAAGGGAGAGACAAGCACGCCTTTTACTTTTACGGGTTACAAACCTATGACAGACTGCCACACACAAATTTTCCACTTATTCCCCCTACAGGGGAAATCTCACCTTCCTCCACCAGACAACTGTTGAGATTTCCTATGCCCATTGAATCCACAAAAAGGGCGGGACTGTGAAAGGCTCCTCATTTAATGGTTAGGTCGCATGTCTAAATGGAAGCCCAGTTGTTCTACAAGGCAGTAATGTGCAAAAAATAAAATGGATTAAAGCGCAATTAGTTCTTTAAGGAACCAGCTGTGATTTGTGGACAATCTGTGGCATATCCTAAAGTCACCTCTATTAAAAGCACTGGCTTTATGAATTGGCTGTGTTATGAAGAACAGTTGTTTAGCTGGGGAAAAAAATGTCCCCACAGGCATATGAACTGACAGCAGGGACAATAAAACGTGTCAACTCAGAGTATACCCACCTGTAAAAATATCTCCGGATCGTTTTAAAATTCTAATCCATGCACTGCATAGACATGTCCAATTGCCACAGCCTTAAGGCCAAAAGGTTCTCCTGATCAGAGCTAGATTGTGCACTCGACATCACTTGGGAGGATCCGCTGGGAGGAGGAGAGTGTTCTTTTCTCAATCATCAAATAAATCCTCTCTAATTGGAGTTTTAAGGAGTATACCTCAAACTTCACTGACTCAGCACTGCAGTTTAATAAAACCTGCTTCCATCACGGAATCTGACCGTTCTATTAAATTGACAAGCAAAAGTGCCCCAACTGTTAATTTCTATAACCTTAAGAATGAGTTGCCCTGTAAGGGTTTGATACAAGACCTATACAGTAAAAAACGTTATTTCATATCTTACACTGATGAGCTCTAATATATATTTTATTTTTACCATTAATAATACATCATTTACAAACATTTCATATATCTATGTTTTGTCGATATTCTCCATTTCTGTGTCGACAGCGATCTTCTGCAGATCTACAGGTGTCATTGTTGCTATTGGTCATTATGGAGATGTTTAGTCGCTGACTAAATGTTCTCCTTCTTAGAAAACATTACCCTTGGTAGTTAAGAAGGGCACTACATGCAGTGCAACTAAAACGTTAAAACCACTGGTCTGGTCATAACATGAAATCGCTGGGTCCCACAGCAAAACTTGATGACACGTTAGTGCACAGCTGTAGAATGATGACTATACTCTCATCATAAGGAATAAATGGGTATAAATAATAAGCAGAAGCCCTACAACCCAAGTTATAAAATAAATAAACTGATTTTCTTCTTTAAGAGAAACTAAATTATACGTTGTCCGGTATGAAAGAAAATGTCATTACTCAGCATTTTTGGTGGAATATTTTCAGTGCTAAGAAAAGTGACACATGATGGAGTAACCCTTTTCTTTGTTATTTAATCTATAATCAGTTGGCACCGAAAAGATAAAACATGTATGTTTTCTCCTAAAGAAGTTGTTTGCTAACAACCAGGGGTCATCAAGGTTAACAAAGGTCACGTTTTGGTGTGTTTACATAGTAGGCCTCATTATAGCCAATTATGACTAGTGTATAGACACACTTTTGCAAATGTCTTCTTAAACACCTATGCTTACGTCAGCAGTGACATAAACTTTAACATAACTATAAATAGCTACAAACATCAAAAGCACTGAGATTTCATAAAACAGAAAGGGCAGGGCTCTGTTGTTTTGATCGTAGGAGCCAGCTAGATACCTATGGGACCTAGTGGTTATCCACACACAGGGCCGAATTAAGGGAATGGAGGCCCCTGGGCTAAGGGGGCCTCCATTCCCCCGTGAGGGCCCCCCCGTGATCCGAGCTGTCCACCCCCGGCGGTACTTACCTCCTTCTCCGGTGCGTAATTAGTAATTAGGTCTAAAGGGACAAAAGAAGAATTTTGCTTTCTTTCCATTTTTTCGGAACACGTACTGACAGCTTTATATCAAACTACAGTTGAGGTCATGGACAAGATTGGGTCTGATTTTCTGTGCCAGGAAATGATTTCACAGACGTCCCCAAAATTATAGAATCTTTTATTGATAAGATATCTCTTTAGCTGTCCAATGAACACAGAAAACCCACAAGACTTCTATAGAAAATGTATCGTTTTCACTCCTTTCTCCTAAGAAAATTAAATATCACCCATTTCAGCATTAAGACACCGAAGCTTTGAACATGGAGTATAAAGCAGAGAATCTTTTCTTTCTCCACAAACGGCACTAATTTGGCAGTACTTACCTCCTTCCCTGGCCGAGGGAAGCTGGGCGTGCAGAGGGTGGGGCTCCGAAAAGTGCGTCATTTTAGCCCCGCCCCCGTGACGTAATGACGCAAATGCGGGGCCAAATGCAGCGATTCCCAGTGAATCGCGGCATTTTGGACCTAATTCTGCCCACTTCACTTCACTAGGAAGTGGGCAGATGCGGGAGATTGTCATACTCTCCCGGGAGTCCGTGAGACTCCCCAGAAATGCGTGAGTCTCCCAAACATTCCGGGAGAGTTGGCAAGTATGGTGTAACACATGACCCCAGTGCTGTGAGAGAGCAATGCTAACCACTGGGCCACCCTTATACCCATGAGAAGGCAACCTATCAATTCACTAATAACTGGTAACATCACAGAGGCACGAGGCACAGGTTCCTAGTGACCAATGCCACAAAATGGCTGCTTCCTCTTTGCATAGGTGACAGGTGCACTTTAAATAAGAGTACAGTAGAAGAACACTGCTCAAACCCCCCTGTTGTATTAATTCACCAGCCCCTGTCACTGAGTTTTACTGCCTGTGAGTGAGCTGGAATGTCATACATTTCCTGTTTGGGCTTCACAACTTGTCCCATTAAATGCTTATTAGTCATATGATTTCTTCCAGCAGATTACAGCACCTAATACTGAATATATTACACTTTAGATACGTAGGAAGATACTTCTTCCTCGACTAAAAAAAGAAAAATCTCAAGGCTGATTATTGCTAGAGGAAAACAAAATTTGAAGTATTTTCCTTATTAACCTTGGGGTCACGGTGATATTACCCAGATGTGCAGCGCTGTAACTTGTAAGTGATCTCATTCATGTGTTTACCACATTTCTGCCAGAGTTGCATTTTGCAGTGTTGCAATACCCTCTTCTTCTTTCTACCCTTTCTGTTAATATGTTACTTATATGTAAAAACATTCTTATCTCTATAGGGGGATACAGTAGGAGAACAGTAAGGCTGTAAAGTATATGTACTGTACTTTCACCACCAAATATATATATAGTTATAGTTATATCATAGTTGTCTGCTCTCACGGAATGTCCGGAAGACTCACGGAATTCTGGGAGCCCTCCCAGACTCCCTGGAGAGCAGGGCAACCTCCTGGTTCCAGTCCCCCTCATTAATAGAGTTGCGGGGCTCTGGGCTTATGACGCGATTCCTGCGGCATCGTGGCCCTGCCCCTGCTGTAATAGGCCACATAATTATGACTGGGTAGGGGGCGGGGCCAAATGACGAGATTCACCAAGCCCCTCCCCCCCACACACACTTCCACCCGGATGCCAGCTGGCTAATGTTGGCAAGCATGAAATATTTGTGTGCGTGTGTATGTATATATATATATATATATAAGTAAGGGAAAGTCTCACTGTGCCCCAGGGAAAGGCTGACAACTTTTGTCCTGGGGTCAAGGAAAGTAAGTATCCTATGGTGTCACAGCTAGTTCCATATCTACAATACTGGCTATTATAGAAAGGAATAAAGAGTAAAAGTACTGTATTTAGCCATTATGATTTGACAGCTGTATCTATTTGCAGGGTGATCATGGTTATAACTATTTCACCCATACTTACCTACTTTCAGTAGGCGACGTCTGGGAGAGGGGCGTGACTAATGGGCGGGGCGCCTCAAATCGCGTCATTTTGGCCCCGCCCCCACGAGTAAAATGACGTTTTGCCGTGGAGGGCGGGGCCAAAATGATGCGATTCTCTGTGAATTGCGTCATTTTGACAAGGGAGTCCCGGGAGAAATGTCAGCTCTAGCGGGAGCCCGGGAGACTAACCCGAATTTCGGGAGTCGGCAAGTATGATTTCATCTCCTGAAGACCTGTAGCGTACCTTCAGTCAGTCCCTATTTTGGAAAGGCTGTCTTAATATTCAGCAGATGAGAGGTCAACTGTGTAAGTCAGGTCCGTGGCTGGTTGGGTCATGGCATTGACTATCACTAGTTAGGGCTAGTAGCAGGGTAGAGTACAAAACTGTGGTGCATTATGGCTACAAATACAGTAATAATAAAGATAGTTTTCAGCTATTTACAAAAGGTCACCACAGAAACATATCTATACGAGTTCTTAGTGTACGTAGCCCATTGATTCCTAGTGAACTGATTCCTTTTCCTTAATATTCAGCCCACAGTACTGCCACTGGCTTGTAGTGATCTAATATACATTTGCAAGGGACAGACATAACGGAAGCCTCTCGTGAACAATACTTGCGTAGCTCTGACTCCTACTGAGCTCACAAGCTGCATCCCCATCAATACTAATTCAGACCAATACACGGCTGAACCCACTGTGTGCAGATCAGACCAGGAATTCAATGGAAGAAATCGAAAAACTTCAGATTAATTTACCAACTTTGCATGTACCCATTTTGGGGTCCTACCGTGTTGAAGCAGATTGCCGTTGCATCGCTCTTTTTTTGTGAAAGACCCCAATGGAACAGTGCCCGATCTGTCACTGAAAACGGATTAATTAGTGATCTTATCTGCCGTTTTTTGCTTATCTTAAGCAAATCCACTCTGTGCATGCTCAGAAAAGGGAGATAAGAAGCAAAATCCACTGCGTACGTGAAGAATTTCTTAAGTTAGGATGAAAATCCATCTTAACTTCACTCCTATCTCCCCGTTTCTTCTTAAAAATAAGCATCTTAACTTTTGCACAAGATAAGATCGCTAATGAATCAGGCCCAATGTCTTCAATAAATGAAAAAAATAAGCAGTCTGTTAGTCTAATTTCTATGTGAAGCAACACCGTGCCAAACATTTTTGTTTTCTTTGTGTTGTGCAAGAAAGTAATATGTGACAATCCTGTCTGATATTTCTGTGGGAGAGAGTGAGTTTGTTTATAAACAGCAGGCAGCGGGTTTATTAACCTCAGCCGTCCCTTCTGCCCCCTCCTTTCTCCTCTCTCTCCCATCCTCCTCCCATATAAACATCTTATAAGAAAGTAATTTCTTCCCGTCTGCAGTATGAAAGGGAAGTAGTGCATATATAGGTGAGGATAGGTATAGTTAGCACGTACACCAACATTCCTTACGCTACTGTAATGTCCAGGACCAGGATGAGACCTCCCAGGGTCCTTGGAGAGCAGGCACTTCTACCGCTACGGCGCTAACCTGTCTTCCAGACGGGCGGGGATATGCAAATTACATCATCAAGGACACTCTCTGAGTGGACAGAGAGTGATGATGAAGTTAGCGCCATCATATGCCTTGCCCCACCCACTTTATGAATGATGTCATCACCTCTGCTTTCCACACCTAACCTACCCATCTCATATATATGTGTGTATATATATATATGTATATATGAGTTCGATTTCCAACCATGGCCTTATCTATGTTGAGTTCGTATATTCTCCCCGTGTTTGCGTGGGTTTCCTCCGGGTGCTCCGGTTTCCTCCCACACTCCAAAAACATACTGGTAGGTTAATTGGCTGCTATTAAATTGCCCTTAGTGTCTGTCTGTGTGTGTGTGTTAGGGGATTTAGACTGTAAGCTCCAATTGGGCAGGGACTGATGTGAGTGAGTTCTCTGTACAGCGCTGCGGAATTAGTGGTGCTATATAAATAAATAGATGATGATGATATATTTATTTATATGTGAAAATAATAGGGACAATGGTGGGGTTTCAAAGGAGCTGCTTAATTGATATTTGTAGCAGCCACAGTCACGGAATGTACAAAAATCCTGTCTGTACAAACGTTTGCATAAATGCATACCTCCAAACTGTCCCAGTCCGGATTTCTGGTCCCCACCGCAGAAAGTCTTGTCCCGTGGTGGGAACGTTTTTTTGTGGCCACGCCCCTTTGTGCACCTAGCATCAGCATACGCGCATTGCCCTGATTCCACAATGTCAAAAGTTGTGGGGGTATGGAATTAGATTTCTTTATATCTCCATAAGATAAAGAATCATTAACATTTATTTATATAGTGTCAGCATAATCTGGAGTGCTTTACAAAATCATTTGGGAAAAGCTTTAAAAATGGGTTTAGCCTGTCATTATTTCGGTCTATGCAATATACACATGACGTCAATCTCCTGTTGAGGCTTCCAGTTAGCCAATTCCTCCAGGCTCCAGAGCAATCCAGAACATGTAAATCTGCTGAGTAAGGTATTGCACACTTGCCAACTTTGTATTTTAGATCTGCTGGAGATCCTGGACAGGGGGCGTTGGTGAGAGGGTGAAAGGGGGCGGGTGAATTGGATCACTTTGCCCCGGCCCAGCACGGTCAAAATGACGCGATTACCTGCAAATCGCGTCACTGCGGCTTACATACTGCCCACTTCACTAGGAAGTGGGCAGCATGCAGGATAATTTCCTGCTCTCTCGGAAGTCCACGAGACCGACACGGATTTCAGGAGTCTCCCGGACATTCTGGGAGGGTTGGTAAGTATGATGTATTGCCCAATCTCGCTAAATGCTGTGCTGACCTCCATAAAGATAGGACATTAAATGTCATATGTCAGCAGCAAAATATACAATGCGTTTCTTTGTGCACAAATTCGCCACAATTTCCGTCTGTCCCAGTATTTGGAACTATCTCCATAAAAACACTCCCTGATAACTTTTGCAGTCAAAAAGTCACCTAAAGGTCCACCTACTATAATTTTAGGACCGCTCATTTATTTATTTAACATTTTCTCTACAATACTACTTGTTTTTAGCCTTATTTGCGTCTTAAATATTGGTAGAGAGGGCACATCGAGACGTGTGTTACTTTTGTGGGTTTGAAAGTCCTTTCACATTACCTGCAGAGCTCGGGTGCTCTTTCCCATATAAAGTGCTTCTGGTACATGCAGGTGACTCCAAATTGAAAGTATAAGCTGATACCAGCGGGTCTTTTTATAAAGACCCCCCCCCCCCCCCTTTCAAATAAGATTTTTCGTGACTGTATTGCAGCAATAGCCATTTCTTGCCTAATCTATGAAGAATATTTCTCCGGGACAGTTGAGGGACGGATCTAACGATACATTTGGTAATGACTATGGTAGGTTTCCTATGCTCTACTAGACCACACACTACAGGAGACGTACAGCACCTATGTGGAATATAAAATATCAAAAGAACGCACACACACACCAAAAAAAAATCATAATTAATTTTACCTGTCAATAATATAGTCATTTACTATTATACATGGACATTTTAAAACATAAATAAAGATTTTTATATATTTTTTTCCCCTTGGAAAAACATTTGTTAGACTATCCTTAATGCATATGTCTACTGTACATAAAATATATTTATACAGTTGATTGCAAACACATATTTCCGCATGCATACTCAGCACTAGTATTGGGAATTTCAACTAGCCCCCCTCCCCCCAGTTGGTGCAAGAGATACGGCAGAAAACCAGCCTACTTCTGTCTGCGTCTGAGTTTGATTTGGACGGAGCTGCACGTTAACGCCCTTACTGTATATTACCTACAGGCATCCGCCCATTCCCAACCCTGTTCTCTCACTGATCGTTGGCTATAGTATGTGTCGTTTGCATTCAAAGCCGGCATGGACGTGGCCGCGATCTGTTGCGTATCGCCCGGTTCTGCGCAGGCGCAGAGTGATTTTTGGCGGATGATACGCACAAAACAGGCAAATACGTTCCTTAATGACTCAGTCCCCTTGTGTGCATAGAAATGTTCGGTGGATCTAAGCTAAACAGGGGAAAAAATCTAAGTACACCCTCTCTATGCCCCTTAAATCTCATTGGAATAAGCACATCCTGCAAAACATAATCTGATTTTTCCACGTGGGAGCATAACTGGGAGCATTTATAGACTTAGCTGGAGCTCAGCAAGAAGAGGCAACAGATACAGCCCACAGATACAGACACTTTCACTGCTATCGGCGCAACTGGTACCGTATTGTGTCTACTTGTATAACTTTACTTTTATGTACACAGCCAACATAAGGTATTAACTGAGACTAAAATAAAATATATTAGAGGACAACATGAGGTAAGAGGAATATCTGACACTGGAAACAATTCTGACTTTCATTCTTTCCTATAATGTACTTTCCATCCTGGCAACTTTGATAGTAGACTTTCATTAAAGGGGAAATAACAGGATTTAAGAGAAGGTGCTTTATAATAATAATAATAATAATAATAATATCAAATAATAATAATAGTTGTAGCAATGGTAATAATAATAATAATAATAATAAATATTAGTAGAAGTAGTATTATAATAAATAATAATAATAATATTCATAGTACTAGTAATAACAAAAGTGATAATAAAAGTAGTTGTAGTAATAGTAATGATAATACAATACTTTGCCCTTCATTCACTACAAACTCTCCTGGGGTAAATTTATCAAGCTGCAGGTTTGAAAAGTGGAGATGTTGCCTATAGCAACCAATCAGATTCTAGTTGTCATTTTGTAGAATGTACTAAATAAATGATAACTACAATCTGATTGGTTGCTATAGGCAACATCTCTACTTTTTCAGAAGTCACAGTTATTAGTGAATTAGTAGGATAAATTGTCATGAATGTTGTCTGTCTACGCAGGTCGTAATTGAGGGGTACATATTAAGTAATACTCCTGCCCTAACAGCAGGGACAGACCTAGACTTTTTTTTTTTTAGGGGGAGGGGGGCGATTTTGTATTACCACGCCAATCCTTTACGCTGATTGGTTGGCCCCGGTTGGCCTCGCCCCCTTTCTTTCCGATGATCAGACCTCTCAGCAGCAATTTTAAGGTATGGAGATTGTTGCCAGGGGGGGACGAATGCCTCAATCGCCCCCTTCTGGATCCGCCAGTGCCCAACAGTCACGATTGTCCTGATTCGCTGTATCAGAGAGGTATGTGACCGTGTAATAATATGGGCGTGGTTAGGACATTTCTGGGTGTGGTTGCACAGATTTTAAGAAGTTCTGGGTGTGGTTTGCGCCAATTATGGGCCCAATTATGTATCCCAATTTTGAAAGTGTTGGTAGGTATGGCTCTATATAACCATTGCCAGTGGAAGCACCGTGTGTAATTCACCCCCTCGGAACTTGGTGACCCCATTTCCCTATTGCTTTTTATCTTAGTAGACGGACAACATCACAACAGAGTTGCTCCATGTAGAGATGTCAAGGAGACATTAAAAAAAATATGGCCGCCTAATGGCATCCCTGGCCCTGTATATAACTATAAGCTTATCCATAACATTGCATCGAGCTAACTAGTTTACAGATGAAAATATCCTACATTATACGTAGTCTAGCTGACAATTTATTTATTGCACCTACACAATTGATGTTGGGATTGGGTCACCCAGAATCCTTTGCTTGACAGCCACGCTGAGCATAGCTTTAGCAAAATATAACATTATTCTTGGCAGTCTTGTTGGATTGCCTTCATGTGTAGTTGTTTAACCTACACTTCTAGCTGCATTACTTTGTCCAATGTTTATGGAAACCCTAAACATCTGGATATGAAAATGAAGACGTAAGCAAATGTCTTCTGCCAGCTAATTTGGATGCTGTAAATCAATTAGTTTGAGAGCAGTTTGTGCAAGCAGTAGCAACCTTAATACAAATAAACTATCTCTAATACCTTGTAATACTGATGACATCAACAAATTCACTTAATAGCCTCTGAAATCATAGTGTTTGGAAACAGGGAACTTTTCCTCCACCTCCTCACGTCAAAGGTCTTGAGATTTCTGGCTTGTGGAAAATCTACTACACAGCACCACCTACTGGTTAACTGTACTCTCTGCACCTGATAGAAAATGTGCACAGTGTTACAACAAATTGTATAAAGCATTTTGTGGTTGGCATAAATAAGTTTATTACTTAGACATTGATGTCATGGTTCATTTCCAGAGACACTTTATGAGATTATTGCAGATTTGTGCGTTGCCACTCACGCGCCCACTAATTTTCCTATTATAACATGCCCACACAACCACCAAATTGAAACTTGTCCTGTTTCCCCCCCCCCCCCCCCCCAATGAATAAGTAGTATATAACGCTGCCTTAGAGGTTGTGGTAGAGTCTGTGATTTTTTTCGGAACTGAGAAAAAATCTGCCAAAATACAGGGACACTTTTGAGTATGTTCTACCCTTGTAGTCAATATTTAAAATCCCGTCCGCAAAACAAAATGTTCTTCTAGTAATCCAGGTGCTTAATCCTGTCCGTAATTGCTTTTATTTTGTTAAATATCAGGGACACCCACTCAGATGCACAAGTGAACCAGAGGGAAATCAATGTATATGTCAAAGACATTTGATCAATATTGAAAACAAAAATAATCCCTTAAATTTAGAGAGAGTTGTCAGATTTGGTCTCCATGTTAGAGAAAACTTGCAGTTTATAGCAAGCATCGCCATTGGTGCCAGGGATGATAAGAAAAACATGGGGCCAGAATATAAAAAAAAAAAAAACATGCGCCCTAAAAAATAAAATATTTAGGAGTATTTATAATAAAAATAGAGTCTGGATTATAAACAATGGCAGACTCAGGTGTTACAATGTATCTCAGCTGTTTATATTGGTTGTCATGACAACCCTCTGTGTTTCTGGGGTACTTAGAATTATATTAGCGCTGAGAGGGCTGATTGATCCACTGCTAGGAGTGCTCTCTGCTGGATTATAAGGCATTCCGCACTATCGACTCATTGTCTGTTATAGCTGTTGGCTCACTTTGACAGGTCTGCTCGTGTGTGACCCAGTTTGTTCTGACTACTCTGACGCCCACCCTGGACACATTTTGTGAACCCCCCCCCCCCCCTATGATTCTGTTAGCCACCCGCCCTGATTTTTGGATTGTTTCTGACTATTCTTGCCTTCTCTGTTTCTTTACCTGATAGTTTCCTTGTCATTGCATAGGGATTTAGGGCTTGATTCATTAAGGAAAGTAAAGCAAAAAAATTTAGTAACTTTGCACCTTGGCAAAACCACGTTGTTTTGGAGGGGGAGGTAAATTTAAAATGTGGGGACAGATTTATAGTTGGGGTATGACATATCCTAGATCAACTTTAATTTTCAGTGTAATAATAAAGATATCAAGTATTTGTGTTCTACATGAAAAAACAGACAGGTTCACCTACATTAATCATTTTCAAAAATGTCCTTTGTATTTACAAGTAAATTGCTTCTCATAAACATGTACTTAGCTAAGCAAGTGTATTATTATATTATATTAAATGTTCCCAGACACCATACCTCCCAGCTGTCCAGATTTAGGCGGGGCAGTCCTGATTTGAGGGTTCTCTTTTTCCACCCCAATGGGGACAGCTTTGCCCTTTTTTTTTTTATAGATTTTATTAACCTTTTATAATAAACAGTTGAAAGAAAGGTAATGGGGAAGGTTGAGTAGAAAGTGGTACCATGTGTTTTTTATTCTTTATTTAAAAGGTCAACAAAAAGATATAATTGGCAGCTAAAAGTGTATAATAAATTGCTGAAGGAAGGTTCCAATCTATGGGGTAGATTTATCAAACCCTATAAAAACAAAAAGTAGAGGTGTTGTTGACCATAGCAACCAATCAGATTCTAGCTGTCATTTTCCAGCATGTACTAAATAAATAATAGCTAAAATCTGATTGGTTGCTATAGGCAACAGCTCCATTCTTCCTTTTTAGAAGGTTTGATGAATCTACCACTAAGTTAGGAAGCATAAGAGGTTCTAAGAGCCTGGAGAGTTTTTAGTAGCGTAAAGTAGGAAGTCAAACAAATGCAATGGTCATAATTACGAGAGAAGTCCTTTTGATCAGTTGAGTTTTGTCCTTGATTTTGGGATTCAACCAAGAGTCATGGCATCCACACTAGACCATACACATGTTCCTTATCATGGAGATAATATGCTTTTTTATACATAGAGGCTATTATGTCATAACATCTTTAAAGGCTGGTAATTTGGGATGCTGGAATCTTCCCAGTTTGCAGCTATAAGACTCTTGGCACCCGCTAGAATATGGGACATCAATTTGTTAGAGTGTTTATTTAAATTTCAGTGGGGTAACAGCAGAGAAAGGTCCAGGAACCCTTTAATATAGAAACTTCAAGCATAGCGTTGAGGATGGATTATATTTTATCCCAGAAGGGGGAGATCTGAGGGCAGGGCGTCCATATAGGTAGAAATTTACTTCTGTGACCAACGTGGAGAACCTGGGTTGTTCCAGAGAGAAGTGACGGAGAGTAAAGAGTGGAGGGCCATATCTAAAAACAAAAAAGCCCCAACATTTTACGGAGAACCGTATTGTTGGACATACATTGGACAAAGGAGAATTATATCGTTTTTGAAGGAACCATATTGATGAAAGGGATAATAGATTTAAATATTTAGTTTCAAGATGTAACTACAAGACTGTATTGGTGTGGCGAAGCTGGCTGCTATAAGTGGGAAATAGAAGGACATATAGTATCATTTGATATCAGGGAAACATCTTTACCCTGTATTATAGGTTTTCTAAGGAACGATGATGAAATCCTTGTGTAATGTATGTCACCAGCTACCCACACAAACCTATAGAACTGCGTCCAGTCTTCACCATATAGCAGCCCCTATTTCCTATAGAGTGCTCACCGGCACTCAGTTGTCCCAGGTCCTGTATACAATGGTATAGGATTACATTCAGGACTGGTGCATGCACTCACAATAGTAGAGACTGGGGGCCTGAGTCATTAAGAAAAGTAAGGCAAAAAAATTAGTATGATTTCTCCTGGACAAAACCATGTTACACTGCAAAGGGTGCAAATTAGTTTATTATTTTGCACATAGGGAAAATACTGTTACGTATGTACCTTGGAGGCAGCTAAGAATTCAGTCTATCAATTCATTAGGAGCTACTGACATCAGAGAGGCACGAGGCACTTTGCACCTCATGCCTCTGTGATGTCACTAGCTTCTATCGAATTTATAGGCCAATTCCTTATTAATACTGGTTCAGCCCACAAAATGGCTGCCTCCGCCGACAGGTCCACTTTAAAGACCTTTGATATATATTTTGTTTAATGTTTAATAGCAGCTCCTGGGGCCTCAGCTTGGCTGGAAAGCAAATCAGTTTGACAGGAATAGCGAAGTTATCAATAGAAGACTTTGGAGATTTTGGTTACATGCAAATTACGGACCTATGTAAGTATATGTATTTTTTAATATGAAGTATGTGGAAAAATGAGCACACTAGGATTTTGCATACATACAAATACATAGGCTGCGTGTCAGCAGGCAATTACACGCTAATTACTTGTACTGCAACTACACTGCAGACACCCTGGCGTTGGGTGTATTTTTAGTTAATTACTTTGATACTGAAATAAATTAGTCTGCATTTAATTCATTATTTGCTGGCGTCTGTGTATGCAAATCTCAATTCTAGCTTAATGAACACCCTGATAATGACAAATCTGAATGAATCCAAAAAACCTAAAATATTTATAGAGTACAACATTTATAGGTGCACTATATAGTATATACATCACTACTCTCCCCTTAGGGGACCTTACTCCATACTTGCCAACTGTTTACTCTTTCTCTCTGGGTGATCCCGCAGGGGGGGGTGAAGAGTAAGGATGGAAGGGGGCAGCGCACTGTGAATCGCGTCATTTAGCCCCGCCCCTGTTGTCAAAATGATGCTTTTCATTGTGAACCACGTCATGGAGGCTCAATAGGAAGCGGGCAGGATTCGGGAGAATGGTTTGCTCTCCCGGGAGACCTACCCAGAATTTCTGAGTCTTCTGGACATTTCGGGAGAGTGGTCAAGTATGCCCTACCCCTGCTAACTTTCCGTGGCTTCCTGCTTGCTCCCTGTCCTCCTTATATCGTCATGACCCTGTCACAGACAGGCCTGTCTTCACTTACTCAATCACATGAGTCGGCAAGTCACTGCCTCCCATATGGCACTGAAATACTCTGTACTGCTGTGAACATTCCACTGATATGAGTTGGACATATGATTCTCTCTCTCTCACAGATTCTCAATTGTATTGAGATCTGGACTTTGATGTGCCCATTGTAAAACATTCACCTTTTTGCTGTTCAACCGCACCAGTCAACACTGGCCTTGTGCTTGGGATCGTTGTCCTGCTGAAAGGTGACACTTTAGTTCTCTAGCAGACTGAAGCAATAAAAGCTGATCTTTTTAATGATTCACAGATAGAGGCTAATTGAAAGTAGATTGTTAGGGTAATATCGTTAATCTGAGTAAACTTGAAGCTTCCACAGCAGGTTGAATAATTATGTAAACAGCATTTTATAGTTTTTATTTAAAAAATAAAAAATGAAATCTGTAGACAAATAATGAATTTAAGTTTAAAAATTTACTTTAAGAGCCTTTTAGTTCACAATAAAAAATACTGTCTGGAACAGTTTGTGTAAGTGTCATTTTGAAGTATAATTTAAAGTTGAATAACGTAGCTAATACAGCAGGAACAACTTGCCGACATTTTTTTATGTTAATCATAATCCATGACCAAGCAAAAGTCTCCATAAATGTCTGCGAATCATCAAACCTCTAATTACAAGTGGTTCACTAGATCGGGTGTCTGTCATCATCATCATCATCCGCTACGTACACTTGTCCCTGATCACCCCAAATAAAACCACTTTTTCAGCCGTATGTGCTGCTACTACGTCCCAGTCTGAATCTATACACAATTGCTTGAAGACGACCTTAGTGTACATTATGTACGTTACAGCACCCCATCCCTCCCTTGTCATGAATCTTCAGGTGTAAGGAATCGGAAGTGCAAAAAAATCACAGGTCTTAATTGCGTCTGTTCACTTTCTGAGCATGCACAGCGCCAAAAACGCAAAGATGCGCTATGCAAAAGGGGCTTTGTTATCTTTGAATACTGTGGCACAAACCTCCGATAGTACGCTTGAATACTATCAAGTCATCGATGTACATCGACACCTCTTGGAAGCTCATGTCACCGACAACTCAATCCACTTCTGGAATGTGACTCAGGCACCTGACACTCCCTGTGGTATCCTCATAAACAGGTAGAATCCTGGTGGGCAGATGACGGCAGTCTACTCCACATCCTCAGCACTCCTGGGTATCTGATAATAATACACTGTACAAATGCAGTACTGAGAATCACTTTGAAGACAATCCAAAGCCTCATCAATTCCGGGGATGGTGTATTGGCCAGGAAGGGCTCTTCTGTTCAGTATGTAGAAGTCTACATACATCCTAATGTCACCATTCTTCTTCTGTGCCACCACTATGGGAGAGACTTAAGGGTTATTGGAGTCTACGGTGACCCCCCCAGTATGTAGCAGCTTTTTCAAATGTTGTCAGACATCCTCTAGGTCAGTCTTGCCTAACCTGTGACACTCCAGATGTTGTGAAACTACAAGTCCCAGCATGCTCTGCCAATATATAGCAGGAAGGGTGATCACTGCCATCCAATCAAGGCTTGAAACCTTCCAGTCGCATCCCTTCCTTTCTGAGCGTGCATGGTGCCAGGCACATGGGGTGTACGGTCAGGGTTTCAACTTTCCTGCACCACTGGTATAGTGTACGAAATAAATTGGCATTCATGCCTATGATGATCTGCAAATGTGTGGGTTCATTCCATACTTGCCAACTCTCCTGGAATGTCCGGGAGACTCCCGCAATTCGGTTGAGTCTCACAGACTTCCGAGAGAGTGTGCCAATCTCCCGCACCTGCCCACTTCCCGGAATCGCTGCATTTAGCCCCGCCCCCCGCTGTAAAATGATGCATTAGCGTCATTACGTCACGGGGGGTGGGTCCAAAATGATGCGATTTCGGAGCCGCGCCAGCTGCACGCCCACCTCCCCCCGGCAGCTCCCAGAAGACTTAGACAAAAAGTTGTCAAGTATGATTCATTCGCCTTATCCAGCGGCGCACGGAGGATTGTCGGGGGGGGGGGGTTCCCCCCGCCGACCCAAAAAAACAAAACCCAGAGAGAGCTGCTCCGTTTCGCCAGCGCTGTCCTATACAGCAGCCGCGGCACTGTCTGAGAAGCGTCTGTGGCGGTGCTGTATACAATACAGCACCGCCGCGGACGTTTTTTTCACAGCGCCGCGGCTGCTGTATAGAACAGTGGTCACTTAGTTAGCGCAGGGGGGGGGGTTTCTAGAGACTCAGAAACCCCCCCCTGCGTGCGCCACTGCTATCTGTTTGTTGTTCTGGCATGTTTTATAGCTTATGTGAGTGCATATAGTTTTTAGGGTACTGTATGAACTTGGTAGTTATGTGGAGCTTGCGCTTATGTGGATCTGCTCACCCATGTATATGATGCCAGGTTGTACTTTTTATAAAATGAGGAAATATCCATCTTCAAGAACAGGTAGTGAGAACCACATCCAATAAAATGATGCAGATAATGGTTCTGTATAGTTGGCAATAATAAATAGGGGGCTTACATTTACATGACATATAAAACTTCTGCAGAATGCGCTGTCATGTGTGTGTGTTTTTATAATGCCTGGCAACGATTCAAAAGCTGCTATTACTGAAATTCAAGTTGTAAATGTCTTGTAGTTTTCCATATTGTCCACTAGATGCCGCTCTTTACCTTAGTGCAGTGGATTCCAAACTTTTTCAGTTCAAGGCACCCTTAAGGCCTCCAAAATTTTTTCAAGGCACCCCTAAGCCAAAATAGCTACCAAGTAGTCCCCCGCCTTGCTTACAACCGGCCCTGGCCGAGGCACCCCTGTGAGATTGCCGAGGCAACCCAGGGTGCCTAGGCACACAGTTTGGGAACCACTGCCTTAGTGTGTTCTCTGGACACTAATCACAATGCAAATTGACTTAAGTGCCTGGCACTACTGCCCAGCAACAAGATTAGTGAGCAATTTGGCCACACACGCATTGACGCTGACAATGTCTGCCATGGTCTCCAGCACTTCTGGCAAATGGTGATCGCACACACCTGGTCATTGGGGTTTTCATCTGACCTGGGTTTTACCAATACCTGACCCAATCTGATCCAATCAGATCACATTTACATTGAATATGATTAGCCCACACATGTTAGGCCTGATTCATGTGCCAATTTTCTGCGTATTGTTTATTTTTTTAAAAAAAGAGGGTGCCCAAAGCCCAATCCAGGAAGTGGGGAGGTAAAAAAAATATATGGGGGGGGGATAAAACTATGTGGGAGAAAATTTCCATTATTTGGCACCTCATGCTCTATATTTGACTTGCAAACTATGTGAGTGTCATTGTGTGGTTTCTCCTTTCTCTTGGTGGGGCCCTCACCGGTACATCGATGCCTCAATCTTTGGACCTCTACGCCTCTCTGTGTACCGAACCCGGCTTGTTTGACCTTTCTTACCATCTCACCTCCTGTTAGCCAGCCTTCCTCCCTGCCACTGGGCTCCTATCCTGTCTCCGGACCGTGACAGCAGCAGTGTGATGAAGGGACCCTGCCATGTAATGAAGGGGGCAACAGTGTGATGAAAGGGGCAGCAGTGTGATGAAAGGGGCAGCAGTGTGATGAAGGGGCACCTTAGTGCAATGAAGGGGCGCAGCAGTGTGATGAAGGGGTGCAGTAGTATGATGAAGGGGGCAGCAGTGTGATGAAGGGGCGCTGCAGTGTGATGAAGGGGTGCAGTAGTATGATGAAGGGGGCAGCAGTGTGATGAAGGGGGCAGCAGTGTGATGAAGGGGGCAGCAGTATGATGAAGGGGGCAGCAGTGTGATGAAGGGGCACTGCAGTGTGATGAAGGGGCGCTGCAATGTGATGAAGGGGGCAGCAGTGTGATGAAGGGGCACTGCAGTGTGATGAAGTGGGCAGCAGTATGATGAAGGTGCACTGCAGTGTTATGAAGGGGGCAGCAGTGTGCTGAAGGGGCGCTGCAATGTGATGAAGGGGGCAGCAGTGTGATGAAGGGGCGCTGCAGTGTGATGAAGGGGGCAGCAGTGTGATGAAGGGGCGCTGCAGTGTGATGAAGGGGCGCTGCAGTGTGATGAAGGGGGCAGCAGTGTGATGAAGGGGCACTGCAGTGTGATGAAGGGGCGCTGCAATGTGATGAAGGGGGCAGCAGTGTGATTAAGGGGGCTGCAGTGTGATGAAGGGGGCAGCAATGTGATGAAGGGGCGCAGCAGTGTGATGAAGGGGGCAGCAATGTGATGAAGGGGCGCAGCAGTGTGATGAAGGGGGCAGCAGGGTGATGAAGGGGACAGCAGTGTGACGAAGGGGCACTGCAGTGTGATGAAGGGGGCATCAGTGTGATGAAGAGGGCAGCAGTCTGATGAAGGGGGCTGCAGTGTGATGAAGGGGGCTGCAGTGTGATGAAGGGGGCTGCAGTGTGATGAAGGGGCGCTGCAATGTGATGAAGGGGGCAGCAGTGTGATGAAGGGGCACTGCAGTGTGATGAAGTGGGCAGCAGTATGATGAAGGTGCACTGCAGTGTTATGAAGGGGGCAGCAGTGTGCTGAAGGGGCGCTGCAATGTGATGAAGGGGGCAGCAGTGTGATGAAGGGGCGCTGCAGTGTGATGAAGGGGGCAGCAGTGTGATGAAGGGGCGCTGCAGTGTGATGAAGGGGGCAGCAGTGTGATGAAGGGGCACTGCAGTGTGATGAAGGGGCGCTGCAATGTGATGAAGGGGGCAGCAGTGTGATTAAGGGGGCTGCAGTGTGATGAAGGGGGCAGCAATGTGATGAAGGGGCGCAGCAGTGTGATGAAGGGGGCAGCAGGGTGATGAAGGGGACAGCAGTGTGACGAAGGGGCACTGCAGTGTGATGAAGGGGGCATCAGTGTGATGAAGAGGGCAGCAGTCTGATGAAGGGGGCTGCAGTGTGATGAAGGGGGCTGCAGTGTGATGAAGGGGCAGCAGTGTGATGAAGGGGCACTGCAGTGTTATGAAGGGGGCAGCAGTGTGCTGAAGGGGCGCTGCAATGTGATGAAGGGGGCAGCAGTGTGATGAAGGGGCGCTGCAGTGTGATGAAGGGGGCAGCAGTGTGATGAAGGGGCGCTGCAGTGTGATGAAGGGGGCAGCAGTGTGATGAAGGGGCACTGCAGTGTGATGAAGGGGCGCTGCAATGTGATGAAGGGGGCAGCAGTGTGATTAAGGGGGCTGCAGTGTGATGAAGGGGGCAGCAATGTGATGAAGGGGCGCAGCAGTGTGATGAAGGGGGCAGCAGGGTGATGAAGGGGACAGCAGTGTGACGAAGGGGCACTGCAGTGTGATGAAGGGGGCATCAGTGTGATGAAGAGGGCAGCAGTCTGATGAAGGGGGCTGCAGTGTGATGAAGGGGGCTGCAGTGTGATGAAGGGGCAGCAGTGTGATGAAGGGGCACTGCAGTGTGATGAAGGGGGCAGCAGGGTGATGAAGGGGACAGCAGTGTGATGAAGGGGCAGCAATGTGATGAAGGGGCACTGCAGTGTGATGAAGGGGGCAGCAGGGTGATGAAGGGGACAGCAGTGTGATGAAGGGGCACTGCAGTGTGATGAAGGGGGCATCAGTGTGATGAAGGGGGCAGCAGTATGATGAAGGGGGCTGCAGTGTGATGAAGGGGCAGCAGTGTGATGAAGGGGCACTGCAGTGTGATGAAGGGGGCAGCAGTGTGATGAAGGGGACAGCAGTGTGATGAAGGGGCACTGCAGTGTGATGAAGGGGGCATCAGTGTGATGAAGGGGCAGCAATGTGATGAAGGGGCGCAGCAGTGTGATGAAGGGGACAGCAGTGTGATGAAGGGGCACTGCAGTGTGATGAAGGGGGCATCAGTGTGATGAAGGGGGCAGCAGTATGATGAAGGGGGCTGCAGTGTGATGAAGGGGCAGCAGTGTGATGAAGGGGCACTGCAGTGTGATGAAGGGGGCAGCAGTGTGATGAAGGGGGCTGCAATGTGATGAAGGGGGCAGCAGTGTGATGAAGGGGCACTGCAATGTGATGAAGGGGGGCAGCAGTGTGATGTAGGGGGCAGAAGTGTGATGAAAGGGGCAGCAGTGTGATGAAGGGGGCACTGCAGTGTTAGGGACATAGTATATTGTGTGGAGTATATTGGTAGTATAATGTAGTGTGGGGTATTATTGTGGTAGCAGAGAATGAGTTTTTACGGAGGCAGTAAATTGTGTGGGGTATATTGGTAGTATAATGTAGTATGGGGTATTATTATAGTAGAGTATGGGTTGTTACTGATGCAGTATAGTGTGTGGGGTATAGTGTTAGTATAACATAGTATGGGGTATTATTATAGTAGAGCACTGGTTATTACGGACGCAGTATAGTGTTCGGGGTATATTGCTAGTATAATGTGGTGTGGGATATTATTATGGTAAATGAGGGTGGGTTGTTAGTGAGGCAGTAAGCATGAAATTCAAGTTGTATTATATTACCTACTTGTGATATTCACAGTATATCTGTAAAAGTTTCCATACCTTGTCAGAACTTGAAATGTTCGACAGTGTATTTAAATCTGCCATGTTCACTGTGTATCTTAGGACATCATCAGAGTCAAACGTCAGAATCGGATTATATTATCATCGTTTGTCAGAATCACACAGGTCTGTGATGTGTGAAGAGATGGGTGATGAGGGATATCGGGTTAATCAGACATCAGAATCAGATTATACATCATTATTTGTCAGAATGAAACAAGTGTGTGATCTGTGAGTCAGAAGAAGTGAGTGACAATAATTGATGACTGTAGTCAGAGCTGATATTTCCATCATGTAAAATGCATCCACACCACATTGGACCATAAACGTCTCTGTAGTTTAAGAATCAAACTGATGTCTGATGTTGGAGAATACACATCATCATGCACCTCTCATCATTTTGACTTCATCATTATCATTTTTTAATATAGCACCACTAATTCCGCAGCGCTGTACAGAGAACTCACTCACATCAGTCCCTGCCCCAATCGGGCTTACAGTCTAAATTCCCTAACACACACACATAGACTAGGGTCAATTTGATAGCAGCCAATTAACCTACCAGTATGTTTTTGGAGTGTGGGAGGAAACCGGAGCACCCGGAGGAAACCCATGCAAACATGGGGAGAACATACGAACTCCACACAGACAAGGCCATGGTCGGGAATCGAACTCAGCTTTTCCCTCCATTTACACACATTGTAATACTTAAATACTCTACTGTAAATACTTAAAAAAACAAACAAGTTAGTTCTGATGTCATTGCTTATAATTGGAGAGTTCTGATGTCATTGCTTATAATTGGTGAGTTCTGATGTCATCACTTTGGTGTTCTTCGGGAAATCTTATTGTATGATAGGGAACAATGTACCCCCTACCATAACTTATTGAGGATTGTCATTCTGGATTTACTTACCTGCATAAAAGCAGATTTTATGTGACTTGGTGACTTCTCTAACACCCATATAATTTACAGTAGGGAATACATTTTTTCTTAAAATACACAAATCCCTTATATAAAACCCAGAGGAAGTCCTTTGTATTCGCAATTTAGTAATCTACAACTTTCTAAACTTTCAGGGTCTGTCTATAGTACTCTTGTGGCCATGGCATTGTATGGTAGCAGGTTATATACAATGAACAGGATCACAGTCAGGATGTCGGCTTTAATGATGCAAATTAATTGCAAACAGTTCAAAACCAAGCAGAGTCCAGTGCACAAATAGTATGTATCTAGCCCTTAAGAAATAGAGCACTGCTTCCATATACAGTAGTTATATTCCTATAGGAAGGACATTTCATATTATATTAGACCCATCCTGATGTGACAATTACTGGGCAAAAAAAAGTTATAAAACAATCTGCAAAAACTTCTTGTATTAAATTGTATGTAGTAAGATACATTGCAGTCATCCATTCATCTGTGTCTACAATGGAATGAATTAATTACAAGTATTTTGCATACCATGTGGGTCTTCATTCACATGAGAAACAACACTGATTGCCCTGTATATATTATTATTATTATTATTATTATTTGGTAATAGAAGCAGTACCTAGTAAGGAATACATGCTTAGAATTTAAGTACTTATTTGAATGAAAACCCCCATTTAATGCAAGCGATTCATTCAGTGGGACGATACAAACATTTTTCATAAATCTTATGTAAAAGGAAAACTAGTAACTCTCTTTTTAAATGTAAATGTATTAATTTAGGAACTTTCTTATTCTGTTACTCACACCAGCGCAGCACATAGCGCTTGGGTCATAAAGAGCCTGCACGGCCTTCGCCCCAGACAGCCCCACAAAAAGGCACTAGTGCTGGGGGAGGGGGGTCATTGCATTGAAGAACTAGCCCTAGATCTACCTCCCTAGGACGTTAGCCGTACATGTTGCGTTATCACGGGACATAAAGTCACCCAACCCCAGCCATTTTCCTGATATTTTAATTTATTTACAAAACCATATTGTGATCTGGTCTCCATAACGGCCATTGGCATAGCAAGAGACACAGCACCTGCACAGACACCCCTATACCTGATGGTATAAAAGCAAAGTTGGGCCTCACCTGGGGGTGTGGCCAATCAGCTAGGGGCGTGCCTAGAGATTAGAAGTGCTAGGACCCCCCTCCAGCCACTTCCCCGGACATTGTATAATACAGAAGGGGTGAAATTGGTTAAAGTGACTTATAGACCAAACCAGCATTGCCAATCAGTCACAAAATTAATACATTTATTTGAAAACTTATGTCTCTCAGTAGGTCCCAATATTGCCCCTCATCCCAGGGTATGCATACAATCTGTAGAAATCATTCTTATTAAACCAAAGAGGACATCCTAGCTAAAGTATGCAGACAAACTGCAATGCAATGTGATAGATATACACTGCAGGGCTGCCAAGAGGCACCGTTACAGCAACTTTTCGGGGCCCCTTGCATGGCCGCCAAAGGATGTGTGGCCATACCATGATTGGTGGCTCCTCCCACTACCAAGGCCCCTGGTACAAAGCTGCCCCTCTCGGCACCCCTTATGTTGCTTGGTCTACTCTACAGCAATGTTGCACAAACAGGACATTCCCATTTAGTATACGTTTGTATAAGGATGGAAGATTGCATGCTCTGTGCAACCCTATAAATCCCACAATATTTCTGACAAAATTTTGCCTCCCTGACATCCAGTTTTGGAGATGGTCTGAGGTGGAGTGTACCTCGAACACTTTAGAGGGTCCTCGCTTGGTCCACTGGTCGTCATTAGGCTATTATAGCGACCAATGGAGAATTACATCTTTGATCAAGATCTCTTTCTAGTCTCTGTATGCTGGAATATTCCCTAGAGGGTTAGTTTTCTCAGAGACTGAGCTGTTTAATATTTACACTAAAAGGTTTTATGAACTTGTTCCCTTCTTAGCCAGACTGTGGGAAATTGTCTTTTTTCCTTTATCTCTTTCAGCTGAAATCCTGCCTCCCGTTTTTTTCTTTGATCTTCATTTCCTGAATACAGGAGTTAGAAGTTTCCCTTTGTGGTTGTGGTCTTTAATTTGTAAAGGTGTTCTTTATTCATAGCACCAAGGTCTCTGGTGGCCTGGGGTCATGGGCTCTATTGTGACCGGGGGGTTTTATTAATAAGATTTCCTCAGTAGAAGGCAGAACCCTTTTGCAGAGATTTCTTGCCCAGAAACTAAATGGCGGTTCCCTGTGCACATCGCCGGACCACCCGGTGGTAAATGGCGTTTCAAAGGGGCGCAGCCCTATCTGTAAAACTAGTGTCATTGTGTAGAGGGCCAGGATCTGTTCACAACCCTGTAAATCTCTATGGTATCACCACTGTTTAATGAGACATTCTATTCATAGCTGGACCCATTGCCCTTCATGAATTATTGTCACCAGTTAATAATATAGGACCTGATTCATTAACAAAAGTTAAGTACAAAATTGAGTAAGTTTTCTCCTGGACAAACCATGTTACAATGCAAGGGGGGCAAATTGGTTTTCTATTTTGCACATTAGTTAAATACTGTCTGTTTTATCATGTAGCACACAAATACTTGATATCTTATTTGCACACAAGTTGATATTTGTGCGCTACATGAAAAACTATACAGTATCTAACTTATGTGCAAAATAGAAAACTAATTTGCACCCCTTGCATTGTAACATGGTTTGTCCAGGAATCTACTTACTAAATTTTGTACTTAACTTTCCTTAATGAATCAGGCCCATAGTCATTAATGCAAAAACTTGAAATACATTAATTTAGCATGTTATTAATGACTTCTGCACATAAAATGCATTTTTTTACAGTTGATCTTAATTGCAAACACATGTTCTAGCATACATATACAGCCGCCATCACTTGTACTCGACACATACACCAGACCTGTAGCTGGTGCAAGTGATACGACTGAAAAACACGTACCTTAGAGATGGCCAAAGCTTGAATCAGATGCTGCTGCGTGCGCTTGACTTTGGCACGCCCTTACTGCAAATTGACCACACACATACGCCCCTTCCCAGTTCCGCCCTTTAAATCGTATGCTGTCAGAAGCACGAGCATGAATTGCGTTCATTGGCGTATGTTTCAGTTTTGCACGTGCGTAGAGTGAAAAATGCAAAATACGCCACGTAAATGGACTTAAGTTACTTAATGAATTAGGCTCCCCATCATTAATTATACTAATTAATATATTGTATCAAGTTAACATTCGAAAGTCTGATCTATTTAATACCACGTTCACAAATTCGGGAGCTATTATGAAATTATGTTGTGTTAATTTCAGTTGTAGGATCACTTTTGTCATTTTGACTATAGCAGTCTTGAAAGTAACTTTGACAAAGTAAAACATTGCATTAACCCTTTTATTTATGACATTGATTATATTTCTCCTATGCTGATTTTCTCTTCTTAAGCTGGGTACACACTACAGAAAATTACCCGATGAGCGTACAGATTAATGTGTACACAACTGCAGGATTTAACCTTCAGATCTGTGCTCTTCATCTGTCATAACCCTCTGCTGAATAGATGGTGGCTCTGCACACTCTATGGAGATCTGTGGACACTGCCGGCCGTGGCACAAACACACTTACACATTTGCCCGACATCGTTGATCGTGATTTATAAAATCAAACTGAATAATACAATGTGCTTTGGAACGGTAAAACTTGACCGTGAGAGCGTAATCACTAATACAATATCGGAACTAGCAGTCGTTTATATTGTGATTAACACAATAATCGGTTGAAAAACCTGTAGTGTGCACCCAGCTTTACTCCCAGCAGTTGTTTAATGAAGGTCAAATGAACAGTTAAATATCAGTACTAAGTGAATTGTGATTTACATCCTGTTTGCTGGTTTTCCTATATATAAAACATTAAGGTGTATATAAAAAGAAAAATCCTTTGAAGGTTGTGAGCGGGGAACGCGTCATTGCAGAAATTGCTTTGTGAGTGCAGATGTAGTATAACGTATCATTGTCATGCAGGAAAGTGCTTTGTCTCCAATTTATATCAAAAGAGGAAATAGCATCAATTTTATATTGGAAATTCATTTTTCTCCTCCCTCCATTACAAAACGCCTAATTACTGTATTTGACAGAAGAAAGACAATGCAATAATATAATAAAACTATTTTTTTTACTTATTATCAGTAATGAAATTTGGCCCCCTCATTTATTCTTAAAATAATTTGGCTCCCGTAAGATAATTAATAATAATTTTGCCCCTCTAAACAAGAAATCATGATTACCCTCATAATTAAGACTCGCATTGTGACTCCTGTTATGTTAACATTGGCTTGCAGGGGAAAGCTGATGTGTTTGCTAATCTCGCCTATCTAAAGCAGTGTGTTGATTCTGGCGATTATCACAGCGATCTGGGGCAAGTTTGAGGCGAGCTTGACCAATCCAACGGTGGGATAATTATTTTAAAATCGACACAAATTGGCAGAGATTGGATTTTTGAATCTCAAAATCGCAGGTCAATAATATGGCGACTTTGTTCATAAAATTGGGGGCAATCTTCGACCTGTAAGTTTCCACAACAGAACCAAAATCCTGCAAAGGTAGATGTATGCTCAAAACCAGAGTATGGGCTTGAATCTATGTATGCTACAGCCAGACAAATAGGTTAATTGCGCAGTGAAAAAGGGACTGCGCATTTTTCGTCCACAAACAAATCCTGGGGGTAAATGTATCTTCCTCCGATTTCTGTAAGTCGCCAGAAATTAGTGATTTCTGGCGATTTTCTGGCATAAATCTACCTTTGCAGGATTTTAGTTCTGTTTTGGAAACTTACAGGGCCATAAGACTTTTCACACTTTCATCATCATCATCATCATCAACATTTATTTATATAGCGCCAGCTTATTCCGTAGCGCTTTACAATTGGGAACAAGCAGTAATAAAACAATACTGGGTAATACATACAGACAGAGAGGTTAAAGGATATGAGCCTGATCTAGTTTCCACCATTTTTTTGCTCTTTGAGGAATTCATATCTGGATTATTATAGGTGCACCTATATTGTTATCAAAATCCTCAAGAGATGGTGGTCAATACCATCTGAATATCGTGTATTTGGTACAAGTTTAAGTTTGTGTATCTGTTTTAATAAATATTATATATTTTTACTCAATCACATTACAGTGCCAGTGTTTTATGATTTGAGGGCGTACTGCAATTTGTGTTTTTTATATATATATTTTACTTACGGGTTTGCAGATCCCGTGCAGTTGGTCCTTCTTATCATATCCATAATCTTGTACCATTATATTTGTTGTTTTTTGAGAGAGGTAAGAGAACCCTGCTCACAAGTTTACAATCTACGGGACAATGTGAGTTTGAAAACAAGGGCACGTGCTACATCATATTGCACATTGGACCAACTAGAATGCAAAGGTAAAAGGATTGAGTGGGCTGTGTGATCAGTCACACAGCAATGTTGGTCAGAGGGTTGTTGTCTTGTGTTAGCTGTGTAGAGGGTGGTAATAGGGTAACCTAGGGAGATTAAGAGGGTGGTTGAGTTGCTTTGATAAATATTACACAGTTACACTCCTTTCATGGAATGAGAATATATTCATATCATCATCATCATCATTTATTTATATAGCGCCAGCATATTCCGTAGCGCTTACAATTTGGAGCAAACATTAATAAAACAATACTGGCTAATACAGACAGACAGAGAGGTAAGAGAGCCCTGCCCGCAAGCTTACATGTACAACTTTGAAGGTTATAAGATCAGTTTTTAAATTGTATAAGCTTAAACTTTAGATGTAGTTGCCTTGTAATTGGTCTTAGCGGCATGCAATTTCAGCATAGATAGAGAGAATCCAATCAAGGCTGTCTATCGGAGGTTATAGAACATTCTGTATCACCTCTCCTATTCAGATGTAAATAGTTTCCTACACAAAGCGTTCTTATATGACAGTGCTTTGTTATCTATAAGGGTATGGATGACAATGATTGCTGTGTGTATATAGATGCAGTCAGCTTGTCTACGTTCAGATCTGAGTCAAATCTTATGCTGTGCAAATGAAGACAAATGCTATAGATGCACATCTAGAGGGTCTGATATTGTCAGTAAATCGTGTAACCTTTATCTACCTGATCTATAACCTCCTGTGAAACAAGAAATAGGAGGATTTCTAAGCACATCAGGGGGTAAATGTATCAAGCTGAGAGTTTTTCGGCGAGTTTGAAAAGTGGAGATGTTGCCTATAGCAACCAATCAGATTCTAGCTGTCATTTTGTAGAATGGACTAAATAAATGATAGCTAGAATCTGATTGGTTTTCCAAACCCGCAGCTTGGTACATTTAGCCCCATATCTTTTCCTTTGATTTTTAATCTGGACTAAAAATGTAATTCAACAACGGAACGATGTCGTTCCAGTCCTGCAGTGTGTATGTACTCAGGACCGGCAGTGTCCATAGATCTCTATGGAGTGTGCAGAGTCACCATCTTTTCAGCCGATGGTTATGACAGATGAAGAGCACAGATCTGATGGTAAATCCTGTAAAACGTGTATAATGTGTACAGGAATCAGAATGCTGATTGGGACTTTTTCCTTTTTTAATCGTTGGTAGATCTATAAGGATATCGCATCGGGAGAAATTTTGTATAGAGTGTACCCAGCCTAAGGGCTGGGTACACTCTACAGAAAATCTCTCCCAATACGATATTATTATTGATATTTCCAAGGACAAAGTCCCAAATCAGCAGCCGATTCCTGTGTACACACTATACACGGATTTTATTTTATGCTTTTTTCTGTTATATATTTATTCCTTATAATATTTGTAAAAATATTATATTTTTCATATTCAGTTTATTTTTTTTAAAAAAAGTAGGACCACGATTAGGAGAAACGTATATTGACTTAACAAAAGTTAGAAGGTAAACTTTTCTTCTTCCCCTCTTATTAGGGGCGTAAATTGTTACAAATACAATTTTTCTTACAGACATAACAAAACGACACCACATTTGTGAAGTCCACCATAAATTCAGTTTCGGATTCTTTAATTTCAATATAAATTCAATAAGTTAAATAAAAATGTCAATCTTTTAAATATTTAAGTGTTACAGAATTTTACAAACTCAATTAATCATCATCATCAGCTATTTATATAGCACCACTAATTCCGCAGCGCTGTACAGAGAACTCACTCACATCAGTCCCTGCCCCATTGGAGCTTACAGTCTAAATTCCCTAACACACACACAGACAGACCGAGAGAGAGACTAGGGTCAATTCAATACCAGCCAATTAAACTACCACTATGTTTTTGGAATGTGGGAGGAAACCGGAGCACCCAGAGGAAACCCACGCAAACACGGGTAGAACATACAAACTCCACACAGATAAGGCCATGGTCAAGAATCGAGAATAATTAGTTCATGTTAAAGATCATCCAACAGGGCTTTGGTCTAAGAACATTGTTTGCCTCTAAACAAATTGCTCGTAGACTTCAAAGTCCTGAAATGCAGTTTTGGCTACTATTTGATCTCCTTTCTGACAGTTTTAGATCAAATGATGGCATGAGTGATAGGATATGGATAATTTTACAGATCAATACCCTCCAGCAGCTAGACACTGGAAAGACCAGTCATGAACATGGCAGCTGTGAGCAGACAATAGGTCTACGCATTTGGCCTCTGTTGTTAAACGAGTTTCTGTAGATACTGGATATTAAAGAATAGAGATGGGTTTTGTTCCGTGGGGGCTGCTTGGGTATATAATGGAGTGTTCCTTTGCTACACTCTCCTCAGACACTTTAACAACTGCCTGAGGTGTGTAGATCACAAGAACTTTCAGCGGATACACAATGAGGAGTCTACTGCTTACAGCGCTGTGCTGCGTGTGCCTAGCTTATCCATCTCAGGTCGGTATAACACTAAAACATTTTCTAACCAGTCCACTTTACACTGTTTATCTAGGTCAGTGTTGGCTAACCTGTGACACTCCAGGTGTCCTCCAGCATGCTTTGCCAATATATAGCAGCTTATTGCTGGAAGGGTATGCTGGGACTTGTAGTTTCACAACACCTGGAGTGTCACGGGTAAGCCAACACTGATCTAGAGGCCAGCTGAAACAATATCTCACACAGTAAAAATATCTTGCAGAGTTATGTTGGCAGGTACGGTCAAAGGCTTCTACATCGTGCTTGTACCCAAGCATCACCCCAAATCCCACTCCAACTGTGACTGTACACTGCTAGTGTATAAAGCTGACATGATCTGGCTGCTTTGTCCAATAGCTCAGTGATCATATTTAAGAGTAAATTGGGCATCTCCTCTTTTCTGATCTGTTACTCTCCAATAGGGAATATTGGCGGTAAGATGTTCCACCCTGATCAATCAAATTCAATCTAATTCTGATTAGATTTTAGTTTATTTGGTTGAGTCCCATTCCCCATGGGGCTTTCTATGTAATATTACTTATTTCTTAATCAGAGGCGGAACTAGCAAGCTGTAGGCCCCATTATCTCCAGGGGCCCCGGACCTGCTTCTCCAAAGGTAGTCCCGCCACTGTTCCCAATATTTGTTCACTAATAGTCAACTTCATTTTTTTTGTATTTTAACAGAGATCACCCCAAAGGAAGAGGAATAATGTAATGAATGTACCAGGTAAGATTCAATGTATAATGGTATTTTCCCTACAAATACCTACTTACTTTCCGCATATGTAGTACTATATTGTTTTAAAATGTTTATCTAAGCAATTTCCTGCAGTACGCCACGATGTACATATGATTACTATCTTGGGGGAGATTTACTAACGTGTGTTCTGTTTTTGTTTGTTTGGATTTTTTGGGGGGAAGGGGGTTGAATCCTGTACATATTAATGGTGTTTCTGCCCTGTAAACTGCAGAATTTACTATCTTTTTGTTTGGATGGTGAAAACTCAAACCACCGGCGATGTGGGATGGTTTTCAAAGACCTAAATTGAGTCAGTGCCACCATACACCTGTGCATATGCTGACACTTGTAGTGCCACAAGCGTGCAGAAAAATAGTGCACCCATCATGAAATAATAAGTAATCGCCCCGTTGTAAATAATTATGTCTCCAGGTAGCAATCAAATTGTATTGTCCATTTAATATAATTATATAATCCTATTGCCCCCATAATATAATAATACAATAATATTGCCCTAAAATATAATTCAAATAATGATATAACTTGCTATTATACTTTTGGTAATTGAAATCAATATACAATATGTAGTCTGTCCTTTCCATGGATAGCTGTATTTCTAACAGCTATGGGCCTGAGTCATTAAGGAAAAGGATAGGAAAAAAAAAAAAAGAGTAACTTTGCACCTGGGCAAGACCATGTTGCATTGGAAGGGGAGGTAAATTTAAAATGTGGGGATAGATTTATGGTTAGGTTAGGGCATGTCCTAGATCAGGCCTGTCCAACCGGCGGCCCTCCAGGTGTTGTGGAACTACAAGCCCCAGCATGCTTTGCCAGTAGACAACCAGTTGATAGCTGGAAGGGCATGCTGGGACTTGTAGTTTCACAACACCTGGAGGGCCGCAGGTTGGACAGGCCTGTCCTAGATCAACTTTACATTTCAGTGTGAAAATAAAGCTATCAAGTATGTGTGTGCTAGATGAAAAAGCAGCCAGTATTTAACTTATGTGCAAAATAATAGACTAATTTATTCCTTTTTTGCCTTACTTTCCTTAATGAATCAGGCCTATATCTTTATAGCGATGGGATAATTACCTAGGGGGTGTTTCTATTTTGGGTATATAAATGATCGCTTTGTTGGGGTGTGTACCACTGGGAGTGCACTGAACAAAGGGCTTGGACCCTCCAATGTCTATCACTATCTCCTCTCTACTATAATGACAGTTATATCTTTTTTTAATTCCAAACATTTTTTTTAATTGACATTTGATTGTGTGCTGCTTTTTGTTTAGTTTTCTTTTGTATGTTTTCAGTAGTGCATGCTCTGATACCTCTATCTGCTCTTTCAGATCCAAATTTTTACGTGTGTAAAGCAATTATTTCCTTTTCCCTTTTTACAATCTGATTAAAAATTATCCAGTTGTAATGGGTAACCCTCGATTGTACATTGATGTGATTGGAAAGCAATGCAATGGTTAGTTGTGATAAAATAAGATGTATTTATACATAGTAATATTGATAAACAATGCTGACTTCTGAACTAACTTACAATATATGCTGGACTTGTTGACTAAGAAGTGATTGATGAGGGGTAGATTTATCTAAGTTTCTAACAAAGGAAAAGAGGAGGCGTTGCCCATAGTAACCAATCAGATTCTAGCTCTCGTCTTCTAGAATGTACTAGATAAATGATAGCTAAAATCTGGTTGCTATGGACAAGACCTACAATTTCCTTGTTAGAACCTTTGATCAATCTACTCCTGAGATTTCATTGTACTTTACATGTCTAAATACCCATTTTTGATAAATCCACAGATACTCAGTGGACAGAACAAAACCAGGAGTTGGAATCCAGTGGGGATGGTAAGTTATATCTATGGTTTCTCATTTCAATGTATTGATTAACATGTTGTTATAACCTCCATTTGTCACGACCCATTCTAACCAACCAATCAGGCATTAGCTTTCATTAGTGTAACTTGCACTAGATTGATGAAACCTAATATTTGATTGGTTGCTATGGTTTACAGCCTATACCGTTTGTACAGGGTTTCACTCTCAGTCTATCTTTCGGCAAATGTCATAAATAACAGCAGCTATTTAAATTAAAACTTGCTGCTTTCACCAATCTTCTAGTTGCCCACTCAGGAGCAAATGCAGGATTTTTAGAGGGGAATTTCCACACCACGTCGCCAGTGGGCGTGACCAGCATGCATGGGGGCGTGCTGTAATATTAGACAGTGCTTGGCTGCTCTCCAACTCTTCCTATCCCTATAATATACATGGGCAATGGTGCATGTACTACTGTTAGGTGCACACAGCTCTCCCTTTTAAAGCAGAGTCGTGTGAAGCGGGGGCAGGGTCCAGCCACCTCAATTATACAGTGCTCTGGCTTGGAGGGGGGTTTCCAGGCACTAGGAACCCCCCCCCCCCCCCTCTCCACACACACACACACCTTGGTTTGCCTATTCAACTGTAAGTAAATTTGCTATCAGTTGATAGTTTATACTTACAAAAGTAACTAAAACTGTCATTAAAAAATATTGGTCATCACTAATTTGTTATAAATGGATCAATTATTTATTATATCTCTAAACTTGCACAATGAAACAAACAGAAAGTAAATATTTGCAACTAAATCTGATTTTTAAACATTTGCTGTATGTTATGCATTTATGAAAACATCACACTTTAATGTGTATGTCTTTCTCAAAGTCCTATTATGTGACATTTTCAGCCCCCACAGAGTAGATCAGCTGAAAGGAAACTACAACAGTACAATAACAATAGAAAATCTTTTAAAATCTTTTTTTTTTGGGAACATGTAATTGTATATCTAGCACACGCTATGCATCAATGGATTTGATGATAGTAATAAGTTGAATATATAAGATGTAAGTGAAGGTATAATTGTAATACATAGTCATGGGAGAAGCAGTGTCTTACATCATTGGCTGGATTCTTCTTGATGCCGTATACATTATACATTGGCTGACAATGCTACTTTAAGACATCACGGAGGAAATTCACTAAAAAGTCAATTTTTTTTGGGTGGTTTTAAAATTGCCGCCATACATCGCTGGCGGTTTTCACATCCCAATCCAGCGGATTGGAAGTGTGTATGTAATGTAAATAAATTATTAATATATCCCCTGTAATCCATATGGAATAAGTATAAGAAAAAACCCACATTGACGGCAAGGATGGCTCCTGATGTCAGGTAAGTATGTCTGTTTAATAGACGGGCAGCCAATTAGGAGCCTTTAAGGCTTAAGTCATGGTTTAGGCAAATGTTCTATCTGAAGTTGAAGACTTGGGGGTATATTTACTAAACTGCGGGTTTGAAAAAGTGGAGATGTTGTCTATAGCAACCAATCAGATTCTAGCTGTCATTTTGTAGAATGTACTAAATAGATGACAGCTAGAATCTGATTGGTTGCTGTAGGCAACATCTCCACTTTTTCAAACCCCTTGGCGAAGGCAGCACTTTTTGCTAATGTTAGGGCTATGATAATGAAAACAATTAGGTTAAAGTATTAGATAGTATTTTTTTTTATCTTTTACAGATCCCACAACAAGCAGGATGAGCGTGACTGATAAAATTCATGAAGTCAACAATGGTAAGGTTTAGTTCTTTGCATACTTAACAATAAGAAAAATGGAGTAATTATAATTATGGTAGTTAAATACCTGTGACCTACTCACATTTTGTGGGCTGAACCAGTAAGTATGTCTGCGTCACCAAATATTAACCAGTGTCAGGAGCGCGCTGCATTCAAGCAGTGTTAACAACTGCAGCTTCTGAATAGTCCTTTCACTCTCACACCCCCGACGCAGCTCTGTTAAACTGGTGAGCTTAAATGTTCTGTTGGCTGAAAAGGCTGAAAGTGAAATTATTATTGTTTAAATTTAAGGTGCAATTCCACCTAACAATGCGGTGAGTTTTTTTGTTACATAAATAATTCTGGTTGCCTTTACGAAGAATTATGTAGTTTCCTTATGATTTCAATTCAAACCCCTATTTTTGATTTACAGTTTGCTAAGTGTCAGGTGATTGCATGACATACGATGCAGAGAGGCTTTGGAACAAACTTAACTCCGCCTTCCTCTGTCATCAGGTGACCACCAAGGAGCTTCCTGACTAACTGGCTCAGGAGAGAGACACTTTAATTTTTGCAGTAACCATATAAATCTACTAAAGAGATCAATTTTACAAAGGCGACACTGAGTTATAGGTGAACCTCCTAGAAAAATGGGAAATCAGCTTCATGATAGGTTGTTAATCCTTTACATTTACCATCAATCTAAATGGCCTTCCAATTTTTAAGATTGTATAGTTGATTATGCATATACCTGCAGTGCATTTCCCACTGTGTACACCAAAATGTCTATTGATCACTATGAGGAACACTTTGACTATACCCACTCTTCATTGGACAGACCAAAATAGGACACGTTGTCCCTATTTTGAGGTCCACTTAAACTGTGTTCACTTTTTGGTGTATGCAAGGTAGGACTACCCTCCACTACAGGTAAGTACAACCCCTCCACTGAACTATAAACAATAGGTAATTATAGTTATAGGCTGTATAGAGTATAGTGTTGCCTATAGTCTAGGTAGCCCGTGTCAGGCTCAATGGGGAAATGGAGCATAACGTATAACCTGGATGCTGTGCAAGACTCTTCTTAATACACAGTGATCCTGCATACCTGCCAGCAGTCCCAATTTTCCTTGGACAGTTCTCATTTTTGTCAGAAAAAAAGTTTGACACCATTTGGAAAAAGGCTGTTGGATCAACAAAAATGATTGTGGTTTGGTTGTGGGAATGTTTTTGTTTTTGTTTGTTTTTTTGCATATTGTGGTGCTGTCCAAAATTTCCAATTGGAAAGGTTGACTGATGAGGACCTGTGCATGGAGATTCAAAATCTCAGTTAACAGAGAATAACATTTGACATTTTATTTTATTGACATTTTGTTTTTCACTTACTGAATATTACCCAATGTAGTGTTATGACCCCTATTCCCTCCCAATTTCTCGATTCCCTCTCACCTACTGCATGCTCTGTTAACCACTGTTGATCACCCTCTTTTCCTGCACACCCCATATTGTCCATTGGCCTTCATGACATCGTTCTTTTCTGACTGATTACATATCTAAAGAACCGCTCCTTTAGTGTCTCTACCTTTGACACATCCTTCCCTCCACCCTCCATCTGTTGGGGTCCCTCAGGGCTCCGTTCTTAGTCCTCTGCTTTTCTCACTGTAACCTCTTCTCTTGGGGAACTTGTTTGCTCATTCTGCCTCCAATATCACCTCTACGCTGATGACACCCAAATCTATATCTCTTACCCTGACCTCTCTCCTTCTGTGCTACCACACATAACCAAATGTCTCTTCCAATCTTCACACTGATGTCCCAACACTACCAAAATCTCAGCATGTCCAAAATAGATCTTCTTATTTTTCCTCCTGCCAGAGTCACCCCCTCCCCCCACCTCAAATATCCTCACCTTCAATAACAACAGAAGTTTGTCGGTCTCCCAAGCCTCTGCTTTGGTTTCAAACTTGATCCCTTCCTCGCCCCGATCGCCCCCCCCTGGATCCGCCACTGCTCTCTGGTAACCAACTCTCACTCTACAATGCCGCTACCAACTTCTAGTATTCCCTACCACACCTGATCAGACTCTGCCACAGCCTACAAATCTTTAAAGGTTCTCTGAAAACCCATCTCGTTATTAGAGCTTATCCTACTCCCGCTGACACTACTCACACTAATGTCCCCTCACAATTGTCCCAAGCTCCACTCTGAACCACTCTCACACCTCTTCCTTCAGCTGTGCCCTCTTCCACTTAGAATGTAAGCTCTCTCGTGAGCTCTCCATATTCCTCCTTTGCATGTCTGCATTTATTTTATCTACCTTGTATATCCCGGACCCTGATTAATGTATGTCCTGTTTTCCCCACTGTCTGGCACTCTAGAGCACTGTGGCGCCTTACAAATCATAATGATATTAATGATAGTGTTTCTTCAACTAATTCTTTCTTAGGAACCTTTTTATCTGGAAGATACCTAATTAAAGATTTGGATATTGCTCATAGAATTGGAAGAAGTATTAGTTCATGCCAAAAACTAGTTTGCCTATGGCCCAAATCCTTGGATGGATTTGTGTATGTGCCGTATTCCATATCCAGAGACTTCAGTAAGTACTTTCTTTGCTTATCACTATACAGGATAATTAGGCTGATGCTTGAATATGCACATTAGTACATCAGTTAAATACTAGGGGCCTGTTTCATTAGTGATCTTATCTGCCGTTTTTTGCTTATCTTAAGCAAATCCACTCTGTTCATGCCCAGAAAAGGGAGATAAGAATCAAAATCCACAGAGTAAGAGAAGAATTTCTTAAGTTAAAATGAAAATCCATCTTAACTTCACTCTTATCTCCCTGATTCTTCTTAAAATAAGCATCTTAACTTTTGCACAAGATAAGATCACTAATGAATCAGGCCCTAGGTGTTATCTCGTTCCTGCTTGGAATGTGAGGTGTAGTTTAGAAATGTATTTTCTGGAACTTTCTAGCACTGACAATGTTAGAGGAGAACATAATAACAAGAATAGATATATAGACTGGTTTATACATTAACATAATGAATGCTTCTCATCTATCCCCCTGCTTCCCCCCTCAAGCACATTAGTCAAACCATCACAACACCTAGGATCAAGAACGCCACCAGCCCACTGAACCATAGTAGCCCCATTACGTACAATATTTCATGTTTATATACTATACTTTACATGTGCAACACTGTGTACTGGCATGGTCTCATGTACACAGGGCAAATGCTCATAGTATATATTCCATTGAGTGAGCCACATTCGACCGGGCAGTATAGAGACCTCTGGAGAACCAAACATTTTCCAATTGGAAGTGACGGAACCAGTAGCAGCAAAAGTGCATCATGAGCTTATGCAGATGATTCGGAATGTTGGAGACCAGGAGCGGAAGCAGAAAGGATTGGGGGGATTTAGGCAGCTGGACACCCACTATAGTCAAGATCAAGTTGACCACATTCTCTCCAGCAGAGTTGAGATGTGGTAGGATGGATGGTGTGTAACTTGGAAGAGATTAGATACCAGCAATAGTAGATTTTACATGTTTTATATATTCTCTTTAATGTGGGCAAATATTTTTATTTATTTTTATTTATTTAATGCTAATCCAGTTTTTGGAGCCCTGGAACAACCCTCATCTCAGGCTCCCATATAACCTCTTGAGGCTCATTTGTTTGAACTGCGAAGGAAGACAAAGTGTTATACATAGTGACTATGGGCTAGATTTACTAAGCTGCGGGTTTGAAAAAGTGGGGATGTTGCCTATAGCAACCAATCAGATTCTAGCTATCATTTTGTAGAAGGTACTAAATGAATGAAAGCTAGAATCTGATTGGTTGCTATAGGCAACATCCCCACTTTTTTTCAAACCCGCAGCTTAGTAAATCTAGCCCCATGAGTCTTTTGGAATAATATAAAATAAAAAATTTTTTAATCAGTCTTGTCAGGTAAATGTACAATAGAGTTTACACTGTGCACGGCAGTATGGTGGAACCAAAGCTACTACTCAATTTATACATTTATTATTCTCATCTTTCAGGTTACTATGGTGTAAGTGTAATTACATCAAGCCTCGATGACATTCAGGATGCCACCTGCATTCGTTTCATCAACCGTACATCACAGATTGACTACATCAATTTTTTGCCTACAAGTGGGTATGTACGAAAATGTGGACCATATACGTGATTTGTGACAGAGACTCCAGCCATACAGCTAGGATATAAGGCATACTGGGGAAATAGGACCAGGGGGAATATTTACTAAACTGCAGGTTTGAAAAAGTGGAGATGTTCCCTATAGCAACCAATCAGATTCTAGCTGTCATTTATTTAATACATTGTACAAAATGACAGCTAGAATCTGATTGGTTGCAACTTGTATTCTGATGCATGTTTGCTTAGCCAATACAATGGCTGGCTGCCTACACTACTAAGCAATATGCTCTTTGATGAAACCTCGCCGGAGTTGCCCTAGATTTAGGAGTAGAGAGAGCTCATTCTCAGAGGTGTTCCTTTGCTTTGCAGAGGGCTACATGGAAACACTTTAATATTACTTCCAGGGGCACCAAGAGAAGGGGGAGCATGCACAAAGTACTGGCCCCTGGAAGTGCTTGGGGGCCCTGGCCTGCCAGTGTAGTGGGTGGAACAAACAACCTGGTGTGGCCATGATCCCATTGGCAGCTAGGGAAGGGTCCGAAGCTGCTGTTGTACCAGGGTGTTAAATTCCTGCTGGCGGCACTGGTTACACCCAATCTAAGCTGTCAGAGATCAAGTCTCAAACTATACGTCTAAAGTGACGCGTTTCGCACCGGCAAGTTGTACTTCTGCAGGTAAGCTCATTTTCACATGTAAAGAAGAAACTCCAAACGTTTTAGGTCCCTCATCAGGACCAACACAGGGGCTATGCAGTGTGGCTACTACATCTGAGTTATGACCACCAAACTACCAGATCAACTTCTCACAAATCTGGTCATTTAGGTGGTCTGCCAAATGAGAAGACCAAAAGGGACACAATTCTGTCTTATTCTGCCTCATTGGATGAATGTCTTTCCATATATTTTGTATTTTCTTGTGTTACTTTCAAGATCATCTTCCCACCGAATAACTTTATTGAAGTATTAAATGATGGTTTTTGCCACTTTGGAAACACAAGTGTTCAACCACCTTTCTCATTGGTTATCCTAATGCAAGTGGTATTTCCACCTCTTTCAGGTGCTGGGCTTTGGTGGGTCGCACTGGTGGTGGGCAGACCGTCTCCTTGGAGAATCCGGCATGCCTCTGGTCAGCGATTGTCACACACGAGGTTTTCCATACCTTAGGTCTTCACCATGAGCATGTGAGACGAGACAGAGATAACTATGTGCAAGTTCAGTGGGATAACATCCAGCAAGGTACATTCCCGAGACTGAAGTATAGTTGTTGTCAGTGCTTATCCTTACTATTGTAAATATGTGTGTATCATGTATTATGTATGTATTAAGTATGAGGTACAAGTTCATATTTTGAGCATAACATTCTTTGCAACCCAACTTCAATCTCCCTCATTATTGCAAGTCCTACACTGACATCTGTGCTTCAAACAACATGAAATGCAGTTAAAATAAAATGCACTTATCTCTAGGTTACGGAAGCTGTCATGTAACAAGGGGCTGTTTTTATAAACCACACCCAAAAGAGACTTAAATAGGCTGGGTGGATAGCAGTTAGTATAATAATCGGTTAAAAAGAGGGACTGTCATTGGAAAACAGGGACTCATGGGAGCCCGGCATAAATCCCTGGGATGGGTTTATCAATATCTTTTGCCTTCAACCACAGTGTAGCGGATGCAGAGCTGACTTCCAAACAAGTGTAAGTTACCTTTAAAGCAAGACAGGCTTAAAAAATGCGTATTACTCCCATATGCTGAGCCGTAGACGTTCTGAGATCCGTGCAGCTTGGCGCTGGTAGCACACACACACACACACACACAATATATGCCTGAACAATGATGAAAACACCAGCGCTGCAAAAGTGATTTTACGCAAGATTTGCTACACAAACAGGCGAATGTCCCACTAGACCTCCGTCCCAGTGTGCGCCAACTCATAGTGACCAGTGGTCCAGCTAGGCTCGTGCACTCCCTGTTTTTTGGCACTGGTGGTCCAGGCGGGTTGAGCGAGAGATTGGGCAGATAACTGACACATTAGCCGGTATGGAATTGGCTTAACATGCATCTAATGATCTCATTACAGATGGAAAGAGTAATTTCGAAATGGTCGCTACCTACAATGAAAACCTAACCGCTTATGATTATGGTTCCATTATGCATTATTCCAAGTAAGTGTCTTACTGCGATGCTGCTTCCTCAAAGAAAGTCGAAAGATCCGACTAGTTGTGAATGTAAGTAGTGTGTTGGGGTTACAGTGGGGCCCCCAGAGCTCCTTGGTGTGGTCGTTACTGCAGCCATTGGAGCCAACTTTTTAACATGATTGAGAGTTCCTAACCCAGTTACTGCCCCAACACACAGACCTGCGTGACCTGTGGCCACTTTCATTTTCAGAAACGTGCTATAAAGCTTAAAGGAAATCTATAACTATTGTTTTAAATGTAGTATACATTCAAAATATGATTACTCGGCCTCCTCTCCTCCCTTCCCAAATGCCCTATCAGGAGGGAACCGTGGTCCTTCCTCCTCTGCTACCCTATACAGGACCTTGATGCTTACTCAGCAAAACTAGATCCACATGTTTTGGCAGATGCTAGATGTCTGATAAGTTGTGGAAGCGTGTGACCGCCCCCCCCCCCCCCCCCTCCCCCATCCCCCGCCCCACATCTCTTCTCTAAGATCATATGTCTGGTTCATTGCCTATATGGAAAAAATCACCCCCCTCCTGCGAGATAAAGACAACAAATTCCATCAATTCTGGGCTCCCTGGCTCTATTTCTAGGGTTCCCTCCTCATCACCCTCTAACTAGCCTTCCCCCTGAATGATCCCAAGCCTATCATTTTCCTGAGTCCCATAATACAGTTCTGATGGTTCTCCCTCCCGTAGGGGTCCGCACTCTCTCTGGCTCACCAAATCTGATGGCCACAGCCTTCTTCCCCCCCTTGTCTTACACCCCCCTTAATTTCCATAGCATTATCTACCCCTCTTTTCATTGTTACCTTGTTTTACTGCAATTTGTACTTTTACTATGGAAAGTGACACCGGCTGATATTTGTATTTTTAATGTTTCATTTATGTTTATTGTCACTTGTGTTTATATAATAACATTTTTGAGTTTAAAATATGATTATTGAACATGGCTTTATATTTAACTAGATCATCTTAGTTAGCTGGAATTGTATTTACTGTATCATTGTCTCAACGCTGCTATCAGGAGAACGTCCCACAGAATGACTCTATAAATATTGGGCGGGCACCAGATAAAAACATTGAATCTAACTGATAAACTGCTTATGAATCATGTGCTGTTCTCTTACAGGACTGCTTACTCGGTTGATGGCATCAAACCCACTCTGATCGCTGTTCCCGACAGTACAGTCAAGTTTGGACAAGGATACTTCATGACGGATTTGGATGCCAAAAAAATTAACCGTCTATACAACTGCAGTAAGTCCTCAACAATTTATGTCCTTTTGTCTTCTAAGAACGGGATGTAGTGTGGTTCATGGTGGGACAGGAAGGGGTGAAAGGACTGTCATTTGGCGGCAGTGCTTGGGCCACAGGGTGAATTCCGTATGACTAGATCACATCCAGTTTGGTTATCTGTGTCTGTGGTAAAACTAGATTTGCTCGGGCCAAGGGACAGGATCAACTAGTTGGGGGCCAACCTTAATATAGCCAAGTCATGTAAGGCGGAGATAAACAGTTTCGGATTTCTGCTGATATTTAATAGGTCAATCATCAAGGATACCAAGTCTTAGCTCTTTAATTACCATTATAGACTATAGTCCTTCATTTTGTCATCATTTGAGTGCCAAAGGAAGATCGTGATGGGAGTTGTAGATTGGACGTTAATGTTTGCTTTATTATGCTATTTTTACTTTCATACCTGCATTGTGATTATGATCCACTGTGTTTTCTGATCTTCATCTTCTAATAGACTAACCAATCTCCTCTTAGGCACCCTCACCAAAACCACCACCCCAAAGACCACCACAACTACATCTCCTGGAACCACCACTAGATCTACCACGACAACCACGCCCAGAACCACCACTAGATCTACCACGACAACAACGCCCAGAATCACCACTAGATCTACCACGACAACCACGCCCAGGACCACCACTAGATCTACCACGACAACCACGCCCAGAACCACCACTAGATCTACCACGACAACAACGCCCAGAATCACCACTAGATCTACCACGACAACCACGCCCAGGACCACCACTAGATCTACCACGACAACAACGCCCAGAATCACCACTAGATCTACCATGACAACCACGCCCAGGACAACCACTAGATCTACCACAATAACCACGCCCAGAACCACCACTAGATCTACCACGTCAACCACGCCCAAAATCACCACTAGATCTACCACGACAACCACGCCCAGAATCACCACTAGATCTACCACGACAACGACGCCCAGGACAACCACTAGATCTACCACAATAACCACGCCCAGAACCACCACTAGATCTACCACGACAACCACGCCCAGGACCACCACTAGATCTACCACGACAACCACGCCCAGAATCACCACTAGATCTACCACGACAACCACGCCCAGGACAACTACTAGATCTACCACAATAACCACGCCCAGAACCACCACTAGATCTACCACAACAACCACTCCCAGGACTAGCATCGGAAAAACTACTACTTCCACCACTGCAAATAAGACCACAACCAAAGTTAACCCAGTTGTAATAGTCAGCCACGGTAAGACAATATTACAGGACTTCTGTATGGCAATGGTTTATACTTGGCCAATTGTAGGTGGCCATACTTGCACGATGTTCCATATTTGGATTGACCGCACTGATCAGACACGACTGCATAGAACCTCTTTTTGCAAGTAGGTCAAAAGACCATGCATCATACATACCCCAATGTGCTTCATCGGCCAACCTAATAAATATAGTTTTCACAAATTAACCAGTCAGGAGAACCCACCGGCAGCACATACATTCACAGAGGACAGGAATAACACTGTGCCAAGGAAAAACTGCTACAATTACTTTCTAATTCAGCTCTCCAAACCACAGTGTCAGTGTTTATTCCACCAGAATGTTGCTGAGTCTTCTCTCTCCCCCTGGCATAGAATGTCCGTGACATTAAGGAGTAGCTGTAAGCAAAGGAGAGCAAGCGAACAACTAAAAGAAAAACCTAAAATTGCCTAATTACTATTTCTGGGACAACTGGCTAGCATGGTATATAGGCCATGTTGTATGAAATAATGAATTAGGAAAATGGTAATTTTTTAAAATTAAATTCCAAGAAGCGTGCACCAGTCACGCAATGTGCCCCGTTCTTCTCCATCCCTTAGGGGGACAATAGTCTTCAGACCACCCTTCTCTGAAGACAGGGGAGTCCCTTGACATCCCGACCCCCATGCAGTATGGTCCCTTAGGAGGCAAGAGGCTTCAGGCCCACCTCTTCAAGGCTCGGATGGGCACCTTTCCTTACTGGGCCTTCAGCTACCCCCCAGAAGGAGGGAGCCTCCAATAACATGGGCGGAGGGCTGCCCATAAGGTTCGTGCCCAAACCTCTGAAAGAAGATGTGAGACAAACACATACATAAGACAAAAATGGTGTTTGTGTACATGCAGTACATTTGGAGGTGGAGAACCATGGGTGTAACCAGTCTAAAGTTGATGGATACTTCAAATTAAGGATAACTGACACCCCCCCCCATTCGGCTATACCCTCTGTAGCAAACTGCACTACTTCAGTTTTAGCTTAGTTTACTTAGGAGGAGAACACAGTAAGTTTTTATTCCTGAATAAATTACATGCTGTATAGTCCTCCTTTATTCATTTCAGACAGATCCATTTTCCGCATTTTAAACATAAATGTTGACTTTTCCTACTTTGCTTCTGGGAGTATTTCCTGCTCTCTTGGGACTCTGGGAGGTCTCCCAGAAGGCCACGGTGCTAAACCAGAACAAAAAAGTACAGAAAAGAAATGAGTATTCTATAAAAGTCTTATTTGGGAGATAACTAAACCACGCCCACTGTATGCATCTAATTGGCTCTCATCTACTATTTCTAGGTACGAGTAGGACCCCAGGGCTGTATTCAGCAGCTCATCCTTCCTAATCCCGATACAATGGAGTTTGGGGCATAGCTGTAGGAAGGATCTTCCACCAAAATTCAATCAAAGTTTTTTAGGGTGCAAAGTTGTGACAGGGAGAGGTATAAACTGAAATTCATTTAAGAATATAAGAGATAGTTGTTCTCCAAAATAATCATGAGAGAAAAGTGTAGTAAGGTTTATATCTTGACATATTCCCATGGTGGAGGTTGAAGACAACAAGTCATCCTTGGGTGGACACTTGAGGAGTAGAAGAGACAAGGAGGGCGGAAGGTGCAGGTGTAACAGCACGATCCCCCCTTTCCATCTTCACTTTCAGCAGCGCTCGTCAAATAGCACAGCTATATTTAGGGGTCTTACAGATATACTGATTAGGTTATAGGGGGGGGGGGGGGGTACAACGTCATTCCCCCATAGCAGATGGAGACTGCAGAGCTCTGCCAGTTATCCTGTTAAGTAGACATTCTAGGACAGGTCTTCTACTGAACAGCGATTATAAATACATGTTTTGTGTTTTTTTTAGGTTGTGGAGGAAATTTAACAAACTCAGAGGGTGTTATTACATCTCCTAATTTTCCTGACAGTTACCCCAATAATGCATACTGTCACTGGAACATTACTATGAATACAAAGGTAAGGGTACAACTGGAAGCTGTCATGAGAAAAATTATATTAATGATGTTTATTACCATGTACCCCCTGACCCCATCAGAAAGGGGTTTAGATTACTTTATTTATTGGTTTGTACAGACTGTCCTACAAGATGTACGAAATCCTTCTGACTTCTAAATGTGGGAAGCATGTGGGTTTGCAGTGTTCCTTACTAAGCAACCTGGTTATACATCCACATGCAACAGTTAGGCTATGGCCTTACGTGATAATATCTTTTAAATAGGATACAAGGTGTAAAGGTGCATTTTGAGCTTACATGCCAACTCTCCCGGAATGTCCGGGAAACTCCTGACTTTTAGGTAGGTCTCTCGGAATCCCGGGAGAGCTTGCGATTCTCCCGCATCTGTCAAACTTCACTAAATTAGAGCTGGCATGTACGGGTGGAGGGGGGCGGGGATTCGCGTTATTTTGGCCCGCGCCCCCAGTGATGTAATGCCTGTTTGGGGTCTTTTTAAAGCAGGCATTACGTCGCCGGGGGCGGGGTCAAAATGACACAATTCGCAAAGCCCCACCCCCTCCGCCCATACACCCCTTTATGCCCTCCAGGATCTCCCAGAACCGGTCAACATATGGTTGGAAAGTATGATTTAGAGGAGCATTCAATGTTTATCACAGAGGCTGCAGGGTTTTCCTCCTGCAAAAGCAGTTGAAGGTTAAACAGAACAGTTTCTAAAGTTTTGACAAAAGTAATCGCTTTATACAGAGAAGCTTCATAAATGATGATTAACTGACTAGTGCTTTAAATGGAGACCACAAGAGTTAATATTAATGAAGAAGGTGGCTCTACAGTGCTAGTAATATGGATTTTGAAGTCACATTTTCACTCTTAAACTATGGAGTAGATTTATCAAACCTTCTGTAAAGGAAAGTAGAGATGTTGCCCAGAGCAACTAATCAGATTCTAGCTATCATTTATCTGGAATCTGATTGGTTGCTACGGACAACACCTCTCTCGCTTTTCCTTTTCATAAGGTTTGATAAATCTACCCCCCCCCCCAATCTGCTTTTCCAGTTAGATCTGCAATTCTTCACAAGGTGCAAATCAATTTTCCGGGTTCAGTTCCGAGATCCGGGATGTGCTGAGCAGACAAGTTTACGGATTCATACAAATTGTAAAGTTCTGCAAGCCATCATTCTTTACAACTTAATAAATTACCTTTTATTGCCTCAGGGAATTGCAATATCTGCTATTACCAATATATTGTTTTATTTTGATGGTTTTTGTTTTTCCTTTTGTCTTATTTAACCTCATTACCTTTATAAAAATGGTTGCAGGACACCTCACCCCTGATCTCTTTCTGTCACAGTTTAAAATCACCTTCACGAGCTTTGACATCGAAAGTGGCGGTTTAACCTGTCTGTTCGACAAGCTGAAGATCTATAACGGGAGAGACTTCAATTCATTGTACCAGTACGGCGATCTCTGCGGACAGAATCTCCCAACGCCAATCACGTCCTATGGCAACACTATGCAGCTGATCTTCAACAGTGACTGGATTGTTGGGCACAAAGGATTTAGCTTGATATACAAAGCAGGTAAGGCTAATATAAACTCTTTGGGCCTGATGCATTAAGAAAAGTAAAGCAAAAAAAAAAAAAAAGAGTAACCTTTAACCTTGGCAAAACCATGTTGCATTGGAGGGTGAGGTGAATTTAAAACGTGAGGACAGAATTATAATTGGAGTAGAGCATGTCCTAGATCAGCTTTTAATGTCAGTGTAAAAATAAAGCTATCAAGTATCTGCGTCCTACATGAAAAAACAGCCAGTATTTTCCTTATGTGCAAAATAATGAACTCATTTGCACCCCTTGCATTGCAACATGGTTTTGCCAAGGTTCAAAGATACCCGTTTTTTTTGCTTTCCTTTCCTTAATGAATCAGCCTCTATCTCCAATTTTGGTCAATGCAGATTTTCAGCTCAGAAAGGTTATTTTATTAGAATCTGATGCATCTATGATCGACACTGTCACCCAAACTGGGAGAACCTAATGGCTGAGAACCCATTGGCTCAAGAGTTTCTACCACTAGTGCTGGTAGCTGGTCATGGCTATATTCAAAGGCTTTTCTGGCTTGCTGCATTGCTAATGCTCCATGCAGCTTTATGAACATAAGCACATGAGAACTTATGCAAGACATCTTTATGCTAAATTGAAAATTTATTCTAAAAAAATATAATTTTTTTTTTTTTTTTTGCGAAATTTTTGAGAGTGCACTTACCTTCACGGACTGTACCTGAGTATCAATACTGCAGAAGGTGTTTATCTGGTAATTTGGTGTACACTTATCACAAAGCTATGTACACACTTATAATGTGTAATATATTATACTCAGTTCGTACCAGCATACATATATTTGTCCTTATTTCTTTATATAATTTATTTTGAGATTATTATTTTACCCTATTCACTGATTTTTTTTGTGTTGATTGTGCAAAATGCTGGATAAGTGTTAAAAAAAACGTAATTATATAAAACACTGGTGCGCTTGGAATGAGACCATGCCTTTCTCTTGCAGTGTAATCAGTGGAATGTAATATCACAGAGCTTATTAATTTCCCATTTTACAAAGAACATGCTGCAGAAGACAGTCAACGTGCCTCTAATTCCCATCCTAAGAGGCTCGCCTGGTATGGGGATTGTACCGTTATCATTTTCCAAATTATATTTATATAGTTATTTTTACAGCCTGTTTTTTTTACCTTTTTGTTTAGAATAGAACAATAAAATATTGTTTAAAAGAAATTAGTGTTTTGTCATTGTTTTAAAAGGACTGGTGACGTTCTCTTCATAACTAGTTATGTTCTACCTTCATTGATTATAAATTCCATTGTAGAACACTTTCAGAATGAGTGACCCAACTGATTCTTGAGTACACACAGTCAGGCAGACAGATCAGACGTTAGACTTAAACCATACAGTATACTGTCCAAAACATCCAAAGAAAAAATGTAAAGTACAGTGCCACTTATGGCCACCAGGTGGCAATTCAGGACCCTTTTAAACTCTAAGGGGTATATTTTATGTACAGTGTGCATTAAAAACATCCTGATTTATTTCATATTAAAAAAAAAAAATTTAAAACACATTTTTATTAATGAATATAGTATTAAAAGTTATTCATTTGTTTTATAAAAAAAAAAGTGAATGCATTTAAATAGGACTTTATATCATACGTCTGCATTCTGTTGTCTGTCTACATACGACTAGTAACATTTAGAATGTGAATACTTATACCCAGATTCAAAAGGAAACATATCTTAAGAATACGGGCATACGTTTGTACAAGTTACATGTTTGTTTGTTTTTTAAATGCAAGATGCATTCAGGTTATGTCTGAAGATGAATCAAGTTGGGCAAGATGACAGTTGTTCCAAGAAACATATCAAAAACAAACATTTTAGTTTTAATGCCGCTAACCTTGAAATAGAAAGTTACACAGAGATCACTTGATTGAACTTGTGTTTAATGATGTTTAACGTATACAAGCAACCAAGTGGCACATTTATATAATATGGCGTTACTGACAAGCTATTTGATCCATCGAAAAATAAAATGTGTTCTCTTTTTTTGCTAATGTATTTTTTTGGGCTGCTTTTTATAATTCTTAACTATCTGGCAAAAGGCAGGAATAGAAACTAAGCATTGGACCAGTGATGCAATCACTAGTTTGGGTGGGCTTCCCTTAGAGTAGTGAGCAATGTAGAGAGTGAAGATGGTTATCCAAGTTTGGTGAGATACATTGAAATCATAAATAGTCTGTAACGTGGTTCTGTAGGAACACATGACCTTGCCATGCACTGTGACTCTCGCCCATGGTGTGCCACGACTGCCATGGATTTGCTGACGTTAGAGGTGGTACAGGGTGGGGTATGAGATTATGAATGTTGCTCCCAATTTTGAAACATGGACCTCAGCAAAAGGGAGGGGGGGGGGCTCTAGTCTCCATTACTTTAAACATAAAACTTCCCTATCCCATAAATTATTGAGGGGCCCTTGATATTATCGTGGCTCTTTCCATAGCGCCTCTACGATTTTCAAACAAAACATGGCACATTTTTGTTGGCACTTTGCCGGAATGGCAGAGACGATGCCTGGACGGTGGCTGAAGCTTATCCGATCAGCTGCCTTCAAAACTTTTTGCTAATTTTTGGTGTTTCACATTGTCTGATGCCCGTAGAAAACAGGGGGGATTGTGGTATCAGTGATACAAGTGGGAGGGGCCCTTTGCAACCTTAGGGTCTTCGTGCAAGGAGAGATCTGTGCAAGGGGGTTATTCTTATACAATGGGGTATTTTTCTCAAAAGTAGGTGGTACCTGTGTAATGGCAATGGGCCTGATTCATTAAGGATCTTATCTTGAGAAACTTCTTATTTCAGTCTCCTGGACAAAACCATGTTACAATGCAAGGGGTGCAAATTAGTATTCTGTTTTGCACATAAGGTAAATACTGTTTTGTCATGGAGCACACAAATACTTGATAGCTTATTTGTACACTTAAATTTAAAATTGATATTTGTGTGCTACATGAAAAAACAGGCAGTATTTAACTTATGTGCAAAACAGAATACTAATTTGCACCCCTTGCATTGTAACATGGTTTTGTCCAGGAGACTGAAATAAGAAGTTTCTCAAGTTGAGATCCTTAATGAATCAGGCCCAATGTTTGGACTTCTGTGCCATTGCTCATTGCCTCAGTTTGGACTAAGGGTGAGATTTAACACTGAGATTAGGGGCTTTCAGCTATGCCATTATTTATAGACATAATTGTATGTTATCCCTTTGTACAGATTAAGAGCAAACTCAGGAGTTTGCTTCCTTTTTTACAAGCTCTTTGTAATATTTTTCCGTCTTTTCTGGACCTAGCAATACCTTATCTGATGTCACACATCACTCCACGCCCTCCACCTATTGTATTGTGAGAGATCTATCGCTCTCAGTTCTCAGTAAGATTGACAGGAGAGCTTTGGGGGAAGAGATTATCAGCAAGAGACAATCTCTTCCCCATAATCTCTAATAACTGATGTTCTCTGCAAGACTGCCTAGCCCCATCATAAATACTAGGTAGTCATGTAATAAGAATATTTTTTACATTCATCCTTTAATATTTACATTAGACAAATATAAAGTGAAAATAAAAAATATAGGGTTTGAATTTAGTCTTCTTCTGCGTAAATACACTAGGATAATATTGTGACATCAGGGTGACTGGGATAAGTACCAGAAGGGAAGATTTCTCGCCCACCCCAGGTTTTACCGATTTAATGAGCGCATTCTGCTGAACAAACCACAAAACACTTTTTTTTTTTATTTTGAAACTGTCTAAATAGGGAACATTTAATTTAATAAACTGCAAAATTACACATTTTGATATGTATTTACACATAGCGTTATTATTATAGCATATTATTAGATGCGGGGCTGTGCACTAAGGACCCTCAGCCTCTCATAATTCACCCTCAGTGATTGCAGCAATGGTCTCTCTTAGGGATGGTTGATGGAAAGATCCATACGAGCGTCAGAGCCGATATCCATCTGAAAACAGCTTGGTTTAAGTTCATGAAGGAGCGTTGGGGGTCTCTGTCTCATGCTTCGTTCTCCCAGGGCTGTGGTTGTGAGCGGGACAGGAACCGTAGACTGGCTCTGCAGAGGACCTTGTAAGAGGTCAATGGGAGGTCTTCACAACTCATCCATTCTGCAGTCTTGGACTTGGGATAAAGCACCTGAGATAAAGGACAGACATATTAAGCATGAAAAAGGGTCTCCAGAAGTGAAATAATTTATTAGTTCTTTCCTCTAAGCAAATTATCATGTTGATTCTAACGTAGCAGAATTCTAGTGGGCTAAAGACAGAGAGTACTAGAAGAATATTTAGTGTTGTTCATTTCTGGACCTATGACAAACCGCAACCACCCTTGTTTAAATCTGAGTCGTCCATCATCCAAACTTCAAATGTCATCTGTGCAGGTTGTCTTGTGTTGAAGCAGTGATGCCCTAATAACTATGTTATACAACTGAGTAGACTAGGATAGCGTGCAGCTGTCCAGGTGTTGAGGAACTACAAGACCCAGCATGCACTGATTGAAAGTCTACAACTGCTATAGAGCCTGTTTTGAAGTTCCACTGGAATGGACCTGCAGCTCCAAAGAAGCTGTAGTGCCCCATGTGGCCTGCTTCTGCAGTACAGGTTATAGCAGGCCTTGACAATCTGTTGTTGAACTACAAACCCCAGCATGCCTTGCAACACTTGAAGAGCCACAGGCCAGGCCTGGGCTATGGGGAGGTTAGATTCCACAAATTGGCCACAACTGTAGTCTGCACTGCGTGTTTCCAGGGTGACAGATGTTATTAGGGAAGGTCAGTTATCCAGAACCGACCTTACAAATGGAAGCAGCCTTGTGTGTCTGAGTTTTAAAGAAATTGGATGGATTAGGTTGCTTGACACTTAGTCCAGTTACCAGGCTGACATGGGATCCAGTTAATGCATTTGGACAATGACCATACAAGCTTGTAGATTTTAGTCATCAGTGGACTGAAGCTGATTTGGATCAACAGGATTTCTACTAAAGCCATTATCCTTACTGCTCTTCCTCACTCTACCACTCTCATTACTGCTCTTCCTCACTCTACCACTCTCATTACTGCTCTTCCTCACTGTACAACTCACATCACTGCTCTTCCTCACTCTACCACTCTCATTACTGCTCTTCCTCACTGTACCACTCTCACTACTGCTCTTCCTCACTGAACCACCTAAAAACAATATCTCCAAGACGGAACTCATTGTCGTTCCTCCGCCCAAACTCCCATCCCACCATGACCTCTCTATTGTCGTCAACAACACCACCATCTCCTCTGTCACCCAACTCCGCTGCCTAGGTGTCACCCTTGACTCCTCTCTCTCTTTTGCCCCACACATTAATTCCCTTGCCCAGTCCTGTCGCTTCCAACTACGCAACATCGCCCGCATCCGTCCCTTCCTTTCTCAGGATGCCACCAAAACTATCATCCACGCACTCATCATCTCCCGCCTGGATTATTGCAACCTTCTCCTCACTGGCCTCCCCCACTCCCATCTCTCTCCCCTCCGCTCTATACTCAATGCGGCTGCAAGACTCATCTTCCTATCACGCCGCTCCTCTTCTGCCTCCCCTCTCTGCCTCGCCCTACACTGGCTTCACTTCCGCTATAGAATCCTCTTCAAGCTCCTCGCCACCACTTACAAGGCTCTCTCCCACTCTACTGCCACCTACATCTCTAACCTCCTCTCCATACACACTCCGGCCCGCTCCCTGCGCTCAGCCAATGATCGCCGCCTCTCCTCCTCTCTTATCACTTCTTCCCACTCCAGAATCCAAGACTTTTCCCGTGCAGCCCCCCTTCTCTGGAACGACCTCCCTCGTTCCATCCGTCTCTCTCCTACTCTGTGCTCCTTCAAACGTGCACTGAAAACTCACCTCTTCCGTATAGCCTACCATCTACTTAACCCCCTCATCTCCACTACTCGCTCTCCCTTCTCTCTTCTGGCTCCCCTTGTGCCTGATTCTGTCTACCCTCCTTTAGGATGTAAGCTCACATGAGCAGGGCCCTCTTCCCTCCTGTCTCCTCACATGTTCTTCTGCTCCGTTCTTATTGCAGCAGCCTGCCTGGAGTTTCTGAAGTATTGGTATTTTTGTTTATTGTTCTGTACTGTTTCACCCTGTATAGTCTACTGTTTGTACTGTGTACGGCGCTGCGGAAATCTTGTGGCGCCCAACAAATAAATGATAATAATGATAATAATAACCACCATCATTACTGCTCTTCCTCACTGTACCACTATCATTACTGCTCTTCCTCACTGTACCACTCTCACTACTGCTCTTCCTCACTGTACCACTCTTATTACTGCTCTTCCTCACTGTACCACCATCATTACTGCTCTTCCACACTGTACCACTCTCATTACTGCTCATCCTCACTGTACCACTCTCATTACCGCTCTTCCTTACTGTACCACTCTCATTACTGCTTTTCCTCACTGTACCACCATCATTACTGCTCTTCCTCACTGTACCACTCCCACTACTGCTCATCCTCACTGTACCACTCTCATTACTGCTCTTCCTCACTGTACCACTCTCATTACTGCTCTTCCACACTGTACCACTCTCATTACCGTTCTTCCTCACTGTACCACTCTCATTACTGCTCATCCTCACTGTACCACTCTCATTACTGCTCATCCTCACTGTACCACCATCATTACTGCTCATCCTCACTGTACCACTCTCATTACTGCTCTTCCTCACTGTACCACTCTCATTACTGCTCTTCCACACTGTACCACTCTCATTACCGTTCTTCCTCACTGTACCACTCTCATTACTGCTCATCCTCACTGTACCACCATCATTACTGCTCATCCTCACTGTACCACCATCATTACTGCTCATCCTCACTGTACCACTCTCATTACTGCTCTTCCTCACTGTACCACTCTCATTACTGCTCATCCTCACTGTACCACCATCATTACTGCTCATCCTCACTGTACCACCATCATTACTGCTCATCCTCACTGTACCACTCTCATTACTGCTCTTCCTCACTGTACCACCATCATTACTGCTCATCCTCACTGTACCACCATCATTACTGCTCTTCCTCACTGTACCACTATCATTACTGCTCATCCTCACTGTACCACTCTCATTACTGCTCATCCTCACTGTACCACTCTCATTAATACTCTTCCTCACTGTACCACCATCATTACTGCTCTTCCTCACTGTACCACCATCGTTACTGCTCTTCCTCACTGTACCACCATCATTACTGCTCTTCCTCACTGTACCACTCTCATTACTGCTCATCCTCACTGTACCACTATCATTACTGCTCTTCCTCACTGTACAACTTTCATTACTGCTCTTCCTTACTGTACAACTTTCATTACTGCTCTTCCTCACTGTACCACTCTCATTACTGCTCTTCCTCACTGTACCACTCTCATTACCGTTCTTCCTCACTGTACCACTCTCATTACTGCTCATCCTCACTGTACCACCATCATTACTGCTCATCCTCACTGTACCACCATCATTACTGCTCATCCTCACTGTACCACTCTCATTACTGCTCTTCCACACTGTACCACTCTCATTACCGTTCTTCCTCACTGTACCACTCTCATTACCGTTCTTCCTCACTGTACCACTCTCATTACTGCTCATCCTCACTGTACCACCATCATTACTGCTCATCCTCACTGTACCACTCTCATTACTGCTCTTCCTCACTGTACCACCATCATTACTGCTCATCCTCACTGTACCACTCTCATTACTGCTCATCCTCACTGTACCACTCTCATTACTGCTCTTCCTCACTGTACCACTATCATTACTGCTCATCCTCACTGTACCACTCTCATTACTGCTCATCCTCACTGTACCACTCTCATTACTGCTCTTCCTCACTGTACCACTATCATTACTGCTCATCCTCACTGTACCACTATCATTACTGCTCTTCCTCACTGTACCACCATCGTTACTGCTCTTCCTCACTGTACCACCATCATTACTGCTCTTCCTCACTGTACCACTCTCATTACTGCTCTTCCTCACTGTACCACCATCATTACTGCTCTTCCTCACTGTACCTCTCCCACTACTGCTCATCCTCACTGTACCACTCTCATTACTGCTCTTCCTCACTGTACCACTCTCATTACTGCTCTTCCTCACTGTACCACTATCATTACTGCTCATCCTCACTGTACCACTCTCATTACTGCTCTTCCTCACTGTACCACTATCATTACTGCTCTTCCTCACTGTACCACCATCATTACTGCTCTTCCTCACTGTACCCCTCTCATTACTGCTCTTCCTCATTGTACCACTCTTTACTGCTCTTCCTCACTGTACCACTCTCATTACTGCTCTTCCTCACTGTACCACCATCCTTACTGCTCTTTCTCTCTGTACCACTCTCATTACTGCTCTTCCTCACTATACCACTCTCATTACTGCTCTTCCTCACTATACCACTCTCATTACTGCTCTTCCTCACTGTACCACCATCCTTACTGCTCTTTCTCTCTGTACCACTCTCATTACTGCTCTTCCTCACTATACCACTCTCATTACTGCTCTTCCTCACTATACCACTCTCATTACTGCTCTTCCTCACTGTACTACTATCATTACTGCTCTTCCTCATTGTACCACTCTCATTACTGCTCTTCCTCATTGTACCACTCTCATTACTGCTTTTCCTCACTGTACCACACTCATTACTGCTCTTCCTCACTGTACCACTCTCATTACTGCTCTTGCTCACTGTACCACACTCACTGCTGCTCTTCCTCACTGTACCACACTCCTTACTGCTCTTCCTCACTGTACCACACTCATTACTGCTCTTCCTCACTGTACCACACTCACTACTGCTCTTCCTCACTGTACCACACTCATTACTGCTCTTTTGCACTGTACCACTCACATTACTGCTCTTCCTCACTGTACCACTCTCATTACTGCTCTTCCTCACTGTACCACTCTCATTACTGCTCTTCCTCACTGTACCACCATCATTACTGTTCTTCCACACTGTACCACACTCATTACTGCTCTTCCTCACTGTACCACTCTCATTACTGCTCTTCCTCACTGTACCACCATCATTACTGCTCATCCTCACTGTACCACTCTCATTACTGCTCTTCCTCACTGTACCACTCTCATTACTGCTCTTCCTCACTGTACCACTCTCATTACTGCTCTTCCTCACTGTACCACTCTCATTACTGCTCTTCCTCACTGTACCACTATCATACCTAGAAATACATTGTCCCATCATAAGAGCATATGGAGGGTGCAGAAGATACCTCATCAGAAGTGTAGGATAATTCCCAATAACTGGGGAGGAGAGTTTTCTGTAGGCACCCCCCCCCCCCAATCCCCACAATGTGGTGGAGGCTTTCCTAAGTGCCTCTTCTCCACCCCCTGGATCACATTTAAATAGTCTTGTCCAAACCTTGTTTTTTAAGTGAGCAATGAGAGCTATCGATATGCCCAACTCCTCCTAGCACGCGATGCTTCATGTTGCACCTGCACCCCTCCCTGCCCCCTCCCTGCAGAAACAGTTGCCCCTGTCCAAAAAAGTGAATTTTATGTTAAAAAACCCGAAACCCTCCAAATCTGATGTCCTTTTGCGTGTTTGTAAGTTTTATGAGTACATATAACAACCAGAGCAAATCTCAGTAAAATCCTTTCTGTGCCAAGTAAAGTTTACATATCACCCACAATCATTATATCACCCTAATAAATGTGTCCTGATGACCTACTGATTGGAAATCATTGCGCTAACCAGACCTGCCTGCATTACAATCCCCATCATGACATGTTTGACGTCTATGATTATTGTTTCTTATATTAAATGTTTTTATTACGTTAGCTTATGAAGTCCAAAGAATGAGAATAGAATTCAATATCTAAATAAGTGGAAAATGTCAATATTAAATCTGAGAAATTTACAAAGAAAAACATTTAAAACTTAATAAGCAAATATGTATAATATAAACAATTTTCACATAAAACAGACATTATTTCCAACTATTGCCCTAGAAACTTCTGCCATCCAAAACTTATTTCCTCTCCCACAAATCTGAGAACTTACCCATGTACTTGCTCTGTCCATGGCAATGTGTAACTTTCTGTACAAATGTAGTAATGGGCAGATTGTTAATTTATTAACATTTATTAATATAAACATTTATATATTTGTAATCATTCCTGAGTTTCTTATCTGTCTCTGTACATAATTTGCTGCAGGATCTGCATTCGTGTCTGTTCCTTGTTCAGTGCATCATTTATCTTGAGTATTTATATATTCCACCATTCTGTTACTATGTGTGTATGTTTCTGCTAGATATAATGGGCTGTGTAGATTCTTACAGTGGGACTAGGGTGAGATATTCACATCAGTAAATGTAAGTCTCTATAACACCACTACTCTTTACACAGATGATCCAAACCTATCATTTGATACACTGAACCCTATCTCCTTCAGATGTGACAAAAATATTAGTCACTATTAAATGTTTCTAAAATTATCAGTAGGACATATCCAAGAACTGGAGACTCAGTGGTGTATTACCTGCTTGTCTATCCTGGTCTGTGTGCTCCATGGATGGGACCTGCTTTCCTCCTGCAGCACCATGGACAGGATGTCCTCTACACTGGGTCTTCTCTCCTGGTCAGACCCCTGGGGTGTCCTCACTTCTCTGTCCGGGCTCCTGGTTTCTACTCCTGGCTGGCTGACCTTCCACTGTTCATCTTCCAGGCTTCTGCTCACCTCTCCTGGCTTAGTCACCCAAACCTCTTCCAGGGTCCTCCTGACTTCCCCCGGATCCCTGACCATCAGCATGTTCTCCCTCAGGTCTCTATCTTCATCTCCTGGGTATTTGGTCAACCAAGTTTGTCCTCCCAGGCTCCTCTCTTCTCCTAGTTCTTTAGACGTCCATTGTTCTGGGCTCTTTGCATCTTGAATGGTCCCCTGGACTTCATGAAGACCTCTCTCCTCCAGACCTCTACCCATGCTCTCAGAATTGAACCTCTCCACCAACCTTCTGTTCTCTCCTGGGTCGGGGTACAGCTGGTGCTCCGTGCCTGCACCTCTCCAGGGACCATGTATTACCCCGGTGCCTTCTGCTGCCCCCTGGTGGCTAACCGGAAAGTTGTCTGCTTTAAGGTCTCTCCGCCATAAGTAGGGTGAGCGACGGACCCCTATGAGGAGTCCTGAGGCTCTCCCTACAGTGTGGTACCTGGGGCTAGCAGAGTGCTTATACCAGGAGCTCCCTGGCTGGGGGGTAATCAAAAGTAGGACGCCTAAAAACCAGCACCTAGCAGGGCTCATCAGCCAGCCCATGCTTGTCCCAGGGGAAGAGAGGAATATTCTATTGATGTCCGGAGCGGTATATACAGGGTCTGGATGAGGTATCCTCAGTCAGTCAGCTCTATAGGAGCTTCAGGCTCTTCTTGGACTACTGATAGACTTCTAAAGAGCAGGACATAGAAGTGTGCGCTCAGGCTGTAATGGAGAGAGCAGTTACAAGGTGCAGTAGACCTCTCCTCTGTTTGCAGCGTGAGTTCTCAAGGCAGATCTGTGTGTGTCACTTATCCCCCCTGCTCCCCTCTATATTAAGGGACTCTGGGTGGGTTGGGGAGGGGGGACTGGAGTCATCACATCATTGCATGTAAGAGACTCATCACACTGGGTGCATTGGGGATATAGTACAAAGCGCATCTCCCCATATTTGCATCATCATCCATTAGAATAGTACAAATAAGTCAAACGCTGTACATTATTTTATATACGAAATCTTTCCATGAAAAATGATGCAGGAACAAGTGTGTTAAGTGTTAATAGTTAGGAAAGTAAAAACATAACTTTTAATCAAAGTATCAATTTGTAGATTTGCACATTTATTACTATCCCTAAACTGTCGGCAACTAATACAGACAAGAACCGTCAGCGTTTATAATATATTTTACTTGCATTGTGAGACTCCATATATAATATGATTTCATGGTGAAATAAGTGGAATCAGGGTCATTTAAAAGGAAACTACTGATTAAACAGTGATATCAGCTGATTCCATTTCAGACCTTACTTGACAATAATTTTAAATGCCCCAGGAACAATTGTAATTACCTTGGCATTCCTATTTCCAAAACTACATACATGGATCAACTTTCTTTCCACTTAGACTGCAAGAATACATGATCAATCTAACCCTGGCTTAACTTGAAAGTATCAGAAACAGTTGTGGACAGACACATACAGAGACAAACATATATATATATATATTCAGTGCCTTTTTAAGTCTTTACAGCCTGTAAGTGGTATTACTAACAATGCATATGTGGTGGTCTTTGCCAGGACAAGATGCCAGAGAAGTCTGAATAATAGTACAGTACTGGGACCAATTAGTGCTGTACACTGTTGTACTATTAATGCTCTACTGAAAAATCATCCTATATATATATCCTCATTTATGAGCAAATAAAGCTCAGTTTATAACAACAACAACAACAACGTAAAAAACACAAACTTACCCCTGCCCCCCCCCCCCCCCCACACTTCTCTTCTACCTCTTGCTTTCTTTTTCTTTTCTTCTTTTGGCGGCCTGCCACACCGCCTCCTAATCTATCTTGCCCACTTTTCTCTGACTATCCTTTCTTTTCTGTCTCTTCTTGCTTCTATTCTTATGGTTAAAACTTGGTCAATATCAAAACTCTTTTTATTATGATATACAATGATTGTATTAGTCCCTGAACATGCATAACCTGATTGTAACAGATTTTGTCTTGGACTGATGCTCATTATTGACCTTCTCAAAAATAAAACTTTAAAAAAAAAACAAAACACAAACTTAAATAGGCATAAAAGTGAGAGTGTAACATAATAGAATAAAATACATTTTAATGTTCTTTACTGTAAAGAATATAATTGGTGATAGTTTCGGAGAGGCATTATAGAGAGGGTTGTTACAAAGAAGAACTGTATATGAAACCTCCGGCACTACTATAAGATAGCAGTGAGCAGTCCTTTTTACTGACTGCAGATTAATATATAGTAGTACAGTAATGTCTCTTATTGTAATAACATTCCTTTTTCAATGATCAGTCAGTGAGTAGCAGATATTTGCACTGTCAAATTACTATTAACCATTATATCTTTATAATGAACTAAGATATTATAAACTGTACCTTTAGTTTTAATATAATATTGTATCTGTAACCTAATCCCTCCATTATACAGCACTGCGTAATATGTTTACACATTATAATAATTTTAGATGTAATCTGTGTTTTTTAAAATAAGATTGGTGTATTGATGTATTGGTGTATTGGTGTATTGATGTATTGGTATATTGGTGTATTGGTGTATTGATGTATTGGTATATTGGTGTATTGATGTATTGGTATATTGATGTATTGGTATATTGGTGTATTGGTGTATTGGTGTATTGGTGTATTGGTATATTGGTGTATTGATGTATTGGTGTATTGGTATATTGGTGTATTGGTGTATTGCACATTGGTTTTTCCCCTTATAGACAATCCTGTTTTATAGTGGCAATAAACATTCACAAATAAATGTGCAAAAGTTTCAAATGCCTGTCAGAGCTTCAAGGACCTTTAAGTAAATGTTCAATTATATAAAATACCCACTAGTAACATTCCCATATATCTAGGTACAAATTTCCATACCTTGACAGAAAGTGAGATATTTGACATTCCATTTGCAGCTGAGTTATTGTCTTCTGTTATCAGACCATTTGTAGAAGAGGCTCCCTGCAGTCTGTGGTGTTTAGGAAATGAATATTACTAGATGCTCCTTTTATATAGTCTATCACAATCATCATCATCTATTTATATAACACCACTAATTCCGCGCCGCTGCACAGATAACTCATCACATCAGTCCCATTGGAGCTTCCAATCTAAATCCCCTAACATACACACACACACACACACACACAGACTGAGAGAGAATTAGGGCAATTTAATGGCAGCCAATTAACCTGCCAGTATGTTTTTGGGGTGTGGGAGGAAACCGGAGCACCCAGAGGAAACCCACGCAAACACAGGGAGAACATACAAACTCCTCACAGATAAGGCCATGGTCGGGAATCAAACTCATGACCCCAGTGCTGTGAGGCAGAAGTGCTAACCACTAGGCCAATGTGCTGCCGACATCTTTTAAGTTCGCTGTGTGTGTGTATATATATATAGGGTGTGTATATATATGTAGGGTAAAGCTGGCCAAACACGAGTGGTAGGATTAATGTCAAATTTGGTGACAGATATGGGTGCCCAAGTTGAACAAAATCTGGCTGTTCAGCTGGATCACGTTTTCCATACACGGGGTCTATTGGTGAGGTCAGAAGATCACTGAGCGCACCTGGATTAACCAAGTTGCTGGAGATCAATGTCATTAATTATGATAAGATTATTATCAGACTTGCGGGTTGTTTTGACACCATGCGCTGTGATATCTGTTATGCTCAAGGGAGTCCCTCAGTCAGTATTTACACCGGCTTAGCAGGGCGCAGAGTCTAACAGTCTCTCAGATCTTCACCAAGAACCGCCGCAAGGCGGGATGGGCTTGGCTGCCGGGGAACTGCAAGTTGCGGCCCCTGGTTAAGCCTACTGATGTGGGAGACTGATAGAAGAAGCGGTGATACAGTTAAAGAACGGTACCAGCGGGAGGTTCAGGAGGTATGTGTGGTATTGCAGAGAAGTCTGGAAGAAGCCGGGTCCGGTACAACATAACAGATGACAGCCGTACAGTGGAGAATCCAAGAGAGTAGTGAGGAACAAGCCGGGTCTGGTACACAATAGTAGATGACAGCCGTGCAGGGGAGAATCCATGAGAGTAGTGAGGGACAAGCCGGGTCCAGTACACAATAGCAGATGTCAGCCGTGCAGGGGATCCAAGAGAATTAGCGCAAGGAAAACACACAGGGAGAGCCAGGAGTCAGGACATGTAACTGTGGTACCCCAAAGCCCTGTTGAACAGCACAGAGGAGTGCATAAACGCTTTTAAAACGCAGGGCTACAAGGGGTTAATTGTGCTCCTGAAAACTTTTACCCAGGAGTGATTGACAGGAGGAGGATGAAGGCCCTGATTGGCTGGGGGAGTAACAGGAAGAGGATGTGCAGGAAGGAGAGAGAGAGAGAGCAGCATGGTAGAAGGAACAAGGGGGAGGACGTGCAGCTGAGCAGAGAGAAGATAAGCTGCTGCCAGAACTGTGACATTGCCAGCAAAGCGGACGGAGAACAGCTGGGGACACACAGCGGGGTGCCAAAGACAGTCTCCACTAACTGCAGAACCGTCTCAAGGTAAAACCCTAGCCTGCAGTGTACTGCACACACCCCAGTGTCAGAGGGAAGAGTGATGAGAGAATCTATCCAAAACTGACATTGCATTCTTGTACAAGGAAGGATTGTGAGAGCTTTTCCCCCAGATCATACCTTTACGCTGCAGGGAACAATTAAGACGGTCGTTTCAGCTATATCCTGTGTGTGTGCTGATATCTGGACATTATACCCTGTTGCAGAGCACATGTGCTGATAGAGTTTCATTGACTGCTGAGAACAGCGCCATCTTGTGGCTGAAATGAGCAACAGCCCTGCTTTCTACTATAATACTTAACCCTTGAAGGAAACCTCTGCAGGACATTGGAACACTACCAAATTCCTGTGCACAGGTCAGCCCAGGACTGAGTGGAAAATATGGTAACGTTACCAGGGATAATATTGGTGCACCAAATATTTTAGATGGATGTTAATGTTATGTGATTTACCTAAGAATTAATTTATTAATATTGAAGGTGTGACATTCAGTGTTAGTGGTACCGCTGCAATTCAAGTTAACTCAGCAGTAGATGCTAAAAGTGGGGCGCCTGACCCATAGGGAATAGCATGGTACCCCAAACACCTGAATAAGAAGTAGCCCTCTAGTGGGCGCGGTAGTGACCGTAAGAGTCTTGATGGGTTATTATTGATGGTTCTTGCATCATCACCAGTCAGATATTGTTAACGTGAAAGTAGTAACTGTGATTACCAGTGTGCCTTATTAGACAATGTGTATTGAAGATGTTATAGTTATTCTGCCTTATACTCACCAGGTGTATGTCATATGTTAAATGCTGTTGTGCTATATGCTGATCAGACGCATTATTTTGTCATTACTATTGAGCTGAAGGGGTCAGTGGCGCGGTGTCTTACCGAAACTATCCTTACCGCATTCTCAATAAACCCAAGTTGTTTGACCAATCCTTGTCCCTTTCATTGAAGTATTTATCTCCTGACCACCGAATATCCGAACAGAAAAGAACCTTACTCGTGTCTGGAGGACAAGGTAAGGGAAGGATTCCCATCAGTACTCGACCACCACATAACCTAGTGTCAGAGCGCGATCTTTATACAGGGGGAGGAGGGGTTTCAGATTCCCCTCCCAGGGCTCATGTGAGCGGGAATGCCGCAACCCGGAAGTGACGGGCGGCCGGCAGAGCGAAGGGGGCACCACGTAAGGTAAGTGTTACAATATCACAGTATGCGTGGTAAAAAAAGAGTCTATTAAAAGATCCTGTGTATATTGTGTTGGCAAGAAGTGCGTTCCGTATACTGTCTTCTCTCTCACATTCTCTATGTTGGTCCTCTAGTGCCAACTGGTGCAGGGGGAGGTGATTATTGACATCAGTGTCCTGCTGCTATATGACCCTATGACCCTAATTGCATTCTATAGCAGCTGCAGCCATTAATCCTGTGTGTACCTGCATTACTGCTGTTGTTCCTGTTCTCAAATAAACCAACAACGTGGTTAAGTTTAATGCTGTGTGGACTAACATCTCTTGGTGATAGGTGTCTATTTGCTTCAGAGTCCCCAGAACAGCAGAGAGGGGGACTCCAGGGTCAGAATCGCCTGGACCCCCTCGCCACGGGGCCCATGGCAGCAACATGGTAATACCACTGCTGTCCTGCAAGGAGTTAATGCATGTCTTCCATACAGCGAGCAGCTTATAGATTTCAGTGGATCATCTCGCTTTCTAGAGATGTCTCAATTTTACCTGTGAACAATGGGATCCACAAGCGCGTACAAACGTAAACATTTCCATACTGCTTATGAGGCGGACAGCATAGGACACAAAGCATTGTTCATCTAGCTTCGGAGAAAAGAACAGTCCATAATTAGCCTCGTTAGTTGATTTGTAATTCCTGCTATTGTTGAACACATGTTTAAAACCTCATTATCTGGCAAACAAATAAGTCTGTGCCACTCTCTTTTAATAAAAGAAATTATCCGTGAACATTAAACTTTACAGCATGATAAAAGATGGCAAATATAGGCAATAAAACTCCTATAATTACTCATCTTAATGAGAACTAGATTGTGCTAAATGTCACCCATTATAATACAAACTCATTTACTATCCACATCACAAGCAACTCTCTGATTAATACAGCAGAGGAAACAGAACTATTACATTAACTCTCAGAGATGTATGGATGGAAGAATGTTGCTTTGTGGATCTTTCAACAAAGGTAGGTTTCAGAAATGTTCTTTAGTATAAAGGTTATACATATAGTATTATTATTAGATATGACTGAGCTCCCGAAATTTACCATTACTCACTAAAGCTTGTTTGTGAGCCATTAAAAAATCTTATTTATGTATCTGCTTGTCTGCCAAATCAATCAGTGTCTCTGGATACGCCCGAAGATACATGTAGTGACACACTGAGCTCTACCTGGCTGGACATGCTAGGCCTTGTAGTTGTTGTATTTATTAACAGGTATTTATATGGTGCCAATATATTACACAGCGCTTTACAGAGAATATTTAATCACATACTTGCCAACTTTTCCTTGTTGGCCTCAGGGAGATCCTGGGGGAGGTGGGCATGCAGGGGCGGGGATTAATGAATTGCATAATTTTGGCCCGCCCCCTAAACGGTTGTCACAATTTTGGCCAATTACAGCAGGAGGTGGGGCTAAGATGACGTGATATTTGCATCATTAAGCCCTGCCTCCGCCACTTATCTAGTGTGGGGGCGAGAACCGGGAGGTTGCCCTGCTCTCCCGGGAGGCCGGGAGGTCTCCTAGAAATTCGGGAGTCTCCCAGACATTCCGGTAGAGTAGGCAACTATGCATTAAAGAAAAGTAGCTAATGAATCTCTAGAGACTGAAGTGTCTTTTACATTTCTGTCTCCATTACTAAAGTCATGTTGTCTTATCTGTCAGTCTTTGATTAAATCTTGGTCTCCATGAAAATGGCCACCTCCATAGGCGTCAATACATGGACATAGGCCACAATTTCTGAACTGTGTCATCATGCCACAGATGGTGAAGCCAACAACATCTTGTACAGGCTCAGCATCAGGGAGAATGCCAGACTCTTCAGGGAGTGAGGGAGATCACCCCTATTTCAGGGAGTCTCCCTGACATTCAGGGAGAGTTGGCAAGTATGTTTAATCATTCACATTAGTCTTTGCCCCAGTGGAGTTTACAGTCTATGGGTCTGATTCATTAAGGAAAGTTAAGCAAAAGCAAGTAAGACAAATCCATGTTGCATTGGAGGGGGAGGTAAATTTAAAATGTGATGGTAGATTTATAGTTGGGGTAGGGCATGTCCTAGATCAACATTACATTTCAATGAACAAATAAGTTATCAAGTATTTGTGTGCTACATGAAAAAGCAGACAGTATATTCCTTATGAGCAAAATAATAAACTAATTTGCACCCCTTGCATTGTAACATGGTTTTGTCCAGAAAACTTGAGTAAGAAAACTTTTTTGCTTAACTTTCCTTAATGAATCAGGCCCTATATTCCATGCCATGCATTTATATTGAATGCCCGGGATCATGCTTTTGGTCACCAAGTGTTCTAAAAATGGAAACAGAAAATTGCACAGAGTGCGGAGCTTCGGGCCCTCCACAAAAGAGGAAGGGCCCCAGTATCCACGACCACCAAGACCAATAGGTCCCTTAGGGGGCAAGGGTTTTCAGATGACCCTTCACTCAAAGGCTAGGGAGGGTCCCTTTCACCCTAGGGTCTTCCAAGGCTTCACCCCACCCCCCCCCCAAAAAAAAACCCTTAGTGAGGAATGACCGAGATCATTGGATGAGGCCCCCCTTTGCCGAAGTTAGTGGAGGACGCTTTACAATCCCGACTCCCAGAGCATTAAGACCCCTTAAGGGACAAGGGTGTTTGCGACCATCTCTGCCGCAATGCTCGGGCAATCCCCTTTTTCCCAGAGGTAAGCCGAAACTTCTCCCGGGGAACTGGTTCTTTAGCTCCCCCCATAAGTAGGGAGCCTCCACAAACTCGGGGAGAGGGCCACCCATAAGGGTCTATAACCAAACCCCATACGTGAGGATGAAACACACAAATGAAAAACGTAAATAAAATACATTAAGTGCTAATGTCAAAAAACAGAAAATAAAAAAGTGCCCGTATGCCCCAGCCTTAAGGCCGGGTTTAAAAACTTTTCTGGTCCAGCCAAAAGGGCAGGACCAAGAAAAAAAAAAGTTATCTAGGGTTAGCGAGTGCATTGTGTTAGTGTCTTACTCTGTGCAAGTTGAGGGTTCCTTTCTGGACAAAACCATGTTACAATGCAAGGGGTGCAAATTAGTTTATTATTTTGCTCATAAAGAAAATACTGTCTGTTTTTTCATGTTTCACACAAATACTTGATAACTTATTTGTTCATTGAAATGTAATGTTGATCTAGGACATGCCCTACCCCAACTATAAATCTACCATCACATTTTAAATTTACCTCCCCCCAATGCATTTTCAGGTCACCTCCGAGCCCTGTGGAGGCTTCAAACAACACCAGCCTTCCGGCATCATACCAAGGCAGCCCGCCTATTCAGATAGTGGCGACTTCCCCCTACTAGGGCAGGTGCTACATTTGAGCCGAGAAGACACATACTAGGGATAATTTAGTCATGAACCAATTAACATACCAGTAAGTTGTTGTTTTTTTAGTGTGGAGGAAACCATACTACCCGGAGGACCCCCACACAAATAAGGGGAACATAGAAAATTGCACACAGAAAGGGCTCTGGTTGGAATCAAACCCATGACCCCAGTGCGGTGAAGCAGTAATGCTAACCACGGTGCCACCATGATTACCAACCCAAGTCCACAACAGCTGGAGTGCCAGAGGTTGTCTAAGCCCGTCTTAGGTAAATCTCTAGTTTTAAAAGTAAATCAACTGTTGAAAGAACCTTTGCAAAGTAGATTTGTTATTGTTGCTGGTACAATGTTCTAGTACGTGGGCAATTATATATTCCCACTATAGTACACAATTGGGATGACTAAGACAATGTAAGGATAGTTTCTAAGAGATGTGTATATTTTTGGAGTGTTGGAGTCATTTTTATTCTCTAGCAGCCAGTTCAGAAACCCTTTAATTGCTGGACAGGTGTGCAAAGTATCGTTCCTTCGTGTGCGTCCGATCCCCCTTAGCATCACATGGGTTAATGGCGCGTCCAATTATATAATTCAGTGTTGGAACTATTATTGTTGCGGTAAAATGATGGCACACATGAAGCAAAGTGCACTCTCACAGCTTGATTCCTGCTGCCTACAAGCACACCACCCACTTCAAAGAATTAGACACAGCCATCTTGCTCCTGTTGATATGATTGTTATATAATTGACCCGTCTTTTCAAGGGGCTGCAGTGATTTGCCTTTTGAGAGAGAAGACTGGAGTGATCATACCACTTTAGTATCAGCCTTACAACTAGAGGAGTCAACAAGGATAATAATGTTTGTTTGCTTTTCTCCAAAGCTCCAAACCCTAAACAAATAGTCGTCTTCTTCACACAGTGAAGGCGACTCGCAAAGTGCGAAGCGCTCACTCTGCAAGCAGCAAACGTAGGACCTCTGCGCACCTCGGTTAACGTGAGTGCGCATCATTTTTACTGGGGCGCAGTATGCGGAAGAGCAGCTGTAAGGGGAGGGGGGGGGGTGAAGCCTTATCAGCAAAGTTCGTAATAGGCACGCCAGTGTGAGAACAGTGCAAATATCTGATATCTATTTGGCCTCACTAAGGGTTAACTAATTAGGGAGGTGGATTCCCCTATAAGTGCACTGTAGGGTTAATATACAACAACAGAGATTCCCTATTGAGTCCTTTTTGTCAATCCACTTGGACTTCGGTTAATATATGAATTTTTATATTGTGATATGTAGTTTGTCCAGTATATGTTTTTAATAAAATATTTGTTGAATTTCAATATATTTATGGTGGTATTTTTATTTGGTTCAAGTGATATGCGCTCTTTTATTTTGTTTTGTTTTATATAAGGGCAAGGAGGATTCAATTAGTTCTCTTGGGATTCTGGTAAGTGGCTCTCTCACCCATTCCCGACTGCTGGATCTGGTGTTCTCGTTGCCTGGGTTATGGTACTAGGCTGTCAGCTGGGAGGAGCACGAGTTTTGGTAACTTGTACGGCCGTGCTGGTCTAGCCCCGGAGTTATGATGAGCCACTTGGTGAAAAGGCCGAGGTGTTGTACGGGTGTGCTGGTCTAGCCCCGGAGGTATTTTGAGCCGCTTGGTGCGTGTGCTCGCAGTATGGTACGGGTGTGCTGGTCTTGGCACCAGACGTGGTTGAGCACAATGGTCTTGGCACCAGACGTGGTTGAGCACATTGGTCTTGGCACCAGACGTGGTTGAGCACATTGGTATTGGCATCAGACGTGGTTGAGCAATTACCTGGTGCTTGGGATCTATGCCGAGGGAGTCCTGAGGATGGAGCAACTTTTGGAGTGGCAGTAGAACACTGTACAGCCAATAAGCAAGGTTGATAAAGCGCACATGGATGGTAGTGAGGAGTTTGAAACCCGTTCACTTCAATCAGTCGGCTTAGGCTCGGTGCAAGTGCAGCCGCTTTGTGCTGGCTTGCGGGGCGTTACGATTAGCCCGGAAGGGTTCGGGTTCCAGAATGCCTGGGGATTATTGTCCCAGTTTAAGGATACAGTACAACGGTGCGCTTAGGTAAAATGGCGAATAATGGGTGACTCGTGCTGGGACATCCTGATTAGTACTGATCAGTAGCCAAGGCTGAGAACAGTGTTCTCCTTCCACCATATCAGTGCAAGGTTAATTCAATACACAAAGTTAATTTGCCAACAAGTGTGGTGTCTCTTACAGCATGGCACAAGTGTTAAGGTAAAGGTTTATGGTTATGTTATCAACCGCTAAGTATTTTAAGTCAGTTTCCTTGGCTCCACACACCCATTATTAATAAAAGCCATTTATGACGCTAAGCCAAGCATTATTTTATGAGAAAAAGTAAAGTTTATTGGATTTAAAGTGGTCGGAGGTTGGGCTTTTCATGTGATGCCTACATTTTTGTGTAATGTGCTTTCTAAAGATTTTCTGCCTCTCCGCACAATGAGACTTTTAGTTTGTAGAGGTGGCTCCTGGGAGGGAGGAGGAGGCCTGCACCTTGTGTACTGATAGGCTACATACTCATGAAAATTGGTTCAACCTACAAATGTTCTGCCCTGCTTTGTGTAGGTGACAGGCACACTTTGAGCATAGTCGCCTACTCTCCCGGAATATCCGGGAGTCTCCCGAATTTTTGGGAGTTCTCCCGGACTCCTGAGAGAGCAGGCAAAAATCCCGGATTCAGAAGTCGCCGCTGTTGAAGATGGCGGGGCTAAACGCGGCATCGTGGCCCCGCCCCCTGCTGCGATTGGCCAAAATGGCCTAAGATTGACAGGGACAGAGCCTAACGGCGCACCACGCGTGGCCACGCCCCCTCGACGGACCCCCTCCCGGACAGCTGCCTCTAAAAGTAGGCAAGTATGACTTTGAGCCTGATTTGCGACTTGAGCATAATTCCGGCTGTATTTAAATCCGAGCGGATCGGTATTTACACCTGCCCTGTAGTGGTACAAAATTTACAGGTGAAAAGAAGCGCATTTACAACAAACACAAGACATGAATCAATACCTGAACAATAATAGTAAAGTGAATAATATAATTGGATGTGCCATTAACCCATGTGATACTAAGGGGGATAGGATGCGCATGAAGGAACAATATAGCTCACATCTGTCCAGCAATTAAAGGGTTTCTAACCTGGCTGCTAGAGAAAACATTTTTTCCATTTAAAAAAAAAAAAAAAAATGTCTGCTGGTTTTATTGAGATGGATGCAGCACGGGAAGGCCAGAACGTACAGTCAGTCAATGATATGCAATGGGCCATTCTTCTGGCCCAAGTGACAAACAACTGAATCTGCCCATTGAATCAAGTCACCTTCCCATTCGCAGCCTACTGCACATTGACGTCCAACACACTGGAAATGCCCCATACAGTATGTTATATGCATTGGAGTTCATGGTGCAAATAGATCTGGTTGAGCAATAGCTGTTTGATTTCTATTTTTGACAGGAGCAACCTGAAGTCACCAATAACGAACATCCAGAGATCTTGCAGCCGAGTTCTAATTTGTGTCGAGTTATTTTGCTGTCGCTCCTGCACAGTTCCCACAGCAGACCGTGGCGGGTGGACCTCCGCCGCTGATAAGTGCTGAGGAACTGCGCCTGGAGGGCAAATATATTTTATCACATACACAATCGCCCCACAGACTTTATTAAGATAATTTTTTGGCGCAGAACCGCTCTAGAGAGTTTACCTTTAAATCCACTATTATTATTTTTTTATTTGTTTTTAACACAACTACTTAACTCTCTTTTGCTAGATAATTGCAAATATACAGCTGGGACACAGATATGTCAAAGATGTTGGGAACAAACATTTGGTGTGATAAGAGACCCTTGTCAACTCTATACGGAAAGGCCTTTTATCACATTTATCTCAACAATGTAAACTCATTGGGTACATCTTCCACGTTGTATATACACTGGGTACTTATCTTATTCCCCTGATAATTATTGCAGTATTTTTTATACTATTTACCTCTTCAAAGTCTTATAAGCACTCTCCAGTTGTAACAAGGTAGCGGTCAGCATCCTCCTCATACACCCTCTAACGTTTCACAATGAATGTGCGCTGTACACTAGATACCACTTCTCCAGGCTCCAGGTCTCTTTATAATCAGGGCACAGAAAAACATAATGAATGTAGCTGCAGGAAATGGAACCGCTCATTTGCGCACGTTGCCCCAAACCATGAGGTGGCTGAGTAATAATAATCTCAACGATGTCACGTTCTCCTATCTCTTACCGTGACCCTACTCTGTGCTTCCATAGGGTAGACTTAGGGGGGGCAGGGGTTGCCAGACTGAGTGCAGGGGGCCAGATATCTGTAAGTTACAAACATTGGACTACATTTGATTACTCCCAGGAATAAGTTATATCTGCAAAGTCTATTTCTGCATTACTTGTCTATCTATAACGAACACTGAAAAGAGGTGATTCTTTAAAATCCCCTAATTTTTTTGCTTTTACTCTTTTATCAAAAATGTTTAACAAATTGCTTTTCTTGGTCTCTTTTCATGGCATTATCTTTAGGACTGTTACTGATCATCTTTCACCCCTCCACCAACACAAACATTTGTCCACATTGCACCTGCATTACTCCACTCACCTCTAGTCAACACCCATGTACTGTTGTCCTATTTATTATCTCTAACAAGTACAACCTCCACCTGTCGTCAGAAAATAAAAGGTCACACATATTACAGTCCCCTTACCTATCTTTCTCTCTCTCTGCTTCTATTAGCTGGTGATATATCACCTAATCCAGGTCCCCCACACTCCTCATACACACATACATCAGAACACTACCGCTCTATAGCAAACCTCAAACACATCACCTGTCTCCCCTCTCTTCCAAATACCTTTAAATGTGCCCTTTGGAATGCACGCTCTGTTTGTAACAAACTTACCTCCATTCATGATCTCTTCCTCTCAAAAAACCTCAACCTTCTGGCAATAACAGAAACATGGCTCATGCAATCAGACACTGCCTCACCTGCAGCACTTTCACATGGTGGCCTCCATCTCACCCACACCTCCAGACCTGAAGGCAGACAAGGAGGTGGGGTTGGATTACTTCTCTCCCCACAGTGCACGTTCACAGTTCTACCAAATGTCCCATCACTCACGTTCACATCTTTAAAAGTACATGCTATTCACATTTTTAATCCCTTCTCTCTACGTGTTGCGGTGATCTATCGTCCCCCTGGAGCACACCAACAATTTATTGTGGATTTCTCTGCATGGCTCCCTCACTTCTTATCTTCAGATATCCCCACCATCATACTGGGTGATTTCAACATCCCCATTGATAAACCACCTTCCAAAGCTGCTTCCAAACTGCTCTCTCTAACCTCCTCACTTGACCTCTCCCAGTGGATTGAATCATCTACTCATAAGGATGGCCACTGCCTTGATGTTGTTTTCTCTAGACTATGCTCAGTTTCTAATTTTATTAATACACCCTTCCCCCTCTCGGATCATCACTTTATCAACTACACGCTCACCCCCACTGCTCTAACCTCTCTACTGTCTAACTCTACCAAGCCTCCACATACCCGCAGAATTCTTAATTCTATTAATTTTCAACAATTTTCCACCTCTCTCCAACACCTTCTCTCCCCTATCTCTACATTCTCCTCCCCAGAGATGGCAGTACCTCATTTTCACCAAACCTTAGCAACGGCCCTTGATCAAGTGGCTCTAGCGACACTACATACTACACGTCGACTTCTATGTCAGCCGTGGCACACTACAGCAAGGCGAAATCTTCAAAAACTTTCCCGTAAAACAGAACGTCACTGGCGTAAATCTCGCACCTCTAATGACTTCTTCACATATACTTCTATCTACCTCTCCTATAGAAATGCTCTGGACACTGCAAAACAAACATACTTCCAATCTCTTATCTATGCTCAGGCTTCTAACCCCAAACGTCTTTTTAACACATTTAAATCTCTTCTCAATCCTCCCACCCCAAACGCTCCGTCTACTATCAGTGCCCATGATCTTGCTTCCTATTTCCTATTTAAGGACAAGATTGATAAGATCAGACTAGAAATGGTATCCTCTTCCTCGACAAGCAATCAGTTCAATTCCTTCCCACTACCCTCTGACACTCTCTCATTTGACCCCACAAATGAAGAGGAAATTTCTACTCTCTTCTTATCTTCCTACTTTACCTCCTTTCCTCTTGATCCTATTCCCACGCAGATTGGTAGATCCCTGTCTCCTGTGCTTATTTCACCTCTAACTAAAATCTGTAATCTCTCGCTCTCTACTGGCATCTTTCCATCACTATACAAGCATGCAGTGATTACTCCTATTCTAAAAAAACAAGATTCCGACACAAACTATCTCTCAAATTACCGTCCCATCTCTCAGCTGCCGTGCCCCTCCAAGCTTCTAGAGAGACTTGCCTACACTCGCCTCACACGTTTCCTTTCCGCAAACAACCTGTTAAATCCTCTTCAATCTGGCTTTCGTTCTCAACACTCCACAGATACTGCGTTGACTAAGGTTGTCAATGATCTGATCACTGCTAAAACTTAACGCCATTACTCTCTCCTAATTCTCCTGGATCTCTCGGCTGCATTTGACACCGTTGACCACTCTCTTCTCATGCAAACGCTGCAATCCCTAGGGCTTCAAGACACTGTTCTATCCTGGTTCTCATCCTAGCTTTCTAATCGCTCGTTCACTGTTAATTTCTCTGGGGCCACCTCTGCTCTGCTTCCTTTATCAGTTGGAGTACCACAAGGCTCAGTGCTAGGTCCTCTGCTGTTCTCTATCTATACCACTTCTCTTGGAAATCTAATAAGTTCCTTTGGATGGGCCGACTGCAAATGTAGACTTAACCTCATGTGTCAAACTCCCATTGTCCCATAGACTGTAAGCTTGCGAGCAGGGCCTTCTCACCTCTTTGTCTGTTTTACCCAGTTCGTTTATTAATTTACTATGTTTGTCCCCAATTGTAAAGCGCTACAGAATATGTTGGCGCTATATAAATAAATGATGATGATGAAGAAGTGTATTGTGAAATATCTGCAAGTACATCATATGGACAAAAGTATTTGGCCACACCTGTTAATTATTGATATGAGGTGTTTCAATCAGACCCGTTGCCAGAGGTGTATAACATTGAGCACCTAACCATGCAGTAATAGCACCGTTGGAGGTTATCGATGGTGCAGTAGTGTCATTACCGGTGGAAATCCTTTGATATATAGGGCGAAGCGAAAAAAACACGTATCACCCCATCCATAAATCACCCCCTATATTGTTTTGTTTGTTCCGATTGTTAATGTTAAACGTGGGGGTTGTGATTGGACGTTTTAGGGTAAGATTTAAATTCTCTTTTCTACGAATCTTATCAGAATACTTATTTCTGTAACACATTATTATTATTTTATTATTAATATTTATTTATAAGGCGCCACAAGGCATCCGCAGCGCCGTACAGAGACAAACAAAATTACAATACAATGGGAGACAGCACAGTACAGTAAACACAGCAACTCAGTAAGCTCAATGCACAGCTAGAGAGGGCGGGGAAGGGGGAGGGAGGATCCGCAAACGACGGGAATAATGACGAATAATGACCTACAAATCCCCGCTTATAAAATGATAAAAGCACGATTCAACATGCATAAGCAAGTAAAAGGATTAACGGTGACAGGATAGCCTTTTTTTCTTCTGATAGATTGTAATTGAATTAAAGAGCAAATATCTAATCACAGGCTGTTTAACATAGTAAAAAGATACATTGTGCTCATTTGTTTAGACGTTAATGATCAGACACAACAGAGACAACTAAATATATTTGTAATACTTGCTACATAACTCACCGGTCCATAGCATCGATATGTTTGTGCAAACAGTTCGTGATGATGATAGATGCACAGCAAAAATTATTATTCTAACACATTGTCCCCGCAAGAAAGGTCTGTTGAGTAATCGTCAGCTTCACGTGTCTGCAACACAGCCCCGTTATTGGGTCCTTGTTATGGCACCAAAAATAGGAACATTTTCCAGGGACCATTAGTTAAATGAGACAATGAAAGTTACAAGACATGAAGTAAGTGCTGTTATTACTGCGTAAGACAAATACAACTGACTCATCCATAAGCATATTTCTGAAGATATTTTATTTTATTCTTGCCTCTCGTCAGTGGCAGGTAAGCACTGTGTACTATGTAACTGATTTAAAGACCACTCAACAGTCATAAGTGTTTACTGCTGCTGAATACAATATAAATACACACAAATACACGAATACAAAGCACATTTGGGGGTAGAGTTAGCAAACATTCTAAAAAGAAAAAGTGGAGGTGTTGCCCATAGCTACCAATCAGATTCTAGCTATGATTTATCTAGTACATTCTAGATAAATCATAGCTAGAATCTGATTGGTTGCTATTATTATTATTATTACTATTTTTTATTTATATAGAGCCACAAAGTATCCGCAGCGATGTACAGGAAAAAACAGTAGGACAGTACCAGGTAGAACAGTACAGTACAATAACCAAGTCGCACTATAACTCAGGTAGCTGAAAGCACAGCTAATAAGAAAGGCTGAAAGGGTGAGTGATATACAGCACAAGCAGGAAACCTGTGCCCAAGAGTGTGGGCGCAGCTAATAGGTTAAGAGTGGAGTCAGTGGACAGAAAGCTCAAGGAGGAGGAGGACAGAGTAGCTGGAGAGCAAAGTTAAAAGTGGTGGAAACAGGAGGAAATAGGGCCCTGCTCAAAGGAGCTTACAATCTAAAGGGAAGGGCGGACGAACCATAGACGCAAGGTGTGAAATGGGAACAGAGTCACACGGAGCAAGAGAGGAAGGGGGAAGAAGGGAAAAGAGGGAGAGGTAACCCTCAAGGTGGGTAGTTAAGCAGATGACTGACAGGCTTATAAGAAAAGGTGGGTTTTTAATGCCCCTTTGAAGATGTTCAGATTGGGGGATGTTCTGATAGAACGAGGGAGATCGTTTCAATGGAGAGAGGCGTCCTGGGCGTGGAAGGGACGAATGCAAGCACTGTTGTGTAACTGGAAGTGGCAGCATTTAGCAAGAGAATTTATGTGGGGGACAAAGGAGAGAGAAGAGTCCAGGGTGACACCCAGTGATAGAGAGGTCGGAGGGAGTCGGAGGGGGAGGAAGTTCTAGATGGAGGGAAGAAAATAAGTTTGGTTTTAGCAATTTTAAGTTTCAGAAACCCAGATGACATACTGGAGGAGATGGCTAGAGATGTAGAGAGATCAGGAGATGAGAGGTAGAGTTGAGTGTCATCGGCATAAAGGTGGTCCTGGAGGCCAAAGGAGCTGATGCCTTCACCCAGCGAGGATGTGTGTAGTGAAAAGAGTAAAGGGACAAGAACAGAGCACTGTGGGACCCCAACTGGAAGGGTGGAGGGAAACAGAGGTGGAAACAGAGAAGGAGCGTTGACAAGGTAGGAGGTGAACCAGGAAAGGACGGTGCCGGAAAGACCAATGGACTGGAGGTTGTGAAGCAGCAGGAGGTGGTCCATGGTGTAGAAGGCTTCTGAGAGGTCCAGGAGGATAAGAAAGGAGAAATGACCCATGGCTTTAGCCAAGAGGAGATCGTTGGTGACTTTAGCTGGGGTAGTTTCAGTGGAGTGGAGGGGGCAGAAGCCAGATTGGGGAGGATCAAAGAGGGAGTGTTCAGAAAAGTAAGTGGTGAGACGGTTGCAGACAAGCATCTCAAGTATTTTGGTGGCAAAGTGGAGAAGAGAAATGGGGCGGTAATTAGAAAGTGAAGTAGGATCATGATTAGGTATTTTAGAATGGGTGAGATGAAACCATGTTTAAAAGAAGAGAGGAAAATTCCAGTGGAGTGGGACAGATTAAAGAGGTGAGTGAGGTGGGAGCAGACGGTTGGGGAGAGGGAGTGAAGGAGGTGAGAAGGGATAGGATCCAGGGGGCAGGTTGAAGGGGGAGAGGATGAAATGAGAGAGTGGGCTTCATCACCCGAGGCAGGGCGGAAGGAGTACAGGAGCTGGTGGCTGGGGGGAAAGGAGGGATGAGCGGAGGGGGTAATTGAAAAGTGAATGGAGGAGAAGATTTCAAGCCTGATGGCCTCGATTTTAGAAGAGAAAAAGGAGGTTAATTAGCGTTAATGCCCGTAAAGGCTGCAGGGAATATGGCAATTTCCACAAAGCAATTCAGATGCTTGTCAGTGTCTGTGTTTACAAGTCCATTTGCTTATATTGTTTTTAGACTATTAGCGTTAAAGTGGGTTTACCAGGCTTTAAGAACACAGTTTGAATGCCTGATTTTAACACCTATATTTACAAAGCCTAAAACTGAGTCTTTGGGAAAGTTAATATTGTTGGCATTTGATTTATTTATTTATTTCAGCGCTTGCGGAATTAGTGGCGCTATGTAAATAGATGATGATGATGATGATTTATACAGTACTTCAGTTCCAGCTCTTACAGGGCCATTGTATTTAAGAAGAGATCACAAACACTGTATATCTCAACGAAAGTTGAAAGTTGAAGTTTTGTCATCAATGCCTGGGTGGGGGCAGAAACCAGATCCCCCACTCCTCACCTAGTTGCAGAGAGAGGGGTATTACAGTATAGTGCTAGGTGTTAGGCTGCTGGCCTGATCACCAGCCCACAGAACTAGATGACAGAGGTTTTCACCTATAGCAGCCGCCTTTCCCTTAGAGCTTGATGCACTCACCGGTACTCAGATGCCCCCAGGACATAGCTCCAGATGTAGTGTGGGTTGGTAATGCAGGACCACAGCGGCGGACCAGGAGACTGGTAGAAAGCAGCGGATAGTCAAAACGATAGCCAAGGTCAAGGTTCACAGGCAAGGTACAGGCTAAAAGGGTCAGGGTCACGAGCAAACAGGCAGAGTCCAAAATCCAAGCAGGGGTCATACACGGGAAATCCAACAGAGTATTCACAGGACAGGGAACAGCAAACAGGAGCAGGTCAGCAAGATTGGGTTAGAAACGCTATAACCGGCAGGGAGGCTAAGCCCTGGCTTGTGGCAGATGATTGACATGCTTAGTTAATTAAGAAGAGACTAAACAACAGGCAACAAAATTGCCTAGAAAATTTTATTAATGGAACCGTATATTTAAGAAATGTTAGATGGCAGGCAGGGCACTACCACTTTAATTAAAGATGGCCTGTTGTTTCTATCTAAACAACATTTATTGTTACCAGCCATCAGCATCTTTATAGAATGGTACTATGATCTTGTCCAGTATTTGAAAGGGAGATCATAAGAAAAATAATAAAACCTTAGACTAGTAAATATCACACAGCATTCACTAAGCCACTAATTGTCTGCAGGCTGAATAGGGTTATAAGCCTCCTATTTGCAGTTTACCTCTAGGGGTCACTATTTCCCTTTTTGATACATTTTCTGAATACCATACATAAAATGTCAGTAAAACGCGTTGGTCATCAGTGAATTTTTACAGTAGAATTTTCAGAAGCAGCTCCACTGGTGTCTTTCATAAAACAAATACTGATAATTTATCTAGGTTTTTTTTCTCTAAAGAACTTTTCTTCTATAAGCTACTTTAAATCCGTCTCCTGCTCCTCAGCTGTAGTTTCAAGAAGTCGTCTTTCTGTTTAAGTTATTAAAGAGCCTACTGATTCTGCCTACTCTAAAGTGGAATACTACTGTTATTGGCTTGACAGTAAAGGAGACTGTGGAGACAGATAAAATGTATAATAGATAGAATTATACAATAGATAAATAATAGAATAGTTAAAACATGGGGTATTGCTGATTTTTTTTATATAAAAAAACAAGTTTGTAGTTCTCATTAAAGCAAGCGAGAGTCTGATGAGACTTTGTGCACAAATTCCCCTCTATATTAATATTCTATACAAATGGCGCAAAATAAAAAATAGAAATCCACAAAAATAAATGTAAGACTTGTCAGAAATAGAGGGAATTAAAAATAATTGGACATGGATTGTGGATTAACACATTTGATTTACTCTTCCAAGAGTTTGGATGCAGATACACCTTAAAACTGTTAGAAACTAAAGGGTTACATGAGTTCTTCTCATAGGCACCTGCGTCTCTAGTTAGACGCAAGCTGAGCAACTGTAGGTCCCTCTTCAATCCACCTGTGCCATCTTCTTCAAGCAATATATTTATCCACTACACTCTTAACAGTCTTAATGTGTGCAAAATGCATCAGTCGACGATAGATATAGACACGGAGCAATCGTTTAACTCAGTACCAAGCATGCCAGATTTATGACAGATTTTGACATTTTTTATTTTCCAAAGATGGAGAGAACAGATTTATTTCCCCAAGAATACTAAGTGTGGAACTACATGTTCCAGCAGGTTCTGGCTGCCAGGATCATGTTGTCACTGTTAGTTCTGTAAACGTTGTCATGTTCTGGCAGTTATGGATATGCTATCACTTATAGTTCTACATGTGTCAGTAAGCCCAAGCAGGTCATGTCTGTCATGGCTTGATGGGACTTGTATTCCACAAACACACATAATGAGCATTTTATTTAATTTAATTTTTTTACATATAATCGCGAGCCCCATGGCCGAGTAGGGTCGGAAAGAGCCTCAGTGCTTACTGGGAAGCTATTGAGGGTCGGCCAATCGAAAGTGCTGTACAAAGTGGAGGCCTTTCCCCACATCTGGTGAGGATATGTTTGACATTTTGGAATAAAGTTAAAGATCTGTTGGATAAATATTCTGATGCTAATATTCCTTCTTTGCTAATTGATTGAAGGAGGAGATAGATCACCAAAATGGCATCCTATGTTTTGTCAGTGGGTGAATGTTTCATAGCAAAACAAGGAAATATCTGGAAATGCCATAACTTCCCTTAGGAACTATGGGCCTGATTCATTTAAGGATCTTAAATTAAGAAGTTTCTTATTTAAGTCTCCTGGACAAAACCATGTTACAATGCAAGGGGTGCAAATGAGTTTTCTGTTTTGCACATAAGTTAAATGCTATCAGTATTTTCATGTAGCACACAAATACTTGATAGCTTATTTGTACACTGAAATTTAAAGTTGATATTTGTGTACTACATGAAAAAACAGTCAGTATTTAGATGGGAAAATGGATGGAAAATGATAAAGAAAAAAGGAATGGGAATATAAAGTAAATAAGAATGGTAGAAAAACAAAAGGCAAAAGAATAAAATTAAAAAAGAAAATACTGTTAAAATCCACTGAGTGAATCAGGAATTGATCATGTCCTTATTCTCTCCAGCTGCTGCTGTTCCAATGGTAGATCTGTCATTAAAAACAGGATTTTCTTTGAGAATTTAATTTGACGTAAAGAGAGTAAGAGGCCCACGGCCTTAGGATGAGAAAATATAAACCCTCTGCTCTCCCTGACCCCCCCCCCCCCCCCCACGCACACGTGTTCTCCCATCTGCTTTTCCTCCTATACCTATTGCTCTCTTCTGTCTCCAGGAAAGTAAAAGTGGGAAAGGGGGAATCTATGACTTACCTCACCAGTTCCTTGCCCCCTGCCCCAACCATAACAGCTGCGCATATATATTAAATGTCAATTATATTAATTTAATTGTTGGGCTGGTTGGAGGGAAGGAGCATTATTTATTAAACAAAAAAGCACTATTTAATGATGGACTGGTTATGGGGAAAGAGGCGTAATTATTAAATGTGGGTGCTATTGATTTAATGTCAGGTTAGATAGAGGGAAGGAGTCCTAGGGGTAAATGTACCAAGCTCCGATTTTGAAAATCCCGTTATTTTCTCGGGAGAGTTGAAACTCGCTGATGTATTAACCTGAGATTTGATGTAAAATCGCCAGAGATGTGATAAGTAAACACATCACTGTTACACTGCCTGCCTGTACAGCCGCAAGCTATATTTTTACTCCATGGGGATTTCCCACGCTGTCATGGGAAATCCCTTTAGAGTATAAATATAGTTCGCGGCTGTATTATACTCATTAGCGTTAGGCTGCTTGTACACTGTACAAACAGAAGTTTGTTTGTTTGTGATAAGGGTTTATTTTTTTAACGAGCATGTTCTGGTTTTGGATCTACATATATGGGGGTCATTGTGACCAGAAGATAAGAAGATGTAATTCAAGCATGGACATTTTGGAATACAAATATTCTGGGACATGGTCGTCAAGCAATTTTGGATAAAAGGCTGCTGACAAAAGAAGACATCTTAGTGCTGAGTATATTGAGTTTTATTATTTTCAATAAATTGATGTGGTATTAAAGAGGTTGTGTTATGTATTTATTGTTTTTGTTATGTTTATAACATTTTTGTGGTGTTAAACAGGGTGTGGTGTTTTTTTTTGTTTTTTATCTTGTGGAACTACAGATCGTAGCCAGCAATGGGTGTCAGGCCATGTTGGCACTTGTGATTTTCCAAGTGCCAGCATGACCTGACTGCCATGGGTACGCTGATGCTTGTAGTTATGCAACCATCAGCATGCCCAGACTGTTTATGACACCCTGGTATGGCTGAGACTTGTAGTTCCACAAAATAAAACGGAGTCCATTTGCTTTTTTCACAATTTAATTGTGGTTATAATCCTACACCCACCGCCCAGGGGTGTAGGAAGATCTCTAGTGCTTTCAGCACTGGGCCGTTTATTCCTAGAGGGGGGGCCCCGCACATTTTTTACTTAGCAATTATTAACAACAATTTTAACAATCACAGTCATTTTAACTGCAGAGTAAATAAACGGTATTATTATTTATTGAACTTGCATTATGTGTATATATTATTATTTGAGACTTCAGCTTAAATATATATATATTACCTAGTATTTTTGCACTCATTTTATACAATGAAAGAAAATACATTATATTTAAATTAAAGGGCATATGGCCACATAATATAAATAAATAATAATTAAATACATACCTTTTATAAAACACATCAAACACAGCAAGCACAAGGTGAAGAACTGACGAAGCACACTCAAACTGAGACTGACGCAATGAAAAATATCTGCTGTCTTTGTAATGTATGCAATAACTAAGATACAAAGTTGACTCCGGCTACACATCATGATCCCAGGCTGGGATTCCCAGCTAAGCTTCATTGCACAGTCGCAATAGTAAAGATCCGAGCCTATACAACGTAAACCGAATCAGAATTATTTTTTCAGAGCTAATTATTATATTCTTAAATATAAAGTATTTTGGAAAAATTATTTTATTAAAATAGTAATATTGGAACTTCTATTATATTTTCAAACTATTAAAAGGTCATTAACATTTTTAACCATACTTGCCAACTTATGGCAAGTATGATCCGGGAACTGCTGAGGGAAGGTGGGCGTGCAGGGGGCGGGGCTCCGAAAATCGCGTGAATCGCTGCGTTTTGGACCTAAGTGGGCAGATGCGGGAGATTGCTATACTCTCCCGGGAGTCCGTGAGACTCACCCGAAATGCGGGAGTCTCATGGACATTCCGGGAGAGTTGGCAAGTATGCTTTTAACATATTGTCTAATGTTTAAGGGGGAAAACTGCACCAGGGGCCCACAGGACCCACTTGCCATCGGGCAAGCTGACACCCTGGCCAGTCCGCCACTGGGCACACCTCTATAGTAGATTGACCACGTCTCCTCCTGCAGTCTGCTTGCACTTGGAGGCAGCCTTTGCCCCCACCATAATGGGGGTCGCCAGTAGTGTCTTTTGCCCAGAGCATTAAAATGCCCTAATGGTCCTGTGGGCCCCTGGTGCAGTTTTCCCCCTTAAACATTAGATGGGAAGTCTGAATCAGGGAGGGGCAGTCTGGCAGTTGGGGTGTTTGGCAGCAGAAATTAACTAAACCAAAATTCCACAAATGTGAAGTTACTGATTTTCTCATACAAATAAAGATTACTTCAAGTTATTAATGTAGTTATAGGTTCTACAAAGTGGAGATGTTGTCTATAGCAGCCAATCAGATTCTAGCTGTCATTTTGTAGAATGTACTAAATAAATGATAACTAGAATCTGATTGGTTGCTATAGCTAACATCTCCACTTTTCTAACCTAACAGTTTAGTAATATACCCCCAGGTCTCTCCTTGTCATGATTCCACCCCTGAACTTCTGAATTCTGGGTAAGTCTCCCAGACGAGCAGACCATTCTCCATTCTGTTTCCTTCCTAGTGCAGTGGGTGGGATGGGAACAAGATTTATCCTCATTTGTCGTTTTGTCACGCCCCTATCTGTGAAATAATGCAATGCTCCTGGGACCAGTGGGTTATGGTATGACCTCACACTCTATGGCTTTACGTCTGATTGCTGACTGCTCTGCTCTCGCGGCCAAAATCTTAGAGTTTACTTTCATTTAAATAAAAATAAACCGTGACCTTTTGCCAAGTTATATCTGGTGTCCGTGTGGTTATTACATGCTATTAAAGTAATAAGAAATAACATTCTGTTAATGGTTTAAGGGCATGTAAACGGGACATCTGAACTATGCAGTTTATTTCTATAACATTTAGGCCTATCGCAGCGGGGCGCGGGGTCAGGATGACACCCACTTCACCAACGAAAGGGGCATGATCCGGGAGGTTGCTCTGCTTTCTCAGGAGTCCAGGAGAGCTCCCAAAAATTTGGGAGTCTCCCAGACATGCCGGGAGAGTAGGCATTCCATGTTTTAATGCAGATTTTTGCTCGCGCCTTACAGAGCTGCAAGCAAAGATCAGTGTTGGCAGGCCCATAGTAATGATAATAATGCGTATCTATTACTGAAGTAATGGTAATAGCGTGTTGCTCCTTAGATTCTTGAAAGTGGGACAAATAAACCTCTGACACCCAAACTCTGCCCACACTTGGGCAAACTGCTGCAAACGCCATCCTTTTAAGCCCCATCCCTTTTGCTGCCCACGAATCGGGATGCCCCTCCTATATCAGGGCCATTGGAGGGTATGCACACACTCTGATCTCTTCCTGCTGTGCTGCCTCCAGCTTCCTCTGGGGCAGTATAGGCAGAGCGCAGGTCTATGCTTTGATTGGCTAAGTGACTGTGTGATGTCACTGGGAGCCCAGCAGAGCCTGCTGAGGTGTTCGTTCCTAAGCAGGACACTCCTCAGTATAACACTGCAACAGTGGCACTGGGGCCCACCAGAGAGTTTTATATAGACTTTTGACCTGCTATGGGGCCACCAGCCCAGACTGGCTAAGCCTAGGGCTGGTTGGAGGACAATAGGGGGGACCCCATGCTGTTTGTGCCCCTGATTTTCCTCCGACCAGCAATAGGCTGGCAGCGTTAGGGTTATTATTTAACACTTTCATTACCCCACACCCACCGTCCAGGGGTGTGGGAAGAGCCCTGGTGCTGTCAGCATGGGGCTAGGGAGGAGGTCCGCATTTTTATCACTGTTTACTACCAGCAGGCCCAGTGGCTGTGTAGCCGATGGACCTGCTGGCATTGCCATTTTAATGCAGGTTTGCATTTTCAACGTCAGTAATCACAGTGACGGTATCTGTGAAATTTACATGCTGGCATTTAGCCTGTTGGCATTTTAATGTCGGTCATATTTCCGTCGGTATTTCTATTGTTGGAAACATGACTCCTACTGGTCCTATGTCTGTATAGTGTGTAATAGAATTGTATTATGATCATATCCAGTGGTCAGGTCATGTTGGAGGTGTAGTGTCCTATGTCTGTATAGAGGGTAATAGAATTGTATTATGATCATGTCCAGTGGTCAGGTCATGTTGGGGGTGTAGTGTTCTATGTCTGTATAGAGTGTAATATAATTGTTGAGGGCAACACAGTGGCCTAGTGGATAGCACTTCTGCCTCACAGCACTGGGGTCATGAGTTTGATTCCCAATCATGGCCTTATCTGTGTGGAGTTTGTATATTCTCCCTGTCTTTGCGTGGGTTTCCTCCCACACTCCAAAAACATACTGGTAGGTTAATTGGCTGCTATCAAAAATTGACCCTAGTCCCTCTCTGTCTGTCTATTTCCCTCTCTGTCTGCGTGTGAGTCTGTGTCTATAGTAGGGGATTTAGACTGTAAGCTCTAATGGGGCAGGGACTGATGTGAATGAGTTCTCTGTACAGCGCTGCGGAATTAGTGGCGCTATATAAATAAATTATGATGATGATGATGATGATGAATTGTATTATGAACATGTCCAGTGGTCAGGTCATGTTGGGGGTGTAGTGTCCTATGTCTGTATAGAGTGTAATAGAATTGTATTATGATCATGTCCAGTGGTCAGGTCATGTTGTAGGTGTAGTGTCCTATGTCTGTATAGAGTGTAGTAGAATTGTATTATGATCATGTCCAGTGGTCAGGTCATGTTGGGGGTGTGGTGTCCTATGTCTGTATAGAGTGTAGTAGAATTGTATTATGATCATGTCCAGTGGTCAGGTCATGTTGGGGGTGTGGTGTCCTATGTCTGTATAGAGTGTAGTAGAATTGTATTATGATCATGTCCAGTGGTCAGGTCATGTTGGAGGTGTAGTGTCCTATGTCTGTATAGAGTGTAATAGAATTGTATTATGATCATGTCCAGTGGTCAGGTCATGTTGGGGGTGTAGTGTCCTATGTCTGTATACAGTGTAATAGAATTGTATTATGATCATGTCCTTAGTCATGTTATGCTAGGGTGTATGGTATCTGTATAGAAGTATTAAAGGTCTAATTCAACATCCTTAGACCAGGTTTTAAATTTTCCAGAAGATCCACCCCAGATTAACTATGATATCTCAAAAACATAATCCAAATATATCCATATTGTATTTTGTGCCTATACTAAATATTCCATTGTCTCACTCATCTAGATGGTGACTGTCCTATAAGTCATGAGTAAAAATGCAGACTACAAGGGACTTGATTCCAGGCCTTGGGAACAATGGTACCATAGTGACAGCTGTTTATCTGATCTCTTCAGTTAGAGAATTTATACCTTATGAATTTTCCTGGAACATGCTCAGGTCAGACTAGAGCCCACGTCCAGTCTGTAGCCAATCCCCTGCATTCTGGGGTACCTAAACCTGCCAGATTATTGGGTTATTTAGCCATAATCCATAAACCTACATCTGTGACCTTTCTCAATGACCTCTACACCACTACACGACATCGGAATCCTTACTACAGTCCTTCCGGCCCAAGCTTCCCCCTTGCATCCAGGAAGTACCTTACAATATATAGTTAGTCCTGCATACTACAGTCTGACATTCGTTTGTGTAGTTTTAATGGAAACAATCATAAGTAATAGATTAACAATTATTATTACATGTCAATCACATCTGTCCGTCCCATTGGAGCTTACAGTCTAAATTATTAGACACACAAGCACATTGTTTTGCATTTTAAGTCAGCAGACAATTAACCTACCAGTATGTTTTTGGAGTGTGGGAGGAAACCGGAGCACCCGGAGGAAACCCACGCAAACACGGGGAGAACATACAAACACCACTCAGATAAGGACATGGTTGGGAATCAAACTCATGACCCCAGCGCTGTGAGACACCTGTGAGAATGCTAATCACTAATACTATCCACCACCCTGCCCTAGTAACCATCATGCATAACTAGAAAATAATCTTTTTGTTAGCAAAAACGAAATAAATGCAATCAACCAACCTTTACAAGCTCAGATCTATGTTTTAATGGCGGTCAGGGGCTGTTAGTCCCTCGCTGGCAGCGTTTGCAAGATGTAAATACACCCATTAGTTCTGCCGGACCTCAGCTAATTTCATGCTAATTGCACTCTGTGACGGCTGATGTGCCAATATTGACATGAATTCCTATTTTACATAACTATTAGTTTTAAGCAGGGTGGACGGGTGATTTTATGGAGTAATTACTTAGCGCAGCCTTTGTCGCTCCAGATTAATTTATCCTCAAGAGTGTTTCCCTGACGCCTCCACTCTGCTACGCTGCACTGCATCACGTAGAGGACAAAGCACATCATTCACAGCAGATCTGGACATATTTTTTATTCTAGATAAATCGACATTTACCCTTTGATATCTGACCTCATTATCTCTTGTTTTTTTCCAGGATAATTGGATTTGTTAAACTTTTTTTAACCTGGAAAAGACCTGCTATATAGAATAATATCGCAGTACCATTGTCTACATTGTGTCTGTGGTCCTGCTGTGGTGAATCTCTCATTGACCCCTAAAACTGTGATAATACAACGCTGCTTTACCAGTTCAATAAGAAGCAGTTGACACTAAATTGTGATGGCTCGAATATATTGTTTGGCCTCATAGTCCATAGAGAACAATGCAACAGCATTATTTTTTGAATGCTGTAACAGATAAGTGACTCTAATATATGTATAAAATCCTGTAGATCAGTGGTCAGGGAACAGGGGTAAATTAACCTAGATGGAGTAAAAATGAAATTCCTGGGGGTAATGCTGCCGATTGACATGCTGTCAGTTGGATTGTAGACTCCTTTAAATGTGAACTTGCTGTTGTACCAGAAGAGCCTCAAGGGTTGGCAGAGGCACTTCTTGAGCTTCGATGCAATAATGAAGCACGTATTGCATTTGAAAACAAAGCAGATCTGTCATATTTTTGGATGTCAACCGCTGCAAAGGCATTCAACATTACACAAGAGGAGGCAGTCACAAAGTTGCTGCCTTTTGCAACAACCTACCTTTGCGAACAAGGATTTTCCACTCTTACGAACATAAAAACAAAGCAGAGAAATCGATTGGACGCTGAAGACTGTATCCAAATTGCTCCGACATCAAAATGCCCCAATATTGATGCTGTCATATCAAAAATGAAGCAACATCATTTCTCCAAAACATGAAGTTTTGAAGTTGAAGCTTTCAAAGAAATTTCGAATAGATTCAATAAAATTTTGAATTCCAACATTTAATAATATATGATTTCCTTCCTTTCAAATCAAGGGGGTAATGTCTGCGTATCTAAATATATTTTGGGGTAAAAGGTAAAAAAGTTCCCTGACCCTTGCTTTAGATAATATGCGTATAAACGATGAGTGTTAACGTCATCATTTATAACCTGCGAGTTCTGATCTTATTACGGTAATTCGGGTTTCATTAAGAAAACTTGTGTTTTATAAGAAGTAACCCATGTCCTATGGTTAATTACTACATATTTTAGAAGTCACCTTGAATATCTGTGACCTGTATAAAAAAAACTATTGTGCATTAAATGTGTTACATTATCCCATATATTATTTTTGTTCCTAAAACAATAATTGTCCGTCACAAAGGTGAGCATATTGCATATATAAAATGCATTGTGCAGGTAAGTAGTACAAGAGGTCATGTCAATAGTTGCTATAATAGTGTACATTGTAAGCTTGTGAGCAGGGTTCTCTTACCTCTCTGTCTGTATGTATTACCCAGTATTGTCTTATCAATGTTTGTTCCCAATTGTAAAGCGCTACGGAATTTGCTGGCGCTATATAAATAAATGTTGATGGTGTTGATAATAGTGGCTATGCTAACTAGTGGGCTAGTTGATATAGATGTAGATACAGTTAATTGTTTAAATAATATTTATTTATAAACAGATATTGTTATTATGTTTTCATACCTCACACCATCTCAGCAATTTGAAATTTTTTCCCGGTGTCCATGGTAATGCAGAAGAGACTTTTTTAAGGAAGGGGTGGCGCTAGTGCTAAAGAAATCATCATCATCATAATTTATTTATATAGCGCCACTAATTCCGCAGCGCTGTACAGAGAACCCATTCACATCAGCCCCTGCCCCATTGGAGCTTACAGTCTAAATTCCACACACACACACACACACACACAGACAGACCGAGAGAGACTAAGGACAATTTGATAGCAGCCAATTAACCTACTAGCTTGTATTTGGAGTGTGGGAGGAAACCGGAGCACCCGGAGGAAACCCATGCAAACACAGGGAGAACATACAAACTCCACACAGATAAGGCCATGATCGGGAATTGAACTCATGACCCCAGCGCTGTGAGGCAGAAGTGCTAACCATTAGGCCACTGTGCTGCCCTAGAAATGCTAGTCTAGAAATGTTGTCACGCCCTTGACAAACAGGCCCACGCGCAACATGACCACGCCCCCTCGCAATGAAGTCACGCCTCCAACATTGATAACACATCACTTACAAATGGTGGAGGCAGTCATTGTATGCCAAGAGAATTAATATTATCAGTTATTTATATTGCGCCTACACAATACACAGCACTTTAGAGTATTTATCATTCATATCAGTACCCGCCCCAGGGGGGTTTACAACGTACATTTCCACACAGACAAGCATGCACCATGTTTTCTTTTTATCAGAAGCCAATTAACCTACCAATATGTCTTTGGAGTGTGGGGGAAACCAGAACAGCGACAGGAAACCCAGTCAAACACGGGAAGAACATACACACTTCACTCAGATAGGGCCCCGATTGGGCCCCAGAGCTGTCAGCCACGTGCTGTTCACTAGGAACAAGTGACTTTTCTGAGGTGCAGTGGGAGGAGACAATGGATTGAACCAATATTGAAATGCAAGTAACTGAATCAGTAGGGACAATATTGATGTCAATAGTTCCAAGTGAATTTATACACATTGTTATCATGAGTTTGACAAGAGAGACCATAAGTCAAACGCACTTAAACGCATATGTCTGTTCCTGAGTCATTCACCTATCTATTAGGGGTTAAGTCTGCTGACATCTTCCAGCCAATAGTATACACAGGGAATTGGTCCATAGCTGACCCATATATTCTTCCCCCAGTGGTGACTAGAGGCTAGATTTACTAAGCTGCGGGTTTGAAAAAGTGGGGATGTTGCCTGTAGCAACCAATCAGATTCTAGCTTTCATTTAGTTAGTACTTTCTACAAAATGACAGCTAGAATCTGATTGGTTGTTATAGGCAACATCCCCACTTTTTCAAACCCGCAGCTTAGTAAATCTAGCCCTAGATCTTTTTTGCACAAATTCCCACCATCCCTGCATTTATGTGTGATGTATTAACCATTTTATTTTTCCCAATACCAGAGGAGGCACAGCTGGCAGGAAAGCTTTTGCAGTCAGCGACTAATTCACACGGTGCTATCGCTGATTGGGCGCAGGTCACTGCCCCCTTCAAAGCACTCTGGCTCTTGGTCTCTCTGTGTGGGGGACCCCTTGACCTGCTTTGTGTGGACACATCATTGTGAGCCCAGATGGGGGGCAGTCACGATGACACAAGATACAACACCGGCCAATCATGAAGGACTATGTCCTGGGACCAATGGTTAGCACCTGTGGCCATACACAGGTTTGGTTTTGCTATCAGTTGTTAGCGGACTCACAATTTGCTTTTGCCGCCACCATCTTTATATTTAATTCAATAAACGGTGACCTATTTTGCCAAATTCAAATGATTGTCAGTGTCTTTATTTGTGCATGGATTACAGTGTTAAGTCTTAAACAGTAAGAGAGGTTTTGTGCAGTGAAGAAGAGACATCAACAGTGTGCAGTCCATTACCTCAGCCAACAAAATGGCTGCCGCTACTCTGTGCAGGAAACGGGTACATCGAGTACAAACTGGTCCAAAGGCATCCATTTGATATACAGACACAAAAACCACATCAAACATTTTAATCAGCTTGCTTAAGCTGCGGCAGGGAAGGCGCTGACAGTTTACAGTCAGAAACTTCCGGAGCACCATCACTATGCTCCATTACTTCATCGCCATCATACATTTAGCGTATACGCAAGTAATCCCATGATGCCCCCTGACTCATTACATTTTCATGGATTTTTTCAGTAATAGACTCATTTTCCTGTTAGTACCACTTTAGACATGACAGGATTGCCAGACTTCTCTATGACACTACAGCGGAATAATTATCCGAGTAAAAGATATGTCAGGTTTTAGCTGAATGTCTCATGTCAGAGTGAATGCAGTCACTCTGTAACGCTCTCTTGGGGTTAACTTGTATGAAGAAGATTAAAATAAAACAAAATGAAGGTTCTTTATCTAGGAGAGGTATGACGCTGGCATTTTACAGTGGTTTCTCTAATCCAGATTATTTTATTAAGGGAGCAGCAAAAGTTTATGCACAACGCAGACACTGGAGCAGTTCCCCAAGCATAATACTATTGTTATTGCAGAACAAAACAATAATGCACCCATACATTGCAAATATTTCTTGGTACAGCAAAGCATGTGTGGCCATGATACTCCCTGGAAACTGGTAGACATTAGTGTAACTCTGATGCCTCCTGTAGACAGTATACGGCACTCCTAAGGGGTACATTTATCAAGCTGCAGGTTTGAAAAAGTGGAGATGTTGCCTATAGCAACCAATCAGATTCTAGCTGTCATTTTGTAGAATGTACTAAATAAATGATAACTAGAATCTTATTGGTTGCTATAGGCAACATCTCCACTTTTTCAAACCCGCAGCTTGATGAATTTACACCCTAGACTCAGAATCCAAGACGGCATCTCAGAGTGCAAGTCATCATCATTTATTTATACAGCATCACCAATTCCGCAGCGCTGTACAGAGAATATTTTAATATTGTAATCAGCCAATTAATCTACCAGTATGGTTTTGGAGTGTGGGAGGAAACCAGAGCACCCGGAGAAAACCCATGCAAACACGGGGAGAACATACAAACTCTACACAGATAAGGCCATGGTAACGAACACATGACCCCAATGCTGTGAGGCAGAAGTGCTAACCGCTGAGCCACCTTGTTGACCACAAGTCAACCAAATCCTTCACTTTGTCGAGAGGCCCAGACGCTACCCGATCTGATTTGGCTATGATTAGGTCATGAGCAGGTAAGGTTACAGGTCAGCAGTTATACTGATTTAAGAGGTAGTTTTAAGAAGTTCTGCAGAGTTTTACGCAATTGTAGAGATTAGGAGTAGTTTCGGGTTTTTTTGGTGGGGGAAAGCAGCAACAGTAAATGATCTAAAGAGAAGATGGCATAATTATCTTATCTCATTACCTCTAGACCAGGCCTGGCCAACCTGTGGCTAACTTTTTTGAAACTACAAGCCCCAGCATGCTTTGTCCCAAGAGAGCCATCTGATATCTGGCAGGGCATGCTGGGATTTGTAGTTTCATAACACCTGGAGAGCCACAGGTTGGCCAGGCCTGCTCTAGACTGTAAGCTCTTAGGGCCCTCTCAACCCTCTGTCTCACATCTGTTACTGCTTTGACAAACTCAAACATACTTCTTCATCTTTATCTGCGATTTGTTTTTTTGTATGGCTTGTTATAACGACTGCCCGGAGATGTAGAGTTTTGTGGCGCTTTACAAATAAATGATGATGATGGTTAAAATAAAGTATAAAATATATGACTAAATGCCTTTAATATGAAGTTTTAAAATAAGTGCTTTCATATTTTGGCATTTTGTTACACTTTAAGTATGGAAAACATATTTATATTATATATATTATTTTATAACATGCTTTGATAAAAAAAAATCACAAACTCTGCTCTGATTGAACAATTACCTAGTGACACACTGAACATAAGGCGCCACCTTGTGGTAACAACAGAAGAGGTTATTTTCATTTGCGATCATGGAGGCATTTAGATTTCTGTCTTACAATCTGTTTGCCCGCTATTTAGTTACTCCACCCTAATAACTGCACCTGTACAGGAAGAGCGTGGATTCATCTACAGTGCAACAAATGAATGAGTTAATATTAAATTAATAAACAATAGTAAATTAATAACAACGCATGTATCACTTTAATTATTCAAAGGATAAATCCAAATTTGTGAACTTTTAGGGATTAATTCAACAAAATAGATTTTAATGAGAGTGCGCATAATGGTTTAACTTCCATGCAGAACACTACAACAGGTAGGTAAAATAGTGCATTAATGTTTGCTTTATGTAATGCCAGTTTTAAAGAAAGAAATGCAAGTTACCAAATCAACACCTTCTACACTTGTGAAACAGTTGGATGCAGGACTCTTTTTTTTTTTAGTAAACAATTTTAATTGGGCTTCACAAAAGGAAATGCAAGACAACAGACAAAAATCAAGGCGCCAGGCATACATATCAACACAAAACACTTGGAAGAGTATTGAAGAGCAAATACACAGAAGTGTCATACTCCAACTGATACAAACACAATTACGCATGGTCATTGCTGCAATGGGGGAAAGAGAATGAAGCAGGACAAGACATACTTGCCAACATTGGCAAGGACTCCTCCGTGAGATCAGGTTGAGGTGGGCGCGTTGGGAGCGGGGCCTGATGGGTCACGTCATTTGGCCCTGCCCCAAAACATCAATCACGGTTTCTGGCCAATTACAGCAGAGGGCGGGCCATGATGACATGAGATTCACGTCCTAAGCCCCCCCCCCCCCCCTGCCACTTAAGTGGAAATTAGGAATCGGGCAACTATGGAAAACAAAGTGTGGAGAAATAGGGGAAAGAGGGGGCATAGGGGAAGTCACTGTGCATTAAGGAATATAGAGGTATAAAGGTGCGATATGAGAAAGATACTGACTCATATGGGGGGACATAGAGATCAGTGCACCAGGGGCGGAGGAGAGCCATGATACTTGGTCTAGGGACTCCAAACACAAGTGAAGGGTGTAAGAGTGTGGCACAATATGTTCGTAATATATTCCATATGATAAACTTGCCAGATGCGATTAATAACGGAGGGAAGGGGTGGGGGCTTTGCATTTTTCCAAAAGTAAGTAAGACTTCTCACTGCACTGAGGATGTGCGTAATAAGTTTTTGGGTGCGGTTAGGAACATCTGGCAGGGGACGGGGTAGTAAAGAGTAGGACAGAGAGGCAGGAACAGAAACTTGAGTGATTTTAGAGATGGGGCAGTGTATAGAGTCCCAGAAGGGAAGCAGTTTTGGGGAGTGCCACCAGATGGGGGACACTTGACCACACAAGCGCCATCATAACGGGGAGACGCTTGGATAGATCGCATGTATTCTATGGGGGACCAGATACCATCTAAAAATATATGTTCCAAGCGTTTTCCCTCATTTTTACACAGATTGAGGTTTTAGCTATATGAAGGCGAGTTATGCCCCAGTCTTCCGGGGTGAGCGTTTCCCCCATATCCTCCTCCTACTTGAGTTCATGTGGTTCCTTGGGGGGGGGGGGTGCACTAATGCTGTAAGATAAGGGGACAGAAAGTGGATATGTGGCCTCTAGAGGAAGAGTGTAGGGAGCAGATGGATACTAATGGGGAAGTCTGGTGACTGTCAGTCCCCGAACGCCGAGAAGTGTTATAAAAATTGCGGAGTTGTAGGTATTGAAAGAAGCAGGACGAGGGGATACGGTATTGTGTTTGTAGGTCAGAAAATGTAAGAATCAGTTGAAAAGGAGCCATGGCTTTAAGAAATGTAATGTCGCAACTCATCCAAAATGAAAATTGGTATAGTTGAGTGCCATGGGGGAAGGATGGGTTGTTCCAGAGAGGAGTCATTAGGAGCCAGTCATATTACACCTCTCTATATGACCAGCTTGTGAGCGAACAAGCTAAGGGGAGGTTGGGGTGCGTGAGAGGGGGCCGGTGTTGAGGTTTGAGCCACAGAAGTGAGGCTGGCGAATAGATGTTGGAGACGGCAGTTTCAATGTCAACCCAAACCCTGTAGCAGGGAGGCGAGTGAAGTAGGACACACTGGGTGAGATGGGTGGCTCGGTAATATTTAAGAAACTGCGGGACTCCAGGCCCTCCTTCGTGCGTAGGCTTATGAAGGATATTCATTCGAACTCTCAGCTTTCTTGCCGACGAAACAAATGTAGTGGCCGATTGTTGAAGGAGTTTATAAGAACTTGCAGGTGGTGGGGGGTTGGAATAGGTACAGAAGGTGTGGGAGGATCTTCATTTTGAGAGAATTTATGCAACCGGTCCAAGAGATAGTGAGTTTAAACCATTTGATGAAGTCATCTTTAATGGTCGCCAAGAGAGGTGGAAAATTTGCAGCATATAATTGGTCATAGGTGCGAGTCAAATAGACCCCTAAGTATTTCAATTAAGTAGATTGTCAGCGAAAGGCAAAGCTGGATTTTAGGTTTTGCAATTGAGCCAGAGGGACTTTAAGAACCAAGACTTCGGAAGTAGAGGAATTTAGAGGGATTGATGTTATAATTTGAGAGGTCGCCAAAAAGGGTAAGATCGTCAATTAAGTTGGGAAGGGATATAAGTGGGTTAGTGAGTGTCCAAAGGATGTCATCCACATACAATGAGAGTTTATGTTCACAGGAAGCGAAGCGGATTCCTGATATATCGGAGTTGAGCCTGATTTTACGGGCGAGTGGCTCAATCATGAGGGCAAATACGGATGCAGGACTTTTATGGGCTCTATTGCACCCTTCCTGTTTGCCATATGTCACATTCTTTTATGCATAGTATACCCATAACACCAGGCGCGGGCTGGCAAGTTTAAGCCCGGGGGGCCCACAGGCGGCCGCATCACGTGACACGCGATGCGGCCTCGTAATTGATGACGCGGCTGCATCGCGTGTCATGTGATGCGGCCGCCTGTGCGCTGACGCGCCCGCATCGCATGTCATGTGGTGCGGCCGCATCGCGCGTGATGTGATGCGGCCGCCTGTGCGCTGACGCGGCCGCATCGCACGTCATGTGGTGCGGCCGCATCGCGCGTGATGTGATGCGGCCTCCTGTGCGCTGACGCAGCCGCATCGCGTGTCATGTGATGCGGCCGCCTGTGCGCTGACGCGGCCTCATCGCACGTCATGTGGTGCGGCCGAAGGTAATAAATAGGAAATATTGCATCGGAGGGGGGGGGGCCCTAACAGCGGTGAGTGGGGGGCCCTAACAGTGACTGAGTGGCCAGGGGGGCCGCTGCCCCCTGGCCCAGCCCGCCCCGGCATAACACACACAAATATGAATCCTGCCTAAAAACATAATCTACATATGACATTGCATAGCAAATTTAAGGGCTCTCCATCACTTCATGTTCACAAGTAGCGCTGTACCTTCCCACTCCTTCTCAGCATCTTTTGGACAAGATGTCTTGATTTGGGGTGAGGGAATCTCAGGCAAACGATTCCCTATGTTTGGCTACTCGCATATCATAAATAGGTCTAATTAATGTCACACGCCGCTCGACTGCGTCTGCCACCCGGTAACCTGAGCATCGATTCATTCCTCATTCCCTGCTTTCTTCCCCAGCTGTCAGGTCGGCAAACGCCTCTGCACATGAGCGGGTGATCATCTCACCTGTTCTGCTCATCCATTGGTTGCCTCTCATTTATAAGACTCCTCCCAGCACCTCTTAGTACCTGCTCCACTCGTTAGTGGTAACTACCGCAGACTATCGCTTATTGGCTTCACTTACTTAGTGGTAACTCCTGTAGACCATCTCTCCTTTCTCTCTATAGACTATCATTGAGCATCGCTCAGTACTCCCACTCATTAGTGTCTAACTAGTGCCTATCTTCTTCTCTACTCGGTTCTCTATCACTGCTCACTGGGAACTCCCCTAGAAGGCCGCGACCTGCAGGGTGGAAGCTGCAAATCCCAAATTTCCTTGCGGGAACCTGTGGTGAAAACCTTCCACTTTGTTAGACTCAGCGCCTCTGGGTGAAGTACCGCCTGTCCCAGGCAGAACAGAAGGATCCCACTCATCCTAGTGAATCCTGACAATTAATATCATGTGGTACCAATGAATATGCATTGCCACAATTTGCAGTGATGCATATTTAAGCACCGCTGAAATTGACCATCCTGGTAGCGGAATGCAAAGCTTTTCAAAGCTTGATTCACTGCAAAACTTTGCAGTCTCCATATTATTATATGGGGACTGTGTTAAGAAACATTAGGTGGTATATGGGAAATCTTTGATTTCTCCTACCAAAAAGGCTTCATAGATTTTGCAATTGGAGTTTTATGTAGAAAACTTCTGTTTTAATGGTTGATCACACACACTTTAGTACATAGGCACCACTGTGTCTTCCGCTTTGTTCATACATAGGGTGTTTAGAAACAAAATACCCAGAATGTTCTACAAATCAGAAAAATAAAAAATTGCTGCCGCTCTGTGACATCATACCCACAGACATGATCTCCAGTCACTGTGAGGAGCTCTGCTAAATAGTATAATGAGGAGGAAGATGTAATATAGTATGTGAGACATGGTGCTCCAAATTATTACACCTAACATTAAATAGGCTCTCCCCCCCCCCCCAGCCATTGCTTGGAGAAGCTTATTTAACAAATATTGTAAGGATACAGCACAGTACTTGTTCTGTTATCGCCACCTCAGGTCAGGGGATAAGACTCAGCCATGTTACTGCTACACATAGGAAAGTGTACGAGGTGAGCGAGTGGAGACCTCCAGCGTACAGAGAGTACTGTGAGGAGCGGACACTCTAGCCCGCTCTCCCCGTCTGCTCTATGATCTGGTTCCGGCAGTGTCAGCGTCAGGTCGGTGACGTTTCCTTAGCCGGTAACGTGTGCTCGCTGCCTGGGTCCGTGCCTGCCAACGCCAGGACTTCTAAGCGGCAGGCGGGCTGCTCCAAGGGCGGCGTCACCCGCTAGTGACACCGGACATCCGAGTCCCCAGCACCGTGCGCAGCTCTCCGGCTCCTGCCAGCCCGGTACTAGCTCCTGTCCTCCCTTACTGTCGTCGTCCCCAGCTTCCTATCACACCGGTCTGTCTCCCCCTTAGCTTCCCATTACACTGATCTGTCCCCCTCCAGCCTCCCATTACACTGATCTGTCCTCCCCCTCTAGTCTCCCATTACACTGATCTGTCCTCCCCCTCTAGTCTCCCATTACACTGATCTGTCCTCCCCCTCTAGTCTCCCATTACACTGATCTGTCCTCCCCCTCTAGTCTCCCATTACACTGATCTGTCCTCCCCCTCTAGTCTCCCATTACACTGATCTGTCCTCCCCCTCTAGTCTCCCATTACACTGATCTGTCCTCCCCCTCTAGTCTCCCATTACACTGATCTGTCCTCCCCCTCTAGTCTCCCATTACACTGATCTGTCCTCCCCCTCTAGTCTCCCATTACACTGATCTGTCCCCACCCTCTCTAGCCTCCCATTACACTGATCTGTCCCCCTGCAGCCTCCCATTACACTGATCTGTCCTCCCCCTCTAGTCTCCCATTACACTGATCTGTCCCCCTTCTAGTCTCCCATTACACTGATCTGTCCCGTCCGTCCCCCCAGCCTCCCATTACACTGATCTGTCCCCCTTCTAGTCTCCCATTACACTGATCTGTCCCGTCCCCCCTGGCCTCCCATCACACTGATCTGTCCCCCCTAGCTTCCCACCACACCGGTCTGCCTCCCCACCAGCCTCCCATTACACTGATCTGTCCCCTCCCCCCAGCCTCCCATTACACTGATCTGTCCCCCTTCTAGTCTCCCATTACACTGATCTGTCCCGTCCCCCCCAGCCTCCCATCACACTGATCTGTACCCCCTAGCTTCCCACCACACCGGTCTGTCCCCCCCCTCTAGTCTACCATTACACTGATCTGTCCCCCCCCCCCAGCCTCCCTTTACACTGATCTGTCCCCCCCCAGCCTCCCTTTACACTGATCTGTCCCCCCCTAGCCTCCCATTATACTGATCTGTCCTCCCCTAGCCTCCCATTACACTGCTCTGGCCCCCCAGCCTCCCTTTACACTGATCTGTTTCCCCCTCTAGTCTCCCATTACACTGATCTGTCTCCCATTACACTGATCTGTCCTCCCCTAGACTCCCATTACACTGATCTGTCTCTCCCCCTCCCCTTTTCCCTTTTCCCTTTTCCCTTTTCTTCTTTATTTATAGCATTTCTCACTTTGTAACCTGATTGCGAGATAGAAATATGTTTCCTCTTTGTGGCTTGCTAGGAATCTGCTTCCTCCCCACCCTTTTTGCCAACCCTGGCCCATAGTTTCTCCCCTTTTTAATATCTGATTTTCCAACTATTGCTAAAATCAGTTGTTTATCTCTGCTCCACCAGTTTTCATGTTCTGCATTGTACACCTCTCTATTGACTCCTCTTGTCCTCTCACAGGACTTCCACTGTCCTGATCGCACCTACAGCATTTGTGTTTCATCCGCTGGCCATGGCTTCAAAGTCAGGAAAGACCTTGGACCTGGAGAAGAATTGTGTCTTGTGCTGCCTAGAGCTGGATGTATATGCTCTGGGAAAATGTGACCACCCCGTTTGCTATCGCTGTTCCACTAAAATGAGAGTGCTGTGTGAGCAGAAGTACTGTGCTGTGTGCAGGGAAGAATTGGACAAGGTAAGTCTAGAAACTTATAGTAAACTTAGAACCACTCGCAGAAAAATTATTAAATAATCATCAATGCCACTTGGCGCTGTCTGCTGGAATTTACTTGCAGCTGTGAACATTGACACATATGCGATGTGTAAATTGCTCATCATTTGGGCTTGTCATTACCCTGTTGTGGCTAGGAGAGTGCACTGCACGGTTTGCTGTGTCATTAATAGCACATACATTCTTTACTGACTATATCCAGATATAGGCAAGGTCTTGAGTGTACTACATTATATGTGTGTGTGTGTGTTTTTTGCACAGCAGTCACTCGTTTATTTTTAATTTGCCCATACATTGGCAGACTTGGTTGTTTGGTCTAATGATTGAATGACCTGTTCTTTGATTAGTGCCTTATTAAATCTATTCCCATTGGCTAGGGTTTTTACAGAAGTGATCCACAAGTTACGTCATACCGATTTGGTTAAAAACCACAAGTTTGACCTTGTCTGCCAATGTCTGGGCAGTATTTCTGTGGCTCAAGGAGTTTCATACAGCTAAGTGTGTATCTGTCTGTGTGTGTATGTTAGGGAATTTAGACTGTAAGCTCCAATGGGGCAGGGACTGATGTGAGTGAGTTCTCTGTACAGCGCTGCAGAATTAGCGGCGCTATATAAATAAATGGTGATGACAGTGCATCACAAAGGGTACTCCCATCTGTTAGATGTAACCCAATGTCATTTTGCTGGACACAATATTCCAAATTAAAGGACATGTTTATTAAAACTTTATTGATGTTGAGAGAACCTCTCTTACTACTTGCATGGAATACAGTACTTTGTACACTAATGCAGACAAAACGCAGAATAATGCAGGTAAAGGGTTAGGAAACACATGTTTACCCAATTTTCAGAGTGGACCATTCTGTGGGGCCCAGTGCTTCATGCAGGCCTTGTTTCATTCATTTTATTATGTGGCTGAAATTAAGTAGCATTATGAGATGGTTAATGTAATCTCCACAGATTCCATCTGTGTCCCCCTTCCCCCATCTAGGAACCTGTCAGCCCTGGAATTCTAGACTTTGTATAAATTGCTTCTTCTATGGATACTGCATTTGGTACCATCGTCCAGTTATTGACTTATAGCATGTGTCATAATGTTGGTCTACTCTTTTCGAATGCCCGTTTGGCTGGCTTTCTCTACTCCACATGAATGCATTGTGCACCCACCTCCTTCTGTCCCAGTTGTCGGGGGGCTGTCAGATCTGCGAGGAGGTTACCCAACTAGCAGGGTACAACGTTATAAAGCTTTATATGCTCTAGTAGCTTTGTTTTCTTTCTTATGTTTATGCTTTCAGCACAGTGATGCTCTGTTTCTAGGAAATAGACATCATTTCTGAAATTTGTATGAATTTGTATGACATTTTAGTGACATCACTATTGACCTTTCACCTTTAAGCCTCAGAATAACTTAGTGCCGGAGAGACTGCTCTGCTGCTATTCAAGTAAAGCCTAGGTGTGGTGTCTTCATAGGGAACACTCCTTGTTAGATCTGCTCGGCGATTTGGCCTGGCTGTCTGTTCTTTACTGTGAAACAGTCACCACACAAATTAAATCATTTCTGCGAGTAGTTTAGCGTTGAAGGGTGTTACAATAACTCTAGTTAGAAAGTTTTCTTTCTGGAAAGGGCTAATGATAACAAGGTCTGCTTTATAGGTAGATTATTGGAAGTATTAAGAGTATTAAATTGTAGAATTATTTAAAAAGGATTGAATTTTTTTGTAAAATTGATTTTATTGTATTAAAATCATAGTTGCCAACCTTTAACGATCGCCCTCCGGGAGTCTCAGTGTAGAGGTGGGCGTGAGGGGACGGGGCTCCGTGAATCGCGTCATTTTGGCCCCACCCCCTGTGACTTAATGACGCAAACACGTCAAAATGATGCGATTCCCGGAGAATCAAATCATGGAGGCTTCAAATCTGCCCAATTCACTAGGAAGTGGGCTGATGCGGGAGAATTGTCAGCTCTCCCGGAGTCCGGGAGACCTACCCGGAATTCGGGAGTCTCCCGGGCATTCTGGGAAAGTTGGCAAGTATGATTAAAGTACATGTAGCAGTGTATATTTAGTGTTCCCATGAGATAATGTACATACAGTAAAAGGCATTTTGTGAGCAGAACCCTAATTCATGAGAATGCAGCCTATCCGTCCCCTAAAACTATTAATGCCTTTGTGGCTGTTTGGGAGGTACACAACAAATGCCTCCAATATTCAGCCTAGGACTAGTCACGTTATTAAAGGGACAAGTTTCCTATGTCTCACCCTTCTATTTAGATCATCTTATTAGAAGATGTTCCTCCAATAAAGGATCCTGGACTTATTCCCCATTCTGCAGGGCCGTACATTATGAATTTTAATTTAGCTGCCAATATGGCTGCCTCCACTGTGTGCATGTGATTTGTCGCTCTGAGAAGTCATGTGATTTCAATGTCATCTCTGCGTGTCTTACAATGCAAGCTTGGACTGATCCTTTCTGGCTTCTCCGCATGGAGCAGTTCAGTCTGCACTTCGGCAACTTGTTTATAATCCTTTTGTCTTTTACAGGTGGTGTTTGTTAAAAAACTCGCCCCCTTCTTAAGTATCAACACCTCACAGATGCAGTGTGAGAGAAAGTATGACATCTATTACAGTGATGGCAAAGTGTTTTCCCAGTACAGGTAAGTACTCGCGGTTCTCCAAGACCAGCTGCATTTAAAAGCTGATTTGTTTGGGGGAAAAAAATGGTATTAGTGCAGGTGTTCTGACTAGTGCACAATACGTACCCCTCTCATAAGGCTACCCTGGGTGCTAAGTCTGCTTTAATTGGTCACACCTCATTGGTTCATGGACCATATTGGTTTTATTGCATACACCCACTGCTGGGAAACATTCATTACAATGATGCTGTGCTGTTGGCTGCGGATACCACACTATCTCACTTCTAGTACCTGGCCACGGTGCACATGTCTGTTTTCTAGAGCAGCATCCAGACAGCTGTCTTGTAATCCCATTTCCTGTGTATTTGGTCAGCTCGTTTCATCTCTCCCATATTTTGCACTCAGGCGTTTGCTGCAGCACGAATGTTACCTGTGTCCGGAGCTGAGACCCTTTCATGCCTTCGGGGACCTGGAACAGCACATGAGAAAACATCACGAGCTCTTCTCTTGTAAGCTCTGTGTGAAGCACCTGAAGGTGAGACTGTCCGGCATCGTTAGTAACAGATGGTTCATTCATTGCCTCTAGGTGGCGATATCTGTTATACGTAAAGGTCCACTAAACTGGAAACACGAGATGCTTTACATAAAGAGCTATTATTGGCATTCAGATATCTATGTTAACCTAACAGAACTTGAGACTAGAACTGGAGATATTTTGAGTTGTATTAACATTTGCGGTGTAGCTGAGAGCAAACGATTGTCCTACTTGTGTATCATTTCAGGCTGGGGAGAGTCTGACTCCCCTTCACTTCAATTACTGTACAGGAAGTGTACAAACCTATCTGTCCAGGTCTGATTAGCTTGTAAAACGTTCACATAGATTTGTGAATGTTATTAGTATCTATATTACATATAAGCCCACTTGTATTTTAGGTTAAGTGGTCCCTCTAGAGCAGGCCTGGCTAAACTGTGACTCTCTAGGTGTTGTGAAACTACAAGCCCCAGCATGCTTTGCCAGCAGACAGTCAGCTGATTGCTGGCAAGGTATTCTGGCACTTGTAGTTTCACAACACCTGGGGAGCCACGGGTTGGTCAATCCTGGTATAGCATAATAACCTGTGTGGGGGGTAATATTATGATCTTGTTTCATAGCATAGCTGTGCCCTTTGTTTGTGTGAAACCATTTTCTATCCTGTGCTTACAGAATTTTACATACGAGAGGACGTGGTATACCCGCAAGGACCTCGCTCGTCACCGCATCCACGGCGATCCTGAGGACACCTCCCACCGCGGCCATCCTCTCTGCAAGTTCTGCGATGAGCGTTACCTTGACAACGACGAGTTATTGAAGCATTTGCGCAGGGATCATTACTTTTGTCACTTCTGTGACTCTGATGGGGCCCAAGAATACTATAGGTGGGTGAGAGCGCGCCAACCTTACAGATGGCGGTAATCTGAGCCAGCTTGGGGAGTTTAAGGAGCTAAAGAAGTAACAAAAAAGTCATCCAAAATTGATGCTGCCAATAAACTGGGACAACTAGTGTTTGTACGAAAGAAGGAAGGATTATCGCACAAGGAATGGAACTGACCTCATTAGACAATAGGTCCCGATGTTATGCTAACTATATTACTGAGGGGGGTGCTCTTCCAATATAAATTTAACCATATGGAGAAAAAGACCGAAGTACGGTCTAAGTATATAGACAGAAGGCACTCCAGTCCACTAGTTAACAATTAACAAATAATTTTTTTATACATAATAAGCATTAAAATTCTCATTATTTTGCAAAATAATCCTTTATTCCAGAGATCAAATGTTGGTGAAATATTAAAAACAATAGAAAGTAAGTGTAGATGAAAATAAATGTGAATTAAAAACCAGGTCAGACCCTTCAGTGTATAGACCGATAGGGATAAATTGTTTGGAAATGTGAGACGTCAGATAGCTAGGTATCCACTATTACTTGGGCTTAATTAAACTCAATGTGCCCATCTAAATATAGACATCTCATCAATATCCCATAGTCCCAGGCACTAATTACACATATATAAAGGGAGCCAAAACCAGTCTCCTATAAGGGGCATATCTTATAAATCTTAGAATTACAAATAAAGGGACCTATAAGATAGATCTGACATATGAAATCACTTTTCTCCTATTTAAAGATGGTGACTTATAAGAGATTGATAAAACATATAGTTTTGCGGAGAAAGAGTGTATGTATGTATGTATATATATATATATATATATATATATATATATATATATATATATATATATATATATATATATATATTCGTCATTGTCATATATATATTCAATGATTTTCTCACAATTAAATGTACTATATAGCATAGGGGAGAACTGAACAATATAAGGAGCGTGTAATTGATGCAGTATTATGTAGCAGAATTACATAGATATTACAAAGATATAAAAAATGATGTAAAGCACTGAAGTGCTTTCTGTCTATACTGTATATTTAGATTGTACTTCGGTCTTTTGGCCACCTTGGGCTAGATTTACTAAGCTGCGAGTTTGAAAAAGTGGGGATGTTGCCTATGGCAACCAATCAGATTCTAGCTGTCATTTTGTAGAAGGTACTAAATAAATGAAAGCTAGAATCTGATTGGTTGCTATAGGCAACATCCCCACTTTTTCAAACCCGCAGCTTAGTAAATCTAGCCCCTGGTGTTTGTCTTGCCCAGTCCCAAAGTCTGTGTTATCAGACGTGCCGTGTACAGAATTGGTTGGTTCATCGCAAGTGTATATAACACTTTTTGCTTTTCCATTGGAATTTGCGTTAACACTTTTCTCAAAATTAGCTACTTGTGACGGGGAAATACCCCATTACACTTCACGTAAAAGGAGCTATAGTAGAAAGTCACAGGACAACTAGGATGGTATTATGGATGTAGATTAATTAACATCTATATAGAAATGAGGAAAATGGAACATGAATGTTAATAAAGGTGCAATCCCCCAACTTTTTTCTTTTGTTTTCCTTTAACATAATGATTCAAGCTGCTATTAATTTGCAGTGTCATGTGATAAGCCACATGACTATATAGAGAGCAGAGGCTTTGTAACCTGACCTCCCCACTTTCCCATGCCATCAGGTGACCACAGAAGAGCTTCATGACTGACTGGCTCAGGAGAGAGACACTGGTCTACTTTGTAAACTGAACCCTGAGTTATAGGAGAATCTCCTGGTTCAATTATTTGTTAGAGCTGTAAAACCTGCTGTGGATTTGCAGCTATAATTTATTATAATCTCCATATTTTACACTAGAAATCTGCAGAGGGGATACGAATGGTGTCTATCTATGAAAAATGTTCCTGAATCGCATTTGAAATCCCTTTATGAGAAAGATAGTAAGAGTGTGCGGTCATAGCAGCCATGGCGTTCTGTCTCTGTCACAGTGACCGATGTGCTGTATTGTGACCGCTTGTGTCTGACCTTGTAGCGATCATTAAAGTCGTACAATCTGTTTCGTGCAGTGACTACACCTTCCTGCGGGAGCACTTCGCCAAGAGCCACTACCTGTGTGAGGAGGGCAGGTGCAGCACCGAGCAGTTTACACACGCGTTTCGCAGTGAAATTGACTACAAAGCGCACAAGACTTCCTGCCACAGCAAGAACCGCGCAGAGGCCAGGCAGAACCGCCAGATCGATCTTCAGTTCAACTATACACCCCGGCATCATCGCAGGGCGGAGGGTAATCACTGTGGTTTGTCTTTTCACCACACCGGAGAGATAATATCTATTTATACTGATCTTGGTGATCATGTGTCATGTTTGGACATACGATTGGTTGTTTGTTCTCTAATCCACCCACATTTTATTTTCCAGGAATAGTTGGAGGAGAGGACTTTGAAGAGGTGGACAGATATAATAGACAGGGCAGACCGGCGCGGGGGGCGGCTCGTGGAGGCCAGCAGAACCGGAGGGGAAGCTGGAGATATAAACGGTAAGAGATCACTTGTGTAAAAGCATCCAACCAGGCCCATTATAAGTAATCTAGAGGGAGTATAATGTGCTCCTGTGGGGGAATGGTTTAAGTCATTCTGACAATTGTTACTGATGCCCTCCAGAGAAGAGGAAGACCGTGAGGTTGCAGCTGCCGTCAGAGCCTCAGTGGCAGCCAGAAGACAAGAAGAAGTGGGGAGGAAACAGACACAAGAAAACACTGAAAGCTCAAAATCTAGGATGGAAGAGGCCCGGGACCCTGAGGAAGGACGCAAGCCCAAAGCTGCCCCTAAATCGGGTGGAGATGCTCCAGGTGAGCATTTTTGTGTACTCAAGTTCGTCTCTTGCCTCTGTGTCCAGTTTTCAGAGGCCAACTAGGTCTACCCTAGGATCCTGACCGGATGAAGAACCTGGGAGGTCTATTTAGATTTGCACTCATCCATAATGAGTTTTCTGATGTTGCTATATTTGTTGTGTTGTATTGTGTGTACTTTATAGTATGTTTTATATCTATTGCTAGGCCCTAACGATTCGGGGATGATGTCCAGCACCTCCAATGGTATCTTGAACCCCGAAGATTTCCCTGCGTTTGGCTCTGCGGTGGCGGTACCTGTCCTGAGGTAGGGGTGTAGAACTGATTGTAAGGGGTCAGTCTGTTGTAATACAAGTACATGTGTTTTTAGGTATAGCCATGTATGTTTTTTCATAATTTAGAGCATTGTGCCTAAAAGTTCCAAGCACTCCTGATCCCATACCTGTCGCCAGAACGGGTATGTGTTGGCCATAGGTTCATACTTTCTGGCCTCCATTGAAGTGTTCTCTTCTCCCTTGCTGCATGTTTTCCTAGTTATTTAGCTCTTTTGGCATTGACTGGAAATATAAAGATGTTGGTATTAGTGTTACTATTCATGAGTCTCTTGTGTCTTTGCAGTGCTCCAAAGCTTACTCCTGGTAAACTAAAAGAAGAGGATTTTCCAAGTCTCTCCTCGTCTTCCTCCTCTGTGCCAGCCTTCTCGTCCGGACAGTCGTACCCGGCCTCTACTAGGTCCTCTAAGGCCTTCCATGAGGAGGACTTCCCAGCGTTGGTTTCCAACATAAAGCCGGGTAAACCACTGTCGGCTGTCACCTCTGCTTGGTCTACTAATTCTTCTAAGAGTGCAACAAAACCCTCTGCTCCAACTGTAGCTCCAACTTCAAGCAAAGTCTCAATGAAAGCCCCCCCACCTAGCAATATCAAAGGGTTCACCAAGAAAGTCCACAAACCTCCCTCTTTCTCTGATGATGAGGATGACTGTATCGGGATGACCACACAGGAGTTTCGTAGCGCGCCGACCATGATTGATATCTCTAAAATGCTGACCTCACCGAATTCGCAAACCGGTGGGAAAGTTAATAAGAAGAAGCGAGTGGGCTCGGAAAAAAAAAGCTTTTCGTCTTATGGTCAAGCTGTAGAAGACCGTTCCACCAATACCTCCCACAAGGAGAATGCTGGTGATATTGAGTACACCCCAACACCACCTGCCAGTTCGATCCTCAGTGACAAGTCTAACACGGTTGTTAATGGAGTCAACGAGTGGAAGGTAGTGGAGAGAGAAGAAGCCAGCTCCAGGGACCCTCCTGGCTTCAAGAAAACGGTTTCTTCTGTACCAAAGTTCTCTTTACCAGAGGAGGAGTTCCCAGCTTTGGTGAACAGCAACCTGATGAGGATGCCACCACCAGGTAAAACCATATGGGTACAGTCGTCCTCCACTTTTATAACCAATTCTTACCACAATCATTCCCCTACTCTACGTTGGTGATCTAGACCTGTGTAGCACTGGCGTCATTCAGTGGGCTGGCAGAAGGGGCACAGTCTGCTATCCACAATGTAATTAGAACACCGATCCAGTTCATTGCCATCTCTGCCCTCGCAAGCCAGGGGTCGGGCGTTTGGGAAACTATTTATTTCTTTGGCTTTGATTAAGTTGGAGAGAATCTGTCTCAAAGTTGACAAGTCTTCACTGGAAACAAATAGACCCCCTTCTGCAGTTACAAGACATATCTGGTATGGTGCATGATGTTCCATGATAGACCCAAATCTTTTTTTGGAAAAGTATGAGCTTCATGGGTAGCCCAGCCCCCAGCTCCTCGCCTCTCCCCTGGGGGGTATATTTACTAAACAGTTGTTTTGACAAAGTGGAGATGTTGCCTATAGCAACCAATCAGATTCTAGCTGTCATTTTGTAGAATGTACTAAATAAATGATAACTAGAATCTGATTGGTTGCTATAGACAACATCTCCACTTTTTTAAACCCGCACTTTAGTAAATACACCCCCAGGTCTCTCCTTGTCATGATTCCGCTCTCCACTTGCAGTCACTAACTACCCGTGATCCTTTTGTTCCCTTTGTACTCTCCCCTTTGCCAGTCCGCCCGTTGACCTTGTTTTTGTCTTCTAATAAAACAGACCTTGTACTGTTTGTTATTTTTATTACTGTATTATTGAACCAATAGTAAATGATATTTGTGTCATTTAAAAAAAAAAAAAAGTTGACCTGCCCTTTTTATAAAAGAACTGCACAATAGGCAAAAAATATTTATTACTTATTATAATGGACTAAGGATTGAAACTAGAATCTAATAATGTCTGAGATTGACATCTGTATTATCCCTCCCTTCTTGTTTTCTCTCTTCATGTAGGATTTTCTCCAGTAGTGACGGCTGCCCCGCTCGCACCGCCCCCAGGGTTATCCTCCTCCGTTGGAAAGCCCCCGCCCGGCTTCACCAATCTCTCCCCTGTGTCTCTTCCTGCAGAGTCCCAGCCTGCGCCAGAGAGAGAGTGAGTGACGTGACAGTGTGCGATTAGGGATCTGTGTCTATCCCTAATTCTCTTGATACAGTTACTTATGGAATATAATACCTATGTTAGCTGCCGGTTATCTCCCCATCAAACTGCTGTTCTTAATATTGTTTCACAAGGTCACTGACTAGTGAATTACTAGGCTTACAGGCCACAAATCGTATATGACGGCTGCTCTTAAATGGGTCTTATTGCTGCCTTTGGTTTATTTTTTAAATTTTTCCCCATAGGATTTCTGTAAAGGAAATAAAAGAAAAGAACGATTTAAGGGTAAAACGACAGGAAGAATGACACTTACCTGAAAAACGACTGTGCAGATCTCCGATGCCAGCAGGATGACAGCACCTTCATCCGACTGTCCAGGTCTCCGGCAGCACAGTGTGACGTCTGTGCACCCTTCATGCCTTTACATTTATAGCGGCAATGTCAAGACCCCGCAGGCACACTGTTTAAACAGTGTCCCCGCAGGGAAACTGCATTGCCGCTTTAAATGTAAAGGCATGAAGGACACACTGACGTCACACTGTGCTGCCGGAGACCTGGACCGTCGGAAGGAGGTCCAGTCCTCCTTCTGCTGGCATCGGAGATCTGCACAGTCGTTTTTCAGGTAAGTCTGTCATTCTACCTGCTGTTTTATCCTTAAATCGTTTTTCTATTGTAGATGTCTTCTGTGTCGGTGTGACCATCATCGGCGAGCCGTACCCCACCCCAACAGATAGTGAGAAAATAAACACAGTGGGACCTAAAAATGTGATGTCTGTGCTGACTTATCCAAAAGGATGGAGATATCACCTTTGTCTTAAATACACCCCTTAAATACACCCCTTAAATACAGTATAGGTAAAAGCTGTCTCCCGCCTCCCCTCCAAAAGCCTCCTGGCCGGACATAGAACTTTAAAACAGACAGGATTACTGAATAGGTTACAGAGCCTTTAAAGTGAATATTTTGTACACTCAACTAATATCCATGAGGATACGTCTATCCTTCCACTAGGATGGGCAGCACGGTGGCTCAGTGGTTAGCACTTCTGCCTTACAGCACTGGGGTCATGAGTTCAATTCCTGACCATGGCTTTATCTGTGTGATGTTTGTATGTTCTCCCTGTGTTTGTGTGGGTTTCCTCCGGGTGCTCCGGTTTCCTCCCACACTCCAAAAACATACTGGTAGATTAATTGGCTGCTAACAAAATTGACCCGTGTGTGTGTGTGTGTGTGTTAGGGAATTTAGAGTGTAAGCCCCCAATGGGGCAGGGACTGATGTGAGCGAGTTCTCTCTGTACAGCGCTGTGGAATTAGTGGCGCTATATAAATAACTGATGCTGATCTACTGCCTTGCACCAGTCTTTATAAGATGTCAGCGACGTGCCAGTCTGTGTCTACGTTATTCTACGTAGCCTTTGATAGACCAGTTCCAGAATGAATGGTAGGCGTAGGTTTGTGATCCAGTTATCTGGGGAACATAATCTCGGTCGTGTGTATTGCACATACAGATAATTATATAACACAGTAAGGCTTGCAGCCACCTGATCACCATTTCACTTCCATCTCCCAGGGTAACGTTTTGCAGCAGGATGTACCTTGAGCCTGAAAACTTCCAACAGAGGAACATTCACCTGATCAACTCCATCAAAGACTATCTACACAGCGATGAGTCCACGTTCAACGAATTTAAGTCCCACTCGGGCAAATTCAGACAGGTAAATGTGTGGTAGCTGTTAGTGACATACATAGGATAACATTACTGTGTCTACACTGGCGTTATAGTCCTGCCTTATGTCATGACTGTTAATGGCCACCAGATGGCACCTATGTCAATCAGACGCATTCTGTCCCCCCCCCCAGTTGTAACCATCATTAACCGCAAGAGATAGTTCAGAAAGTTGTCCTTATACCTGTTATCTGGTGCATAGAAGTCTTAATTTATATTCTAGTTTATATTGGATCTATGGCAGAGACTACATAATGTGTATCGCCCTTGGGCTAGTAACCCTGTGAAATGTGTGCTCAGTATTGAAGTCTCACAATCTGTTCTATTTTCTATGTGAGAAAGTTGTACAACATTCTTATTGAGCAGCTCATAGTCCCGGCTGAGGGCTGCAGCGCAAACGGTGAACCCGACCATGAAAACTGGGACAGAGGGTTAAGAAGCGGCGTTCAGTTAAAGATCTATACAATAAAACTCCATAAACACATAGTTTAGCCTGCACCTGTAGGAAAACAATACTTTTTGCTGTAATATCCACTTTCATTTATGATCATCATCATCATTTATTTATATAGCGCCACTAATTCCGCAGCGCTGTACAGAGAACTCATTCACATCAGTCCCTGTCCCATTGGGACATACAGTCTAAATCCCTAACACAAACACACACTAGGATCAATTTTATTAGCAGCCAATTTAACCTACCAGTATATTTTTGGAGTGTGGGAGGAAACCGGAGCACCCGGAGGAAACCCACGCAAACACGGGGAGAACATACAAACTCCACAAAGATAAGGCCATGGTTGGGAATTGAACTCATGACTCCAGTGCTGTGAGGCAGAAGTGCTAACCACTAAGCCACCGTGCTGCCAAATGATGTTGATGATGTTAAAGCTGTGTGTGTCCTCTTATTGTGTCATTCAAGGGGCTGATATCGGCGTCGGAGTATTATAGGAGCTGTAGACAACTTCTCGGGGAGAACTTCAGCCTCATCTTCAAGGAGTTGCTGGTGCTCCTGCCAGACAACACCAAGCAGCAGGAACTGCTGGCCGCCCACCAAGAGCTCCCGCTCGAGGAGAAACCGAACTCCAACAAGTCCAAAAAGAGTAAGAAAGCAGCCTGGAAAACAGACTCCAGCTCCCCTGAATTGGACTACTCCACTTGCCCCTCCTGCAGACAAGTGCTGGCCCCCCGGGACGTTGCCTATCACAAGACGTTGCACCTAGAAGACAACGATTTCCCCTCGCTCCAGGCTATCAGCAGGCTCATCAGTTAGGCCCTGCAGAGAACATTACCCACTTTTGGGTTTGCACTTAGAAGGAAAGAGAGAACCACGACAAAATATAAGTAATAGTAAAGTGAGAGAGTCCAGGCTGCATTTTTCCGCCTGGTAATATTGAAGTAAATTATTACGATGCTCTGAGTGGCCAAATAAAAAATACAAACAACCAAACAAAAAAGCCCATTGGTGGTAGATACCGTCTGTAGACCTCGTGCTCTCTGTGTGTCCCACAATCTATTAGACATCCCAAGCAGAGTTACTGAATGGGGAGTACACCCCCCAGCATCTCCTTCAAGGAGACTGAGCCCAATTACTGCCAGAAGAGGCCACCTTCTCTATTAGCACAGACAAGGCATTATGATCTCGCCTAGCTTTGTGGAATCTGCCAAGTATTGCCATGAAACATCACAATTACTTACTGTCCTAACTAGGTCCCATCTCTAGTCTATCAATAGTCCTGGGTTCCTAGCTCTGCTGAATACACCTGGGGTTCAATGGTTTGACAGGACACAACTTCAGTTGTCCGTTTGTAAGTGTGACTGGGCTTCCCACACACGGGAAACTAGAACGTTATCTTCTTTGTAACTGTAGAATGGCTGCTGTTTTCTTTGTGCCTTCTTGCGGACAGCAAGCTGGATGGTTCTGGCCTCTTCCCCCAAGCCCATCAGCCTTGGGAGAGGACCTCCCGAGACACACAAGCCGTCTAACAAGTAACGGCAGTGCAAGCAGTCGGCATATCCCAGTGCGGCATTGTAGTCCTTCGGGAACTCGGGATAAAGAGATTATTTTCCCTGTTATGAATGGTTAATATGAATGTGGCATCAGAGATGATGTTGAAAGGCTCAGTGTTCCATTAACCTCCCTGAAATACATTACATAGTTAAAAATACAACAGGATTCCATAACCTCTCACGTCTCCCCCCACGTAGATCCACTGGTGTCTTGCCTGTGTCCGCTCATGTTCACCCCTATAATAGCTTGTCAGAATCAAACTGGTGTTTTAGCCGAATCACTTTGTTTTCCTAATTAATAGCATATTGTCAGATTTGTTAATTTTCCTATTTGATATCATTTTTTGGGGAACCCACTAACTTACAGGCTAGCGCTACCTATGTATTTCAGACTACCAGCTCATCGCCCTTTAGAACCGATTGACTGAGCGGAATCACACTTCCCTGCTGTGTTCTGCTGGTGTTGCCTCCCTCTGCAGATAGGTGACGTGTTTCCATGATTAAGCCTGACCAGTGATATATTGCGCTGTGCTATTAGATGGCACGTAAGAGTATATTATACTAAAGTTAACATACACAGGTGTTTTGGCCAAGGGTTTGTTTCTAAATGATTTCTTCCAAAAGGGAGCAGCTGGATGATTTTCCTAAATAGGAGGGTGGGGGTATCCTTCCATAGACTTTACTTACCGTAGCCTCCGTTCATGTTATAGGGGAATTCCTCTGCCCTTGTTGGATCTGCAGAGTTTTCGGTTTCCTCCCCCTTAATTCCGTTATGCAGATTGTAGCCTTTGATTTTTCTCTTGGTTCTTATCGGGGAATATTTTACCAGCAAATGTACAATAACCAATTGGCAAATAGTGTTCAAAATAGGAAATACGATTGGCTGCTTTTGTTTGATTGATTACACTTGGTACATAACCCCCCCCCTCACTATGCTTGTCCATTATTTGTCAGTAATCTAGTAGAGAGCACTGTCTGCCAGGGCCCGTTCGGGCAGACCTGCCAACCACACCGAGGGGAAGAGAAACTGAGTAATTATCAATTGACAAATTCCCATTCGTTTGTATCTTGCTATCCAAGAACTATTGCAGAATGTTCCCCCTCATTACACAACCTGTTTATCATCACACAATCGTTACCTCCTGTAGGTCCACCAATATAGGACCACCAGTCTCTCGGTCCATGCTCTGCAATACCACTAAGGTTATACAATCTCTTACGGCATCACTGAGGATAATGCCGGCTCGTAGGGTCGGTATATTTAGAGTCGTGGCCTAACGTGAGCACTTTTACCTCAGATCGCAGACAGGATCCAGGTTGGATGATTGAGAAGCTCTGTTGCTGTAACATAGTTGTGCATTGTGTCATTTGTTCCATCTGTACGTGTACAAAACCTACATACAAGACCACACTTTTCACTCAGACTTATCGTGCAGCTCCACTGCCCCTGTACAAGGATCATGCCTTATAGAAATTGGGCTGCACACGTATGTAATATGTATATAGTATTAGGGTGTTCTGTTTACAATAATGCTGAGCAATGTATCCAGCATTGAAGTGGACCTGTCACCTATACACAGTGGAGCCTATCAATGTGTATCTGTTCAGTAGGTGCTAGTTTGTGTAGGTGTGAAGTCCACTTTAATTCGGATACCTGGCCCCTGGCCGTGTATTTTTATAACCTGATGTACATGCTGGATCTGACCGTGTTATTCTCGTACAGTATTGCATGATAAAATATTGTACCATGTTTATTTCCTGTTGACGGGCTGTTCAGTCTTCCGAGCATTGTGTGACTGTGTTGCCTGGTTGGCAGACGGTATCATGTGACCTGCAGGGTCCTGTGGTCAGGATGGGGATGAAAGCTGCAAAGTTCTGTGTTCCAGTGTTCACTCCTGTCCTCAGTCTAAGAGGTTTGTGAGAGTTCCGTGAACAAAACGTATTACTAGCGCATGGCAGGATTTGCATTGGGAAAATAAATAATAATAAAAAAAATCTTTAATTTTCTTTTGTGTGTGTGTTGCTTTTTTTTACCCGGGTAGCGAGAATGTCCTTCTGTATCAGCATTACACGGATTCTCCTGTATAAATGTTTCCTACTGTCTTTAATCCCGCTCCCTTTACCTTATGCCTGTCCCTGACCCTTATTTGTATGCCACTTGTGTTTCTCTAATAACCACTGCTAAGCCCCAACAGTTGTATCGAGTGTACTACAATCTGTCTCCTAATTGGCCCAACGCGTTTCATCAATATTCCGTGTCATTCACTTCATCTGATGTTTGACGCTTCACAGTGGAGGAAAATAGACCAATAAACAGAAAAGATTGTAATCTATAGTGTTTTTCCCCTAAACAAATTAAGTGTTTTGGGAAACCAGTCCTATTTTTTTTTTTTTTTTACAAGGCCAGAAAAAGTTACATTTAATGTATGCTTAAAAAGACATTAGTGTAGATTTAGATGAGTTGAGTATTCTAACCGAAGTAAGTTATAAGTGGTACCTTGAATAGCTAACTAGTGAAAGTCATTGCAGGTTCTTAAGGCCCCTTTGTCTAGCACATAAACAAAGCCTAGATTGTATGTATAAGATGTTAGGGTACCAACCTTCCGAAATGCAAACGGGCATGTTAGATGATGTCCCAGGTTGTCTGCTCAGACAGGTCACAGCCTAAAGCTGGGTACACACTACAGAATTTTCCACCAACTTTTTATGCCGAGCGATTTTACATGCGATCGATGGTCCGATCGCTCGGTCCATGGACTGCATACACACTAGCCTTGTTTAGGACGATAAAGGGAAGAGCGGACGTCCCTTTAGCGACTTTTTACAGCCATTTTGTCGTGAGCAATGACTGTACTCACTGTTGTGGATCAGTCGGAAGTTTATACACTACACAACGGAAACGAGATTGGAACGAAAATATTAAATGGTACGATCAACCAAATGAGGAGACAATCGTCCATTTGGGCAGACTTTCGACCATCGTGTCACTACACACTGACCCGACTTTTGAACGAGCGGTCGTATGTCGGCTGATTGAGACGATTATTGGACGAAAACTGTGTAGTGCTGTGTACTGTGTAGTGTAAGCTAGGCTAACTGTGACCTAGCTTAACGCTGAGGACACCATCCACCTCCAAATCTTTCTGTTGGGTATAGGCGGCATTTTCATGTATACAAAGGGCAAACTTTTTCTTTTCTTTTTTTAATTAAGGTTTAAGACCTATAATTGCTTTTGTATTGTCTTTTATTTAAATGGGACATTTAAACCTTTTATTCCTATACGGGCAGACCAGTCTCAAGTGTTTTTGTGGAGCAGCTGGCACTAGTGTAAAATAACAAACCTCTCAAGACTTTTAACTCTATAAAGCGGTAATATGCTTTATTTTTATATATGGTGTGTTTTATAAGAAGTTTGGATTGTCGTTATAAGGAAACATACAGATTTGACCGGTAACAGCATACATAAGAGGAGAGGAGCTCCTCTGATATCTATGCCCTCTGTCAGGGGCTGGCCAGTATCTAATGCCATCCTGAGATGGCGTAGAAATGCAAAGCTTTTCTCCGCTTGATTAACAGATCGCAGTCCCCATAGAGAGGTCTGTAGGAACTGCAGTAAACAGGTTCTCAAGGTTACGCTGATAAATTAATTGAAGTCTTGCAACAGCCATTTTCTCTGGAATTTTGGGCTGTTGCAGTTTGATTGATAGACCCTACAGTCATGGCCAAAAGTTTTGAGAATGACACAAGTATTGGTTTTCACAAAGTTTGCTGCTTCAGTGTTTTTAGACCTTTTTGTCAGATGTAGTTATGGTATACTGAAGTAACATTACAAGCATTTCATAAGTGTCAAAGGCTTTTATTGACAATTACATTAAGTTTATGCAAAGAGTCAATATTTGCAGTGTTGACCCTTCTTTTTGAAGACCTCTGCAATTCGCCCTGGCATGCTGTCAATCAACTTCTGGGCCACATACTGACTGATGGCCGCCCATTGTTGCCTAATCAATACTTGGGGTTTGTCAGAATTTGTGGGTTTTTGTTTGTCCACCCACCTCTTAAAGATCGACCACAAGTTCTCAATGGGATTAAGGTCTGGGGAGTTTCCTGGCCATGGGCACAAAATTTCGATGTTCTGATCCCTGAGCCACTTAGTTATCACTTTTGCCTTATGGCAAAGTGCTCCATCATGCTGGAAAAGGCATTGTTCATCACCAAACTGTTCTTGGATGGTTGGGAGAAGTTGCTCTTGGAGGATGTTTTGGTACCCTTGTTAATTCATGGCTGTGTACTTTCTGCCCTGGCATGACGGCATACCAGGGTGAATTGCAGAGGTCTTAAAAAAAAAATGGTCAACACTGCGGCTCCAATAGGACCCTGTCCTGAGGAATAATCTATAATGAAGTGATTGCACTCACGAAAACTAGTTTTAGGGGGATTTAAACCTATTCAGAGGGTCATATAGGCTGCTTAGTTCTGAGTGGAGTCTCATCTGGGTAACCTATTAGCTTTATGTGGGAGGCAGGATCCATTAAGAGAATAACCCCCTTTAAATGTCTTTAGCCAAAGACCAGTAGCACATTTTGAGTTTGCCTGTCTACAGTCATTTGTACTTTTGTGTCGCATGGGTTATAGTTTGTTGTGGTGTGTGTACAAGCTCTCCTTTTCTTGCACCATACAAAGCAGTACATATGTGTTATTAAATAATCTATCAGCTGGAGCCTGGTTTTGAATGCAACCAAGCGTGTATGGTCTCCCGTGTTGTCCCGGTATCCCGCCATCTGCTCTGCTGTCTTCTCACTGTCTAGACATAGTGGTAGGCTTTTAAATAAATTGTCCCCAGTGGTGTGTTTGAGTATTTGACTGTAGTAGGAAAATTAGACTAAGTCCTATGGGACAGAGACTGATGTGAGTGAATACAAGTACTTCGTAAAGCACAATATAATATCTACATCCAAACACTTTGGTTAGGTCATTAATCCAGGCCACAGTTTTATTCAATTTAACCTGTTTATTTCATAATGTACAGAAAACAAGATACAGTTTTGACACAAGACGCTACTGAAAACGCACAATCACAGATTGTTCTTTCAGGAGATACAATATATACAGATAATTGTAAACATGTCACTTTTTGTCCAGACACACACACACAGACCACACTGTATCACTGACAATTTGTGAACTGCTACGGTTTCCCGAGAGGAGAGTCTCGTGAACGTCGATAGATCATGTGTAGAACAGCAAGCAAGAATATATTGGCTGGGAAGAGGGGTAATGAATGATTTATATAGAATTGTTATAACTGAGCACATCAGGTATTTTAGTATTAGTATCTTAGTATTAGCTGGGAAGTTTGAATCTGGCAAGTCTTGCTGGCAGTAGAATGGTTCTTTATGAATTGACCTATCGCCTGCACACAGCAGAGGCAGCCATTTTGTGGGCCGGGGTTCAGCCTGTCGATGATATACTGCTTTGCCATCGATATTGGTTCAGGCTAAAAAATGGCTGCCTCCACTGTGAGTAGTCGACAGGGACACTTTAAACAGAACCCAGCGCTCTTGGTTTCCTTTTGATGGAATATTGCAAGATGTATATTCTTTAATGTAAAAGGAAGTGGTAATAGTTCTATAGCTGGGCAAAAAGGAAGTGAAGTGTGCACCACATAATTGATTCCCTTACTGCAGTCTATGCTGAAACATTTGTGATAACACAAGAGGAAAGGAGACCGTCCAAATGAAAATGCATTCTTTCAAATGTGCCTGCTTAACGTTGTTACATAAATATTTTAAATGCTAGAATAATCAGATACAACTTTGGGTTCATTAAAAACATATAAACCAACATTATTATCAGGTACAACATAGTAATAAGAGTGAAAAAGAATTCTAAGGAGGAGATTCACATAGCTGGGAGGCCTTGTAGGGACCTTGCACAATGTGTCTCCGCGGGATGTTTCTGGTAATAATGTTTGCACATTTTTGCTTGCACCTAATAGACATGTGAACAAAAATGGTAAACGGTTTCTGTACCATAGTATGGCATTGTGTGCAGAACACCGCGCAGGTTTCTAAGGGACCTCATGGCTAACTGAATTGGCCCCTTGAACCATAGAGACGTTATTTGCATGTTTCTTTGTTAGCTCCATGCAGACTGGGTTGTAAATGGTCTGATTGGTTGCAGGCTGATCTAGTCCTGTGAATGTTCTATTCTGATTGGCTGCAGGTGATCAAGTCCAGTGAATGTTCTATTCTGATTGGCTGCAGGTGATCAAGTCCAGTGAATGTTCTATTCTGATTGGCTGCAGGTGATGTAGTACTGTGAATGTTCTATTCTGATTGGCTGCTGGTGATCTAGTCCTGTGAATGTTCTATTCTGATTGGCCGCAGGTGATCTAGTCCTGTGAATGTTCTACTGCTGTGATTGGTTGCATTTTAGTCTAGCCCTGTGCATGTTCTAATGCTCTGACTGGCTGCAGTTTGATCTAGCCCTTTGGACTCTCTAATTATCTGGCTACCGGAAAATAGCTGCACATCCCAATATTATTTTCCTACGTTATTTTTTTTAACTCCTGGTTGGGACTAGTGCAATTCAGTAGTTTAGTGTTTCTGGTTAACCACTGAAATATGGATTTTATAAAAACATTTGGCAATAACAATCCCTACATTATACAGATAACACAGCGTACCTTATAACCATCGTTCCTCACATCCAATTCCATATTCATATCTTGGTGTCTGTGTTGGAATGTACAACTACTCCCTAAGACTACCATCAAAAGTATTAAAATTGCATTTTATGTAAAATCACTTCAGAGTGTAGCAAAATTTCTGGCAGTTATGATTCAGAGAGAGGTTCATAGTTCGGGCTGCATAGCTCCCCCTGGTGGTCAGTGTAGTATACAGAATATGTACTGTTTCAATACTGAATGCTATATGTGCTCTCATCATTGCTTGATTTTACTCACAACCAGAGAAATAACAGGGAGTCAAGTAATCATCCCCCCTTTTCTGTACTATAATTTGAAAACAATGGATTTTATTTGTACATTGTGTTTTGGTTTATATTTTGAATAAAAATTAATACTAGTTAAAAAAAGACCCACTATAAGCCGTTTTCAGCATAAATTTGACATGTTTCATCTATTTGTACTGTTTCTGAAATAATCAAATGCGTATTGCTTATGTCCCTATGCCAAGACTGCGGATCCCTTGTTATGGCAACCTATAGTCATCAGAAATTTCATAACAATGGTTATCAGGGCAAGCAAGGTATAGCAATAAGGACCAAGGTGAATAGGCAGCATATCTTCTATTGTCTCCGAAGCTGAATTGCAGAATATTCTGAGTTCTGAGGTATATGTGTACATATATATCATACATGCCCACTTTTAGGTCATGTGACAAGTGCAGGAGGGGGCGCGGTGACACATTTGCATCACTGTGATCCACCCACCGCTATGAAATGCTGACAACTCGGCATTTCATATCGGGGGCGGGGCTTGATGACCCAGTTCGCGTCATTAAGCTCCGCCTCCACCAAGTCCCAGGAGAATGCCTACTCTTCCGGGAAGACTCCCGGAAATTCTGGAACCTCCCGGAAATTCCGGGAGAGTAGGCAGGTATGACATATAATTACATTTTGCAGATGTCGTCTTTTCTATGTTTTGGTTGTACAAAGAGACCATTTGTGCTTTTTAAAATCAGACACTTCCAGAGGAAAGGGCAGTGCAGCCAAAACATCAGCTGATGTACAATTATACACTTAGGTACAAAAAGGGGATATGGCGCACTGGACCGCATTATCTGAGAAGCACAGAAACTGAATTTCAACAGAACATTGCTCATAATACAGAGGCTGTTCATACGAATTCGCACTTCCCAGTGTTCCCTCTAAGAAGCCCCCAATGAAAAAGATTATATCCCTGGCTACAAATGGTTTGCTACATATTTCCAGAAGGCTCTGGGACTAGGAAGTGAGCGTATTACTTGTATCTCTCATTTTATTGCGCTAACAGTAATTTAAACCTGTCCATTAAAGTCTCTGTCCGGCACGCAGGGAAAGGATTCTGGGAAAGAACGGCACGTCTGGTTTTAAAGTGTTCTTGGGCACTATAAATGCAGGAGGCAGCCATTTTGTGGGTGAACCACTATTTAAGATAACACATCTTTTGCATTTTGTGCATGGGTTATAGCACAATGAGGCACAAAATGGCTGTCTCCTCTGCATGTTGGTGTTAGGTGCGCTATATATGATTTCCGTGCCTGTATGTGGTTTGGGTATTTTACAAATGACCCAGCAACTATCTGTTGGTATGTTAGCTGCATGAATACTAATGTTTTTAATTCCTTAAGTCCACCTTTGGCATATACTTGTATACATTAACCAGACTAGCGTGTAAACCCCTTTCCAGCCATCATGCAATGTAAAAAAAAATAATCTTAATCTCAACACCTGTACATTTCCGATCCCTTCTTTACTTGGTACTTTGATTAGTTTGTTTAGCAGGGAACAATTGTGGGCTCAGTTTCTTCTTTTGACCAGTGTGTGGCGCTGTTGTATAATTCAGGGTAATTTATTTAATAGGACTATAAAGGTTGATTTAAGAAAGGGCGAAAGGCCCTAGTGCATGCGGTGATAGAGCTTTTTCTTGCTTTGCCCTATACAACGAAGGGTTAACTCCAGCGATAACTGCTCCGTACCAGTAGCCTTAGAGATTTATTATCGCCACAGTGAGTGGTAATACAGAAAGAAAAAAAAAATCTCACCGGAGAAAGAGCCTTATAAGTAGGATCCTTTGTTCTAGATATGTTTAATTTTTTTTTTTTTTTTTTTTTTTAAATCTGTTGATTCCTTTCAGACATATTCCAATCTCATTTTGCCCATCTGTCAACGATACTTACACACTATGGCAAATTATCACTGTAGCTGTTCTGCCGGTTAGTGAGATCTCCCGTTGATGCTGTCGGTAGCACCAATTTCTGCTGCCACACAGGATCCCTTCTTCCTAATTTAACATCGGTTGCTGCTGTGGAATCTATCCTCAACCTTGTCACACATGGAGTGATCTCAAAAGTTGACCTTTAATCTGACTGGACAAAGGGAACACAAACAGCCTGAGCGCACGAATAGAGAACAAGGTGGCTAAACTACCCTAAAATTATAGGCTCGCAGATGCAGTAAATTAGTATTACCTAAAACGGCACAGTAGGGCATAAAAGCAGCTACAATCACCTATTCCCCCGTTTCTATTAAAACTGCCAAAAATATGGGTTTTTTGCTTGTTGACCAAATTATGTGGGTTTGCTAAGAGATTTAAGAGCAATAATCCCTACACATGAAAGGTAAAACTACAGCAGCACCCATAATCCTTTGCTGGTAGTCGTAATCCAATAAAAGATGAAGGTTTAAGTGGGACATCCCTACCTTAGAGGGAACACTTACAAAATAAAAATAAAAACCTTTTGAAGAGATCACACACAAGCATTCAATATCACAGTACAGAGTGCACTGTACACCTAACTACAGGAATAAATCCATCACTGGTAATCACATCTAGAATGTACAGCAGAATGCGGTAGTCATTCCATTCTCTGCACTTCATCAGTACACTCTTTTTTTATCTGCATACAAACATCCACGTCCTCTCCTCCGTCAGTAGGAGGGCGCTTGGTACCCCTTGGGGCTGATGTCTGCATTTTCAGTGAAAGGAGGGCTCTGATAGGCTTCTGTACTTTCAATGCCACTGCCCGTAGGGTGGCCCGGGTATCCTGCGTTGGCTCCGGTGCCGTATTGGTCTGTCGCAAAGAGAGACATATCGGTTCCTAGCTGGAATCTCTGGTAGGCTTTTAGAGTCATTAGAACCTGTGTGAAAGGTCAGGTTAAAGGGTTAATACAAGGTTAGCAAAGCAGGCAACAAAGCGTTAACACATGTCAGAGGGCAGCCCATGCCTTGATAGGTTAAGCACTACATGGACATGAATAAACGGAGAGGGCGTCTCCATTAACAGTTTAAAGTGGGACGGTCACCTGTACACAATGGGGGCAGCCATTTTGTTGCTGACCAGCATGCTGTCTAGCTGTTGCTCCAGTGACAAAACCTGGGCATTGCCCGCTTTCTATTCATGAACTGGTTCCTAGTAAATGGATGGGATAATTTCCAATGAATATTTGTATAGAATTGATGTATCTACTCCTCTACTGCATGTAGCTGACAGCGTTGAGCAGGAACAGAGGCACCTTAGAGCAGTGTTGGCTAACCTGTGACGCTCCAGGTGTTGTGAAACTACAAGTCGCAGCATACCCTTGCAGCAATAAGCTGTTTTATATTGGCAAAGCATGCTGGGACTTGTAGTTTCACAACACGTGGAGTGTCACAGGTTAGCCAACACTGCCTTAGAGTGTAGCTATTGCCCACATAGACTGGAGGCTGCCATTGTGGGGGATAAAGCAACATTCAGTCTATCGATTCACTAGGCTTCATGCTTCGATGAACTGAAAGGCTGCGTTACCACAAATATTGATTAAGCTCTCATAATGTGAGCAGGCAACAGGTACGCTGATAATATTAGACATACATACAGAGACCAAAATACTGTTAGGTATTTGCCAGGTCTATGGGGGGGAATTCAATTGTCGGCGATGTTGGGCGGGGACATCGCGCCGCGCACGTTGCCGGCAATTATGACAGAAATTGCCGCTCATTTTACCTCACACCTCTATGGGATGTCTGTCAAATCTCTGCCATGAAGTGTCTCGCGGACGTTCCGGAGACACTTCCCGGCTAATTGAATTCCCCCTATAAGTAATATACACGCTGCAGAATATATCAGTATGTATCTGTCAAACTAGAGCTGGACAGTGTTCAGCAGGAAGGTTAATAATCAAATAATCTGCACATTTGTGTAAGTATCACGCTGAGAAAAAGGGAGGGTATGAGGTTTCTGTTTAGGTGCCATAAGAGTACAGGAATTAGCTTGGACCCCTAATTATAAACATCTGTGTCTCCATTTATTAATGTATATTAAAAGGATGAGCCACAGTTAATAGGAGCACCAGAGAGGGAGCTGGGAAGAGGAATCATGGATCTGGGACAATTTTCTGTTCCTCTTCGACAAAGGCTAACTATTTAAATTTGTCCATGATGTAGAGGGACAGGTACCCCTGAAATACAATGGGAGACACACTCAGACACAGGATTCATACACGGTGGGTGTATTTCAACAAACCTTATGGTATAAATGTATCAATTCATTTTGGCAATGAAAACTTTCCCATTTAAGCATCAATATCCAAGTTCAGCCCTCAAGGGCCGCCGACAGTTCATGTTTTCAGGATTTCTTTAATCATGCCCAGGTGAGTTAATATATTTGTCTGGGTCAGTAATTATCCCACCTGTGTCTACAGACAGAAATCCAGAAAACATGACCTGTTGGCAGCCCTTGAAGACTGAACTTGGACACTTCTGCATTAAAGCATAGATGTCGTGAAATACTGACTGAAGAAATATCCACTAAAAAAAACAACAACTTTTATTGCAGTTTTTCCTGCATGTCTAGAGGCATCACTTGACTTGTTAGGCTGCTCAGAAAAGGAGTCACGAGTTAGGGCCTGTGATAAAGTAGAATAAGCCTCTAATATATATGTGCATCGAGCACCATCTACAGCCAAAGGTTTTCTTAGTTCCTCCTACAGTCCACCTCTGATATATTTCTAAAGACCTTCTGAAAGTACACAAATGACTAGAAAGGAGGATAATTTAGCAACATGGCTGGATCTTTTTAAATGATTGTTTAATCAGCACGAGTTACTAAAATGATAAATCTCTACCTGTTTCAGTTACAGCTTCGTAATTGTAATCTTTAGATTGTTCCAACTGCAAGATTTTTATTTGACATTTTTATTCAATATATTTTTACACATGCCTACGTTGCGTTCTGATTGGAATAGGTCTGGAGGTGACACCGTAGGGAAAATGAGAGCATTTTCGGAATAGGCATTCCTATAGCAACACACATGATCTACTTACGTGGCCAGCACCAGAAAACTAGCCACAGACTTAAACAATGAACATATTTAACCATGCCCACTAGGGGGCAGTATATTGAAATTAACAATGATTTCATCTGAAAATAAGCTCATATTTGCATATCTCTTCTTAAACAAGGTACCACCTATGCTTGGGAGAAGAGTGGTTTAAAAATAATTTAATGCTCAGCAAGTGTTCGACCACTGATCTCTACTAATGTGTGGTGCTTATCTAGCTCTTATTTTCATTAAGGCTATTTATTTTTCTTTCCGTCTTTTTCTAATGTAAATATTAAACAATGAAAGTATAAACATATTCTTGTTGCAGGTAGAAGCTGCTAGTCAAAATGACTGCAGATCTCAATATTTAATTGCAAGGTCATTGTGTGTCTCCTCTTCCCCATAATGGCTTAACAATACGTGACATGAATGCCTATACAACCAGCGGTGAAATACAGCCTTATCTATGGTCACCTTGTCCATTTTCTTTAATGACGAGTGATGTCAGAGGTTGACACAAGATAATACACTTCACATATTCTCATATGCTGTGTTAGAACAATACTGACAGCTTCTCTCCTTCATTCCTGTCCTCCTCCATTTCCTTTACCTCAGCCAGACATTACACTGATCACAGAAGACCTAGAGGCAGTCTGACAACCGCGTGAGCAATGTACAATATATATATATATATATATAATATAGGGTGGTTACTGAACTTTACTTTCGAGTCATGTCATAAAAGATCAATAAATGATATCTTTATAATACAGAGCTTTACTAAAGGTATCTTGCATATCATAAAACACAAGATAGACCGCGCAATATCTTGATGCTCAAAAATATTTATTTCCTCTATTTGAAACGGTGATATGCAAACAGAACAAAGTCTACAGACTTTGACCAGTTGTGGCTAGAAGATGGCAAGATCATTTTGTTTTCCATTGTGTACCTACTGGACCCCTTGGCATGTAGGTAATACTAGGTTGAGACAGGATTTATAGAATGCAATTGCTACGTATATGTCATTTATACATTTTTGTGGATATTATACTTATTCTGTAAATATATGACCAATGCAAAAAGTCACGGTAGACCCTTCTCCATACATACAAGTTCCATGCTTGCACCAAATAGCGCTCTCTCTCTTTATATGCTCCCACTTTACGATGGTTGATCATTCCATTATATCTTTATCACACATGTTGTGGGATATACCGATCGCGGGCTTGTTTTTTCTCTGGTTTTGTTTCAAAATATTGCCTTATTGTCATAGCAGCTGTCAATTAAGCCTATTTAAGGCACATTTGGGTGTGGCTCACAAGCCAGCCCTTGCTAGATGTAAACCCCTATACCTGGGAGGTGAGTGCATCTGATTTAACTGCATTTTAATGGTGCTTAAAGCATATAGGTCAGTGTGGGACCTGCATATAATGAGGTGCCCTTGATGTTGGGATGCAGGCTTAAATGTTTTGATCAAAATATGAACTAATACCTCATGTTTTCATTTTGCTAGACACACACAGATATGCAGTGTAAAGGATAAGCGCTGACAACTGTCTTTTTGTTTTGTATACATATATGGTCATTTATCAATGTCACGCAGCTGGTACCATATACAATATGGGACATACCGAGCGCCGGCTTATTGCCAAGCAGCTGGTACCATATATAATGTGGGATATACCGAGCGCGGGCTTGTTTTTTCTCTCTTTATCACACCAACCTCACTATAGCACCAGCTGTAGCCGGTGTTGTAAACCGGTGTTATAAAGAGCAGGAACTGTACCTATTGTCACTTCCAGTGACGTCTGATCTACGTAACATCACGGAACCCATCACCTGGAGCTCACAGGAGACCAGCCACTTACCCAGGAGATGATGGAGAAGAAGGAGAAGGCAATGGCTGCTCTTGCTGCATCAGCCGCTTGGTCCACCTCTCTTTTCTTTTCCGTCCTTTGCCATTGGTTGGCCAGGAAACAGAAGCACACAAACCAGAGAAAGGACCAGACTCCTGGAACGAAGAGAGAGAGAGAGAGAGACAGAAACAGGTCAGTGGGATAGTAACATATTGTTCTAGGTGTCGGAACACCAGCAACAGAAACCCAATACCCAACACAAGCTTGGCAACTCATCATTTAAGTTCAGTTTACTACTGTCAGGATACGGTAGGATGGTCCAAAGTGGACAACTGTAACCCGGACGGTTATATGGCTAAACAAACACATACATTTATCCAGATAAAAATCACCTAATTGCAAGTTTTGTTTCATTCTTAATGCAATATACTTGAATGAGGAAATGTCATCATGCGCTAAAAACCACAATTTACTTTGTAACTTTCAAAAGAGAAGTCTGTTTGAAAAATATATTTTTTTGTGGCTAAAATGTGAAGCTGCAGTGAGAAGCTATAACCAACAAATATTCACAAAGTGTTTTAGTTCTATGGCTTAGTCATATTGGTGAACCACTTAGACACACACACGGATGGACAAACCTCACTAATCTGCTTGTTCCGGCACCTTGATGATAAACCAAATTTGCTATCTGTTCTTGTGTTTCTGGTTTGAACAATAATCCATATACAGGCAGTACTTGGTTTATTGTGGCTAAGCCATGACCAATCAAAACCGGCCCACCCAGATTGGATTTTGATTTTGAACAAGGAGCCCATCCGTGGTACAATGGCTGGTTGATTTGGTTAAACTAAAATGGCACTGTATTTTTTTTAATTTTTTTTAAAAGTTTTATTTTGCAAGGTCAGTACAACAATAAGAGACGATTGACATAAAGAATACAGTTGAAAGAAATGGACAAAAAGTAATCAGATCAATGCTCAGCAAAGATCCAGCGAGACACTTAGTCAAACGAACCTTTAAATGTAGAAGTAGCGAATGACCCCAAGTTTTTAATGAGAGAGGAGAGAAAGAAAGAGAGGGTATAGAGAAAGAAAGGAGTGAGAGAAGAAGAAGAAAAGGAAGATAGATAAGAAGTGACTAGAGCCACTGTAAGAGGGGAGAAGTCCAAGAAAGAAGTGAGGTATTAGAACTGGGTTATGTAAAGGGTGGGCACACCTGAAAGAAGGCTAGCGATGAATCCCAAACCTTGGTGAAAGCTCTCGAAGTGTTCCGAATAATGCTGGTCATATACTCCATCCGTTGAGTCTGCCAGACTCTATTGATTATGGACTGCATGGAGGGAGGGGATTGCATACGCCAGTCTGCCGCTATTTGGCAAGTAGCTGCCAAAACAATGTGCTTAATAAGTTTGTTCTGGTGTCGGGATGCCGAGGGAGCCCCCAGAGGGAGTAGAAAGAATTTGGGTTCCAGGGGAATGTCCACCTGAAGACTTGCACTAATCAGGCCTCTAATCTCAACCCAAAAGCCTGATAATTTTGGACACGACCACCATATGTGGAGCAATGTGCCTTCTTGGGAGCACCCTCGCCAACACCGATCGGATGAGCCATGGAGAATTCTGCATAGACGTGAAGGCACATAGTACCATCGGTATAGCACTTTGTAGACGTTCTCCTTGATTCTAACGCAGATGGAACTAGAGGCGGCATTTTGGTAAATGTCAGACCATTCCTCCTCCGAGAGCTCCTCACCAAGGTCCTGCTCCCAGGCCAGTTCGTGAGAGGCCCTAGAGGTTGGACGGCACAGTATTTGATCAGCTTACACTGTTTCTCCACCGTCCCAGAATAAAAATGCAGCCATCGATCTGAGGGAATTATGAAAGAGGCAGAAGTGACATTAATGAGCTATAAAACGTACGGTTGCCACCTATTGCAGCAGAGTTGTAGTTGTCTGTGGCGATCTAGGGGGGTTTGGAACTTATTACTTCTGTGATGGGAGAACGTCCACTGACCTGAAAAACCCATGTCCACAATGACCGCTTTTTTCCTGTCCTTCACGCTGCTGATCTGAGGGAACTTAATGTCTAGGGCAATGAAGAACACACAGGCGAAGAAGGCGATGAGTCCCACGGAGATGGCGTAGTTACACGCACTTTCATTTCTGTTAAACACGCAGTGCAGTTCCGGGCTTTCAATGTTTATGTAACCTTCATTGACTATGGAGGCAAAGACCACAATGGAGAACACCTGAAAGGGTTAAAAATGTCAGGTTAGTAAATGCTTATTGCCAGAAGCTTAGCGGTTATAGAGAAAATGTGCCAATCTATACCAATCCCACCCCTCCCCCTGCATGCTTATTGTGTAAGGTGGGATGGGGGGGCTGAAAACGTCTGACATTTATCTGAAGCTGTGACCCTTAATACATTTTCAGGAGTGGTGTAAAAGAACCTCGGGGCTCTAGTGGAAATAACATTCATACATCAGTCATCACTGTCCTCCAACTAATCATCATTTTTTTTATATAGCGCCAACATATTCCGTAGCGCTTTACAATTGGGGATAGAACTAATTCTATCCATCCTTTCAAACTGTCCATTCCATAAGACAGGCACACAAAACCTTAAGTAGCAAAAAAAACCTATATATATATATATATATATATATATTAAAATTCACTAATATAAACCATACTTGCCAACTTTCCCGGAATGTCCGGGAGACTCCCTGACATCTATTTAACTGATAGATAGGATCTGATCTCATTTTGCATCAGGAGTTTGTAGTGCAGACGATTAGCTTATTGTTTACAGTGGAAAACTAGGCTTAAAGCTCATTTGTAGTGAATAAGGAGGGAATGTGGCTACTCTCAATCTAAATTGATACGTCAGTTGAAATCTCCAACTCACAAGTAAATAGGCTAGAAACTACCATATCTACTTATTTCTCTACCTGAATACGGCACAACAATTAATCAGAACCATTTTCAAATCTCCTCTAGATGTTTTGGCCCATCATTTTATATCTTCCTTTATGTACTCTTACATAACGGTTATATTGAGCTGAATTTATCCCCCTTCCAAGCTTCCCTCCCGATCTTCCCCCTATGTATGTATTTGTCCCACTCCCTGTTCATTTTTTCAAACCAGTTGTTATAATCAGCTTTTGCGATAGGGTTAATATTGTTTTATAACTATGTTTTCTTGACAACCACTGTATTATATTCTCTGATCTCTGAGTGCCCTGTATCTCGGTCTATCTTGCTTTGAACACCAATAAAGAAAGTTTACTAGTTATAATCTCATTTGGCATAATGCCCGTCCTCACGGCTGAATTTACTCCTTAGAACCTTTGTCATACTAACCAGACCAACCAGACCAACCACACCTTTCGCACACGTCTTTAGTCGCCCTACATGTTTGTTTGTTGTTACATGACTTCCCGTATACAGCGCAGTATAGTTTTCAACATATTAAAATATCAGCAATGTGTGTTCTGGAATCTGAGCCGATGCGTTAAACATGATACTGTCCAGACCGAGACAGGACAGTCCTGATTTCATGGGTCCGCCCCGCACCTTGGCCTTGGCTGTTGGAATGTTGGGACCCTTTCATCTGAACAGCTTCTGGCTTAGCAGCGTGCACAGATGGCAGGCGTGCTTTGTGTGTGCGAGCACTTCCATTATCAGTGTGCTCTGTGGTGTTTATTTTATTTATGTACATGATGCAAAAGTCCCTACTCACAGCTGCCAACTGTCCCTACGTTCCTGGGAAAGTCCCTGGTTGAAATTTCCCTATTTTGCAATAATGTATTGTACAATAACATTCTGCGTGTCGGATGACATTTTATCATGTATTTCTGTTTATTGAGTAGAAGTATTGAAAATTGAAGAAATAAAGACAAGTTTTAAACAAATCCAGTGAACATGACATACTGGGCGTTGTAGTGCTCCTAACCTTTTAAAATCTCCAATAGATATACAGTATGTGCCAGTGTTTCATTGTGAGGCCTGACCCTCCCCCCCCCCCCCCCCCTCACACCCCCAAAGTACTGCACGGCTACCCCGATTTTGGCGGGACATTCCACAAATGGCGTGTGATGTACTATTGCTATTTCTGGGCGGAGTTTGATGAAACAGGGGTGGAGCTTTTTTTGCATGGATTTGCCTGTCGCAATTGTGGCATCTGCAGTGGGTACAACATTTGGCATCTTCTGATGGGAGGAGCTAAGCAGATCAGAGCGTTCCTCACTGAATGAGGTCTACGGAGCTTTAATGGGTGCAGAAGACGTATATTTGGGGCCTTCCATGTTTTGCACGTGAAGAACATTTTAACACATGCAAAAGAATTTGCTTTGTACACTTGTAAGACTCCTATCATCTCTGCCACAGCATCCCCAACACTGAGCATGTTTGCAAGTAAAAAAAAACAACAAAAACCTTTAAAAAAGTGGTAAAATAATAAATAAATGCACCAATAAAGATACATTTAGGAGAAAGTATGGGGGGAAAAACAAACACTCAAACGCTTTATCCATAAACAATTTATTATGGCCCAAAACATATTAAAGTGCACATATCTATCTAAATGTTACAGAATAAAATAGGGGGTGGACTCAGCGTCGGACTGGCCTGCACCGGTAGGCCCCGACGCTGGTTAGCCACGCCCCGACGCTGGTTAGCCACGCCCCCGCCTGATCCGTTGTTCCGAACAGGTGAATATGTGATTGTAGTGCAGAGAACCCAGACGCGACTGCGGCTCTCTGCACATGCGCCGTACAGATGAGTCATGTCACATGACATGTCACATGACTCATCTTGGAAGAAGAACCGCCCACGTTGGGGACGTCCTGCCGCCCAGAGGAGCTACACGAAGAATGCAGGAGCAGCAGGTTAGTAAAGCGCGCAGCCCCGCAGCAGCGAGCAGCCTGTCATTTTGAAGGAGAGGGGAGAGAAACAAATGTGGCATAAAAGATGAGGGGCAATAAGGACATGAGAGAGATGGGCAATAAGGGCATGAGAGATGCTGGGGGGCAATAAGGGCATGAGAGATGCTGGGGGGCAATAAGGGCATGAGAGAGATGGGCAATAAGGGCATGAGAGATGCTGGGGGGCAATAAGGGCATGAGAGAGATGGGCAATAAGGGCATGAGAGATGATGAGGGGCATTAAGGCCATGAGAGATGAGGGGCAATAAGGACATAAGAGATGCTGAGGTGGTGGGTAACTAATGGGTGCTATTTTGTTTGTGGGGTGATGGTGGGGCAATTTAATTTTATAGTGGGGACTATTAATTTAAGATGGGGTGGTGTGGGGGCTATTATTTAAATGTAGGGTTGAGTTTGAGGAGCATGAGGTCTATTTATTAAATATGAATATGAATTATTTAATGGCAGTGACGGTTGCGGTAAATAGGTATATTTATTATACTTAAATGCTATTTATTGCTGGGACTGTCTGGAGGGAGGGAAATAGGTTTATTTATTCAATGGGAATACTATTACTTTAATGTGGAGCTGGAGGAAAGCCTAAGTATTAATTGTGGATCCTATGGATTTAACACCGGGGCTGGTTGGAATTTTCTAATTGTACCCATTTTTTTTCCAAATAGAGAACATTCCAGGATCCAGACAAGCCGCAACTAAAGAAACCAGCAGCCACAGGTGGTGAGTGACAAGAACAGGTAGGACCAGTGTCGGACTGGCCCAGCGGGCTACCGGTAAAACCACCGGTAGGCCCGGCTACCTTACGACCACACCCCCTTTTAGTAGTGGGCGGAGCTTACCTGGAGGCCCGTTGTCGTCATCCAGGGTACCCGCAGTACTCTCCGCCGTCCCCGCTGCTGCAATGGACTGGCTGTCAGTGACAGCCAGTCATCTTTCAAATACGATCGCAGGCTGCGCAGCTGCGATCATGTGACCCGCCTCCTCCCCCTGTGATGATGTTCCTGCCGCCGCTGAAGGGAGAAGAAGCAGAGAGGCTGCAGCAATCAACATATGGGTGAGTAGACTTTAACCAGTTGTTTAGATTGTTTGTGCTATCACTATATATATATATATATATATATATATACACACACACACACATCATATATGTATATATACATGTGTGTGTGTGTATGTATACATATTTGATGTGTGTGTATGTATACGTATATGTATATATATATATATATATATATATATATATGTATATATATAATGTGTGTGAATTGAGAGCACTATTGCATGGCATACGTGAATTGGGGGCACTATTGCATATGGAATATGTGATTTGGGGGGCACTACTGTGGGCATAGTATCAATTGGGGACACTATAGTATGGCATATGTGAATTTTGGGTATTACTGTGTGGCATAACATTGGGGCACAACATTTTTTGGGGGCACTACTGTGGGGCATAACGTTGTTTGGGGGCACTACTGTGAGGCATAATGTTGTTTGGGGGCACTACTGTGTGGCATAACGTTATTTGGGGGCACTACTGTGTGGCATAACGTTGCTTGGGGGCACTACTGTGTGGCATAATGTTGTAAGGGGGCACTACTATGTGGGCTGCCTATCTATACTAAACTATAGGGGGCTAACTATGCTAAACTATAGTGGGGGAGCTGCCTATGCTAAACTATAGTGGGGGGGGCTGCACAGAGAACACTATAGGGAGGGGGTGATTGAACCTTTAATTTGATGCTGAGGTGGTTTGGATCTATAATTGAATGTGGGGCTGAGTGTGGGGAGGAGGGCTATCTATTAAATGTGAATATTAATTATTTAATGCAGGGAATGGTCGTGGGAAATGGATGTATTAACGTAAATGCTATTAATTTATTGCTGGGGCTGTTTGGAGGGAGGGTAATAGGTTTATTTATTAAATGGGAATGCTATTAATTTAATGTTGGGGTTGGTTGGAAATAGATCTATTTATCAAATGTGAGCACTATTACTTTAATGTTGAGGCTGGAGAGAGACCTAATTATTAAATGTGGGTGCTGTTGATTTAATGGCGGGGATGGTTGGCTTTTCTAAATGTACGCATTATTTTTTCCAAATAGGGCCCCTCAACATTGCAGGATTCAGACAAGCCACAACTTAAGAAACCAGCAGTCACAGGTGGTAATAGTGACAAGAACAGGTAGGACAGTCTGTCAAATGTTCTGAGTCTAGTGCAGGCTTGGCTAACCTGTGGTACTCCAGATGTTGTGAAACTACAAGTCCCAGCATACCCTTCCAGCAATAGGCTGCTATATATTGGCAAAGCATGCTGGGGCTTGTAGTTTCACAACACCGGGAGTGCCACAGGTTAGCCAAGCCTGGTCTAGTGGGACAATCCTGATTTTTGGTGACTGTTCTGCCCAATCTAAGGGACAGGTCAACACTGTGTACTCATTATACACACACTGCATTCTTTACATACTACACTAAGGTGCTAGCTGTCCTTCATGGGCTGACCACTCCCCCCTCTAGTGTCTGATCACGCCTCTATGATGGCTGGCCACAACCCTCTGGTGGGCCCCTAGCGTTGCAGTCCCCCGGTGGGCGCACTTCATGCCCCAGTCCAACACTGGGTGGACTGAATTTATTTTGTGAGTTTTGGCAAGAATTGCGAAAAGTTGTTATTTTTTTTTATTCCCCTCCCTCCCTCCCTCCTCCCCTTTTTCTTAAAAAGATATTTACTTTACTTCAGTACCGAAAGACCTATCGGTCCCCCCCAAAACATAAAAAAATTTTTTTTTGCATGGACACAGAAAAAATGCTGTTTATGTAAATAAATGCTGGGCGTGGCAATGTCTGCAGTGTTTTCAAATAAAGAACAATTGTTTTAAAAAAAAAAGTATAAAAAATGATTCTCAGCGTATGACCGCTTGTAAATAAGAAATGGAATTTACAACCCACAGAAAAAAATAGGGGTTTTTTGTTTTCTAAAAATGTTTATAAGCCAAAATGTTATCAGCCACAGACTTGCAGCTGTTTAGCATTCACAATATAATTTATAGAGCAATTCTTATCTTATTGCTGAATATGAATTGGGAAGAAGGGACCTTGTTGAAAGCGCTGTCTCACCTCTCACAGGAGAGTTCACATAGGTCTAAGTACTTGTTTATATTACCACTCAGAGTGAGCCATATTGTTTCCTTTTTCATCTATAATTGCCAATACGGTGAGAAAATCAAGATATCCTGTATATTCAGCATTAATTCTCACCAATTCCAGGTGGGCGGCTGTAGTTGACACTTTGATCACAATATTATTATACACATTGGGCCTGATTCATTAAGGAAAGTAAAGCAAAAAAATGAGTAACTTTGCACCTGGGCAAAACCATGTTGCATTGGAGGGGGAGGTAAATGTGAAATGTGAGGACAGATTTATAGTTGAGGCAGGGCATGTGTTAGATCAACTTTTAATGTCAGTGTAAAACTAAAGCTATCAAATATTTGTGTGCTACATTAACAGCAGCCAGTGTTCTCCATACTTGCAAAACAATAAAATAATATGGACCCCTTGCATTGTTTTTGCCCAGGAGAAAACTTACTCATTTTCTTCCTCTTACATTCCTTAATGAATCAGGCCCTATATATTCTTTTATTATTTTATTGTGGAGGATTAATCCTATATCAGGAGAAATCTTTCTGCTAAGAGCTTAGTCTAAGTGTGTGTTATACTTGTCTATACTAGTGCTTGAAGTGATATGTGCCGATATGACATACCGGCACTTCTCCGCCCCACCTCTTCAATGACATTGCCGGCGGTGAGCAGGCAAGGAGGGAGAGCGCCATGTCTGATTGGCGCTCCGTTTCCCACAGCCTTCCCCACTTGTGCTGCATCCGTCTACTCCCGGCTCCTCTCTGTTCTCTGCTAAATTCTCATTGACTGTCGGGAAATGATGATGTCACACCCGACAGCCAGTGAGACTGCAGACCAGAGAGGAGCTGGGAGCACATATAGAGGGGTGCATTGTAATCTATGGAGAGGGCACAGGGGGATCTATAGAGAGGGCACAGAGTGATCTATGGAGGGGGCACAGGGTGATCTATGGAGGGGGCACAGTGTGATGTATGGAGGGGGCCAGTGTGATCTATATAGAGGGGTGCATTGTGATCTATAGAGAGGGCAGTGTGATCTATGGAGAGGGCACAGTGTGATCTATTGAAGGGGCCATTGTGATCTATATAGAGTGGTGCATTGTGATCTATGGAGGGGGCACAGTATGATCTATGGAGGGGGCCAGTGTGATCTATATAGAGGAGTGCATTGTGATCTATAGAGAGGGCACAGTGTGATCTATGGAGGGGGCACAGTGTGATCTATGGAGAAGACACAGTGTCATCTATGGGTGGGGCTCAGTGTGATATATGGAGGGGGCACAGTGTTATATATGGAGGGGGCACAGGGTGATATATGGAAGGGGCACAGTGTGAGATGGAGGAGGCACAGTGTCATGAATGAGAGCACAGTGTAATATGCGGGCACAGTGTGATGAATAAGGAGACAAAATGTAATGGCCATCTGTGGCATGATGACACAGTTCAGAAATTGTGTCCTATATCCATGTATTGATGCCTATGGTGGTGGCCATTTTCATGGAGACCAAGATTTAATCAAAGACTGACAGGTAAGACAACATGACTTCAGTAATGGAGACAGAAATGTAAAAAACACTTCAGTCTCTAGAGATTCATTAGCTGCTTTTCTTTAACGCATAGTTGCCTACTCTCCCGGAATGTCCGGGGGACTCTCGCATTTCTGGGAGACCTCCAAGGCTCTTGGGAGTGCAGGGCAACCTCCCGGTTCTCGCCCCCGCAATAGATAAGGGGTGGGGGGGCTCAATGACACAAATATTGTGTCATCTTAGCCCCGCCCCCTGCTGTAATTGGCCAAAATTGTGACATCCGTTTATGGGGCAGGGCCAAAATCATGCAATTTGTCAAGCCCCGCCCCAACACGCCCACCCCCCCCCAGGATCTCCCTGAAGCCAACGAGAAAAAGTTAGCAAGTATGACGTATCCACTTCTTAATTCATTTAAATAATCCAGTCCCTACAAAAGGAAATCTAATCTTCGCACCTCAGTATGCCTAATACGCACCTGGCAAGACCAGCCAGCGCAAATGTCTGTGGGCTGGAAAATGCTGCCATTTTGGCGCACTGATCCATGCACTTAGCATGCACTAGCGCACAAGCAGGCGCGTAACATCACACAAAAGACAGTTTACGCTGCAGTTCTGCACTTTTGGGGTTCACTGATAACCTTCAGGAATGACCTTTAATAAGTATAGGAGCCAGGCAGTAATTTTTTTATTTTTTTTTACCTTTAAATGCTTCAAAGACTCCATGTAACAGATGACTGACTACTTGTGAACGTGTCTGTGCAGGCTTCTATATTTATAACTTCTCACCTCTACAGTCACTCAGTGTTTTAAATGTGCAAATGTTCTCATCCTGTCTACTGTCTGATCTGAAACCATCCTTAGAAGCGGGATACTGGCACCTAACCAGCTATAATGAGCTAAAGGATTGGCTGACACTAGATATGTGTTCCTTAAGAAATGACATCAACATCAATTAATATTTCCTGACTGCGCTACCCTTGTCTGTTAGAGGCAAGTCTGTGTTCTCATAATGAGAGACAACGGCAGAGAAAGCAGCTAGGGGGGCATAACAATGTAGCAATGTCAAATCCTAACAAAGCAAATCACTTACTGTAAATCAGTAGATGTCTAGATACTTCAATCAAATTGCAGCTACCAGAGGATTTAAAGTTACACCATCTAGGGAAATATTTCCTAATGTGGTCCCTCCATACAGGGTAAAATCCAGTGATATGGGGGGGTTTGAGCTGAAGGACCAATGAGCATGGTGGGCGTCTTGCCAGAGAAGTTGAATATGACAGACAACAGGTCAAGGGGACCCCGTAAGCTGGCACATGGCCTGTACAGAGGTATAATATAAAATGATGTTATGTATTATATTTTTATGTACTAAGCACTATTAAGCAAATATCATCTTTGCATATTGAGGCTTATATATCAGTCATTGCCCCATTGTGACTGAAAAAAATTGCATTTCTATGCAATTTATCAGTCAGAGCTCGCTAGGACAGTGTCAGCGAAAAATGTCAGTCCCGGTGAGTTTCTTCTCCACTTGAGATAACCTTTGACCGGCCATATCACCGCGGCGAGAGTTATCGCTTTCTATCCACCCTAGTGTTGCAATAACTGAGCATGCTCAGTGTCTTTTTTTTTCCGGCTCCCTTGGGGAAGGGAGCTGGGGTGCTTTTAGAGACCAATGAATCAGTGTCAAAACTTTATTAGTGGGCCGCACCCTCCAATATTAATTATGGTCAATGCATGCAATTGTTTAATATATTCAATTAAAAAATGATTCTCCCTTCACTAACGTGGTTAACTCCTAACAGAGATTGTGTTAACTTTAGAGGTGAAAATATTTATCTTGGCGAAACATAATCTATGGGGCTGCAATGCACTGCGGAAACGGTAGTGGTGCTATCGCCAGCGGTATTCCTTTGTATATATATATATATATATATATATATATATATGTAAAAGAGAACTCTTACCGCTTGAGTTGGCAAGCATGCAATACTGGCATCATTGATATACACTACATATTGCAGAACGCTAAGTCAATGTAGAGTAACAGAAAGTGGCACTGATAAACCTTTACTCCCTCAGGAGAAACAACAGGCAAGCAGGTAGATTTACTAAAGCTTCTAAAAAGGAAAAGTTCAGGTGTTGCCCATAGCAACCAATCAGATTCTATCTATCATTTATCTAGTACATGTTTGAAAATGATAGCTAGAATCTGATTGGTTGCTATGGGCAACACCTGAACTTTTCTGTTTTGGAAGCTGTAGTAAATCTAGCACTAGAAGTAAATAAAAATGTTAACAGTAAAATATTTGTAATAACTGTAACTTATTTAATAACACTTAGTTATTTTCTAGAAATACACACAATTTTATTATAATACACCCATTACTAGACTGTGGAATATAATATTATCTTCAACATGTCAGAACATACATGAGATAAGGACATCTTTCATAGTTGTTCCACACTGGGAGGGGTGGCAAAAGAGGGGGTAAAGGGCTGGTGTTGGCAGTTATGGTGAGGGAACGTGACTGCACAGACCAATGGCTTCATATTGGTTCACGAGGTCACGCTTCTCCTAATCTGCTTTTCACACAGCGATGTTATTAGCATCGTTGCGCAGTGGGGCAATTAGTGTCGTCATGGCACCCTGCCTACTTCACTAGGGCGGGATACAGGAGTGGCAGTGGCGGATCTACCACTGGTGCGGCCCATGGAGATAATGGCAGATGCAGAGGGTTGGGGGCCCCGGTTCCCTCCTCCAAGCCTCCCTCCACCGGGGGCCCACAGCTCTCTAGTTCCACCTCTGGGGAGGGAGCCTTATCTCTTACAAGTCCGGGAGGACTTCCCGATATTCAGGAGTCTCTTGGATGTTCCGGGAGATTGTGGAACTAATTGACTTGTTATAAATCTCCCTGTATTCTGATACAGCTGTAATTAGTGCAGGACAGGTGCGTGTGTATAAATGTAAAAGTGTACGTATCAGTTTGTCAATGTCAGTTTATGTTATTGTCACAATGCGACTGTGTGTGTATGTCTCAGTGTGTGGGTGTATACTTTGTGCTTTTATATGGTAACGGAACTTAGTGATATATAATATTTTTATACTTCACTGTAAGTAAAGAATTGTTTTGTTATCATATTCCTGAGTGCATTGATTGGTCTGTTGTCTTTATAAATGCAGATCAGGTTGGAGCAAGGTGCTGTTACTCAGGCACAATGAATGTGGGGTCTCTCAGACCCTAAATCATAGAGTGTTAAAGAAATGATCATTTACGGAACCGACAGACAGGACCCCATAGGATACGCTGGGCCTCTTTTCATCCCCCTTTCTTTAAATTAAATTAAGCTGTTATTTTTTTTTCTCCAAAAATAAACCTCATCTCAAATTTGTCACAAGAGGCTTGGGACATAAATTTAGGGTTAAAATGAGGCAATTCACCGCTAATCGCGTCATGGAAGCCTCCCTCCTGCGGGATGCGGGAGAATGAACTGCTCTGCCTGGAGCCCGGGAGACCGAACCCGAATTGGAGAGTCTCCTGGACATCCCGGGAGAGTGGCTTGTAATGCTTTCAGAAATGTGTCAAATTTCAACATGAAAATGGGTCCCATTAAAATTATAAGATCTGAAGACCACCAGCTCTGAGCTAAGTAATTTCACATGGCTGCAATGTCCTTACACCACTCCGTACAGCAAGGTGAGACACTAAAATGTGCACTTATGCTGCAAAATGAAATCTTGTGTTCAGTCTGTTCCAGAAAACTAACAGCACTTATTGGCCTACTCCACACTCCACACACAGAAAGTCCTGGATACCGGTCACACTTGAGCATCAATAACCTGCTTTGTATTTTGCTTTGATTTACCCCTGACATTAGTAGAAAGTCTGTTCTCACTGCTGCTTCAAAACACAAAACAAAATGTAATTCTTCAAAATAGCTTCTAAGGCGCGGTCATAACGAAATCTTGGCACAAGGCTCTATATTGAAGAATGAAAATGCTGTCCGACAGGTATTCCCCCTCCCAGCCTATATATCTGGCTGGCGTCAGATTTTACACTCTGGTGATAATGAACACTTAGCTATTATCATATCTCTAACAACAGTAAACTATGCAAAGTCACCCCGCTCTGCACATTCCAACTTTTTACATAGACTGGAAATCTGATGCTTCATCTCAAGATTATCTGAGTTATACAAACAGGATCTGAACGCTCCAGAGTAATGGTCACAACGTACATGTTTCACAATAGAGAATGTTTCTGTAACTGGTTTATCTGATATTCTTACTGGAAGCACATGACACGGTCAGATTAGGAGACAGATTGCAATGATCTGGCTAATAAAGCACCGCACTAAATGCAAAGAAAAGCATGCTGCCCTATGTAGAGCGTGTTCACCTGCTGCCCTATGTAGAGCGTGTTCACCTGCTGCCCTATGTAGAGCGTGTTCACCTGCTGCCCTATGTAGAGCGCGTTCACCTGCTGCCCTATGTAGAGCGTGTTCACCTGCTGCCCTATGTAGAGCGTGTTCACCTACTGCCGTATGTAGAGCGTGTTCACCTACTGCCGTATGTAGAGAGCGTTCACCTGCTGCCATATGTAGAGCGTGTTCACCTGCTGCCGTATGTAGAGCGCTTTCACCTGCTGCCGTATGTAGAGAGCGTTCATCTGCTGCCTTATGTAGAGCGTGTTCACCTGCTGCCGTATGTAGAGCGCTTTCACCTGCTCCCGTATGTAGAGCGTGTTCACCTGCTGCCGTATGTAGAGCGCGTTCACCTGCTGCCGTATGTAGAGCGCGTTCACCTGCTGCCGTATGTAGAGCGCGTTCACCTGCTGCCGTATGTAGAGAGCGTTCACCTGCTGCCATATGTAGAGCGTGTTCATCTGCTGCCGTATGTAGAGCGCGTTCACCTGCTGCCGTATGTAGAGAGCGTTCATCTGCTGCCTTATGTAGAGCGTGTTCACCTGCTGCCGTATGTAGAGCGTGTTCACCTGCTGCCGTATGTAGAGAGCGTTCATCTGCTGCCGTATGTAGAGCGCGTTCACCTGCTGCCGTATGTAGAGAGCGTTCATCTGCTGCCTTATGTAGAGCGTGTTCACCTGCTGCCGTATGTAGAGCGCTTTCACCTGCTGCCGTATGTAGAGCGTGTTCACCTGCTGCCCTATGTAGAGCGTGTTCACCTGCTGCCGTATGTAGAGCGTGTTCACCTACTGCCGTATGTAGAGCGCTTTCACCTGCTGCCATATGTAGAGCATGTTCACCTGCTGCCGTATGTAGAGCGCTTTCACCTGCTGCCATATGTAGAGCGTGTTCACCTGCTGCCCTATGTAGAGCGTGTTCACCTGCTGCCCTATGTAGAGCGTGTTCACCTGCTGCCGTATGTAGAGCGTGTTCACCTACTGCCGTATGTAGAGCGCTTTCACCTGCTGCCATATGTAGAGCATGTTCACCTGCTGCCGTATGTAGAGAGCGTTCACCTGCTGCCATATGTAGAGCGTGTTCATCTGCTGCCGTATGTAGAGCGCGTTCACCTGCTGCCGTATGTAGAGCGCGTTCATCTGCTGCCGTATGTAGAGCGCGTTCATCTGCTGCCGTATGTAGAGCGCGTTCATCTGCTGCCGTATGTAGAGCGCGTTCATCTGCTGCCGTATGTAGAGCGTTTTCACCTGCTGCCGTATGTAGAGCGCGTTCATCTGCTGCCTTATGTAGAGCGCGTTCACCTGCTTCTATATGAATTCCAGGTCAAGCAATACCTTTGCACACACACAGTCATCAGACCTGTTTTTGTTCTGTATGTATGAATAACTACACAGTACTACTTCTCTTGTTCTGTATGCTGCATGTGATTCTCAGAGCCTGTTCTTGTATATATGGGTATCCGCACCGTACCACTACTCTTGGTCTGCATGATGGGTGTAATTCTCAATTCTTAATATCGGTTCTTAGTCTGTATGTATGAGCAAGTGCTTGTTTTATATTCCGACTGCGCACATTGCCGGTCATTACGGTAAGGAATGGCCTCTTGTTTCTACTCGCAATCCTATTGGATGCAAGGAAAAATGAGTGAAGATTCCGTCCTCAGCATCGCCGTTATGTGTCTCCGTGGACTGTTCCGGAGACACTTTGTGCTGAATTAAATTTCCCTATGGTGGCCTATTAATTAACAAGTGTCCATTATGATTCTTTTAATTATGGGCGCTTATCTCATAGTAAGAAAAAATATATTTCAACAATTTATCAATAAAAAATATATTGAAATAAGAAAATATATATTGTCCACAGAAAAAATGCTTTATTCGAAAAATAAACCATTTAACCATTCATTTTCTTCTGTCATCGCTATCCTGAGATGGCAATCACAGAGCCACATTGTTAAAAAGGCTTCTTTTCACTAAGCAGGGGGAAGAAAATATTTATAAAAAAATGCTCAGGCGCACAAACAACTGCGGTTAACCCTTACCGATCCGGGCTATTACTGCTTTTTTGATAAATTGCAGCTATAAAGGAATTTTATTACTGCCATAAGAGATCTGCCTTATAGCCGGAGATATTTGCTTATGTTAATAGTAAGTAGATGGTACCTGAGTGATATTTAAGTCATAGTTTCCAATATTGGCAAAATGTGTCCGGAGGCAGGTGGGTGTGTGGGGGTGGGGCTCAAACAATTGTGTCCCCGCCTCCAAAGTCGTCATCACTTTTCTGGCCAATAGCATAGCGGCGGGGCCAGAATGATGCATACACGGGGCCACTAAGCTCCACCCCCTCTGTTTAATTTGTAGAGCCGGCCTGGAATCGTGAGAATTGCCTGCTCTCCCGGGAGTCCGGGTGACCGACCCGGATTTCGGGAGTCTCCCGGACATTACGGGATAGTTGGCAAGTATGATTTAAGTTGTCCCTTCAGGGAGCCGAAACTGATCATCCTCATGTTTCCCTGCATTCTCGCATTCGACACCTTTACATAAAAACAATTAGGCTTTGGAATTAGTAATACACTGACACCACAAACCTCCCCCATCAGTATGATAGGAGTCTCTCACCCCTGCTCTGTATGGAAGGGTGACCTTATTCCTTCCACCTCTGTGACTATCTACCTGCCTCCATTCTTCCCCTCGTGTACCCGTCACATGGTACCCTGTCCTCACACGAAGTGGATAGGTCACTGCAATTCAAGAGAAGCAAACTGTTATTCTGAAATACTCTGCACTGCTTTAAACATGATGATCTGCTACAGGTTTTTCTATCTCTGTCCACTTGGGGACATCTGGACTAGAAACAAACGTTGAATACATAAAGATGTTTGAACCAAGCCGAATACAATGAAATCACCTCCATCAGAGCTTTGGTTCCATCTTTGCCCGGCAGTGAACTGGTTAAGAATTCATCATATTCTGCATCTTAGGATCCTGCTGGATATCAGCCAATTATACCATTAGCATATATAATTTTATGCAGATGACTCAGCTTTTAGTAATTGAAGATGGCCTACAGCATGTTGTAGTCAAACTGAATATTTGGAATTGTCAATTAAAACGTACTGAATAGCAGAGAATCAGGAAGACACAATTTTGTATTGCCCCCCCCCAACTGAATTGTACCACCCCCCCCCTCACCCTCCTTTCCATCGCCTCAACCTGTACCTTGTCCCATACACTGAATGTTTAAAATAAATAAATGTACTTTGCCAGTAGTTAAAATTAATATTGATGTTTCAGGCCTGGCAGGGAAGAGAAAGGGGAAGTAATAACATGATATGGGGCAGCCTGCCAACCTGGCACTTCTGCTGCCCTAGGCCCAGGCATGACCAGCATTATCACTAGGCAGTCGCCTAGGGTGCCAGGGATTAACATTTGACATAATGTCACTCATTCGGTGTCTTTATGATTAATGTGGCATCTCCGGTACCGGCTGCTGTTCCTCCATGTTTGCAATGGGCTGAGAGTGCGGGAGTAGACTATGATACCACAGCCCAGGATCACCTTACCAAGAAGAGAATATGCCGTCTCTCCTCCGTTCAAGGTAAGAAGTGCTTGGGGGCAGCTTCTATGGGGATAAGGTACCAGACATGGGGGAAGGAGATGCTGTGGGGAATGTAGCGGCTCTGGGCCAAGCCTATGTCGTCTTTGCACAAATCAAGGCCTAAGAAGCAAAACAGCTCTCCTGGATGGCCAGAAGGATTATCAGGCGCATTGAAAGTCAGAGATAACTAGATGCCGGGTCTGTCTGCCTCTCAAACAGTACCCATTATCCATACATAGTGGAAGCGGCCATTTTGTAGCCAGTACCAACATTTATCAGACTAAGCCTTTCAGGCATTGGCAATATTTTTGCCCCTGAGCTCATATAGATACCAGGGGAACGAGCAGTGATCAGTGCATGTGCCATCCCATGCCTCTTCCTATATCTCTTTATGGAGACGGACATTTTTATACTTCCCTGCTTTGATTTTATAAGGTATCGGAGCAGCGGAGGTAAGTATTTGTGGCTATCTCATACTTGCCAACTCTCCCTGGGCCAATAGGGGGATAGAACTTAACGCAAATGTATTAGTATAATTATACTTGTCAATTCTCCCTGAATGTCAGGGAGACTCCCTGAAATAGGGGTGATCTCCCTCACTCCCTGAAGAGTCTGGCATTCTCCCTGATGCTGAGCCAGTACAAGACCTGGTTGGCTTCGCCATCTGTGGCATGATGACACAGTTCAGAAATTGTGTCCTGTGTCCAAGTATTGATGCCTATGGAGGTGGCCATTTTCATGGAGACCAAGATTTAATCAAAGACCGACAGGCAAGACAACATGACTTCAGTAATGGAGACAGAAATGTAAAAGACACTTCAGTCTCTAGAGATTCATAAGCTGCTTTACTTTAACGCATAGTTTCACAGAGCAAAAGGAAAAAAGACCGGACCAGGTGGTCCAATTGCACTTCCCTCTAATAAACACTCTAATAAGGCTAGGATAGTAAATGGCTATCCATATATGGGAAGGGTGCACCCGATCATAAATATTAGTGACCACAGATGAAGAACAAGAGAGAAAAAGTAATGATCTTATGGGGCACTCGAATGGACTAGAACGTATCTGATTTAACAGTAATTTTCAGATACGTTCTAGTCCATTCGAGTGCCCCATAAGATCATTACTTTTTCTCTCTTGTTCTTTAACGCATAGTTGCCTACTCTCCCGAAATGTCCGGGAGACTCCCACATTTCTGGGAGACCTCCAAGGCACCAGCACGCCCACCTGTCCCGGGATCTCCTTGAAGCCAACGAGGAAAAGTTGGTAAGTATGGGCTATCTTGCTTTATAGATCTATCGCCTCCAACTTGTTCAGCCAGTTAGTTTAGAGGCACAGTCGTGGGTGTGCCTATAGTGAGGTAACCTACCTGTTCAACATTAGCTGGGGTGCTGTGGCTCGCTAAAACATGTCCTATACGTTCCATGGAAGTCATTTAGAATTTTTAAATTTAATCCTACTTTTTTTTTTAAATTAACTATTTAAAATAAACTAAATCTATTTTTAGTTTTTTGTTTGTTTGTTTCATTAGTGGCCCAAACCTGAGATGGCGAGTCAAACCACACATGCCAATATTTTTATTTTTTTTAATAAAAATAGACTTTTTATCCACTATTAACAATGCTTTTAAAATAAAATTAAATTCAGAAAGAAGTAACTCCTTTTTTAACAATATAAACATCAGATTTTAGGAGTAATAAAGTGGACGTGGCTCATTTAAAACCAAAAACTTTTTTCAAGGACCACATCACAATTAAAAAGCTTTTTAATTGACAATTTTGAAGATAAAACAAAAAAAACCCCAATATTGAATAGCCCATGCAATGTTCATGCAATGTCTAATAGTAGTTAGCCATTTTATTAATTGCTTATGTATTTAGTGATCTCTACACAGTGATTATTTAATAGTTATACAGTATAAAAATATAACCATTTTGCAGGCATATTAAAGTAATTATTATAATTTGGGAATTTCTTTACTCTCATTTGTCATTTTTTACTCTTCAGATTATCTATTCTTTCCTTTTGCATATTTATTACTTTATTTCTTTTTAGATATTTATAAAAAGATTAATATTTTTCTTATTCAGATTACTAAAGAAGAAAAAATTGTAGACACTAAAATTAAAGGGGGATTTCCACCTTAGCATGATATTTAGATTATTTATTTATTGCCTTTCAAGCTGCAATTTGGCTTTGGCTCTTTGTTTCTTCTGCATTTTGTATGTTTTGGTGGAAAACCCCTTGAAGCAAAGTACATTATGCAGAATAAAACAACGTAATTCTTGGCATTTTCTGGCCATTTATGGTGTATTTTGTGTTTAATTTTCAGTAACGTGCTGTTGTATTGCAACTAAAATGAAACAAATACAGATTCGGCAAGTTGACTGAGTGCTAAAAAGTAAAAAAAAGAACTTGACACCTGTAATAAGGACGGTCCAGAGGTCTCCTCACTCTCCTCCAATCACAGGGGGGCAGCAACTACGGGGCCAGAGGCAAGCTGGAGCGCATAGCCGCCGTACTCCATACAATGGCGGTAACTCCACACATGCTATCATGTCAGCACAAGCACAGTGAAAGCACAAGGGGGCGTCACTGCATATGCGCTGGTCACCGGTCACAAGAACGGCGTGGGGGCCATTGGAGGTCAGACTTTGCTACCGAACTGGCGGTTTAGTGCTCTATCCCTGTTCTCATGATTAATAATAGTTATATATTAGACTAAACCAAGCAGTGTTTTAAGAGAAAAAGTGAAAAGTGGATTTAATTGAAAGGGGTGGTACGAAAGGTACAGGGGGTCGTATAGTTTAAACAGTCACCTCTATTGATCTTACTGCCTCCCCACATATTGAGGCGTACTTTCGGTGGTGAAGTGGGCAGACCATCGAGGCGCACCAGAGCAAACCCGACGCATTTCGCTGTGTGCATTTGGTGAGCTTCACCAGGGACCTCCACTGACGTCCTACAATTGAATTTTCAAACCAGATCAAAAATCTTGGTTCGATTTGATCATGCAAAACAATTGTTTAGATGAGCAATGCGGGAGCCAATTTGGGAGAAAATTTAAAAGTGACCCGGCCAGGTTTGCCGGTGGGTGGGACTTCAGAATGCTCTAACAGTCCTGGTTTATGCCGGAAGTGATCCGGACTCTTGGCACGAGGGGCCAAACACCTGGAGCTTGTCTAATTTGGTCATAGTGGGGCAGCGTCAGCACTGCCGGCCAACAGATACTGCTACCAAACTTTTTGAGAAGGAATAATCCGCACCTCTTCATACCCTGCTGCTAATAGTGGGTGATTTGGGAGCCAAAGTTATCTGTACACAGCATTCTAAATAGAAATATTTACTACCCCAAAGAGGAAGTGATCTAACTTCTGAGCTTGCGAGACTATACTTCCTCTTACTAAATAAAATTGTATATTTTGGCAAAATTTCAAATATTTAAGGCTGAATACTGTGGGTTCAACAAAAATGGAAATCACTGTACAGTCTTTGTCAGTGTAATTTATAAATAAATACATGATCATTGATGATGATGATGATGATGAATTTGTCAGTACCTGGTTCAGTGGCTAGAAATCTGTTGAATATTTAAGGAGAAATTGATATATACATTCAGAAAAAATGTCTTTTAGCTGGTATTCCATTGTTAAGGAATTTCTGAAACCCATAAAATATGTATGAATTTCGGTTCATACAGTTGCTGTAGTTGACACCACAATCTTCCACCAACAGTAGACAGTAAACTCAGATGTCTACTCTGTGCTGCTGGGGACCCTGCTACTTCCACTGTAGAACTTTCAGACTGTGACCACCCGCAAGTTCCATTCTGCTTCCCACATCATGACACAGCCTCTGTCACATGTAGTCCTTGCCCCACACAATAATATAAGTGAACAGATCACCCCCTAAAACCAGATCAGCCACATTCATCTCTTAGAATACCCTCTGCTGCTGCGAACAATCCAATGATCTAACCAGCTACAAGTTGCTCTATCTCTGCCCACTTCAAAACTGAGGACATCAGAGGCAGGCAGGAGAGGAAAACTGAATATATTAAATGTGTCCTGACCCTAGACAAAAAATCAGTGATCACTACTAAGGGCTAGATTTACTAAGCTGCGGGTTTGAAAAAGTGGGGATGTTGCCTATAGCAACCAATCAGATTCTAGCTTTCATTTATTTAGTACTTTCTACAAAATGACAGCTAGAATCTGATTGGTTGCTATAGGCAACATCCCCACATTTTCAAACCCGAAGCTTAGTAAATCTAGCCCTAAGAGTCTTCTTACAGTCACTGCCTGGGTTTCAACATTGATTAAAGGAAATCTTGTGCTGTCACTATCTACCCTGTCTGTCAACACTGATAGATTCAGTGTAATCTGGATCTAACAATGACTGGTTTTTCAGTTGGTGTTTAATCCAGGTTTCATTTAATGCTATAAATAGTGTTTCCTTGTTAAAAAAATAAAATAAAAAATGTAATTAAATTAAAAAAGTAAATAAAAAATACAATCTACATTTCTTTCTATGCCCTATAACTTGTCATATTTTGGTAAAGTATATAATATATATTTATTGGATATCCTTATAATGAGGCAAAAACAGATGGCTATCATCATCATCATCAGTTATTTATATAGCGCCACTGATTCCGCAGCGCTGTACAGAGAACTCATTCACATCAGTCCCTGCCCCATTGGAGATTACAGTCTAAATTCCCTAACATACACACACACACACACACAGATAGACACAGACTAGGATCAATTTGATAGCAGCCAATTAACCTACCAGTATGTTTTTGGAGTGTGGGAGGAAATTGAAGCACCCGGAGGTAACCCACGCAAACACGGGGAGAACATACAAACTCCACACAGATAAGGCCATGGTGCGGAATCGAACTGACCCCAGTGCTGTGAGGCAGAAGTGCTAACCACCAAGCCACCGTGTATGAAATTCATTAGGTAGTATTGTTAAAAATAAACAACAATATTCTGCATTTTGTTTCACTTAATTTTTTGAAAATCAATAAAAATACTATTGAAGTAAAAAAAAAGAAAAATATTCTTGGTTACAGTGACACATTGGAAAACGGAGGAATACAGACTCAATGGAAACATGAATTTGTTTTTCCTTGGTAATGTGTGGTACCGTACAGGAATTAGTCATGTCGATAATATTGGTAATATTTCCTGTCAGTACGCCTCTGTCACTGATAGATAACCTTCACTGTTAAAGCATAAAGCAATTTTCTGATCAACCCACAGACAAAATGTCCTCCTGTGTGATATTTCCACGGCAGTGGTCTGGGAATAAATGTATAATACAAGTTAACCCGTGCATGATACTCATGCATTCTAGTCAAATCAAGCTACTTAAGCTGTTAAAAAGGGTCTTGTGATGCATTTGGGCCATAGCCCAGGCCTCAACCACCAACCACTCCCCACTGTCACCCCCGGCAACCACCAACCACTCCCCACTGTCACCCCCGGCAACCACCAACCACTCCCAACTGTCACCCCCGGCAACCACCAACCACTCCCAACTGTCACTTCTCCTTCAAGAAATATATATATTTTTTTTTAAAATCTTTATAAACACTTTTAACAATTAACAAATTAAATTAACAAATTAAAAACATCTTAGTATACCAAATTTCAGCCCTTTCTGAATTTTTTTCCCCACACACACTAAGAATTTAGTAGGTCAGTGTATAACTCCGCCCAGCAGGTGGCGCTGCAGCTTGGTTTTATTTTTTCCACACACACACAGACAGACTAACACACGCCACTAGACATTTATATTATAGATAGCCCGAGCAGGAAGGGGTTAATATAGTATTCATTTCAGCTTTACCAATACTCTCCCATGAATGGTCATTTCTAGTACCTACAACACTTTTGTCACAAACATAGCTTTAGAAGAGGCGAGTTATACATTTTTCGGTACTCAATAAAGGGTGTTACTGTAACCTCCAGGGTCACTTCTTCTGCCTGAACCTCAAATCTCACGATGACAGACTCAAAATGATCATGGAGAGTTACAATGGTATATAATTAAGCAGTAACCATTTTCCCTATGCTAAATACAAATTTAAGACATACATACTTCCACTTTATCAATACTGTGTATGTCTCCTAATTAAACATTGAAACACTAACGAACAATGACAAAAAAGCACAGTAAATCCTAACAACCATTGAACAATTGACTTAGATCTAGCGCAAGTGAAACGTTGGAAGCGTCCGATTGGTTGCTATGGGTAAGCCCCACAGACACCGCATGAAAATAAGCTGTAAGCGCTGTTTATAATAAGTATGAAACAGGAAAATTCACCATAAACGTCAACAGCAACAGCTACACCAGCAGTCTCAATAGTAAAGAAAAGAGAATTGCATCACCCTTGAACTTGTACATGTCATTCTAAATATGTTTACTGTGAAGGATACAAGTTAAGGGGTTATATTTACTAAACTGCGGGTTTGAAAAAGTGGAGGTATTGCCTATAGCAGCCAATCAGATTCTAGCTGTCATTTTGCAGAGTGCACTAAACAAATGACAGCTGGAATCTGATTGGTTGCTATAGGCAACATCTCCACTTTTTCAAACCTGCAGTTTAGTAAATCTAGCCCAAGGTGTGAAATTGTGACAAAAAGTTGTTCTTATTACCATCCAGTACGAGTTTTAAAAAAAAAAAAGATCATTGTCTTAGGTGTTAAATAACACAATGTTAGGCTGGTTCTAGCTGGATTACAGCACCAATAATATGCTGGATGTGGTGCTTTAGGGGTGTGGATGAAATTACTGCCTATGATAATACTGCAATGTGTTTTGTTGAGGGAGATCTATGTCACACACAGAAGTAGTAAAGTGTTTAGCTACCCCGAGGCATTAACGAACAGGTAATTAGTGTACACAGAGGGAAATGAAAATAGGGAGCAGGGTGGATACAGAGCTACAAATGTTTTTTTTGTCATGCTATAGAGTAAAGACACAATAACCTCAATTGTTCCTCTATATTTAGGCTAATGTAAACATGAAGAGATGAATTCATAATAATATTCAAGTTGCAAAGCTTGTCATATATTTTACTCTATGCAAACCAAATTCTACAAGCAAATTACTGTCACCTGTTAATAAAATAGTCTTAATGACAAAACATTAAAAAAAAAAAAAATCCCCAACACCCCCCGAAAAAATAATTTTTTCATTAGGATATTCTTAATGTCTACTGTACTACACCGACCATCATCACTTACACCTGCTCTGTAGCTGGTGCAAATGATACAACAACAAAAAACTCACACCTTTGAATTGGATGCTACTGTGTGCCCTCGAGCTTGGCACGCCCTTACTGTACATTGACTGCGTGCATACGCCCGGTCCACTCTCCATTCCCCCTCGTAGGCTGTAGTAAGGGCATACTTGCAGCTGTCCGGGAGGGGTTCCGTCGAGGGGGCGTGGCCACGTGTAGCGTCGCTGTTAGACTCCGCCCCTGTCAATCTTAGACAATTTCTGCCAATTGCAGCATGGGGCGGGGCCACGATGCTGCGTTTAGCCCACCCCCACCCTCTTCAACAACGGAGATGGCTGGATCCGGGATGTTTGCCTGCTTTCTCGGGAGTCCTCCCAAAAATTCGGGAGCCTCCCGGACTTTCCGGGAGAGTAGGCAACTATAAGTAAGGGTCCTTTGCGCTTGAAGATGAATTGATCTTCCTGCACTCACTGACGTATCGTGCGATACTAGGCATGCAGAGAGCAATTTTACGCAAAATATGGCACATGTCTGAATTTATACTCCTTGATAAATCCGTCCCTAAAAGTTTGCCAGCAGCCCACAGAACAAATGGGATATATCTGTAACACACAGTAATTGTAACACATGTTTACTTACTATGCCGTACGCATGACGTGTGTTTTAAATGGCTCACCTGGCAACAGATGCCGCAGTCCTCAATTCAATAAGACTCTAATTAGGAATCTAATTGGTTGCTATTGGTTACAGCACCTTTTCACACAGTTAAACCGATTTTCATAAATCTCCCCAGCCTGTGTGTACTTTATTACCACAAGCTGTGGAAAGAGTTGACTTTATTAAAATTCATTGTGTGCACAAAAGGTGGATCTGTGATTGAAAATCACGGCTTGTGCGTTATCTGGTACTAAGGCAGGTGCATTTTTCTCTCCTGTTGTGAGATTTGATCCTTACATCCATCAATCTGCCCAGCTGTAGTGTAAGACTGTTATTACTAGGGCCCCTCGACCAATCAGAGTGCAGCTATATTCTTTGTACAGATGTCACTGACACTCAGTTCTGCTTTACCAGCAGCTCACGTCACAGTGTTTCCAGGAAGACAAGCTGCTGCCTGCGATTAAAGCCGTACTTCTTCACTGTAATCGTGTTTCTATACACATTACTGCACTGTGAAATATATATTTCCATATTCTCATATCAGAACACCGTGTGATTATTTTCTCTCCCTTTAATCAGTTACTAAAAGACTTTATTGGTGGTAACAGCTTGTATAATAAAATATTGGATATATTTTATTTTTAAATGAAAATAGTACAGACATTTCTTCCCTGGTCATCCGTTGAATGACACTGAAATGACCTTGTATTTGTATCAACTAAGGTCAAAACCAGTCAAGTAATAGCCTATAGGATATGCTCCTTGTATGTATAGATTAAAGATCCTAGCTAGGTCACCTGGATATAAAAGGACACATGACATTAACAAGCAGTCTTTGTAAACTCTGTTATCAACACAGTATATAGGGAATTTCCACAAAGCCTGAAATTGATCTAGACATAAAATATCATTCAGAGAAAAAAAATCCTGCCATGTCACAAAGGAAACACCCATTACCCGTGCCAAGACAAACAGCCTCTGTAATTATTGTATCATGGTTTAATATAATGTCCTGTTTATTTTTAAATGCAGATGTTTCCAACACATTATACTGAATTGTACCTGTTGTATACACACAGAGTGGGAGCTGTCAGTTGTGAGCAGAACATATATTCATCATCATCATCATTTATTTATATAGCGCCAATAATTACGCAGCGCTGTACAGAGAACTCATTCACATCAGTCCCTGCCCCATTGGAGCTTACAGTCTAAATTCCCTAACATACACATACGCACACAGACAAAGAGACTAGGGTCAATATGTTAGCAGCTAATTAACCTACCAGTATGTTTTTGGAGTGTGGGAGGAAACCGGAGCACCCGGAGGAAACCCTCGCAAACAGGGGGAGAACATACAAACTCCACACAGATGAGGCCATGGTCGGGAATCAAACTCATGACTCCAGTGCTGTGAGGCAGAAGTGCTGACCACAATATTCCGACAATCAGTCGCTAAGAACCACTGACATTACTGAGTGACCTCCTCGTGAGGCATCGTGCCTAGGAGGCATGCTTGCCTACTCTCCTGGAATGTCCGGGAGACTCCTGAATTTCGGGTAGTTCTCTCGGATCCCCGGGAAGAGTAGGCCTTTCCCCCGGATCTTGCCTGCTAGTGAAGTCGGCAGGACAAGGGTCTTCATGACGTAACTCAAAACGAATTGCATTATTTTGGTGATTTGTGGAGCCACACTCCCCCCTCTTGCATTTTCCACTTTCCCTACCCTAAATTTTCAATTAAATGGTCACCCGGTTAATTAATAGGCTGAACAATGGTTCAGTCTCCTAAATGGCCACCTCCACCGTTCACCTTGTTGCTTACACCCAGGTCAGGCGCTTTACATCAAACACCTATTCGCAAATCCACCTTTCACACTTTCAGGACTCTCAATCTAATGGGTTCCACTGGACACAACTATAGACATGAGTGGGTAGGCCTGCTGTCACTGTTAGTATGAAGAACCCTTAGGCACATAGTGCATCCATTTGTAACACAGACCTCACAACACATTAAATAAACACAAAAAAATGACTGCTGTTAGAAAGGGGCAGGAGACACCCTGGTCCTGCATTCACCCAAGCTGCATTCTAATAGGGGCAATTGCCAAAATTTATTTTGGTGCCAAGGTAATATAAATATGTATTATTATTATTATTATTAATAATAATAATAATAATAATAATAATACAACAGCCCCTGTTCTTTGAAGTTTTATCTGTTCTATTTATTAAGAAGAGACAACAATTATGAATTTTGATCACAGCGATAGAGAATCTGTTGTCACCGCCGTTCATCAATAAAATATCCCGGGGGCAGCAGAGCGATACTGGTATGTTAAATCTATTGTTAAAACTATTGAATATTGGGGGGAAAAATGCTTTATTCCAAGAAAAAAAAGCTTTTTTCTGTTATCGCCAGTCTGAGATGAGGATAACAGAACAAGGATTCCGGCGGTACTTCTGCCTCAGCAGTCCTTGTACCGCCGCAATCACCGGTGGAAACCGCTTGCAAGATGGAGCAACACCCGCTTTTGGCAGCTATAGGGCTTATTGCCCTTCGATAAATAGACGGGTGTGTGACATGGGTTGAGATATCTTGGACACAGTGGTCTTTACACTGAAGACTATTTAATGGCATCTCAGACATAAATAATTTAAGAAACAGTAAAGATGACCCTTGGATTCGATCCCAGGTCTCCACCATGTCTAAAACATATGGTCCCTAGAGATATAATTCTCAAAATTCCCATGCATAATTTTCTTCCAAAATTTCCCTATTTTGCTTTCAATCTGTGCTTCCCATATTTTCTGTTTTCATCATAAATGTGTAACAGTATTAACCCTGTACATTATATTTAAGGTTATGTATTGTCTGCTTCTGTGTACAGCACGTTGTATTTCAATTCACTTGCCTCTGTGCATGGGTCTATAAACACAAGAGAAAGTGGTTCGTTTTTACAACAATTTTATAGTAGTAGGTTAGATATTGTACTGTGCACTTTTACCTTATTGTACCAGACATTTACATTTTTTATTGGTATCTACCTCTCCTTCCTCTACCAGTTGCTTCCAATGACATTTTATGCAAATAAAAGAGAGGAGAGCATTCCACCAGTTATTCTAGCAGTCTAAAAAGAAAGCAGAATCCCAATGTGGGTTTTGTGACAAAACAGCTCTCTTACTTTCATACAGCCATTGAATTCACAGAATAATAGTGCTTTTATAAACGGTGGTTTGCAAGACATATTATACAAATATAAAACATTCACTGTGTAATGTTTAAATAACATCTATTGTAAATAATAGTGAATTTCCCATAATTCAATAGATCCACTGATCCCAGCCTTAGATCTACTACATATACATTAAACCTGACCCACAAGCTACAACACAGTGTGACTGGATGAAAATGTCTGCTCCTTGGGGCTTACTGTAGATCATACCGTGTATTTTACTATTCACAAAGCAATCACTCAATGTGGTAACGAAATACACAGGAAATGTGTGAATATAAATGGCGGTCTATTTCAGGACTTACTGTAGGCTTACATTCAAAAGCGAAAGCTCAAGCTATACAATACATGCCCTAATATGCTGAGGAGGAATGCAAATAGAAAATAATGTATTAATGTATGGCTGCTGCAGAAAGGCAGGTAACCTGCAGATTCTATTCATGCCCTTGTGTCCTGGTTAATAACATATTATATCTATGCATTATTATACTAATCAGCAGCCATATGAATGCCTGAGAACACCAGCTTGATAATTATAGCATGTAGCTATAGTGGATTCTCTCACTATTATACACACTGTACGACCTATGCATACTGAGCCTGTCTCCTCCCAACCGCTCAGGGTCCCAGCTCTATAGCTAATACAATGAAGCAGAGAGGGGATATATGTCTGTTATTCTACCCCATGATTATTCAATGTAATATATTGGGATGTTTATTTTAAAGCTTTCTGGCTTACATGATTTTCTAAATATTGACATTCATAATATGAAATATTATTATGTTGAGCTCATATCCTTTGCCAGTAATGATGCGAGGACATTAAACCCTGGGCACACAAACATAGATAGGCAGAGATTGGCATATGATCATGGCATATACAGGTGTGTGGGCAGTGTCTATGGCACCGTCAATACAGCCACAACCTAGAGTAACCCATATATGGAGTGATTGATCAGTAATATAATCCACCATTCCTGCGACATGAATCAATTGCATTATATCATTAGGTAGCAGTGTCCATTGTCTCTCACCTCTATAGGCTAACAATTAGTGGTCCCAGCACGGGCATCACTTACCCAGGATAATATCCTCAGGATGGTCTGTGGCTGTTTCAGGAATTCAACGGGGTCAAAGCCTCCTCCTGCCCGACCAGCACCAAATGAGGCTGCTTCCATTTCTGCAATGTCACTCCTGTGTGCTGACCCTTCTTCTCTACCTGTTACCTCTCCTTGCCCTGTCCTATCACCCCTTCAGTTCCTGCAGGCAAGGATGCACTAACCCCCGTCCTTTCTGCTAGCCCAGTGTCTGGCTGCCTGTCTGCCCTTCAGCCTCCCCTCCTCTCTCTCCCACTGTCAGTCCCTACCTCGTCTTTGCACTCAGTCTCTCCCTATTATCCACTAGTCCCTGTCTATGGTACTGTGTGAGCATTACAGCCTGAAATCTATCAGCTCCTCCCTTAGCTCCCGTCCTCTCTCTCTCTCATGTATTTCTTGCTGCTCAGCCTCCTCCTCTCCTCTGCTGTTTCTTTATCACCCTCCTCAGTTCCTCTCTCTGTCTTCTAATCTCCCTCTTCACACCCTCATGTCCCCACCCACCCCTTCTACTGATGCTCCCACCACATCTTCCCTCACACACTGGAAGAGAGGTGGTTATAAGGTGAAGGTGACAGGATAAATATAATTATCTGATGCATTGTGAATATACATTCCCCCGTTGTAGATAATAAGGATTCTATAAAGCACAGTCTTGTATCACATTAGGTCCAGCTAAAAAAAAACAACAACAAATCCCATGACAGCAGATGCTCAGGCAACACAAACTAATGGCTACTGGGCAGGAAACAGGTCGAACAGTCACCTTATTTAAGATGCCATAAGAGTCTAATCATCAATACAAATCTAAAACCTATGAAAGTACAAGAGGAAATGTTGGTCTCTGGGGGAAGCTGAGTGCATATCCTCTTTACCACACCTGAAAACTTGCACAGTAGATACTAAAAAATGTTGCTTTAGTACAGTAGCGATTTATACTTGTGCAGTTTTTAGATACATTTAATATACAGAGATCTGTTAAATAGAAGGTAGGTTAAAGTACTAAATTCCGGTGACGTCCCATCTGACACACCCCAATAAATATGGTCTGGTTGGTTTTGGAGTAATATCGATGCAGCAGGATACTTCTCCAGTACAAAGGGGAACAGGAGAGCAGTGAAGGGCAGAACAGGGGCTGGTGGTAGGGCAATTAGTTATTAATAGGACAGAAGTGACATATCCACCGTGGGTGCAGGGTGGGCATCCATTCCATGAGTCTAGGTGGTCGCAAGCCAGTTTTATCACTTATGGATCCATCCTGTACCCACATTTATGCTGGCGTGGAGGGAGGTGGTCCCAGTGTCTTGGTCTTGCCGGCCAGGACTTATCGAGGTCAGCCCTGTTTGTCGAGGGTATGGTGCCTCGGTGGACAGACAGGATGTATAGCCAGTCAGGTTAGGGGGCTGCTCCCCTCCTCCTTCAGTCTACCTGGCTGACTACCTTTCCTCTCTGTCCATCCCTTCCTATAGACCATTTTCCCATTTCCTCCCCACCTTCTAATCCGTGTGGGCCACCTCTCCACTCTTCAGCAGGTGGCTGTGCAGGAGAAAGTAAAAAGGGGTCTTCCACTGCATTTAAGCTTTGCAGATCAATTATGTGTGGGATGGGGTATTACTGTAGTGTGAGTGGGGGGGGGGAGGGGGGGCTATTCATGTAATGTACTGGGTGCAAGTAAGGTTATATTGTGGGAATATTAATATAATGTGGGGCTGTGGGGCTATTAATGTAACTGGAAGTTGATGGAGGGTATTAATGTAATGAAGTGGGGGCTGTTAAGGTTATATAATGTAATGTAATGTTGATGGGGATATTAGGATATTGTAGTGGTGACTAATTTTGCAATGTGGGATCACTGTATTAAATGTTGGGCTAATAATTTAATTATGGGGTTAACGGTGGGGAAGGAGGCCTATTTATTAAATATGGGTGTTATTCATTTAATGTTGAGGCTTGTTTTGCTGGGGGAGACCTAAAGTGTTCACTCATTACGCAGCTTTCTAGGAGGTGAATAATACCTATACGTTTTCCAAAAAGGCCGCAACATTCCAGGATTCTGCCAAGCAGCAACATAGCTTAAAAACCAACAGTAACTTCAGTTATAACCCATTCAGTGCCAGCCCCTAGATTCTATTTGATTGCTTCTTCAGTCTTAGGGGCATATTTTATAAAGCACGATAGTGCTTTTAACGGGTCATTAAGGTCCCACAGTGTCCTCCGCAAATTTATTAAGGGGGCATCGCAGCAGATATCATGGATATCTGCTGCTTTGCATTCCTCTTCGTTTTTGGGAGCAGTCACCATTCAACAGAATGGGGTGACTGTTTCTGACCGCAATCTAACAAGTCCCGAAAAAACATTTTTTTCGGGAACTTGTCATGTTAATGTACGCCAGCTGAAGCTGGCGTGCATCATCCGAATTGAAGAAATCTAATGCTGTCAGCTCTGCTCCGAAGAGCAGAGCTGGACAGCGCATGTGTGGAGGGATCACATGATCCCTCCCTGTCACTCAGCGCTCTCTAGTTGCAGAGACAGAGAGGGGATCTGTGTGCGCGTGTCCAGTTCTTGGAACTGGACATGCGCAATTGAAGAGTGAAGAGAAAACCCGAAGACAGCGCTTCCGAAGAGGGGGGTAAGTATGATTTTTTTTATCACTGAAACAGCAGTTTTTCGGAACTGCTGTTTCTGTGCAGGGCTGTACATAAATGTGAGAAGTAGTTCAATCCTTATCATTGCGATAAGGATTGAAAACTACTTTTCACTTTATGTGAATATTGATAAATGTGCCCCTTAGAGTGCCACCCATGTAGAATCTCCGTGATGTGCTACTGATGTTGTGAGGTCCACCAGTGTGCAGAAGGACCTGGCTGTAAAACATGCCTCAACCTTTCTACCCATAAAACCTATATTTTATTTGTGAAACTTAATTTTTTACTTTTAACAATTTGCAAATGCTCCACCAAGCAGTCTATTTTTTGGATTGGAATCTCCGTCCGTAGATTGGAGTTTCCCTACATATTTGGTAAACTGCTCTGCTCAACACCTGGTCCTCTGAAACCCCTTGAAGCACCCTTCAGGCAGACAGTTGTTTAATTACTTACCACTTCCATGGTCAATGCTAACAGCGGGGGTCCGTCATGAAGCTAATTGTTATTGCCAAATGTAATCAGGGGTCCCTTCTGGCACATAGACAAGGCTTCCCAGGGATGGGACCGTAACACTTCAGTTACCACGGGTGGGTAAATAATTTTGAAATCAACTTTAATAAAAAAAATCCTTTTTTTATTTTCAGTACAATAATAGAGGTCTGTACTGGGAAATCACACACACGGGAGCCCTAACAGAGACTTGTGGAGACTTAACAGAAGTTCAAATTAACATAAAATGGATTGCAGTGGCATAGAGACATATTGAAAGTAGAACAGGAGGCATCTGCTTTGTGTCACACGGAGCATTAGAACTGTGTGATATACTGTCCGGAACTTAGAATAATGTGTAACAGCATTACCCAAAAGCAACGTTTATCTTCATCAAACCGTGGTGACTCACCTCTCTGTCCAGGAGAAGACTTGCTGGAGATCTCCTGCGGTATAAACCGCCTTTCCATCAACACCACCTCCCGGGAGATCAATAAACATGACGTCTTACAAGTTATTAATGGCACAGTTATATTTCACTCCTAAGTCGTTATTATAGTGAGACATCACCATTGTAATTAACATCTGTTTATGGCTTGTCCTGTACAACACTTCACGTTATGCTATGTCATGAAGCATAGCAAATATATAAAATGCATGAAAATAAAACCACAAAAAGATTGTAAACTAGAAATTCTTTAACTTGATTTGCAGTAAAGGTATATTGCTCTTAACATTATTATCATTTATTTATCTAGCGCCATCATATTACAGAGCGCTGTACGTAGAGTACCATCAACATCAATCCCTGCACCATTGGAGCTTACAGTTTAAATTCTTTATCGCAAAAGCACAATTAGGAGGGGGGTGGTGGTCAAAAATCTCAAGAAGTGGATTGTGCAAAAGTATAAATGTCAACGTCCTTTAGGACCATGCCTTTCATTAAATTAAACCTTTTAGAATTTCTCCTAAAATGCTGCTCAGTTTAGTCCCATTCATGCCTAATTGAATCATGAGAGAGAGGGGACATCTGGATTGTTTTCCTAACATTATGCCAGTACGCCGACTCCATACTTAGCAAAGATTTCACACACTTCACGCAACTCCTCCCATTGGTTAATTGAAACTTACAGTCCACCCAAAATTTTGTGCCGCAAACCCACAAGCTGTGACAGAAATCTAGGCATACTTGCGTAAATTGAGGTGCACATTGGTCTTCGGGGTACCCTGTCCCACGTTTGGTGGGACTGTCCTACAATCAAAATCTTTTAAGGTAAGGTTTCCATTACATCTCTCTTATTTTCTTCTCCCCCCCCATGACACCCATAAACATATTTTGGATTTCCAGGCCATATTGTTTAAAAGCAAGTAATACTGCCAAATGCCTATATCCCATATACATAAAGAGATTGCTATTGTTGGGTACAGTTTAGGGCAAAGCATTCTGTAAATTGGAAGGAACCCATTGTAGGGTACATACCGAAAGATAATTGATCATTACCAATTTGATTTCGACCTATATTCTTGTTGACAAAGTACAGTCCCATAAGATACATTGTGCAAAGAGAGATAATGTTATATGCAACTTTAGTTTTACTACTAGACTAGATTTGGCCAAAAGAAGGCACTTTAGTCCACTAAATTTCCAAAATCACTTTTATTAGTATTATTAAAATGTTGTGTATTCACGTCTTCACACTTGATAGGCCTATGGTGGCGAAATATTTAAAATAAAGATAAGAAAATGGAAAACATAGAGAAAGTTAGTGCTCCATTAAAATTAGATCAGATCTTTAGGTAGTATAATGTTCGGTAAAATAGAGTCTATATTGTTGGTGAACCAAGGTCTATATTATTTACATTGGTTATTTTTTTTTACCATATGTTTAATTAACTTTAGCCTGTATTGTTATAGATGTATATTATCTTTGTAACTGTATCTAATGAAATAATATGGTTCTTCTTCAATAAAGTTACATAAACAACAGTCTTTAGACTTGTGCTTCCATTCTACTTCTCCTTTCTATAAAAAATAAAATATTTTTTCTTCCGCATTTATTAATGTCAACAATTATTATACTAAGTTAGAAACCAGGAGGAAACATACCTTTGATAGGAGTCGATATTTATACACTTATTAATTTCATAATATGTCCACCTGTCATTATAAAGGTTTATATATCCTCCTAACCTATTGGGACGTTGAAATTTGTTTCTGAGAAGTGAGAAACATGAAAAACATCAAATTGTTTATTATTTGCAATATTTCTTGAAAAGTGAGACTAATGAGAAACATAAGTATTTATAATTGTTGTCATCTCATCGACCCTATAGGCCGATGCTTGTACCTCTCATGTTACAAACATGTGGAACAACTTAGATAATTACATTGTATTTTCCCAGACATACACTATGATAATAACTGCAGTAGTATATTATTTAATCACATCACATTTACAATAAATGTTATTATCAATCAATATATGTACGTCTCGCCTGAAGTCTTTATTATAGTGGTAAACCACATTACAGGTAACAATGACTCTTTATAGTAAGTTTAACAAATAACTGTCCTTAATTTTGACTGGCAGATTAAACAGCCTATTATACATATCCAATGTTGTTAGTATAGTGATACTGTATACAGTATATTACACTTATTGTTTACACACATCCTTTATAATATATATTACTTTAAGAATATACTTATAATATTTATCTCTAATTTATTGTCTCTTATCATTAATAAAAAGTGTTTATCGTTATAGTAACCTAATATATAATATACCTATAATTTTAATTATACTATAATTTAACTTATATAGATAATGTAACATTTTTGTGCCTTTTAGTGATACACTATTGTTAAAACCCCCAAAAAAAGTGATTAATTCAAAAAACAAAACTAATTAATCCTAAAGGAGAGAAAATTTATATAAATTAAAAAAAAACAACTTATATTAATACCAAGTGCTTGTGTGCATTCAATAAACAAATATAATGATGGCACATAATTATGCTCATTAATTTGATTAAAATATAATAATAATAATTCTAACAATTTTCTCATTATATGTGCTACCTTTGTTCTATATTTTTTTAACTATGTTTAAAATTTAAGTGATTAAAATAAATTTGTGAGAATAATAACATATCATTATAGTGAATAATAATAAAAATACAGAAATATAAATAAATATAAATAAATATTTATATTTCAGTTGTGTATAAAATAATCTCCCAAACATACTGTATAATACATATTTTAGGCATACTACTAATTGATTATTTGTTATTCATAATATTTTTTAAAACAGATTTTTCACACATTTTATATGTTTTTTTTTTATTTTTATTCCTATTTTTAATTTATATTTTCATTTTTATTTTTATCTATTGTGTTCATTATATTAGGACGGTTTTCATAACCGGATATACTCTACATCTGAGGGAAGGGGAAGAAAGAATCAAGGTAATTTAAATGCTTCTTCATAATATATAGCTGTATGGTAGTTTATTTAAGAAAACTGACGTGCCTGGAATTTTCATTAAGGCCACGGGGTATATTTACTAAACTGCAGGTTTGAAAAAGTGGAGCTGTTGCCTATAGCAACCAATCAGACTCTAGTTGTCATTTTGTAAATGTACTAAATAAATGATAACTAGAATCTGATTGGTTGCTATAGGCAACATCTCCACTTTTTCAAACCCGCAGTTTAGTAAATATACCCCATGAGTTATTAGCCTGCCGGGCAGTGTCCAGAGCATTTCGATAAGAGTGGTAGATACCTGTATATGCGCTGAAATCATTAGAGGTACAAAATTTACGCCAGTCACGTTCAGCTTTACGATATAGTATTTGTAGATTTCGTGTTACTTTAGGGTGCCACGGTTGACATCGAAGTCGATGTGTAGTATGAAAAGTCGCTGGAGCCACTTCATCAAGGGCAGTTGCTAGGGTTTGATGAAAATGAGGAACTGCCATATCAGGGAAGGAGAATGTAGAAATTGCGGAGAGAAGGTGTTGGAGAGAGGTGGAAAACTGAAGAGTTTGACAGCAGGGAGGTTAAAGAACTGGGAGTGAGCGAGTAACTAATAAGGTAATGATCCAGGAGGGGGAAAGGAGTGTTAAGGAAATTAGAAACTGAGCGTAGTCTAGCAAAAACAAGATCAAGACAGTGGCCATCCTGATCAGTAGTGGATTCAATCCACTGGGAGAGGTCAAGTGAGGATGTTAGAGAGAGCAGTTTTGAAGCAGCATTGTAACGTGGATTAGCAATAGGGATGTTGAAATCACCCATGATGTTGGTGGGGATGTCAGAAGATATGAAGTGAGGGAGCCATGCAGAAAAATGTTCAAGAAATTGTTGGTGTGGTCCAGGGGGGGGGGGGGGGGGGGGATAGATCACAGTGATATGCATAGAAAATGGGTTAAAATTCCTAACAGTATGTACTTCAAAAGATGTGAATGTGAGTTAAGGGACATTTGGCAGAACTGTGAATGTGCTCTGTGGGGATTGGAGCAATACCTCAGTTTTATCAGTGCTTATATTAAAATTAGTTACTTCACTATATGATCACATTTCTTTAAGTGGGTTAGGAAGGGGTACAAGGGGTTAATATTCTGTAACCAGAACATCATTGGCATATGACGCTACCTCATATACTTGAGCGCTGTCTTTGATTCTAGATGTATCAGGGTTTATTTTTATTCTTTCTCATTGTTTAATTCAAACACAGCAGAAGAGAAACCATTAGTCAGCACTGAGGCCAAGATATTATATTATATGATTATATTATAAGGCATTCATTCCATTAAGAAAATTGCCTCAGTCCCATGTGTTGGAGACAGAAGACCCTATAGATTGCCCTCTCAGCATCTACGGCCACCACCAGTGCTGGAGAAATTGTGAATTTGAGAGGTGAATCAGGTGTATGTGGGCAGCACGGTGGCTCAGTGGTTAGCACTTCTGCTTCACAGCACTGGGGTCAAGAGTTTGATTCCCGACCATGGCCTTATCTGTGTGGAGTTTGTATGTTCTCCCCGTGTTTGCGTGGGTTTCCTCCGGGTGCTCCGGTTTCCTCCCACACTCCAAAAACATACTGGTAGGTTAATTGGCTGCTATTAAATTGACCCTAGTCTTTGTGTGTGTTTGTTAGGGAATTCAGACTGTAAGCTCTATTGTGGCAGGGACTGATGTGAATGAGTTCTCTGTACATCGCTGCTGAATTAGTGGCGCTATATAAATGAATAGATGATGATGATGATTATAGAATTGTCTGTCTTTGCATAGAGTACTTAATTAAGTTAGTCCTTCAAAGTATTTTATGATATGTGTTACATTTAGAGAAGCATCGATGTTTGAGAGCGAACTCCTGAATCTGGGCTTTTAATGTCACAATGTGTGAGTGCTGAGCTGTTTGTAAGCTGGGTACACACTACAGAAATTTTCTCCCTATGTGTTACAAATAACAATTTTACCAACAACTGATAAAAGATTTACCTTCAGATCTGTGCTCTTCACCTGTTATAACCATCGGCTATAAAGATCATGTAAACTCTATGGAGATCCTGATTGTGAGTGCATACACACTGCAGGATTGGAACAACATTGTTCCATAGTTTATCAAGAGTTTTAGTTTGGTTTAAAAATCAAATGAAACGATATGTTGTGCTTTGGAACAATAATCGCTCATCAGTGCAGCTACACGTTAATGTAATATTGGGCAGAACGGTTGTTTATCGAATGATTAGCCCGATAATCAGCTGAAAACCCTGCAGTGTGTACCCAGCCTTAGGAAGATGCTGAATTCTGTATGACCCTCCTGAATGTAGACTTATGGGTCTCCCGTATGGTAGATATGTGATATATCTGGAGAGCTACTGAAGGTGACATATTCTTAGATTGTCTTTTTAACCTCCTCTACTGCTTCTAGAATGAGTAGGAAAGACCCACTGAGGTGGCGGTGTATAGTGATGGTAGGGTGTCCAGCACCACCATGATGGCAGCATGGTCAGACTACGACACAAATGAGTCTGAGGCCATGATTAATTTCTGTTAGGTGTAGCGAGCCATCAGCATTAGGTTGATACCTGAGCAGGAATTGAATGTGTGTGGGGGCGGGGGGGGGGGGTGTAGACCATTTTCTGTGAGTGCTGAATTCTCTAAAAATGTGTATATATTCCAAATGTTGCAACTAATTTGGGATTTGGTTTACTAGGTTTTTGAGGCTCTGCCCATGTTAGATTAAGCTCAGTGATAAAATCTTCCCCCAAAATGGTCTAGAAGTTGGAAACACTCGGTGAAGAAACTAATCCAATTGGAATAACATTTCAAGGCTAATGTACAAGGGTAGATGTCTAAGTCTTCCGTTGACGATCATATATCTAACTGGTGGGTCTAGGACTGATGATTCTACCATGCAAGGAGTTGTGTTATGTATTATAGAATTTCTGGGTTCTGCAGGTATAACGGGGCCTAGCTCCACTGTTCATACATACACACAACTACTGACAGTAGCCCAGCGCAGCAGTAAGCTAACTCTTACCACTTTGGGCTATTATTGCCTCGCTAGTGGCGAGATCTTTGTTTGATAAATGATGAGAGACTTTATATTGCCATTATAAACATCAATAAAGCAATGTTACTTATCTCCACAAAGGTGTAATAATAAACAGATGTTTATACACTTTATACAACTATTGAGCAAACCTTAAAGCATTCTCTACATATAGCCTTGTTTCACTAGATAATTGCATGTACTGATACGTATTGTAGCTCCTATGTTGCTTACTCTTCATATGAAAATGTAAATATTCATAAAATTAAGCAGAACACTGACCCCTGTGACCAAATTATCAAGCAAAATGGTATATAGCTTTGTTAGACATTAACAAGCAATGCCGTGCCACTAACAAAGTACCAATGTTTTCAAGAAAAGTCATATAAACACATTCTTTATTATGTATTTCTTTGGTTTAATGTCCTTTTAAAATCTGTTTTTCTGTTTGCTTGTTCTGCAGTTATTTTTTATTTAAATCTCACATTACTTATTGTCCGTTTTTCTTTTGAGTTCCTCTTTCAGACATCACACATACCACCAATACTTTGATTTCCCCTTTTTTCTAAGATCAAAACAGTTCTGTTTTAATTAGATTTTTGCTTACTGGTGCATGAATTGGACAGCACGGTGGCTCAGTGGTTAGCACTTCTGCCTCACTGCACTGGAGTCATGAGTTTGATTTCCAACCATGGCCTTATCTGTGTGGAGTTTGTATGTTCTCCGTGTTTGCTCCGATTTCCTCCCACACTCCAAAAACATACTGGTAGGTTAATTGGCTGCTATCAAAATTGACCCTAGTCTCTCTCTCTCTCTGTCTGTGTCTGTGTGTGAGTGTGTGTCTATATTAGGGAATTTAGACTGTAAGCTCCAATGGGGCAGGGACTGATGTGAATGAGTTCTCTGTACAGCGCTGCGGAATTAGTGGCGCTATATAAATAAATAGATGATGATGATGATGATGATGATGATGAATTGTTGATCCCCAACTAGTTTTTCTGTTAAATCTTAGCTCCCAAATGCTATTAGGATGGAGAGTTAAGAAATATTTTATGTTTTATTTTGTAGTCACTTTTTCTGATTAAAAATAGTTTACGAAACAGCATCTACACATCAACTTCACTGTAGTATAAATGGTTACTAGTTTATTAATACTCTAACGGTTACCGTTAACTACGAACATAGGTGTAAAATAAATGTCCCGTAATTTCTGTTACAATGCCATGAAATTATGTATGAAAAGAATGCGCCTACGTCCTCAGCATTGCGCTGGTATCTCTGTGACAAAATGCAGTGTGTGCATTCTTCACAGGATAATAAGTGGAAGAATGGAGAAATATTGACAAATTTACAGCAATGTAAAGGTGACGGTAGCAATACTTTTTGAAGTAAACTACACCATACTTGCCTACTCTCCCGGAAGGCTCCCGAATTTCGGGGAGTCCTCCCGGACTCCTGGAAGAGTAAGTAAACCTCCCGGATTCGCCGAAATTCACGGCATGGAATGACTGGGCGGGGCTTAATCGTGTCAGTAAGCCCCGCCCCCACTATTCAATGCCGTGAATTTCAGCATTTCATAGTGGGGGCGAGGCTATGGCATTGCGACGACGTCACCTCGCCCCTTCCTACCCCCTGTCACATGACTTCTCCCCCAGGATCTCTAAAGTTTTGAAAGTTGGCATGTATGAACTACACCAGTCACGTCCCAAGGGTTTTGGGCCTGAAAAAGGTGTGTTAAATGTTTTTTACTTAATTAAATATATTTTTATAACGAGTCATTACAAATTTCTTTAAAACTGTCAGTAGAAAATAATTTGGCTACATTGCATTAGGATGGTGCCACATGGGTACTTTTTCCAGCTGCAACTCAAAAATCTGGGGCCTGATTCATTAAGAAATGGGAAGCAAAATAAATGAGTAACTTTGCACCTTGGCAAAACCATGTTGCATTGGAGGGGAGGTAAATTTAAAATGTGATGGCAGTATTACAGTTGGGGTAGGGCATGTTCTAGATCAACTTTAAATGTCAGTGTAAAAATAAAGCTATCAAGTATTTGTGTGTTACATGAAAAAACAGCCAGTATTTAAGTTACGTGCAAAATAATAAACTCATTTGCACCCCTTGTATTGTAACATGGTTTTGTCCAGGAGAAAACTTACTAATTTTTTTTGCCTTACTGTCCTTAATGAATCAGGCCCCTGGTGTGTTCCTGAAACTAACAATTCCTCTAAATTATCAAAGGTCCCCTTATTGCCATGTTTAAAACCAGAGGAACCTCTGAATTTTATTTATGTCTTAGATTCCAATATCTAGTAATTGTTTAACTATACAAACATTTTTAATGTAATTACTCTATGTGGCAATATAAATACAGTTTTTTAGGTGATATGAAAAAAGCTGATTTATTAAAGGGCAAAAAGATACCGACAACCACTATTCCTACAAAAAAAACACGAATAGTTAAATAACGACCTGATGAAAATATGCACTTACCTTCACAGCGACGGCGTTCATTTGCAAAGAGTCTGGTATGCGACGCCTGGTAATTCCGAAGATGCTGCACGCCGGCGCTGGATTGTGACATCACCGAAGACATTTAAAGAGGTATGTTAATCATACGGTTAGGGTTAGGGTGTGTCAAACGTCCGTTACTTACCTGACGTCACAATCCAGCACCGGAATGCAGCATCTTCGGAATTATCAGGCGTCGCATACCAGACTCTTCGGAAATCAACGCTGTAGCTGTGAAGGTAAGTGTATATTTTTATCAGGTAGTTTTTAAGCTATTCGTCTTTTTTGGTAGGAACAGTGGTTGTCGGAATCCCAAGCATCGGGATACCATACCCCACCCGTCCTGACAACTCTGTAGTGTTCCATAGACTGGATTTCCTTCTGCTAGTTACGTAGACTTAAGCTTTAAAAGGTTCTTCCACTTAATGTTTTTTAAAAACAACAAAACAAAACTATCTCCCTTCCCAATAATAGTACTTTGGTGGGGTTACTAACCTGATACCCCCATACCACTGTAAATAGCAGGGTCCCAGTCCTTACATATAGCTCTGATGGGACTTTCAGGATAATGGAATTTCTCATGATGTCTCTATTTGAAGGCCTTAGAACTGCTGTGTTGGATTACCCAGAAGTCCCGGTGCTATGTAAGTGCATACCTATATTCCGGAGGAAGGTGGGTATGATATTATGTCACCCTTCCTGTCATCAATTGGCCAGGGTAATGTTTATAATGATGCTTGTTGAGTCATTGCACCTCTGCCCCCTCTGTGTTCAGGCAGGTAAACACCCCTGGGGGAGAACTGCCTGCTGTTTTCTGGGTCTCCCCTTAATTCGGAAGTCTGCTGGGCACTCTGGGAGAGTCATCAATTATGTCTAAGTGGTGAAACCCTGCCTAAGTATAGACTAATAGTAAGGGTCTTATGGGAGGGAACCCCACCAAAGTATTATTACTGAGCAGGGAATGAATTTAGTAAAATCTATTTTTAAAGCAGGGCCGTAACCAGGGCTGTGCGATAGGGGGCGACCGCCCAGGGCGCAATGCTGAAGGGGGGCGCAGTTTAGGTATATTTTAGGTTCATTTGGTTAAAATTGAGTGCGAGTGGGGCGGCATTTGACTTTCTCGCCCCAGGCGCTAGAATTAGAAGTTACGGCTCTGTTAAAGTGAAACATCCCTTTAAATTGTGTCAAATGTCAGTGGCGCACGCAGGGGGGGTTTCTGAGTCTCCAAGCTGGGTACACACTACAGAAATTTTCTCCCTATGTGTTACCAATAACAATTTTACCAACAACTGATAAAAGATTTACCTTCAGATCTGTGCTCTTCACCTGTTATAACCATCGGCTATCGGCTATCTGTCAAAGCAGACGCTTCTTAGACAGCGCCGTGGCTGCTGTTTAGGACAGCGCTGGCGAAACGGAGCTCTCTCTCGTTTTTTTTTTTTGGGTCGGCGGGGAGAAACTTCCCCCCCCGACAATCCTCCGTGCTCCCCTGAATGTATAGCGTGAGCATAAAATGACATAAATGTACATATTGTAGAGCAGAAGCAATGCACATTGCAGGTGTATAGTCCTGTCCCTAGATGACTGAGCAGGTATTAGCAGGCCAGCCTTCTGCAGTTCAGTCATGACACTGAGCTGACAGAGCACAGAAGAGAAAGAAGCCAGTTTCACATGCTGGGAGGCAGACTCCATGTCACGGATCACAGCTTCTCAGACGGGAGACATATTGTAGGTGTTGCTATGGCAGCTGCAGTCCCACTGAGCGATGCAGTGAGGGGCCACCGACGCTCAGGCCAGTCACCTCCATTAAACACACAATGGATCGGATGTTGTGAAGTCAGTATTGTTCTCTATCTTATTGCCTATGTGAATAAGGGAACCTACTGTGATCAACACTGAAGCCTAAGGGTGAAAATAGATTTGTTTTCTTATGGGAGATTAGTATACTGACTGATACCATCCAGGACCTCAAACATCCTTTTTTGCTGAGAATCACCTCTTAAGTTTTGAATTACTGAGCTTTTGTGGCTGTAAGTGGTTGCGTTGTTGGGAAACATAAATTCATTCATTTGCGTTCCCTTCACGGGACCATTAACAAAAGGTTTTCAGCAAAGTGTTTATAAAAACGTGGGGGTGTCACGAGCCGCGGAGATTGCGGCTCGCTTCTCCTGCGTCCCGGCTGTCATAGTAACAGCAGGGACATTATTTCTGCCTTCCTGTCCGGCCGTCTCCTCGGCAGTGGCCAAGGTCCTCTCAGTGTAGGCGCCGCAGGAAATTTTCAACTGCCGAGATCAATTACGACGTGGGCAAACGCGAGTTGTTAGCCATCCAATGGACCATGGATTAGTAGCGACACTGGTTGGAAGGAGCTACCCATCAAGTTACCATGCTCACTGACCATAAAAATCTTCAGTATATTTAGGCTGCCAAGACCTTGAATCCAAGACAAGCCTGATGGGCCCTCTTTATTACCTGCTTTAAGTTCTTAATCACTTTTCGAAGTTTCATGTCATGTCATGCTTCACCTCCTGATCCTCGGCCCATCATTCCGTCTTCTGCAATCCATGGTGGTCTGACCCAAGATCTTGGGGTTACTCTCTGCCATTTTCAAAGCACCCTCTGAAACTCCTACAAGCAAGCTGTTCGTTCCTGTTCATCTGAGAGGAACGGTACTTACAGCATGTCACAGAAACAAACTTGGTGGGCATCCAGGAATATCCAAAACCAATGAAGTCCTCTCTATTCTCTGAAGTTAAGAGTAATGTTCTCTCTTGTGAGGTATGTGCCACAAGCAAGTCTTCCAGGACCCGCTCTTTGGGCCAGTTGATTCCCTTGTCTACTCCAGTTAAGCCATGGACGCATCTCTCAATGGATTTCATTGTAGACCTGCCATGGTCATATGGTCACAATACTATCTGGGTGGTCGTGGATCGATTCAGCAAGATGGCTCACTTTCGTACAGTTACCCAATGCGCAATCCCTGGCTTTGTTGATTGTTCAGCATATCTTTCGTTTACACGGTCTCCCTGAAGACAACGCCTCTGATCGTGGTTCCCAGTTTGTCGCTCAGTTTTGGAGGGCCTTCTGCAATCTGCTGGGAATGAAGGTTAGTCTATCGCCAGTCCCTGGAGCAGTATCTTCCCCTATACATCTCCAAGTTTTATGATAATTGGGAATCTCTACTTCCGTGGGCTGAGTTTGCCTATAATAATTCGTGCCACTCCTCAACCCACATCTCTCCGTTCTTCTGCAACCTTGGTTTCCATCCCAGGGCTAATTCTCTCTCCTCCATAAAGTCCTTTGGGTCTTCTGGAATGTCCTCTACTGCATCACGACTTAGAACTATCTGGAAGAGGGTCCACTCTGCTCTGCTTTCAGATCTAAATCCTTATTGGATCGGCATCGTAGAGCTTGCCACTTTAAAGTCAGGGATGAAGTTTGGCTCTCTACAAGTAACATCAAGCTTAGGCAGCCCTGCAGGAAACTGGGACCCAGGTTCATTGGACCTTTTACTATCATCAAGAAGGTCAATCCTGTGGCCTTTAGGCTTAAACTCTCTCCACCTTGACACCTTCTAAAAAATTCAATTCTCACAGGTCTCGAGGACCACGACCAGTCAATGTGGATGGGCGTCATGAATTCTTTGTTGAAAAAATCCTCGATTCCAAGAAAGTCCAGGGACAAATTCACTTTCTTGTACATTGGAAGGACTACAGCCCGAAGGAACAGTCTTGGGTTCCACAGAGGCGCCTACACGCTGATAGGCTTATCAAAGAGTTCTTTAGGAAGTTTCCCCAGGGTGTTGGGGTTCCTTAACCCCTCCTCAAATGGGGGGTACTGTCATGAGCCGTGGAGATCGCGGCTCGCTTTTCCTGCCTCCCAGCTGTGATAGTAACAGCCGGGACGTCACTTCCGCCTTCCTGTCCCGGCCGTCACCTAGACAACGGCCGGGACACTTTTTGAATGTTCATGGGTATAATACATCTGGTTTGTCTGTAGTAGGGGTGGAAAAATTTGAACTCACCAAGAGAGGGGGTAATAAGTATAAGAATCTATGTCGAGGCGAAGCCTCATGGATACAATAGAACAACTATTTATTATTAAAAAAAAACAAAAAAACAACAACTTTTATTTGGATAAATTACTTATCCTTTACTGATCAATTGTGTATGTTTAAGTCTGTTTTTTTGCACATATCTTCCTAGAGATTTTTTATGTCTATCTCTACTCTTAAGGTGATAATGAGCTATATCCTTTTGGTATGAATCTTTTAGGTAGATGATAATTTGATACTAGTGTTATGTGCTCTTTATTTTTAGGAACTGTTGGATCTAAGTGATTAAATGTTTTTTTTTTTCTAATGGGTGATGGAACGGAGCGCAAGATTTTTTAAATTTCTTATATTTTTCATATTTATTTTAATTTCCATAATATTATTACTTCTTATATGATCATTTTTCTTAAATTAGTTGTATTTGTTTTAATATAGTTTTAAGTGTGTATACAGACAAGCACACTTTTTTTGTGATAATGTATATTATATTTATAAAATTTTAGTTGGTCTTTGCGAAATCTTTGCTGTTTGGTCAGATATGATGATTGGGGTAACTGTGATTTATATATGTGTGTGTGTATATATATATATATATATATATATATATATATATATATATATACATATACTTTGAGTCATGAATGAGCTCCCCATGTAATGTGGATAAGTACTATAATTACAACCTCATTGGCATTGGCCACTGATTCTTACCCTCAGCCTTTATATAGGTGGAGACTAAATTTTTTAGACTATTGCTTTAAAAAAGTCTGCATGTTAGCAGACGAAACGCGTCAGGAGGTCTCTCATATTCTATTTCTAGATCCGAAAGACCATTCTTAAAGTTCATGTGGGCATCACAGTGGCTTAGTGTTTAGCACTTATGCTTTACAGCACTGGGGTCATGAGTTTGATTCTAGACCATGTGACTCTGTTTGGAGTTCGTATGTTCTCCCTGTGTTTGCATGGGTTTCCTCCCACACTCCGAAAACATACCGGTAGGTTAATTGATTGCTTTAAAATTGCCCTTAGTCTCTCTTGGTCTGTGTGTGTGTATGTTAGGGGATTTCAATTGTAAGCTCCAATGGGGCAGGGACTGATGTGAGTGAGTTCTCTGTACAGCGCTGCGGAATTAGTGGCGCTATATAAATAAATAGATGATGATGATCCTTTCACAAGGTGGGAACCTGTGGCATAAGGAACTTCCCTCATGTATCAGTATTTCTGCCTGGGCGACTATTCATGGTGCACACCACACGGGATCAGAGCATTCAACTTTTACCATAGAGCCGTGGGACTCGTTCAAACTGTGGAGGTTGTGAGTGTATCTCATTTCTACCGTCTACCCACTTAGTCCTTGTCTATTGGAAATTTCGGTGTGTTGATACCAGATTCCCAGGTCTGATTTATCTTGTTTGTACTTATTATACAGAAGGAAATTCTCTATAAAGAGGTAGCCTATGCTGTGGCATCTACATGAAGGTCTGGATCCTATCTCAGTGGATAAACAATTGAACAATCGTATACAATGATGTTATGGTGTTAGTTTTGTACACCATATTGCCAAGTTGTGTACTGTATGACCAATAATTGATCATCAAGTGTTTATTCTAATGAATCCATATGTGCCTATAGTTGGATAGTTTTAATGTATGTATTATTTGTATTTGATTGATGTGGTATTTATTTTTTAGAATTAATGTTTATAATTAATTAAATACTGATCATTTTTCATCAGCGATCTGTTCCTTCATGATTATTTTTTGAGTTATTAATTTTAAGACACACTCACAGCTCTTGTTTTGCGCTGTATTTATATTTTCTTTTCATCTATGATCTTTTGTGTGGGAGTAACACTGCTCTGATTGGCTACTCATGGACAGGCCCCTTTTCATTCATTCACAATATGGCTCTGCTAGAGGCAAGGCCAGTGTCATTTCCCAAGGGTTTTTAATTTTGATAGTGTTTTTCATTATTTTTTTTTGTTGTTGTTTTTTTTTTTATTAATTTCGGATTTCTTCAGGACAGAAGACCAGAAAAAGCCAATGGATTTAGAAATAAAATATAGATGGAAATGAGATATTGGGAAGAGTATGTTTCTAAAAAAGTATTTTTTCAAGTGCGTCAGTGTCTTTATTTACTATTAGTTACAAAGAACACAAAACTAATCAGTCGCTAGGATATAGCGAAAAATATAAATCCCACAGATCCTTACTGCAGCTGTAAACAGGCAGCTTGACTCTGATTGGCTGGATGTTGAGAAAACTGCTTGGGTCCTTGTTTATGGACCACGTATACAATCTAGCATCATCTTACGACCCATTTGCAAATGCACCCCAAAAAATTATCCAATCAGGCTATTTATGATTGGACATTGCTTTCAGGCCACACATCCTGCAAGTATCTAACCAACTACTAGATTTTGCAGGAAATTTGGACAGTTTTAGAGCAGTTTCACACAGCGGCATCGGAATGCTGCTCCTCTTGACATTGAATAATGTCTTCCTATTCAGGCTTCTGTGGTTGTTTTGGAAAAACACTTCAATAAAAAGCACCAATGGGACATGATCTTAATTAGGGCATTTAAACTTCCTAGTGTAATGTCATCCTCAAAGCGTGCACCATTCCAGGGTTAGCTCATGAATGTCTGGCCAGATCTGTTCTAATGAGGGGCACTGGTGTCTGGGCATCCTGCTAATTTAAGCATACCAAAGCTCTATCTGTAAGAAACCACTGGGCCTCTCGTCAACTTGAAGGGCCATGTGCTCACTAAATAGGAAGCCTAGTAGCAGTAGTATAGGAGTCCCTAAAGTCCACCTTTGCTGGAGTGATTTGAAATCCAATCACGGTAATACTGGCTTAGTGCGTCTTGATGGGATGAAACTTTACCTTATCATTCCACATTAGCGTCAAGTTCAAAATGTATGTATGCACAGTGTCACCTCATTAATGTTAAGAATAAATAAAGTGATGCCTTAGAGTGGACATGTTACCTACACATATTGGGAGCCAGGCATTTGTTTGCAGAACTAATACTCATGAGAATGTAGCCCACCACATAATATTCACTAGGAACCAGGATCTCACAAATATTAGTCTCTTAGCGCCATCACTGGTTCTGAGCAAATTGATAGGTTACATATTCAGTCAGCCCACAAAATGGATGTTTCCACTGTGTGTAGATGACGCTTCGCTTCAATCAATACTTCATTTCTGTACCTGGATTTGTGCACACAGGTGGATTTGGGCCATCCATGTTCCACTTTGCTTTAAGTGGATGCGCAGACATGGGGCAAATAGAAGCTCACGGATAACATTGATCTCTGTGAAGAACATGGCTCTCACAAAACAAGATAAACAAGGGCAGGAAAAAACATACGATTTGCTATACTTTCCTCCTTATATGCCCATGATCCATTCTGTTAATAAGATTGTGTGCACAACAGGCATATTTCTTCACAAGGGATCAGCGGTCCCGAAAGCTTCCATCGCCCATCCACAAGCCGTCGTGTCTTCAAAATGGATCATATGCAGTGTAAAAACACCTGTGTTCTTCCTGCTTGTTGGGTCTTTATATCCATCACTCTTGTGGTAGTATCCACAGCCCAACTGCTACATGCAGCACCATCTACGTAATCATGGCAGTGCCACTGAGGCAACATAACTGAAAACCCTTACACAGCAGGTAGTGTTAGTCTTCTGGAGAAACACAGTGGGAGATCAGATGTGTAACATCACATAAAAGACGAATGCTTGTATAAAGCTGGGCTCATCTAGTCCAAAACTCACTTTCAATAAAACCTAAACATATCAATCGTTGGTTTTATTTAGCAATGGACATCATTAATATATTTCATATTTTATTGATATCAAAAACAATGTATACAAACAAATGCTGCTTTATGACCACTATTAATTCACCAAAATAGATCATTTCAAATGACAGAACTGTACAATAATCGTAGAATGCTTAATAAATTGGATAGGAAGTCTCTAATATCCAAACACTGCAATACAAAAATGGCAGATACCATCTTAATTTTTTTATATAATCGGTGAATGTACCACACTTACATGAAAAACTATAGATGGAGATAATTATGTTTTTTATTATACCAGAAAAAGATTCATAATCCATAAAATCCACAGCATGAGTTTTTGGACAAAGCATATATGAAACAATAATTTATATGTAAAATCTATCAGTGTGTTGTTAAAGGAATATAAATCATTGAACAGCAGAGTCTTTCTGTGCGGATACAGAGTACTTCCATAGCTTGGGGACGGCCCATGGGAGCAGCTAGCAGTGTTTACCATGAACGCCTTGTGTAAGGACTACAGGGTTCAGTAACCCAACTGAATGGCTCTTGGCCTTAACATTGGGCTCCTAAGCTGTAAACAAGATCAGGAATCCAGTGGTGACTATTAAATGACCCAAGGCTTGTGACCCTATAGGGACCTCTGCAACCCGAAGTTTACACCACTATTGGCATACAAATTTTCCTCACACGTCAACCCAAATGAACTGGGGATTGCTCTTTGGTCAACAACCACCCAGATTATCAAGCATGCCATTTACAACCTGTGTGTGAAATTTCCGACTGACCGGTGATTTGGTCTCCAATATTCCAAATTCTAAAGGCATCCTGTCCCTTAGCACTCAGACTAAGCAACCGGACTGGAAGGAGAGATGCTGGGCAAACTGCTTTATGCTCTAAAGATTATGTTCAGATTGAATACTCACACTGCGGTTTCTAAAACCTTCAGTAAAGTGGAAATTAGAAACAAAATGAAGATGCTTTAAACGAAAACATCTGCAATATTTCACAATACTACTGAAAGGCACAGGAAGCCACAAACTGCTGGGAAGAGGGACTTTTTCTGGCACTTAACTAGATAAAGATGAAGTCCAGATACAGTAACATTGATAACAATGGGCATTGAGGTGAAAGGCTAGCAGGAACTGTGTGATGGAGACCAGCAGTGCAAGTAGTCACTCTATTTTTAATTTGCCTATGCACACAAAGAATGAAGTTTGGCCCTACAGCTGTCAGACAGGCAGGTGCAGCAGATCATATACACACTGTATATTAATATACATTCTCAGGACATAGGTTTGTCAAGTCTTTCCATAGTGCAAATTGTGACTTTACAGAAGATCAACAGGACACACAAAGCTGTCACCTTCTACCTGAAACTGCTTGTCGCTTGGGTACTGGCTGCTTTCCTACAAAACCTGACAATATTAGGAAAACAGATGAAAGCAACGACAAGTTGGATCAGTCACAGGATCCGTTCTTCCAGCCATCGCGCCACCTCTCATCCACTTTCGAGCAGTCGAATTCGGCCTTGCTGAGCTTCCTATTGACATCATTGTGAATCATGCACATCCACTGTGACAGGTTGTGTCTGCTCCTGGTGTCCGGCTGAGTGCTAGTTAGCCTACAAACAAAGTAAATGGACGGCTTCAATTACCCACAGAAATGCAGTGATCAATAAGTAACACTTCTATATGATCAGTCAAGTATTGCCTATGCTTAGGGGGGAATTCAATTCGACAAGAGATGTCTCTGTGGAGAGACACTTCTCAGCAGAGCTTTTTCTCAAATCTCTGCTCATTTTCCCTCGCGTCCCAAATTCACGTAAGGAGAAAATGAGCGGAGATACTGTACCATATTGCGCAATCAGACATCACGGTGATGTCCGGAAGCACATCGCCAGCAATTGAATTCCCCCCTTAAAGTGGACCTATGACCTACAAACCATGGAAGCAGACATTTTGTGGGCTGAACTAATACCCAATGTATTAATGTGCTAAAAACTAGTTTAGGTGCCTCCACCCATTGCAATAGTGTTCTATGTCAATCAATGTTAGAAGAATATAAAATAATGGCTTAAGTTAGATGTATGAACTTTATATTATTAATATTCCTGCATTATTTGGACAGTTGCTTCACATTACTACTCTGAGTAAAGCTGGGTACACACTACAGAAATTTCAACCAACTTTTTATGCCGAGCCATTTTACATCCCATCGATGTTCCGATCGCTCGGTCCATGGACTGCATACACACTAGCCTTGTTTAGGACGATGAAGGGAAGAGCGGACTTCCCTTTAGCGACTTTTTACAGCCATGTTGTCATGAGCAATGACTGTAATTTCATACCCACTGTTGTGGATAGGTCGGAAGTTTATACACACTACACAGCGGAAACGAGATTGGAACGAAAATATTAAACGGTACGACCAACCAAATGAGGCGACAATCGTCCATTTGGGCAGACTTTCGACCATCGTGTCACTACACACACTGACCCGACTTTTGAACGAGCGGTCGTATGTCGGCTGATTTAGCCGATTATTGGATGAAAACTGTGTAGTGTGTACCCAGCTTTAGATAGTGGATGGAGCAGGGTCCTCCAACAGCACAGTCCGTGGCTTAATGTTTATCTTCATCCCCTTCTCATATCATAACACTGCCCTGTCCACAGTAAGGTAATCACACTAATGGACAAATCAGTCCCCTCCAACCCCATGAGCAGGACACTTATCTCCTGAATTAATAGGCCTTGCCGTTAGCATTTGCATGGATAGAAAATAGTGGAAGCGGAGATGTATCCAGCTCCCATCAGACCTTCAACTTAACCTCACCATAACACATACTCCCTGAGAGGGGAAATGACTGGAGACATCCGAGCTTCAATTAAAGAAATGAGGGCAGATACAGATTAATTATAGACGCAGCAATGATCTAGTGTTAGCAGAGAATAGATGCATCAGTAGCATTAATAAAGTGAGTAATGTCTTCATTACGCAACTGTTCAGCAATGTTTTATGAAATGGAGATTAGGAAGATGTCAGATTTCATCACATGCGGTTTTTACTTTCAAAACAAAGTCTGTACTTTAGTCTGTTCAGAAAGGGTTTGTTTTATAAGTTTGGATATGGAGTCCATATGTAAAGCAAGCACACTTGTTATCCTTTCGATTAAAAGGTCACACTATAGTTGTCCTGCGCACTGCTCTGTGATATCATATGCTGCTTGCACAATTATATCCTGGATCTACCAGGTGAGATAAACTGAACATACTGAATTGCTAAGTTAATATTTTGTGGGTTTAATAAGTAGGATTTAGAATGGCGGTGTTAGGAGTTAGGTCACAGAGAGAGTAAGTTGTGTACAGAAAGATGTTGTGAGAAGCATAGATGGTGATGGAAATCTGAGAGTTTAGAGGAAGAGTGGAGATTACCAGACTTCGTAGCTGTATGTAGAAAGCATGTAACATGTACATGAAGCTTGCAGGAATGTGAAAGAACATGCACAGAGCGCAGTAAAACTTATGTATATTATTTGCTTTCTCCATCCAAGCTCTTCACAGGGTCTTACATCTATATAGCAAAACTGCAAGTCAAACACTTCCCAAACCAAAGCTCTTGGATTTAATATTCTGCCTTAAGAAACAAAACAAATATGCTTAGAAAGATTCTTCCCTTAAATTCCCATGGAATCAGAGGTTAAACGCAGGTGACGCAAGCTTAAAGCTTGTATGTGTCCTAGCTGGGCAGGTCAGCAATCATTGAAATGGTTCTATCAAAATTACTACATCTATTACACACGATTCCTCAACATTTTTATAGCGACACCAAGGCCATCATATCTTTCTTCCTATAGAAGAGGAATAAAATCCAGAGTTGTATTAACAGTTTTCCAAAACTCAAAAGAGTTTGCAGGTAGCTCGTTTACTATAAAACATTCATACCAGATAAGGTTAAACATTGGATGAACAGTGTCTAGGTACACATGGGAGAGTGGACCTGGGGGGATGGGGTCTACTTATAATCTAACTAAACCCCCTCCCTCCCCAGCAAATGTGAGTCTGGGACTTCCTTAACCAACTAAAAGATTTCTACACTTTCGCGTCCCTAGCTCTTTTAAACACGAGCTAAGCGCCCTCTCTCGTTCTCACCCGCTGTGTTGTGCTGCCTGGTAGCAAGTAGGCAGGGTGAATTGGAGCTAATGAAACCACAGGTAAAATGTATTTAAAGACATTCAATACGATTAAAACATTTTAAATTCAATCTTGGAAAAATCACGGCAAACAGAATTTCCATGGCTTGATATAAACCTAGTAATTTAAGATATGTTAGGTTTTGTAGAATACTTTATAAATGATGATTTCAAAATGTATCAGAGATGAAATGCAAATACTTTTCCTGTCATCTTTTCTCCCCACTACTATAAGGTTACAAACTGAGAAACGTAATAATTTGTTCTAATTACTCAGAGGAAAGTCATTGACAATGAGCTGCTGAGAGTGACAACTGACTACTTAATTACTCTTCTCTCATAGAACAGCTATTATAATCTATTACAGAGCTGTTTGATAGTTCCTTCAATATGTCCCAGGGGTTCTTAGCCAATGAAACTTGCCCAGATGAATGAAAGACTGAACTCCGCAAACAACAAAAAGGTCACACACCTCTCTCTCAGGTCCTCTGCGCACTCATCGCATGGATAAAATTTGGAAAATAGGTTAATGAAGCTTTTCATTTCCTGCTGTTGTTTGGTAGTTGGACTGTCTGGGTAATATGCTGCCATTGTGTGCAAGAAGGACCAGGTACTTCGGCCAAGCTCTTCCCGATCTAACGGACATTCAGCGGGTCGTTCCCTGTCCTCAACGTCAACTTCCTGAAACAAAAACAAATATTTTAAAAAAATTAAACAATTACGGAGAATAGTCAACAGTGATTCTTCTGCTGGGTTATGGAGCCGATATCAACCTTTTGGCTGAAGCTTGCGAACAGACCTGACAGGAACGTGAAAGGAGGAAAGTTAATAGTATCCCTGAGTTGTGCAACATGTGGGTTTGTTACTTTGTTTGGACAGCAAGTGGGGTCCCAGAATCTGTTTTTGGGGTTGAGTCATATTTGCGACATATTCTCTTGATAGTCACCTCCTTTGGGGTTACACAACATGAAACACTGACACTTGAGATTATATCTAACAATAACATATTACACTTGGGGTCCGGTATGAAAAATTGTTACCAGTCAATGGACTCTATAGACTACACTGACCATACCTTCTCCATTAAAGAAACAGGGCTAGATTTACTAAGCTGCGGGTTTGAAAAAGTGGGGATGTTGCCAATAGCAACCAATCAGATTCTAGCTGTCATTTTGTAGAAAGTACTAAATAAATGAAAGCTAGGATCTGATTGGTTGCTATAGGCAACATCTCTACTTTTTCAAACCCGCAGCTTAGTAAATCTAGCCCACAACCTTTTTTTTTACCACATGCAAAAACATTTCTCTCTTGTCACCTGTTGGGTATATAAGTCCAGACATGTGAAATAAACACGCTTCACTTTAATTAATGTGCAGGTCTGCTGATGCATGTAGTAAAAAGAAGAATACTGCACGCATAAAAGGCAAAAACGAGAAACATGCATCTGCCTCTCACACATGTGCTCAGGACATAGTTACCCCAGGGGTAAATGGCTCTGGCATATATTCACCCCTCAGGGTTAAGGTCTATAAACAAGTCACCCTCAGGTGCCAGGGACCGGATGATAGACATCTCTCAGGTCACAGCCCCCGGGGGATCTCACCGGGGAGGACGTGTTTTGCTTCCTCTGTTCCCTTATCCAGCTCTTGAAATCCATACATGCCCGGCAGGGCTTTTTTGGCTTCTCTGCCCCAGTCTGGCCGGCACCTTCTTCCTTCACCCCAGGAATAGGGAACGGAAACCCGCTGAGAGGATTGGAAGGCTGCCGATCCCTGGACGCCGCCATCTTTGCAGAGCAGTGCATGCTGGGAGCGGCCACTGACAAGCATGACAGAAACTCGTTGTCATGCTTGCGCCACCTCGTGGTGTTCTGGGGTACTCCAGGTGTCGTGGGATGAACGTGTATGCTGGAACTTGTAGTTCCGCAACATCTGAACAGGTGAGGAGGGTTGTATATGTGTAGGTAAATAGATGGGCAGTGATAGCACAACATATAGTGGTGAATACTCAATGGGTATGTGTATGCTAGAAATATGTGATTATTATTATATATTCACTACCATACACTTCATGGACTCAGGGATTAAAATGTGAAATCGGCATAAGCATCCATGTGACTGTCCATCCTCCAATCCGGGAGCAGGATGCGGCGGACACACAGATTGCTGCCTGTTGCTAAGGGACGCGCCGACCATAGCAACCAGGAGCTACGGCGAGCAAGGTGGACAAACCTCCTGCGAGACCCGAGGGCGAAGCCAGAAAGGACTTTCAGTGTAGTATTTTCTTTTACAGTATTCATGATGTCAAATACAGTTTAAATTGCGTGTGAATGAGATACCACATGCATTTAGCTCTGATTTTATTTGCAGTTTATAGAAATTGTTTTTCTGGAACTATCTGTAAGTGACACACAGGGAATGGAGGTGTGTAGTAAAATATGTGCACACAGGTGGATTTTCCATAGTAAAACGCATGTTAAAACCCATATCATGTTTATTTTATGTGTTGTTAAAAATTAGTTTTTTAAAGTGTAATAGATGTTATATGTGTGATTATGTATGTCACAATTTTTTTAAATAATTTTTACGTCTTGTTTGTGTTTATTTGCTACCCATATTTGCCCAGTTTCCTGGAATTTTGGGAGACCTCCCAGGAAGGCAGGATAATCTCCCAGATCCTCGCTGTGCCTGCTAACGTCACACATGATCAGAAGCATTTTGAGCAAATAATCAAAAGTCCTCCCCATGTTAAAAACTACTATACAGGATATATCAGCAGCTTTTTTTTTTTTTTTTTATAATTCTTCCCCCATGAAATACATTTATTAGGATGTTCTTAATGTCTGCTGAACATAAAATACATTTTTACAGTTGCTCCTGATTGCAAACACATGTTATAGCATGCATATGAGACTGTCATGACTACTGATCAGGACTTAGACTAGCCCTGTAGCCAGAGGAAGAGATATGGCAGAAAAACAAGTAACTTTGAGATGCCCAAAGCTTGAATCTCATGTGGCTGCGTGCGCTCGAGTTTGGCACGTCCTTACTGTACATTGAGTAAATGGTCTCCAGTACACAGATGTAATCATTACTTGGAATAATTGCACACAGAATATAAGTGTGGATGTCTGTGTCTTTCTGTGTGAGTCTCTGTGCCTGTCTATCAGTGTGTGTCTGTGTGTGTATGTGTGTCAGTCTGTTTGTCTCAGTTGCCTACTTTCCTGGAATATTGGGAGAGCTCACAAGAAGGTAGGTTAACCACGTACGTGAGTTTGTGCTAGCACATGCGCACTAGGCAGTAAATACATATATCAAGGAACCGCAAAAAGACTGTCCTCGTGACTGAAGTGAGTCAGTACAAAGCTTATATTACAAGTAAGTTACTTATTAAAGTTTGATAGATGTTTGATATTTAAACAATTTAGGGCCAATATAAGCTCTATCAACGCTGTAAAAGAGGGCATTTTTACCTTGCGCTATTGGGCCACACGGTGGCTTAGTGGTTAGCACTTCTGCCTCACAGCACTGGGGTCATGAGTTCAATTCCTAACCGTGGCCTTATCTGTGTGGAGTTTGTATGTTCTCCCTGTGTTTGGTGGGTTTCCTCCTGGTGCTCTGGTTTCCTCTCACATTCCAAAAAAATACTGGTAGGTTAATTGGCTGCAATCAAAAATTGACCCTAGTCTCTCTGTCTCTGTCTGTCTGTCTGTGTGTGAGTGTGTGTCTATAGTAGGGAATTTAGACTGTAAGCTCCAATGGGGCAGGGACTGATGTGAATGAGTTCTCTGTACAGCGCTGCGGAATTAGTGGCGCTATATAAATAAATAATGATGATGATGATGATTTTTTTTTTTGTACCTGTTACACATACAGATTCTGGTGGCGTGTCACCCATACACAAATAGCGCACAAAATTATAGGTCCCAACTGGTGGTGCAGGACATGCTCCTGGGCGGTACTAGATACGCCTACGGGTACAGCTAGATATGCCCTTTGGACAGAGCAGGACACCCCTCCCTTTGACAGTGGGATGCGCCTAGGTGCTAAATACACTATCTCCCTGATATTATTTTTCAAAAGTAGTCAAGTATGTCTCAGATAAGCCTTCATTTACAGTTTATTTGATATGTATTCCCTTATCTACACCCTCTTAGCACAAGTTTATTTAACTATCCTTCCTTTTTATTTCAATGTAAATATATGTTTATACATAGCTCACAAGTATCTTTCTTTTGGACCCCAAATTCACTTGTCATTTTAGAGTTTATTACAGCTTACATCCTATATATTGGAATGATTGTTAATGTTTTTGAGTGTTAGTAGCTGTATATTATTGTAACTTGTATCCAAAAGTATGCCGAGATATATATACATACTCTGGCTGAGTGATAAGTCTGTAATAATAGAATAGTGTTTGGGGTTCTGCTACAACACCCACCATTTATACCCCACATCTCTGATTACTCTGCTCTACTCCGATAAGGGGGGTAACATTGTATTGTGGCCTCGAGAAAATTATATGACAGAGGTTTTCAGACAGCTCAACAACACCTTATTCCAGTGGTTCCCAAACTTTCTCAGTTCAAGGCACCCTTAGGGTCACCATAATTTTTCCAAGGCACCGCTAAGCAAAAATAATTACCAGATAGTCCTGTTTTTTAAGTAGTTGGGTCAAAATGACGTAAGATGTATTTAGACCCCTTCACCATCACATTGTGCCTCTTTATCACTGCGCCCCTTCACCATTTCACACCCTGTGTCCCCCTCTTCGCCATCTCAAACCCTGTGTCCCCCTCTTCGCCATCTCACACCCTGTGTCCCCCCCTTCAGCGTCTCACTCTGCCCCCCCCCCCTTCAGCGTCTCTCTCTCTGCCCCTCTCCTTCAGCATGTCTCTCTCTCTCTGTCCCCCTCCTTCAGCGTCTCTCTCTCTCTGTCCCCTCCTTCAGCATCTCTCTCTCTCTCTGTCCCCCTCCTTCAGCGTCTCTCTCTCTCCCCCTCCTTCAGCGTCTTTCTCTCTCACTGTCCACCTCCTTCAGCGTCTCTCTCTCTGTCCAACTCCTTCAGCGTCTCTCTCTCTCTCTCTCTGTCCCCCTCCTTCAGCGTCTCTCTCTGTCCCCCTCCTTCAGCGTCTCTCTCTCTTTCCTCCTCCATCAGCGTCTCTCTCTGTCCCCCTCCTTTAGCGTCTCTCTCTCTCTGTCCAACTCCTTCAGCATCTCTCTCTCTCTCTGTCCCCCTCCTTCAGCGTCTCTCTCTGTCCCCCTCCTTCAGCGTCTCTCTCTCTCTGTCGCGTCTCTCTCTCTCTGTTCCCCTCCTTCAGCATCTCTCTCTCTCTCTGTCCCCCTCCTTCAGCGTCTCTCTCTCTCTCTCCCCCTCCTTCAGCGTCTTTCTCTCTCACTGTCCACCTCCTTCAGCGTCTCTCTCTCTGTCCCCCTTCTTCAGCGTCTCTCTCTCTCTCTGTCCCTCTCCTTCAGCGTCTCTCTCTCTCTGTCCCCCTCCTTCAGCGTCTCTCTCTCTGTCCAACTCCTTCAGCGTCTCTCTCTCTCTCTCTGTCCCCCTCCTTCAGCGTCTCTCTCTGTCCCCCTCCTTCAGCGTCTCTCTCTCTTTCCTCCTCCATCAGCGTCTCTCTCTGTCCCCCTCCTTTAGCGTCTCTCTCTCTCTCTGTCCAACTCCTTCAGCATCTCTCTCTCTCTCTCTGTCCCCCTCCTTCAGCGTCTCTCTCTGTCCCCCTCCTTCAGCGTCTCTCTCTCTCTGTCCTCCATCAGCGTCTCTCTCTGTCCCCCACCTTCAGCGTCTCTCTCTCTCTCTCTGCCCCCCTCCTTCAGCGTCTCTCTCTCTCTGTTCCCCTCCTTCAGCGTCTCTCTCTCTCTCTCTGTCCCCCTCCTTCAGTGTCTCTCTCTCTCTGTCCCCCTCCTTCAGCGTCTCTCTCTCTGTTCCCCCCCTCCTTCAGCGTCTCTCTCTCTCTGTCCCCCCCCTCCTTCAGTGTGTCTCTCTGTCTCTGTTTCCCCCCCCCTCCTTCAGTGTGTCTCTCTCTCTGTTTCCCCCCCTCCTTCAGCGTGTCTCTCTCTCTGTTTCCCCCCCTTCAGCGTGTTTCTGTCCCCCTTCACTCTCCGTTTCTTTACTTACCTTCATTCTTCATGTTCTGCTGTCTTCTGTCCTCTCTGCTGCCGCTCCTCACTGACGCTGTCGGACGTGATGACGTCATGCCCGGCAGTCAGTGAGGGCAAGGATCCGACGCTGGATGGGTAAGTTTTTCTTTGTTTGTTTTTTTGGAGGGTGATCGCGGCACCCCAGGGAGCCGCGGCGCACACTTTAGGAACCGCCGCCTTATGCTATAAATGTCTAATATTTAATCCTACTGTAAACTTTTTGGGCATATACAAAAGTATGATTGAAAAAGTGGTTCCTGAGGGTATCATAACCAAGCAGGATTAGGATTTTCTTATTGTAGAAAACCCAAAAGTCCCTACAATGTATATACTTCCGAAAATACATAAAAATGAAACAAATCCCCCATGAAGACCCATCATTTCTGGGATAGGAGGACTAACAGAAAAAGCAAGTAGTTATGTGGACCGCCATTTGCAACCCCATGTCTTAAGTTTACAGTCATACATCAGAGATACTCTGGATGTCCTTTCCAAAACTCAAAATGGGTGAAAATACTTACCTGGTATCCTATGATACTCATACACGAATATAAACCACGAAGATGGACTAAATGTAGTATGGTACTTCCTTAACATGGATATGGAAACTGATAGAAATAATTTCATTATGATTCTTATGAAATTTATCTTGACCAAAAATTACTTCTTGTTTGATGAAAGGTTCTTTCTTCAGATAAGAGGAACTGCTATAGGAACATGTTGTGCACCAACTTATGCCAACTTGTTCCTAGGCTGGTGGGAGAGAGAACTGGTATTTATTGAAATGAATGAACCATATACCAATCATGTGATATTATGGCTCAGGCATATTGATGATATCCTGGTACTATGGGATGGGGATATTTCCCTACTTAATGAATTTACCGGGATATTGAACACCAATCATCTAAACCTGAAATTAACATCAGAAATCAGTTCTACAGAAATCAATTTTCTTGATTTAACGATCCATAAGATGGAAAATGGCACTTTGAGTACAGATATATATATAGAAAAGGAACTGCTACTAACAGTATCTTACACTCATCAAGTGCACACTTTCCACCAGTCATAAAAGGTATACCAAAAGGAGAATTATTACGAACTAAACGAAATTGTTCAGATGTACAAACGTTTGAAAAGAGATCAGATGAACTTATTACTAGATTGAGACAAAGGGGTTATGGGAGAACAACCATTAAAAAATGCTCAACGTTTTGTTGCTAATAAAAATAGGGAATCTCTTACTTATCCTTCTCAGACCCCAAAAAAAAGGAAACTCACAAGTTAGAATGATTGGTACATTCTGTGCGAAATGGAAGCTAAATAAAGCGACGTTGCAACAACACTGGCATGTTCTCATTTTAGATCAGGACCTAAGTAAAATTTTGGAAGATAGAATCTCTATGAGTTGGTGAAGATCCAAAAATGTAAAAGATCATCTAGTTCATAGTAATTTTTATCTTAAAAATACCAACCAAAACAAATGAAAAGGTTTCCACAAATGTGGATCATGCAAAGCATGTCAATATACTGTTACTACTAGAGACTACAAGGACAGATATGGGAAAATTTGGAAAATTGATGATTTTCTCAATTGTAACTCCTCTGGATTTATATATTGTCTCTCATGTCCCTGCCCAAAGAATTATATTGGGATGACCAGTCGCCCCTTTAAAAAACGACTATTAGAACATGTGGGGAACATAAAACATGCAGAGAAAGATAACAACAATCTCAAAACATTGACTTCGGTTGCTAAACACTTTTTAATGTTTCATAGTAGTAATCCCAAATTGATTAAAGCCTTCATAATGGAGAAAGTGTATAAGGGAATCCGAGGGGGTGACTTACAACCAGAACTCCTCAAGAGAGAAACCAAAAAGATTTTCACTATGGGAAGTATGACCCTGGAGGGTCTAAATGATTATAATAGTTATTTGGCATTCTTATAGGCTATGCATATATATACTGCTGTATGTATAGGAAGGATAACTAATATAAAATCATGACAATCTAAAGTATCTATTTACAATCTACTCCGTTGTTGCTATATTGTTATTTATTATTATTATTATTAATTTCGAACTACTAGGTATTATTATTGCTGAAAATAGAAGAAAAAATATATATATACTCAATGTTTCTGACTCTTAACCACACACTATAATAATTATTTACCTCTTATCACTTAATTTTTATTTTTATCACATAATGACTATTATTGATTTTTCCTTTTTTTTATTTTATGCACAATATCACGTCCATTAAATCACTGACAGACACATTTGAATTTAGATTTTATTATCTATTTATTATGAAGACAATTAATGTATATAATTTTCATTATAAAGATTCACTTTATGGTAACATACACTCTGCTCAATATGAGGATAATCATTAAATCAGAATACTGTTTTTAAATTAATACTCACTTTTTCCTTTGACTATATATGTCAATTTATAAAAACTTTTAAGAAAAAACTTAATATCCAATAAAGATCTTCCAAATATGATCTGTCCCTCAGGATAATAATTATATCATTTCCTCCTTATTATTTCTGGCAGTGTTGCTGGGTTGCTAAATTAATCTTGGCTATTAAATTATATATAATAATAGGGAATAGCGAGATAAACCGAATGCTTTTTCTATGTATAAATTAAAGATCGTTCTTGAACCAATAATACCTCGGGAAAGGAGGGACCTTATTGTGGATTGGTAACTCTGCCTGTCCATCATCCTAATACTTACCATCTACTGATTGGTTGAAATTGATGATATCACGATGGGGGCTGGACTGGTAGAGTATAAAAAGCCTGTCATTTCAAAGACTCGTCTTGCCTTGAGAAAAAGTACATAATAATAATTATCACTATTGGTGGAGACTCTGGTGAGGAGTTTATAATAATCACCTGAGCAACATAATAAAATAATATATAGCTGTGTTGAATAATAACACAGTTTGAATATAATTCTGTCAGAATCTATATAATACCAATATAGGTGATCATTAAGAAAAAATTTGGGGGGGTTACCAAGCTATTGCAGCTGGTCTGCATCGTAATCCTAACAGTTATTTCACTAATTAATCACTTTATTATTTTTAAATATTTTGCGATTTTGTATGGAACCTAATTTTTTTTTTTAGTGTATATCAATAAAAATAAATGTTTTTATAATTTATTGAAACTCCCTAGAGCAGTGTTGGCTAACCTGTGACACTCCAGGTGTTGTGAAACTACAAGTCCCAGCATACCCTTCCAGCAATAAGCTGCTATATATTGGCAAAGCATGCTGGGACTTGTAGTTTCACAACACCTGGAGTGTCACAGGTTAGCCAACACTGCCCTAGATTGCCTCAATTTATATACTCTCTTTTTCTATTTGTTCTGATACACTATATGAGTAAATGGGTGCACCATTCAGAATACAATAAATATCTATTATTCGATCTTTGATTCTAATAAATAATTATTGAATTAGGGAATGTTCTATGACTGATATTACTAATTATACAATCTGATGCGGTTCACTTCCTTTCCTACCTGTACAATTGAACCTTTGCAAACATATTCAGGCAGAGCCAGGACTTTAAAGAAGGGATTAGTATAATTGCAGAGCTTTAACTACTTTGCTTACCATATTCCTCTCTTGATGGAGCATCGATCCAGATATATTTATCTAAATCCTAAAAATAGAAAAAATATACATAAGAATACATCTTGGCGTTGAAAAGGATCCAGTATACATTTCACTTGAATACAATTATCCCTGACTGTAATAAAGTTTTTCATTAAGGACCCTCAAGCAATTTGTGTCTCCCTCTTTAACATTACAGTACGAACAGCAACATTCTACTTATCACACAGTATATTAATCATACTTGTGTTGGCACTAAATTAAAACTGTGACAGATGTCAGCTTCAAACCTTAAATTTGCTTTGTTGCTGCTACATACAGTTGATACAGGTTTATTCTAATAACAGGCTATTCCCCATACTTACAGCTAAACAAGGTAGGTACTCTCTCCACAGCAGTCACCAACCTAATACATTCCACCAGGAAGGAAGCCCTACCAAATTCAAAGGACAAGGGCACTGGGTGTTCTTCCTAATCTTCAATTGAAATGCAACACATCCTCATCAGAATTTGAACAAAGATGTTTGGCTTCCTCTTGTAAAATGAAGAGATACCTGGTAAATGGCAACGATCAAGGGAGCCATGTGCCCAATACAAACATTTCAGAAGAGCATACATATATACACTGAGGGAAAGACACTGGGAAAGGGTGTGGAGGTATTTATACTTTTTCAGTTTTTATGGAGCTATGACTTTGTGTGTGGCTCATTCATTCTTTTATATTTGACGGTTTCCTATAGTACAGGGAAGAGAATAAAAAAACATTTTAATTGGAGAAAACAATCTAACAAACAATATATGCTGTTTATGGGACATTTCAGGTTTATGACATTTAATTCAGAAGATATAATATGTCTATAAAGGCGTGCCATCAGTAGAGCAGGGTAATCAGAGGTGTGGGGTATAAATGGCGGGTGTTGTAGCAGAAACCAAAACACTATTCTATTATTATAGATAAAGGGGTAATATGTGTCATTGAGAAGCATTATTGGGGAAGTCACTGTAGTGTTTGTATTTCTCAGTGAGATGAGCAGTAGGGATGGGCATTATGGAAGGGTCTCTCAGTAGGGGAAGATGGCCTGACCTGTTGAAAGGGGAGGGAATAGTTTGATATTTGAGACAGTGGCAGTATGAGTAGTGGGGAATTTATGAATTCTTATGAGTTTAAAGTTAAACTTTAAAATTAAATTAAACCTACGAATGGAGGGCATGCTCATTTTTACAAGTTCTAGGACAATTCATACTATTTTACATAATTACAATACACTACCCAACCAGGTACAGTACTTCACCATCACCTGCAATAGGAAGGTTTAAAAATACCTTTGTTTCCAGCTATTTTTCAGCACAACAGTCCCAAGAGAACCGTCTGTTCCCCATATTTACACCTAAATAATCTATCTCCACAACAATCACTAACCTAATTCACTCAAACTACTTCAAATACTTCTGGCCTTTCCTACAACCAATGGGCTCATCACACGGTCACGGCTGACTTCAACAGTCAAAAATACCACATCTGCCTTGGTACCCCGTTGAAATTATACTAGGACTAATACAAATAATTTACCTCTTCCCATGTGTTTTATTGTCATTTAATTGCTCTGCAAGTACCTGATTAAGCATGTTGAACTAGTGGTGTATACTACCCAGACTGCAGTGGTAGTGAGTACTACAGGCCCATTTTTTTTACTAAAGAAGCACAAGTCCCAATGTAGTCGGTAACACTGCCGTTTAGCACTGAGGGTTGGAGAAGAGGGGCATTTGTTGGATGGCAGAACTCATATTTACTGTGCAGAACTTCTATCAATTAATGCTATTATTAGCATATAAAGCTCAGTTTCCTCTCTTGAATTCTGGTATCCAATCGAAGTTCAGTGTTGGACAGAAAATGGAGCTCTTATAAGCCAATAATACTGCTGACTGATATCAGCTCTGTCTCTTAATGAAAGCTATTGTATTCCTGCAGTCATGAGAGTGGCGACTATAATTATTTTTTCATGATATAATGTATTTTTAAACATTCAGTGCTCTCATTTACTGTTCACAATGTGGGCAAAGTTTGAAAGTTATATATCCTATCAGAGTTCATTTACCATCATGTCATCACAAGATGGTCCCTTTACATTCATACACTTGGATATCTTTCTTATCTTTTAAAAAAACATTTGTCATGCTTTTAAAAAGAGTACCTCATTGTCTGGCCCAGTGATGTGTAACCTGTACATGGGCTCGCTACAGTCTCCAGATTGGGGTTTGCTTTGTATGCTGGTACAAGGGGTGGGACACTTGTCATGTGCAGGACATTATTATTTTTATTAGAGTTCTAATGAAGCAATAAATACACCAATAAGTAAAATTACTTGCACAGTTTATTTTACTATATAACATATACATAATTGCAGTTAAATGTTTAGTCTAAATTCACTTAATCCAAAAGAGTTACATTGCAGTTAAATGTTTAGTCAAAATTCTCGTTAGTACAATAATTGATACTTAGCAACAATTAAAAGGTTAATTTATTCTCAGCTTAGGGGCTCCATACCACATACACAAGGCCTGGTATTTCGATAAAAAGTGTCTTGGCACTTTTAAAGTCAATTCTAGACTGAAGTAGCTTTTACAGTGCAGGAGCTCTGGTTTTTATGTTACATAAAACAATAGTTCAGTTGATTATTCTAAAACTTACTGTTAATTTTCAACATGGCAGGATGTACGCAAGTGCTATCTGAAGAATAATAAATATATTAGGTATTTGTCATGTATATACAGTTTAGCCAATAGCGATATGCCAGGGAAGGTTATACATACTGTTTTTAAAAGCAAATCTACTTTTTTCTACCCAACAGAGGAAAAAATATTGGCTCTAGATGTTCCATATTATTGTTGAAGATGATTTAAGACAGATGCCTGCCAAACAAAAAATAAAATATAAACTTACGAAATGAAAAATTGAAGGCTTAGAGGAATTGAGAACTGACAAATAGAGCCGAGTCCTCCTGAATAAAGAGGATTATTTTAAGGAAGCTAATAAACTATTGTCAGAAGCCGACACATATGGTATTATGGGAAATGACCCATCAAAGAAATATGAGGGGAACTAGTAAGTTTATAAAATAGTGGCAAGGAGGCCGGGATTTCAACAAAGGATTAGTGCGTATTTTTAAAGGTAAAAAGTCCCAGGATACCTGTATTTTAGTTCTGGTATAAGATAGATAAATATATCAAACATCCACCAGGGAGAATAAAGTCTCTAACCTCAAATGTTTCCCGATATATTGATTTATTCTTACAGAAAATGATTATTGAACTTAAAAAATTATGGAAAGCATACAACAAAGATCCTCCATATTTTGGATACTATGAAACAGATTTTATGGTAACGTGATATTAAATCTGTTTACATTTGCATAGAGCATCAACAGCGAAGCATATATGTTAGTTTCTTCTTAGAGAAATTTCCAAATATAAATATGTAGAAAATGTAGTAACTTTTATTATAAAGGAAAGTATATTAAACTTAAATTTTCAAACATCAGTGTTACTTATGCAAGGGTCATTTTTACAGACAAATCAAGGGTACAACAATGGGGACTATATTTGCACCCAGTATCGTGAATTTGTCACCAAATAGGAACTGGACACCATTTTGGCCAAGAAAATATTTGAAAGGTTGGATTAGATACATAGATGATGTCCTAATTGTTTGGGAGGTGGGAGCACAGAGGAGGCCCCAAGAGAATTTATCAAATGCATTATGTAAGCAACCTTGACTTGATACTCAAGGCTGAAATGAGTAACCAGATAAATACTTATACAAATTTCTAACTCTGCATTGAAAATGGGAGGATTTGTACAAGAAATGATCAAAAGCCTTTAGATTGTTGATAATTTTGTTCCCGGTACTAGTAATCACTAAAATTACTGGCTGTCACTCACCGGACTGTGAGTGCTTCTTCCCGGACTATTAGGAACCGTGGACGTCCTCTATCCTGAGGGACTGCGCATGCGCAGCCCTTTCCAAACCTTCAGTGTATGTTCCTTTAACTTAATTGGCAGATCAGGCAACCTCCCTATATTAAGCACCTGTGGTCAACACCACGTTGCCTGATCTTGGAGTCTCATTCCCCATGAGTCTCTGAAGGTGTTCCTGTGCTTCCTTGTTTATTCAGCCCTGATGATTCCTGTGGTTTCCAAACCACTTCTACCTCTGTGGTTTCCAAACCACTTCTGCTACTGTGGTTCCCATACCACTTCTACCATCTACTGTATCATCGTGACTGTGAGCTGATTCCTATCCGCTGCCTCCGTGCACTACAGTCTTCTAATCACTTCAACTCTACCATGTATCATTGGGACTGTTAGCTGATGCCTATCCGCTGCCTCCGTGCATTACAGGCTTCAACCACATCCACTCACCTGTTCATGATTGTGACTGCCAGCTGATTCCTATCCGCTGCCTCCGTGCACTACAGGCTTCAACCTGCAACTCGTCTGTGTTTCATCATCGTGACTGTTTGGCTGATTCCTATCCGCTGCCTCCGTGCACTACAGTCTTCAACCTGCAACTCGTCTGTGTTTCATCATCGTGACTGCTAGCTGATTCCTACCCGCTGCCTCCGTGCACTACAGTCTTCAACCTGCAACCCGTCTGTGTTTCATCGTGACTGTTTAGCTGATTCCTATCCGCTGCCTCTGTGCGCTTCAGTCTTCAGTCCTTGTCTACTCTACCGTGTTTCCTTGAGTCTGCTGCCACTATTGCTACCCGATACTCTCCGTGATCATCTGTTCCAGTTCAACTCTGCTCCGGTGTCCCATCGTTACTGCACCTGCTGGTTGCTATTGGTTACCTCCGTGTTCCCGCAGAGACCCGCTGCTGTTACTTCTCGGCGCTACTCATCCATCTACTGCTGATCCGCTCTCCACGCCTTCCTGTGTTCCCTGCTGGTCTACCTACCTGTGCGCTGCACCTGCTAGACCCCTGCTTCACCCATCGAGGGACTTGTATCCTGCTGGCCTCCTGCCCTTCAGGTATCTCTGCACTCCTGTCTGACTGCCTTCTCCTGAACCACGGTATGCATACTTCCCATTGACTGTGCTGTGTATTGCATACCTTGCTGGACTGTGTTGGTTCTCCTCTGGAGTGTACTATCCGCTGAGTCTATTGCCATCATTGACTGTGTTGGTTCTCCTCTGGAGTGTACTATCTGCTGACTCTACTGCCATCATTGACTGTGTTATCTCATGCCGGATTACTTCAAGAGACTTTCTATATTGGCAGTGTTGTTCAGTCATTTATACATTTATATTGTGCATATTACTGTGGATCAAAGTCAAGGTGCCCGTGTATATATTGTGTTGCAGTCTCTCCCCGTGCACCTCCTCACATATATATTCAGTAGTACAACTTGCTAGTGGCAGACCACTGACTCCTGTTTACAGTTTCACCTGTTCCAGTATCCTCTCACATAGCAGTGGTACAACTTGCTAACGCAGACCACTGACTCCCCGGATACCTCCACTTGGATTCCATTCCTTCACTCTGACAGCGGTACAACTTGCTATCCGCAGACCGCTGACTCTCATCACCTCCTCGTTTCTGTTGGACATTCCTCCTCACTATAGCAGTGGTACAACTTGCTACCGCAGACCACTGACTACCTTCACGTGTCCTTTGTCCATACAGTTCCTCGTGTATTACTACCTCCATATTGCCAGTGCTGCTAGTCATAGACTTTCCTGAGCATCTCATCATCTGCTATTTCCTGTTCCGTGATCACCCTGCTACCAGAGTACCATATTACCACCTATACTGCTCTGGTAAGCCTATCACCTGGTGATCCCTGGGTAAAGATTCCTAGTGCCCGTGACAGTAAGATCAGGCCATGACAGACCCAGATACGGAACCTACTGCTAAAGAGATGCTGCAGCATCTGGTCAGCCGTGTGGAGCAACAGGATGCTCGCCAACAGCTGTTACTTCAATGTTACCAATCGTTAACCTCCCAAGGAACATCTGGACAGACTGTTACAGCTAGTATTGAAGCTCCTGTGCTTTCCTCCGTTTCCCCAGTGCCATCCCAGGTGTCTACAGCTCCTACGCTTCACCTGCCTACTCCGTCAAAATATGACGGGGACCCCAAAACTTGTAGAGGTTTCCTTAACCAATGTTCAGTCCATTTTGAACTCCAACCTCAAAATTTTTCTACCCATCGTTCCAGAGTGGCCTATCTTATCTCATTGTTTTCTGGACAAGCCCTGGCTTGGGCCTCCCCTCTGTGGGAAAGAAACGATCCAATTCTACAAGATAGTGCCAAATTCATTTCCACGTTCCGAAGTGTGTTCGATGAACCAGGTCGTGTGACCTCCGCTGCTTCCAGCATTCTTCGTTTGCGACAAGGCTCCCATACAGTAGGACAGTATGTCATTCAATTTAGGATCTTAGCCTCTGAACTTCAGTGGAACACTGAAGCATTAGTTGCCGCCTTCTGGCAGGGGCTCTCCGATAAAATTAAAGATGCACTGACTACCCAAGAGCTTCCTTCGTCACTAGAAGATTTGATCTCTCTTTGCCATCGTGTAGACATGAGATTTCGTGAAAGAGAATCTGAGAAAACAACTTCTGCTAAAGCACCTCTTCGTTTAAACCCTCAATTTCGTCCAGTTTCACCTTCTGTGATTCCCATGGAGATAGGACGTTCCAAATTATCTTTAGAAGAGAGGAAACGAAGAGTAAAGAATAGACTCTGTATCTATTGTGCTGATTCCACACATATGCTCAGTTCTTGCCCTAAGAAATCGGGAAATGCCAGGCCCTAACTAGTTCTGGAGAGGTGAAGTTAGGGTCCCTGGAGTCCTCTCCATTGTCTATGAAATCTAAAGTCTGCGCTTTCGATGTTACGATTTCCTTTGCTACCAAATCCTTTGAGTCACAGGCATTGATTGATTCCGGAGCAGCAGGAAATTTCATTTCTAAATCACTAGTGAATCAATGGTCCCTACCAGTGATCACTTTAAAAACACCCATTACTGTGACGGCTATAGATGGATCACGTCTCATCAATGGTCTCATCACCCAGAGTACGTCTCCAGTAACCCTTCAGATTGGTGTACTACACCATGAAGAAATTTCGTTTTTAATTCTTCCTGTTACGACAAGTCCGATTGTCTTAGGCCTTCCATGGCTTCAATGTCACTCTCCCCAGATTGACTGGCGCACCCCTCAAGTTACGTCTTGGGGGCCTGAATGTCACCATCGTTGTCTCTCTCAAGTTATTCCTCTTAAAGTACAGCAATCTTCCATCTCATCTTCCTCCCCGGGACTCCCTCCTCAGTATGCTTCATTTGCCGATGTGTTTGATAAAGCTCAGTCTGAACGTCTTCCTCCTCATCGTTCTTGGGATTGTCCGATCGACCTTCTACCTGGCAAGACTCCTCCCAGGGGTCGGGTCTATCCTCTCTCGTTACCTGAAACTCAAGCCACATCTGAGTACATACAGGAGAATCTCCAGCGTGGGTTCATTCGACCTTCCACCTCTCCCGCTGGAGCTGGGTTCTTCTTCGTCAAAAAGAAGGATGGATCATTACGCCCTTGTATAGATTTTCGTGGACTCAACGCCATTACTATCAAGAATCGGTATCCCATTCCGCTGATCACTGAGCTATTTGATCGCATCAAGGGAGCTCGGATATTTACTAAGTTGGATCTTCGTGGTGCCTACAATTTAATTAGAATCCGTTCCGGTGACGAATGGAAGACCGCGTTTAACACCAGAGATGGGCATTACGAATATTTAGTAATGCCCTTCGGGCTGTGTAATGCCCCCGCGGTTTTCCAGGGTTTCATCAATGAGATCTTTCGGGACTTATTATATGTATGTGTCGTTGTCTACCTGGACGACATATTGATCTTCTCACAGGACCTGCCTTCTCATCACCAACATGTGGCAGAGGTCCTCTCCAGACTACGGAAAAACTCGTTGTTCTGTAAATTGGAAAAATGTTCATTCGAGTTACCCCAGATTCCATTCTTGGGGTATATAGTTTCCGGAGTTGGCCTGAAGATGGATCCAGACAAAGTAAATGCTGTACTACATTGGCCTCAGCCAACTACTCTTCGTGCCATCCAGCGTTTTTTAGGTTTTGCCAATTACTATAGACGCTTCATTCAAGACTTCTCATCCATTGCATCTCCCATTGTGGCCTTAACTCGGAAAGGGGCTAATACTAAGCAATGGTCATCTGAGGCTCTCCAAGCCTTTCAAATCCTCAAAGAGTCCTTCTCGTCTGCTCCCATTCTGCGACAACCTGATGTGACACTCCCCTTCTTCCTAGAAGTAGATGCCTCTAATGTGGGCTTAGGAGCTATTCTCTCCCAACGCTCGGAGCAACAAAAATTACATCCTTGTGCCTTCTACTCTCGGGGTCTTCTGCCCGCAGAGAAAAACTATACTATCGGGGACAAGGAGTTGCTGGCCATCAAAGCTGCATTAGAGGAATGGAGATACTTGTTGGAGGGAGCTCGCCATCCGGTGACGATCTTCACGGATCATAAGAACTTGTCATATTTGCAATCTGCTCAATGCTTGAACCCTCGTCAAGCAAGATGGTCTCTTTTCTTTTCCCGTTTTGAATTAATTATAACCTTCAAACCAGCTGCTAAGAACAAGAAAGCTGACGCTCTATCTCGAGCTTTTGTGACGTCCTCTGATGTAGAAGAGGTTCCCAACCATGCTATTCTAGACCCCAAATGTATTTCTCTGGCTGCTTCATCCACCAAAATGCTACCATTTGGGAAGACCCTCGTGCCTCCTACTCTGAGGAGGAAAATCCTTTCGTGGTTCCATGCCTCTCGTTTTTCTGGACACGCCGGTGAACATAAGACCTTTGAGATTCTCTCTCGTAGTTACTGGTGGCCTTCAATGAGGAGAGACGTCAAAGAGTTTATTGCTTCCTGTGATTTATGTTCTCAGTTCAAATCCTCCCGCAGAACTCCAGCAGGGTTGCTGCGACCACTACCCATTCCGTCCAAGCCTTGGACCCATATTAGTATGGATTTCGTTACTGATTTGCCACCAAGTAAGAATCACAATACTATTTGGGTAGTGGTAGACAGATTTTCGAAGATGGCTCATTTCGTCCCTCTGTCCGGTTTACCTTCCTCGTCTACTCTGGCTGAACATTTCATTAAAGAAATCTTCCGCATCCATGGATGTCCGTCTGAGATTGTGTCAGATAGAGGAGTACAATTCGTTTCCAGATTCTGGCGGGCCCTTTGTAAAACCTTGGGCATACGATTAGCACTCTCATCGTCTTACCATCCGCAATCTAACGGACAAACGGAACGAGTCAATCAAGATCTTGAGACTTTTATTAGGATGTTCTCTTCAGCCAACCAAGACAACTGGGTAGAATTGCTCCCTTGGGCTGAATTCGCCCATAACAACATGTACCATGAGTCATCATCCAAAACTCCATTCTTTGTGGTCTACGGTCACCATCCGTCTTTTCCGGAATTTCCTGCCCTCCCGCCCACCCAAGTTCCTGCTGTGGAGACTGCTTGTCAGACCTTCAAAAATATCTGGTCTCAGGTCAAAACCTGTTTAAAGAAGACATCTAACAAATATAAGTCTTTCGCAGATAAGAAGAGGCGGGCTATTCCACCACTAAAAATTGGAGATCGTGTCTGGTTATCTACCAAAAATATTCGTTTGAAGGTTCCATCTATGAAATTCGCCCCTCGTTTTATTGGTCCATATAGGATCATTCAAGTTATCAATCCAGTATGTGTTAAACTTCTTCTTCCTAAGAATCTTCGGATCTCCAATGCCTTCCATGTGTCCTTGCTCAAACCTCTCATCATCAACCGTTTCTCGACTCCTTCCTCAGCACCGCAGCCAGTTCAAGTTCATCAGGAGGAGGATTTCGAGATTACTGAGGTATTGGATGCAAAAATTTCGCGAGGAGTCCTCCGTTTCCTCGTTCATTGGAAGGGCTTTGGTCCTGAAGAGCGTTCATGGATCAAAGCTGAAGATCTTAATGCTCCTGCCCTTCTGAAGAAGTTTTATTCCAAAAATCCGGACAAGCCCGGTTCCAGGCGTTCTGTGCCCACCTTTAAAAGGGGGGGTACTGTCACTCACCGGACTGTGAGTGCTTCTTCCCGGACTATTAGGAACCGTGGACGTCCTCTATCCTGAGGGACTGCGCATGCGCAGCCCTTTCCAAACCTTCAGTGTATGTTCCTTTAACTTAATTGGCAGATCAGGCAACCTCCCTATATTAAGCACCTGTGGTCAACACCACGTTGCCTGATCTTGGAGTCTCATTCCCCATGAGTCTCTGAAGGTGTTCCTGTGCTTCCTTGTTTATTCAGCCCTGATGATTCCTGTGGTTTCCAAACCACTTCTACCTCTGTGGTTTCCAAACCACTTCTGCTACTGTGGTTCCCATACCACTTCTACCATCTACTGTATCATCGTGACTGTGAGCTGATTCCTATCCGCTGCCTCCGTGCACTACAGTCTTCTAATCACTTCAACTCTACCATGTATCATTGGGACTGTTAGCTGATGCCTATCCGCTGCCTCCGTGCATTACAGGCTTCAACCACATCCACTCACCTGTTCATGATTGTGACTGCCAGCTGATTCCTATCCGCTGCCTCCGTGCACTACAGGCTTCAACCTGCAACTCGTCTGTGTTTCATCATCGTGACTGTTTGGCTGATTCCTATCCGCTGCCTCCGTGCACTACAGTCTTCAACCTGCAACTCGTCTGTGTTTCATCATCGTGACTGCTAGCTGATTCCTACCCGCTGCCTCCGTGCACTACAGTCTTCAACCTGCAACCCGTCTGTGTTTCATCGTGACTGTTTAGCTGATTCCTATCCGCTGCCTCTGTGCGCTTCAGTCTTCAGTCCTTGTCTACTCTACCGTGTTTCCTTGAGTCTGCTGCCACTATTGCTACCCGATACTCTCCGTGATCATCTGTTCCAGTTCAACTCTGCTCCGGTGTCCCATCGTTACTGCACCTGCTGGTTGCTATTGGTTACCTCCGTGTTCCCGCAGAGACCCGCTGCTGTTACTTCTCGGCGCTACTCATCCATCTACTGCTGATCCGCTCTCCACGCCTTCCTGTGTTCCCTGCTGGTCTACCTACCTGTGCGCTGCACCTGCTAGACCCCTGCTTCACCCATCCAGGGACTTGTATCCTGCTGGCCTCCTGCCCTTCAGGTATCTCTGCACTCCTGTCTGACTGCCTTCTCCTGAACCACGGTATGCATACTTCCCATTGACTGTGCTGTGTATTGCATACCTTGCTGGACTGTGTTGGTTCTCCTCTGGAGTGTACTATCCGCTGAGTCTATTGCCATCATTGACTGTGTTGGTTCTCCTCTGGAGTGTACTATCTGCTGACTCTACTGCCATCATTGACTGTGTTATCTCATGCCGGATTACTTCAAGAGACTTTCTATATTGGCAGTGTTGTTCAGTCATTTATACATTTATATTGTGCATATTACTGTGGATCAAAGTCAAGGTGCCCGTGTATATATTGTGTTGCAGTCTCTCCCCGTGCACCTCCTCACATATATATTCAGTAGTACAACTTGCTAGTGGCAGACCACTGACTCCTGTTTACAGTTTCACCTGTTCCAGTATCCTCTCACATAGCAGTGGTACAACTTGCTAACGCAGACCACTGACTCCCCGGATACCTCCACTTGGATTCCATTCCTTCACTCTGACAGCGGTACAACTTGCTATCCGCAGACCGCTGACTCTCATCACCTCCTCGTTTCTGTTGGACATTCCTCCTCACTATAGCAGTGGTACAACTTGCTACCGCAGACCACTGACTACCTTCACGTGTCCTTTGTCCATACAGTTCCTCGTGTATTACTACCTCCATATTGCCAGTGCTGCTAGTCATAGACTTTCCTGAGCATCTCATCATCTGCTATTTCCTGTTCCGTGATCACCCTGCTACCAGAGTACCATATTACCACCTATACTGCTCTGGTAAGCCTATCACCTGGTGATCCCTGGGTAAAGATTCCTAGTGCCCGTGACACTGGCTGAAAAACATTCCAGGAGGGCAACTTGAACATATCAGGAGACTCTGGTAAAATATGGAATCCTTTTTAGAATACCACAAATCTTTTATGGACAAATTTAGAGAAAGGAAATATAATTTGAAAGAGGTTAGAAAGGAGTTTGAGGATATAAATATAGAAAGACAAAGTTTATTAACATCTAAATTAAGTTTTATTACTAAATATAACAGTTCACCCCTTGCATTTCAAGAGGATTTTTGGTAAACATTGGCACTTCTTTTAAAATATGAAGACTTAAGAAAAATACACCTGCAGGTCACATATAAAAAGGCTCTAAGTTTTAAGTTTAAATTGGTCTGAAGTAACCTCCTAATCGAAAACAATGAGTATAAGGGAAGCTGGATAGGAGAAACAAAAAAATAGATTCTTCTTTAAACAAAACTCTTTTGGATGTAAACCTTCAAAATAAAAGATCATATTATTGCCAAATCAAATCAACAAAGATAAGATAATACACAAAGGATGAGTGGTAATGCATCAGGTTTGGTGTATATACTGGAGTTGCTGGGTGGCCTCCAGTAGGAAAAACCATTACAAATCTTAAAGTAAGGGTATATGAGCACATGAAGAACATAAGAAATGTAGTGTTAACACACAGAGCATCAACACACTTTGAAAAATGTCAGTGAAGATCCACAGCTCCTTAGGTTTATAGGAATAAAAAATAGTTTTTGTAGGAAGTGAGACCTTGAAAGGTGTATATATCACAGAAGAAAACCAAGTGGACTTTTAATTTGGAGCTCTTGGGCCTGATTTATTAAGTCAAGCAAAGCAAAAAAGCAGTACATTTTCTCCTGGGCAAATCATGTTTCGATGCAAGGGGTGCAAATAAGTTTATTATTTTGCATGTAAGGAAAGTACTGGCTGCTTTTTCATGTTGCACACAAATACTTGATAGCTTTATTGTTACACCTAAATTTAAAGTTGATCTAGGACATGCCAAACACCAACTATAAATCTGTACCCACATTTTAAATTTACCTTCCCCTCCAATGCAACATGGTCTTGCCAAGGTGCAAATTTACTCATTTTGTTCTACTTTGCTCTCCTTAATGAATCAGGCCCCATGACTCCAAAAGGGTTGAATATTGTTTCTTAGGGAAATAAGTTATTAGTTGTACCATTAATTCTGTTTCAGAGTTTGAATCTTGTTGGTGATTTAAGTCAGATGTGTTTTCATTATTCTTTCTGTATCAGTAACAGACTAAGAACCATGTACAGAGGATAGAAGAAGGACACCATATTAACCGCTCCCATTTATCCCTCGGAAAGTGCATCAAGGCACTTAGTATATGGTCCAGAAACCACGGTCACTATGTCAACTACCAAGGCAGCAAACTGAGATGTTTGTTAGAAGCATGTCACTGTTATAACATCTTGTACAGACTGACACTGTAAATCACAGATTACACTACAACTCTACCTGATGTATAAGCAGAATTGCATAGGTCCAGGAGGCAAGTGTGATGGGTGTGACAATGCGGTTTATGTCATCACAGCCCCATCCTCACTGCGCAAAGATGGGATTCACGTCTTCGTGCAGAGGGGGCTGGTCCATGTTTGATGTAATCCACAGCAAATTCCGTCATCAAGGTCCCGTCCCACCAAGTGAAGTAGGATTCGGGAGGTTGGCCTACTCTGAAATTCAGGAGTGTCCCAAACTTTTCTGGATACATGCATTAAGGACTATAAATGCCAAATCGCTACACCTATCTGAAATAAGGGTGGATTCATTCTATATACAGGAATTGTACACCAACACCTTGGACATAACTAGGAAAAGAGGGCACCCACCATCTCCGATACAGAGAGGGGGGTTGGGGGCAAATACTTTAACTACTTTAAATGTTTACTAATTAATGTATTATTAAAGAGCACTCATCATCTACACAGAGTAAATCAGCCTTTTAGAGAATGCAGTTTATAAATGCATCTTGTATCTCAGTAATGTTGCTCCTAGTGAATTGGTAGGTCACAGTATTGTGACTTTTGCTTCAGTTCACACAATGGCTGCCATCAATCATGATGTTACTAATTATTGCAATGCTTTGTTTCATTACAAAGTATAACAAACAATAGTAGATTCTCCTTACAAATTCCAAGGATTCCACAATCATCTTCCATATAACCAGGGCATTCTCTGTCTCGCTCTCAGTGGCATCTACAGAACTGTCATGATTGCACACATTAGCTCTGTTGCAACTGTCTTTGAAGAATCTTGAATCACACTGATCTATGGCACCAGAGCCAGGTACGTGAAGACAGGGGTGAGCCGTCACCAAGAAGAATCTGTATATTTGTGTATGTTACTGGATATAAATAATAAATAGGATGGAACTGCAGGATTTTTCATTTAAAAAATGCTATGAACATTCATAATCAATTTAATTAGAAAATAAGTTTTAAAGTGACCTTTTACTTTTTTATCAGAAATTGTGCTGTCAGTTGAAACATGTTATAAATGTATACAAATGTATGGAGATATGCACTGGTCTTTACAGGCCTATTTACTAGTAACTAAGTAACCTTAGGTTTGCTATCTCTGATATTGAAAATCTCCTAATGCCACAATTTGCTAAGAAAATTCTCTCCCTCCCCCTCTTTCTCTCTTTCGTTTTTGCACTGCTCCTCTAGGCACATGGCTGCTCATACTCCACACTAAAAAAGGAACACCCTCACTCCCACTAACTCCTCTCATCACTCCAGCTCCTCCTCTTCTTGCTCTACAAACCAATGCTTTGGCGGAAATCTAGGTACATCTGCACCAATTGAGGCACACAGCACCAATAAAGGAATTTTGCACTGCTCATTGTCCATTTTGGGATTTGGAAATCACCTCTATGGTGATCAAATCCTATATTTTGAATCAATCATAGAGGGGAATTCAATTCCTCCCGAAGTAGCGCAGCTCAGGGAGCTGTGAGCAAAAAGCCAGCGTTGAATCTACCATAATAACGGTATTTAAGCGTATTATTACCGTAATACCTGTAATAGTGCATAGGCCGTGTTACCTTTTACAGTTGAATTCCCCCCCATAAAACGTACATAAAGTTTACATCTGTAGTATTTATCTGAGGACATGTACATGACTACTCTCTAATCTCCTCTCTCCTTGTTTTCTCTGAATGTCCCAGTGTCCAGTGAATAATTCTCTGCTATCCGCCCTTCGTCCTCCAGGTGGGAATGAACTATAACATCAATCAGTGTGGCGGTACAATCTCTGCACTTCTCCACGAAAGAAATCAACGGCATTGGCATTATCAAAGAGCAGAAGAGGGAGATTCAAAATGTGAGAGAAATGGGACTGAAAAGCACAATGTATATTTGTACCTCGTAAATAAAATATTTAGCTTGTATTAGGGGGGCCATTGATCTAAATTATTCTGCAGATACAGTGGGATTAGATTCAGGATCCATATTGGGTCAACCAGTCGATGAAACTTTAAAGGTGAACACCTCAATTTAAACAAGGTGGATGTATGAACTTTATATATAAAGGTACATTTCACACCACAATCTTCCTGAACTAGTCAGTGCTGCTCTCAATGGCTCAAGTACCATTGGTAGCAAGGGATGTTGAAGATATGATGCCCACATTTGGGGGACTACACCTCCCATTTAAAAGCCTCATATGTATATGTGTTGTTCTCCCCCTTGTTTGGTATTGGTTCCACAAATGTCTAGTTACACTCCCCACGGCTGTTATTGTTTACATGCTACGACCGGCTACATGTTCACGTGACCCCTTCCTTATCAAACTTGCCTACACATGGACAAGAAGGAGTTATAATACTCAGAGCGGGAAAGAAGACACAGCTGAAGGGTATATACGGCTAATTCTCCTTTCCTCAGGTGAACTCTGGCTTTCCCTAAGCCATGAAAATATCTCAAAAACAACTAATAACATATGGATTGGAAAGTATGATGCCATAGCGCACCTCAATACAGGGGGGGGGGGGTATTGTATAGGGATGAGCGCACTCGGATTTCTGAAATCCGAGCCCACCCGAACGTTGCGGATCCGAGTCGGATCCGAGACAGATCCGGGTATTGGCGCCAAATTCAAAAGTGAAACTGAGGCTCTGACTCATAATCCCGTTGTCGGATCTCGCGATACTCGGATCCTATAAATTCCCCGCTAGTCGCCGCCATCTTCACTCGGGCATTGATCAGGGTAGAGGGAGGGTGTGTTAGGTGGTCCTCTGTGCTGTTTAGTTCTGTGCTGTTTAGTTCTGTGCTGTTTAGTTCTGTGCTGTTTAGTGCTGTGCTGTGCTGTGCTGTTTAGTGCTGTGCTGTGCTGTGCTGTTTAGTGCTGTGCTGTGCTGTGTTCTGCAGTATCAGTCCAGTGGTGCTGTGTGCTGTGCTCTGTCCTTCTGAGGTCAGTGGTGCTGCTGGGTCCTGTGCTGTGTCCTGTTCAGTCCAGTGGTGCTGTGTCCTGTGCTCTGTGCTTCTAAGGGCATAGTTATTTCCCCAATATTCCCCTGTGTTTAAAAAAATAAAAAAAAGTTTTTTTAAAAAATACCAAAAACTACTTTAATATTTTTTAATTACCACAAAATTTGCACAACCAATCCTGCAGTATAAGCCCATTGGTACTGCAATATTACCAAGTTCACACATTCAGCAGTAAAAGTCCAGTGGTACTGCAATATTACAAAGTTTACACATTCTGCAGTATCAGTCCAGTGGTGCTGTGTCCTGTGCTCTGTCCTGCTGAGTTCCGTAGTGCTGCTGGGTCCTGTGCCGTGTCCTGTTCAGTCCAGTGGTGCTGTGTCCTGTGCTCTGTGCTTCTAAGGGCATAGTTATTTCCCCATTATTCCCAAGTTTTTAAAAAATAAAAAAAAAGTAAAAAAAAATAAAAAATTTAAAAAAAAAAAATATATATAATAATTATAACCAAATTTGCAAAACCAATCCAGCATTATAAGTCCATTGGTACTGCAATATTACCAAGTTCACACATTCTGCAGTATCAGTCCAGTGGTGCTGTGTCCTGTGCTCTGTCCTGCTGAGTTCCGTAGTGCTGCTGTGTCCTGTGCCGTGTCCTGTTCAGTCCAGTGGTGCTGTGTCCTGTGCTCTGTGCTTCTAAGGGCATAGTTATTTCCCCACTATTCCCAAGTTTTTTAAAAATAAGAAAAAAGTAAAAAAAAATAAAAAATTAAAAAAAAAAATAAAATATAATAATTATAACCAAATTTGCAAAACCAATCCAGCAGTATAAGTCCATTGGTACTGCAATATTACCAAGTTCACACATTCTGCAGTATCTTGTGCTACATATAATGGAGACCAAAAATTTGGAGGATAAAGTAGGGAAAGATCAAGACCCACTTCCTCCTAATGCTGAAGCTGCTGCCACTAGTCATGACATAGACGATGAAATGCCATCAACGTCGTCTTCCAAGCCCGATGCCCAATCTCGTAGTACCGGGCATGTAAAATCCAAAAAGCCCAAGTTAAGAAAAAGTAGCAAAAAGAGAAACTTAAAATCATCTGAGGAGAAACGTAAAGTTGCCAATATGCCATTTACGACACGGAGTGGCAAGGAACGGCTTAGGCCCTGGCCCGTGTTCATGACTAGTGGTTCAGCTTCACCCACGGATCTTAGCCCTCCTCCTCCTCCCCCCCCCTACAAAAAATTGAAGAGAGTTATGCTGTCAGCAACAAAACAGCAAACAACTCTGCCTTCTAAAGAGAAATTATCACAAATCCCCAAGGCGAGTCCAAGGGTGTTGGTGGTTGTCAAGCCTGACCTTCCCATCACTGTACGGGAAGAGGTGGCTCGGGAGGAGGCTATTGATGATGTAGCTGGCGCTGTGGAGGAACTTGATGATGAGGATGGTGATGTGGTTATTGTAAATGAGGCACCAGGGGGGGAAACAGCTGATGTCCATGGGATGAAAAAGCCCATCGTCATGCCTGGTCAGAAGACCAAAAAATGCACCTCTTCGGTCTGGAGTTATTTTTATCCAAATCCAGACAACCAATGTATGGCAATATGTAGCTTATGTAAAGCTCAAATAAGCAGGGGTAAGGATCTTGCCCACCTAGGAACATCCTCCCTTATACGTCACCTGAATAACCTTCATAGTTCAGTGGTTAGTTCAGGAACTGGGGCTAGGACCCTCATCGGTACAGGGACACCTAAATCCCGTGGTCCAGTTGGATACACACCAGCAACACCCTCCTCGTCAACTTCCTCCACAATCTCCATCAGATTCAGTCCTGCAGCCCAAGTCAGCAGCCAGACTGAGTCCTCCTCAATACGGGATTCATCCGAGGAATCCTGCAGCGGTACGCCTACTACTGCCACTGCTGCTGTTGCTGCTGTTAGTCGGTCATCTTCCCAGAGGGGAAGTCGTAAGACCGCTAAGTCTTTCACCAAACAATTGACCGTCCAACAGTCGTTTGCCATGACCACCAAATACGATAGTAGTCACCCTATTGCAAAGCGTATAACTGCGGCTGTAACTGCAATGTTGGTGTTAGACGTGCGCCCGGTGTCCGCCATCAGTGGAGTGGGATTTAGAGGGTTGATGGAGGTATTGTGTCCCCGGTACCAAATCCCCTCGAGATTCCACTTCACTAGGCAGGCGATACCAAAAATGTACAGAGAAGTACGATCAAGTGTCCTCAGTGCTCTTAAAAATGCGGTTGTACCCACTGTCCACTTAACCACGGACATGTGGACAAGTGGTTCTGGGCAAACGAAGGACTATATGACTGTGACAGCCCACTGGGTAGATGCATCCCCTTCCGCAGCAACAGCAACAGCTGCATCAGTAGCAGCATCTACAAAATGGCTGCTCATGCAAAGGCAGGCAACATTGTGCATTACAGGCTTTAATAAGAGGCACAACGCTGACAACATATTAGAGAAAATGAGGGAAATTATCTCCCAGTGGCTTACCCCACTTAGACTCTCATGGGGATTTGTGGTGTCAGACAATGCCAGTAACATTGTGCGGGCATTAAATATGGGCAATTTCCAGCACGTCCCATGTTTTGCCCACACCATTAATTTGGTGGTGCAGCATTACCTCAAGAGTGACAGGGGTGTGCAGGAGATGCTTGCGGTGGCCCGCAAAATTGCTGGACACTTTCGGCATTCAGCCAGTGCCTACCGCAGACTAGAGGCACATCAAAAAAGCTTGAACCTGCCCTGCCATCACCTCAAACAAGAGGTTGTGACGCGCTGGAACTCCACCCTCTATATGCTGCAGAGGATGGAGGAGCAGCAAAAGGCCATTCAGGCCTACACAGCCACCTACGACATAGGCAAAGGAGTGGGGATGCGCCTGAGTCAAGCGCAGTGGAGACTGATTTCCGTGTTGTGCAAGGTTCTGCAGCCATTTGAACTTGCCACACGAGAAGTCAGTTCCGACACTGCCAGCTTGAGTCAGGTCATTCCCCTGATCAGGCTGTTGCAGAAGCAGCTGGAGAAAGTGAGGGAGGAGCTGGTAAGCCATTGCGATTACAGCAAGCATGTAGCTCTTGTGGATGTAGCCCTTCGTACGCTTTGCCAGGATCCGAGGGTGGTCACTCTTTTAAAGTCAGAGGAATACATTCTGGCCACCGTGCTCGATCCTCGGTTTAAAGCGTATGTTGTGTCTCTGTTTCCGGCGGACACAAGTCTACAGCGGTGCAAAGACCTGCTGGTCAGGAGATTGTCCTCTGAAGAGGACCGTGACATGCCAACAGCTCCACCCTCATTTTCTTCCACATCTATGGCTGCGAGGAAAAAGCTCAGTTTTCCCAAAAGAGGCACTGGCGGGGATGCTGATAACATCTGGTCCGGACTGAAGGACCTGCCAACCATTGCAGACATGTCTACTCTCGCTGCATTGGATGCTGTGACAATAGAAAAAATTGTGGATGATTACTTTGCTGACACCATCCAAGTAGACATGTCAGAAAGTCCATATTGTTACTGGCAGGAAAAAAAGGCAGTTTGGAAGCCCCTGTACAAACTGGCTCTATTTTACCTGAGTTGTCCCCCCTCCAGTGTGTACTCTGAAAGAGTTTTTAGTGCAGCGGGGAACCTGGTCAGTGAGCGGCGAAGGAGGTTGCTTCCTCACAACGTTGAAAAAATGATGTTTATAAAAATGAATAATCAATTCCTCAATGAAGTACAGCACTGCCCTCCAGATACTACAGAGGGACCTGTGGTTGTGGAGTCCAGCGGGGACGAATTGATAATGTGTGATGAGGAGGAAGTACACACTGTAGGGGGAGAGGAATCAGAGGTTGAGGATGAGGACGACATCTTGCCTCAGTAGAGCCTGTTTAGTCTGTACAGGGAGAGATGAATAGCTTTTTTGGTGTGGGGGCCCAAACAAACCAATCATTTCAGTCAAAGTTGTTTGGTAGGCCCTGTCGCTGAAATGATTGGTTTGTTAAAGTGTGCATGTCCTATTTCAACAACATACCTCTCAACTGCAGCTCATCCCTCCTCTGCGGGGATAATGTCTCCTGTGCTCTGACACATCACTCTGTGTACTCTCAGCCTCAGGATCTGACACTACAGCTACCATGCCTCTTGTAGCAGCCCTCACTCCAGGGCCTCTTCCATGTGCAGTGTCCCCCTCTCTCTTGGGTTCACTATAGTGGCATGGAGTTCTCCCCCTCATCCAGGGCACACATTCCTTGCCCTGGCTCAGTCACCACGCTCAGACTTCCAGGCAATGCTGGGGGAGCCTGGGAGCTTCCACCCCAGGTCCCCAGCTACAACTCTCCTCTCCTGTGTCTTCTCTCTCTTTCTGACACTTTAAAGATCGTGCCTTTAAATGAAAAAGTCAGTCTTCATTGCACGACTATGTGCAAGTGCAACAGGGACATTTTTTTGGGTTTACAAAGTCAAACAATAACACTTCGACCCTGTCTGTCTGGGGTCTCTCAATGACGAATTGTCTGTAGCATGTTTGGAGGAGGTATTGTGGCCCCGGTATCAAATTGGGTACCGGGGCCACCCCACTATGCAGTCCAGATACTTGTTTGGTGGAATTCCGACACGTGGAGGGTTTTTTAATTATATTGTGGCCTCGGTACCAAATTGTGTACCGGGGCCACCACACTACGCAGTCAAGATACTTGTTTGGTGGAATTCAGACCAGTTGAGGGTTTTATTATTATATTGTGTGGACCACTCTATCTATACCACACTACAACTCTATACCACTCTATTTCCTACTTTAATTCTATTTAATTATATTTCCTACTTTAATTCTATTACTAATTAATTACCATAAAGAGGAACAAAATAAACCAATTTTACCAAAAGTATAATATGACTTAGACTTACAAACACTACACTTTAAAGATCGTGCCTTTAAATGAAAAAGTCAGTCTTCATTGCACGACTATGTGCAACAGGGACATTTTTTTGGGTTTACAAAGTCAAACAATAACACTTCGACCCTGTCTGTCTGGGGTCTCTCAATGACGAATTGTCTGTAGCATGTTTGGAGGAGGTATTGTGGCCCCGGTATCAAATTGGGTACCGGGGCCACCCCACTATGCAGTCCAGATACTTGTTTGGTGGAATTCCGACACGTGGAGGGTTTTTTAATTATATTGTGGCCTCGGTACCAAATTGTGTACCGGGGCCACCACACTACGCAGTCAAGATACTTGTTTGGTGGAATTCAGACCAGTTGAGGGTTTTATTATTATATTGTGTGGACCACTCTATCTATACCACACTACAACTCTATACCACTCTATTTCCTACTTTAATTCTATTTAATTCTATTTCCTACTTTAATTCTATTACTAATTAATTACCATAAAGAGGAACAAAATAAACCAATTTTACCAAAAGTATAATATGACTTAGACTTACAAACACTACACTTTAAAGATCGTGCCTTTAAATGAAAAAGTCAGTCTTCATTGCACGACTATGTGCAACAGGGACATTTTTTTGGGTTTACAAAGTCAAACAATAACACTTCGACCCTGTCTGTCTGGGGTCTCTCAATGACGAATTGTCTGTAGCATGTTTGGAGGAGGTATTGTGGCCCCGGTACCAAATTGTGTACCGGGGCCACCACACTACGCAGTCAAGATACTTGTTTGGTGGAATTCAGACCAGTTGAGGGTTTTATTATTATATTGTGTGGACCACTCTATCTATACCACACTACAACTCTATACCACTCTATTTCCTACTTTAATTCTATTTAATTCTATTTCCTACTTTAATTCTATTACTAATTAATTACCATAAAGAGGAACAAAATAAACCAATTTTACCAAAAGTATAATATGACTTAGACTTACAAACACTACACTTTAAAGATCGTGCCTTTAAATGAAAAAGTCAGTCTTCATTGCACGACTATGTGCAACAGGGACATTTTTTTGGGTTTACAAAGTCAAACAATAACACTTCGACCCTGTCTGTCTGGGGTCTCTCAATGACGAATTGTCTGTAGCATGTTTGGAGGAGGTATTGTGGCCCCGGTATCAAATTGGGTACCGGGGCCACCCCACTATGCAGTCCAGATACTTGTTTGGTGGAATTCCGACACGTGGAGGGTTTTTTAATTATATTGTGGCCTCGGTACCAAATTGTGTACCGGGGCCACCACACTACGCAGTCAAGATACTTGTTTGGTGGAATTCAGACCAGTTGAGGGTTTTATTATTATATTGTGTGGACCACTCTATCTATACCACACTACAACTCTATACCACTCTATTTCCTACTTTAATTCTATTTAATTCTATTTCCTACTTTAATTCTATTACTAATTAATTACCATAAAGAGGAACAAAATAAACCAATTTTACCAAAAGTATAATATGACTTAGACTTACAAACACTACACTTTAAAGATCGTGCCTTTAAATGAAAAAGTCAGTCTTCATTGCACGACTATGTGCAACAGGGACATTTTTTTGGGTTTACAAAGTCAAACAATAACACTTCGACCCTGTCTGTCTGGGGTCTCTCAATGACGAATTGTCTGTAGCATGTTTGGAGGAGGTATTGTGGCCCCGGTACCAAATTGTGTACCGGGGCCACCACACTACGCAGTCAAGATACTTGTTTGGTGGAATTCAGACCAGTTGAGGGTTTTATTATTATATTGTGTGGACCATTCTATCTATACCACACTACAACTCTATACCACTCTATTTCCTACTTTAATTCTATTTAATTCTATTTCCTACTTTAATTCTATTACTAATTAATTACCATAAAGAGGAACAAAATAAACCAATTTTACCAAAAGTATAATATGACTTAGACTTACAAACACTACACTTTAAAGATCGTGCCTTTAAATGAAAAAGTCAGTCTTCATTGCACGACTATGTGCAACAGGGACATTTTTTTGGGTTTACAAAGTCAAACAATAACACTTCGACCCTGTCTGTCTGGGGTCTCTCAATGACGAATTGTCTGTAGCATGTTTGGAGGAGGTATTGTGGCCCCGGTACCAAATTGTGTACCGGGGCCACCACACTACGCAGTCAAGATACTTGTTTGGTGGAATTCAGACCAGTTGAGGGTTTTATTATTATATTGTGTGGACCACTCTATCTATACCACACTACAACTCTATACCACTCTATTTCCTACTTTAATTCTATTTAATTCTATTTCCTACTTTAATTCTATTACTAATTAATTACCATAAAGAGGAACAAAATAAACCAATTTTACCAAAAGTATAATATGACTTAGACTTACAAACACTACACTTTAAAGATCGTGCCTTTAAATGAAAAAGTCAGTCTTCATTGCACGACTATGTGCAACAGGGACATTTTTTTGGGTTTACAAAGTCAAACAATAACACTTCGACCCTGTCTGTCTGGGGTCTCTCAATGACGAATTGTCTGTAGCATGTTTGGAGGAGGTATTGTGGCCCCGGTACCAAATTGTGTACCGGGGCCACCACACTACGCAGTCAAGATACTTGTTTGGTGGAATTCAGACCAGTTGAGGGTTTTATTATTATATTGTGTGGACCACTCTATCTATACCACACTACAACTCTATACCACTCTATTTCCTACTTTAATTCTATTTAATTCTATTTCCTACTTTAATTCTATTACTAATTAATTACCATAAAGAGGAACAAAATAAACCAATTTTACCAAAAGTATAATATGACTTAGACTTACAAACACTACACTTTAAAGATCGTGCCTTTAAATGAAAAAGTCAGTCTTCATTGCACGACTATGTGCAACAGGGACATTTTTTTGGGTTTACAAAGTCAAACAATAACACTTCGACCCTGTCTGTCTGGGGTCTCTCAATGACGAATTGTCTGTAGCATGTTTGGAGGAGGTATTGTGGCCCCGGTATCAAATTGGGTACCGGGGCCACCCCACTATGCAGTCCAGATACTTGTTTGGTGGAATTCCGACACGTGGAGGGTTTTTTAATTATATTGTGGCCTCGGTACCAAATTGTGTACCGGGGCCACCACACTACGCAGTCAAGATACTTGTTTGGTGGAATTCAGACCAGTTGAGGGTTTTATTATTATATTGTGTGGACCACTCTATCTATACCACACTACAACTCTATACCACTCTATTTCCTACTTTAATTCTATTTAATTCTATTTCCTACTTTAATTCTATTACTAATTAATTACCATAAAGAGGAACAAAATAAACCAATTTTACCAAAAGTATAATATGACTTAGACTTACAAACACTACACTTTAAAGATCGTGCCTTTAAATGAAAAAGTCAGTCTTCATTGCACGACTATGTGCAACAGGGACATTTTTTTGGGTTTACAAAGTCAAACAATAACACTTCGACCCTGTCTGTCTGGGGTCTCTCAATGACGAATTGTCTGTAGCATGTTTGGAGGAGGTATTGTGGCCCCGGTACCAAATTGTGTACCGGGGCCACCACACTACGCAGTCAAGATACTTGTTTGGTGGAATTCAGACCAGTTGAGGGTTTTATTATTATATTGTGTGGACCATTCTATCTATACCACACTACAACTCTATACCACTCTATTTCCTACTTTAATTCTATTTAATTCTATTTCCTACTTTAATTCTATTACTAATTAATTACCATAAAGAGGAACAAAATAAACCAATTTTACCAAAAGTATAATATGACTTAGACTTACAAACACTACACTTTAAAGATCGTGCCTTTAAATGAAAAAGTCAGTCTTCATTGCACGACTATGTGCAACAGGGACATTTTTTTGGGTTTACAAAGTCAAACAATAACACTTCGACCCTGTCTGTCTGGGGTCTCTCAATGACGAATTGTCTGTAGCATGTTTGGAGGAGGTATTGTGGCCCCGGTACCAAATTGTGTACCGGGGCCACCACACTACGCAGTCAAGATACTTGTTTGGTGGAATTCAGACCAGTTGAGGGTTTTATTATTATATTGTGTGGACCACTCTATCTATACCACACTACAACTCTATACCACTCTATTTCCTACTTTAATTCTATTTAATTCTATTTCCTACTTTAATTCTATTACTAATTAATTACCATAAAGAGGAACAAAATAAACCAATTTTACCAAAAGTATAATATGACTTAGACTTACAAACACTACACTTTAAAGATCGTGCCTTTAAATGAAAAAGTCAGTCTTCATTGCACGACTATGTGCAACAGGGACATTTTTTTGGGTTTACAAAGTCAAACAATAACACTTCGACCCTGTCTGTCTGGGGTCTCTCAATGACGAATTGTCTGTAGCATGTTTGGAGGAGGTATTGTGGCCCCGGTACCAAATTGTGTACCGGGGCCACCACACTACGCAGTCAAGATACTTGTTTGGTGGAATTCAGACCAGTTGAGGGTTTTATTATTATATTGTGTGGACCACTCTATCTATACCACACTACAACTCTATACCACTCTATTTCCTACTTTAATTCTATTTAATTCTATTTCCTACTTTAATTCTATTACTAATTAATTACCATAAAGAGGAACAAAATAAACCAATTTTACCAAAAGTATAATATGACTTAGACTTACAAACACTACACTTTAAAGATCGTGCCTTTAAATGAAAAAGTCAGTCTTCATTGCACGACTATGTGCAACAGGGACATTTTTTTGGGTTTACAAAGTCAAACAATAACACTTCGACCCTGTCTGTCTGGGGTCTCTCAATGACGAATTGTCTGTAGCATGTTTGGAGGAGGTATTGTGGCCCCGGTATCAAATTGGGTACCGGGGCCACCCCACTATGCAGTCCAGATACTTGTTTGGTGGAATTCAGACACGTGGAGGGTTTTTTAATTATATTGTGGCCTCGGTACCAAATTGTGTACCGGGGCCACCACACTACGCAGTCAAGATAGATAGATGCGTATTGCGTATCATAGATAAAGTACATTCAGTGGTGTGGGGCAAATTGAAAAATATTCCAAATGCACTGACATTATCAAAAACAAGAGGTTGTCACACGCTAAAACTCCAACATGTATATGATGGAGAGGATGGAGGAGCAGCCGTATGTGTAGTGTAATGCAGATCTGTTGAAGGTTTTTTATATATTTTATTGTGGTGCCCAGTGCCCACTCCTCTACGCAGTCCAGGTACAATTATTGGTGCGAATCATAAAAGTTCAGGGTTTTTAAGATATTGTGGTGACCCACTCCTCTACGCAGTCCAGGTACAATTATTGGTGCGAATCATAAAAGTTCAGGGTTTTTAATATATTGTGGTGACCCACTCCTCTACGCAGTCCAGGTACAATTATTGGTGCGAATCATAAAAGTTCAGGGTTTTTAAGATATTGTGGTGACCCACTCCTCTACGCAGTCCAGGTACAATTATTGGTGCGAATCATAAAAGTTCAGGGTTTTTAAGATATTGTGGTGACCCACTCCTCTACGCAGTCCAGGTACAATTATTGGTGCGAATCATAAAAGTTCAGGGTTTTTAAGATATTGTGGTGACCCACTCCTCTACGCAGTCCAGGTACAATTATTGGTGCGAATCATAAAAGTTCAGGGTTTTTAATATATTGTGGTGACCCACTCCTCTACGCAGTCCAGGTACAATTATTGGTGCGAATCATAAAAGTTCAGGGTTTTTAAGATATTGTGGTGACCCACTCCTCTACGCAGTCCAGGTACAATTATTGGTGCGAATCATAAAAGTTCAGGGTTTTTAAGATATTGTGGTGACCCACTCCTCTACGCAGTCCAGGTACAATTATTGGTGCGAATCATAAAAGTTCAGGGTTTTTAAGATATTGTGGTGACCCACTCCTCTACGCAGTCCAGGTACAATTATTGGTGCGAATCATAAAAGTTCAGGGTTTTTAATATATTGTGGTGACCCACTCCTCTACGCAGTCCAGGTACAATTATTGGTGCGAATCATAAAAGTTCAGGGTTTTTAAGATATTGTGGTGACCCACTCCTCTACGCAGTCCAGGTACAATTATTGGTGCGAATCATAAAAGTTCAGGGTTTTTAATATATTGTGGTGACCCACTCCTCTACGCAGTCCAGGTACAATTATTGGTGCGAATCATAAAAGTTCAGGGTTTTTAAGATATTGTGGTGACCCACTCCTCTACGCAGTCCAGGTACAATTATTGGTGCGAATCATAAAAGTTCAGGGTTTTTAAGATATTGTGGTGACCCACTCCTCTACGCAGTCCAGGTACAATTATTGGTGCGAATCATAAAAGTTCAGGGTTTTTAAGATATTGTGGTGACCCACTCCTCTACGCAGTCCAGGTACAATTATTGGTGCGAATCATAAAAGTTCAGGGTTTTTAATATATTGTGGTGACCCACTCCTCTACGCAGTCCAGGTACAATTATTGGTGCGAATCATAAAAGTTCAGGGTTTTTAAGATATTGTGTGTTAGGAACTCCCAAGTCAGTACAGTGAAACTCGGGAACTACTCAGAAGGCCAGGTGTTCGCTGGAGCCCCTAGTGGTGGGGACAGACTGGGCTGCGGGCCGACTGAGGGTCGAGTAGCGTATACTGACTTAAAGGAGTTTCCCAGAAGTGGAGTGATTGGTGAACTGTAGTAAAAGAGGAATCCAAGGTCCAAAGGTCACAGGCACAGAAGCAATATCCAAGGGCAAGCAAAAGGGTCAAACTCACAGGCAGAGAAGCGAAATCCGAATTCCAGGCAAAAGGTCAGGGTCAGAAGAGAAGGGTCAAAGGTCCAATAACAAGCAGGGGTCAAACACGGGTGGTCAAATCTAAGGTAACAGGAACCTAAATGGATAGCACAAGCAGGCAGCAGGACTGAGGACAGAACGCTATAACCGGCAATGAGGCAGCAGACCTCATTGCCTTAAATACATAGTTGGCCCAATCAAAACTTACATGCACCCCTGCAGACTTAACGAGAACATAGTACCAGACCAATCAGGGCTAATCCCTGATAGGTGCACCCAGATGCAGGCTAATGCCTGTAACTATTCCCCTAATTAGCCCACAGGCTGTGTCCACTTTTGCGCATGCGCCCGGCTTCCAACAGCGCCGGGACGCAGCGCTATGTAACAGGCGTCCGGCCGTTGCCTTGGCAACGGCCGGGTAGGAAGGGGAAGTGACGTCCCGGTCGTCATGGTGACGGCCGGGACACTGGAGCAGGTAGGAAGCGAGCCGCGGCGGCTGTGAGTACCGCCGCGGCTCGTGACAGTACCCCCCCCTTGAGGAGGGGTTAAGGAACCCCGACATCCAGGTTTAGTGGGAAACTTCCTAAAAAATTCCTTAATGAGTCTTCCAGCGTGCAGACGTCTCTGCGGTATCCAAGATCTCTCCTCAGGGCCGTAACCCTTCCAATGAACGAGGAATTGGACTTGACCCTGAACCCTCCTAGAATCAAGGATTCCTTCAATAACATATTCGTGGTCCCCGTTCACCATCAGAGGCCTGGGCCTGTTAGAGAGGGACCGATTAAACTTGCTGGGAGCAGCGACTTTCTTTAGAAGTGAACAATGAAAGGTCGCAGGTATTTTCAAGGAAGTGGGAAGTTTCAATCTAAATGCCACTGGATTAATTTTCCTCTCAATTGGAAACGGTCCGATGTATCGGGGCCCCAGCTTCCTACAGGGTTGCCGCAACTTGATGTTCCGTGTGGATAACCAAACATGATCCCCCACTTTCAATGAACAGGGTCTACGGTGACGGTCAGCAAAGATCTTGGATTTTCGGGAAGCTTGACCTAGTGCAGCGTGCACCTTTTTCCAAATGGACCTTAGCCTGGCCGTAAAAGCAGGCGTTCCGGAATCTCCACAGGGAACAGTAGTAGAAAAAGAATTGGATTTTGGGTGAAACCCGAAGTTGCAGAAAAACGGGGATGTGTGAATAGTAGAATGGCAAGAATTATTGTACGCAAATTCTGCCCAGGGCAGGAGAGAGGACCAATTGTCGTGAAATTTAGACATATAAATGCGCAAAAACTGTTCCAGAGCTTGGTTCGTCCTCTCTGTCTGTCCATTGGACTGAGGATGATATGCTGAAGACAGACTGATAGAGATCCCGATGGACTTACAAAAGGCTTTCCAAAACCGGGCAATAAACTGGGATCCTCGATCTGATACTATATCTTCAGGAGTCCCATGAAGACGAAAAATATGCGTCAAAAACAAGGTGGCCAGGGTCCTGGCATCCGGTAGCTTGGGCAAAGATATAAAATGTGCCATTTTACTGAACCGATCGACCACTACCAGGATGGTGTTATGTCCTGCGGATACTGGTAGGTCAACAATGAAATCCATCGACAGATGGGTCCAAGGTCTGCTCGGTGCCGGCAAAGGTAACAATAGCCCAGAAGGACGGTTCCTATCGGTCTTGTTTTTAGCACACTCAGGACAAGCCCGAACATAATTCTCCACATCGTTTGACAAGGTGGGCCACCACAACCAACGAGAAAGAACCTCAATAGTCCTACGGATTCCCGGATGGCCAGCAGAGCAGTTGTTGTGGCCTTCAATGAGAACAGATTTCCTTAAATGGACGGGGACAAATAATTTGTTGACCGGTGTCTGAACTGGAGCGATTCTCTGGAAGCGCCGGATGGTTGCTCCTAGATCCTGGGTGAGACCAAGATGAACAGCAGTTGTAGGAACAATAGACAATGGTTCCGGAGACTGAGGATGATGGGCCAAAAAACTTCGGGACAAGGAATCGGCCTTAGTATTTTTTGAACCTGGACGGTATGTAATAATAAATTTGAATCTGGTGAAAAATAGGGCCCAGCGGGCCTGCCTAGGATTTAGAGTTTTAGCGGTCTGAATGTATTGGAGGTTTTTATGGTCCGTGAAGATGGTGATGGTATGGGTAGCTCCCTCTAACCAATGCCGCCATTCCTCCAGTGCCAACTTAATGGCCAACAATTCACGATTGCCGACATCATAATTACATTCGGCCGCTAGAAATTTTTTAGAAAAGAAAGCACAAGGATGTAATTTTTTGCTCCTTGGGTCTTTTTGAGAAAGGATAGCGCCAGCACCGATATCAGAAGCGTCCACCTCTACAATGAATGGAAGTTCCGGATCAGGATGTCTCAGCACTGGAGCAGAAATGAACGCGGCTTTGAGTGCCAAGAAACTCGCCAATGCCTCCGAAGGCCACTTCGCTGGGTTAGCTCCCTTCCGAGTGAGAGCAGTGATAGGAGCTACTAATGAGGAAAAAGAGTCAATGAACCTACGATAATAATTCGCGAATCCGAGGAACCTCTGAATCGCCTTCAGATTAGTCGGGAGGACCCAATCCTGGATTGCTTGAACTTTGGCAGGGTCCATGGCGAATCCTGTTGAGGAGATGATATATCCCAGGAATGACACGGTGCCCACCTCAAATTCACATTTTTCCCTTTTTGCATAAAGGTGATGTTCCCGCAATTTCAGCAGAACTTGTCGAACATGCTGACGGTGCTGAAGTAAAGACTCCGAATAGATTAAAATATCATCCAGATACACAACTACCGTTTTACCCAGGAACTCTCGTAAAACGTCGTTGATCAGGTCCTGGAACACCGCCGGGGCGTTGCATAACCCGAATGGCATCACGAGATATTCATAATGTCCCGACTGGGTATTGAAGGCAGTCTTCCATTCATCCCCTTTCCTGATTCGAATAAGATTGTACGCCCCTCTGAGGTCAATCTTCGAGAATATAGTGGCAGATTTTAATTGATCAAACAAGACCGAGATCAATGGTAACGGATACATATTCTTAATAGTGATGTTATTCAGTCCACGGAAATCGATGCACGGTCTAAGACTGCCGTCTTTTTTTGACACGAAGAAACAACCTGCTCCTACGGGAGATTTAGAAGGACGTATGAATCCTTTTTTCAGGTTTTCCTCCACATATAGCTCCATGGCCTGAGTTTCTGGAATGGACAGGGAGTATAACCGCCCTTTGGGCAACTTGGAACCCGGGACTAAATCAATGGCGCAGTCATATTCCCGATGAGGTGGAACGGACTCAGCTTTTCTTTTGCAGAACACATCAGAGAAGTCCTGGTAGGGTACCGGCAACAAGTCTGGACTAGGCTGTAAGATTCTAAGCGGCAGGTTCAAGCAAGACGTGGAACACTCGGGACTCCAACGAGTAATCTCCCCACTTTCCCAGTTGATAAGGGGATTGTGACTGCGAAGCCAGGGATACCCCAATATCAAAGGAGCAGAGGGACAACTAATGAGATAGAAGGAGAGCTCCTCTGTATGGAGAACTCCTACAGTCAACCGAACCATTGGAGTCCTAGCGAGAATCCGTCCCCCAGGCAAGGGGTTACCATCCAAACCACACGTGGTGATGCTTGATCCTAGCCTGATATGCGGAATATCAAGCGTCTGAGCCAAATGTATATCCAGGAAATTACCAGCCGCACCACTGTCAAGAAAAGCTTTCAGGTCCATGGATCTCCCACGGAAAGTTAAACGTCCAGGGACTAATAAAGAATTTTCTGAAGAGGTAATCTGAAAACCCAAGCGCACCTCTTCACCTGCACTTAGGCTTTGGAGTTTCCCGGTTTATTGGGACATGAGCGAACTAAGTGGCCTGTCTGACCACAATACATACACAGGCCTAGTGAGCGTCTTCTGGAGCGCTCCTCCGGAGGCAAGCGGTAAGCGCCCAATTGCATGGGTTCAGAGGAATCGGGCAGAGTGTTGTTGTTGGAGCTAGTGAAAACGTCCATTGGAACAGAGGACTCCCGTTCAGCCTTCCTCTCTCTGATCCGACGATCAATTTTTATGACAAGTTGCATCAGGTTCTCCAGCGTGTCAGATATCGGATACTGGACTAAGGAGTCCTTAATTTGCTCGGTAAGTCCTAAGCGGAATTGACTTCGCAATGCGGGGTCGTTCCAAGCGCTATCCGTGGACCATCGCCGAAACTCCGCACAATACTCTTCCGCTGAGCGACGTCCCTGCCTTAGCGTACGGAGATGGGCCTCAGCTGAGGCTACCCTGTCCGGGTCATCATATAATAATCCCAACGCTTGAAAAAAGGCATCCACCGACTGTAAGGCTGGACTTGTGGAAGGCAAGCAGAAGGCCCAAGACTGAGGGTCGCCCTGGAGTAATGAAATGATGATCCCTACCCTCTGTTGTTCGGAACCAGAGGAACGTGGTTTCAGACGAAAGTACAACTTGCAGCTCTCTTTGAAATTACGGAAAGCTGGCCTGCTTCCAGAGAATCGGTCAGGCAAATTCATCTTAGGCTCCGGTGTGTCACCAGCGGGAACTTGCTGGGGCTGCCGGCCTCTGGAAGCCTCTTCTTGGACTGCCAGGCGCTGGGATAAAGCCTGCACCACTTGAGAAACCGCCTGTATCTGGTTAGCCAGAATCTGGGCTGGGGACAGATTCGACTCCTCTCCGTCCATGGCCGTACGATACCAATCTTCCTGGCCGGTTATAATGTTAGGAACTCCCAAGTCAGTACAGTGAAACTCGGGAACTACTCAGAAGGCCAGGTGTTCGCTGGAGCCCCTAGTGGTGGGGACAGACTGGGCTGCGGGCCGACTGAGGGTCGAGTAGCGTATACTGACTTAAAGGAGTTTCCCAGAAGTGGAGTGATTGGTGAACTGTAGTAAAAGAGGAATCCAAGGTCCAAAGGTCACAGGCACAGAAGCAATATCCAAGGGCAAGCAAAAGGGTCAAACTCACAGGCAGAGAAGCGAAATCCGAATTCCAGGCAAAAGGTCAGGGTCAGAAGAGAAGGGTCAAAGGTCCAATAACAAGCAGGGGTCAAACACGGGTGGTCAAATCTAAGGTAACAGGAACCTAAATGGATAGCACAAGCAGGCAGCAGGACTGAGGACAGAACGCTATAACCGGCAATGAGGCAGCAGACCTCATTGCCTTAAATACATAGTTGGCCCAATCAAAACTTACATGCACCCCTGCAGACTTAACGAGAACATAGTACCAGACCAATCAGGGCTAATCCCTGATAGGTGCACCCAGATGCAGGCTAATGCCTGTAACTATTCCCCTAATTAGCCCACAGGCTGTGTCCACTTTTGCGCATGCGCCCGGCTTCCAACAGCGCCGGGACGCAGCGCTATGTAACAGGCGTCCGGCCGTTGCCTTGGCAACGGCCGGGTATGAAGGGGAAGTGACGTCCCGGTCGTCATGGTGACGGCCGGGACACTGGAGCAGGTAGGAAGCGAGCCGCGGCGGCTGTGAGTACCGCCGCGGCTCGTGACATTGTGGTGACCCACTCCTCTACGCAGTCCAGGTACAATTATTGGTGCGAATCATAAAAGTTCAGGGTTTTTAAGATATTGTGGTGACCCACTCCTCTACGCAGTCCAGGTACAATTATTGGTGCGAATCATAAAAGTTCAGGGTTTTTAAGATATTGTGGTGACCCACTCCTCTACGCAGTCCAGGTACAATTATTGGTGCGAATCATAAAAGTTCAGGGTTTTTAAGATATTGTGGTGACCCACTCCTCTACGCAGTCCAGGTACAATTATTGGTGCGAATCATAAAAGTTCAGGGTTTTTAATATATATTGTGGTGACCCACTCCTCTACGCAGTCCAGAAAGATACCTTGTTGCAACGTTTTGGACTAATAACTATATTGTGAGGTGTTCACAATACACTGTAAATTAGTGGAAATGCTTGTTATTGAATGTTATTGAGGTTAATAATAGCCTAGGAGTGAAAATAAGCCCAAAAACTTGATTTTTAAACTTTTTATGTTTTTTTCAAAAAAAATCCGAATCCAATACCTTAAATCCGAACCGAGACCTTTCGTCAAGTGTTTTGCGAGACAAATCCGAACCTCAAAAATAACGAAAATCCGGATCCAAAACACAAAACACGAGACCTCAAAAGTCGCCGGTGCACATCCCTAGTATTGTAGCATGCGCTTGCTCTGGGCACCACGGGTCATGGAATGCCCCTGCCCTTAATAAATGGATAACTGAAATATCATTAATGTTGCTTAAAGGTAGACATTGATTGTTAGATAGTTATGCAACATAATCTAATGCTCAGTTATCATAAGAATCATTAATAATATGTGTATAATAGTACTGGTACTAATATATGAAACTCTTGGTAAATTGCCTATTTGAGGGATTATTAATAAACACTCAAGCACAATAATTACTCACTAATATTAGTCCCATAAAAATATATGATAAAAGATCTGTTTTATACCTTATCGCTGAACAATTTTATTTATCCTAAAGACTGATAGATATCAGCCTGGACCAGTATGGAGCAGCTTCCCAAGAGACAATAGCTTGTTTGTATTAGGGAGTCATATTCTTCATTGGGTAAGAGTCGGACTCCTGATTTTGTAGACTTGTTGACCGTTTGTGACTTGTTTAAGCCTCTGCCATTTTCAGGTTTATTGAACAGCCTCACCTCCTTGTTGGACGCTTGACCTGATAGTTTGAATCTGAACTTGTGATTAATATTAACAGTGTGACTGAGGAACTTGTTATCACCTTAGCCTACTACATTTAACTCATACGCCCCTTCTTGGAGACTGACAGGACTTGGATCAAGTACAATTACATATTTTACCTTGATCAGATTTATAATGTTGGCCTTTTCAGGAACTTATACCAGCTGGGCAAGGAGTTTGTGCTCCTAATGCACTACAAGTGTAGACATTCCAACTACACCTATTAAAAGTATATATATCAGCTGCAGTAGTTAAGTCATTTTTTTTTTTTTTTTCCAACTATTTATTTTGGGAAATAGCAATCATGTACAGATAAGAATCAACAAATGATACATTTGCAGGAATAGAAACAAAAACAGAGAACAGTACATATCATGGGCATCTGTCAATGAAGCTGAAAATATTTGAGTAGCAAATATCCAAGATAGCCAGAGGCTGTCAATAAACAGACCGGCAAGTATACAATTGTTATCCAGAATACTCAATAAACTATAACATTTTATAACAATATAATGTGTGGGGGGGGGGGGGGAAGGGGGGGGGGGCTCTGGTCGCCACCGAGAATGAAGGAAAAAGAGAACACACTTCCCCTTATCCACACAATTCCCTATCCTTATCTTATCCTTTTTAAGAAGAGAAACAAATAATTTAAAAAATAAATAAATATATATATAAAAGAGGGGCAATAAAAGTTTCAAAGGAGATTACTATTTAGATTCTCTGAGGAGGGAGACAGCATCAAGAGTCAGGCCACCTATCAGTTAAGTCATTTTAATGTATGAACTGTGAAAACAATATGCTTGAGAAACTTGTTACTGTGATGGTCTCTTCAAATCCTTCCCCCCTGTCCCATATATAATGGTTTGGCCTCCTTCAGTTTCCCTTGTATATAACAGTCCATTGTAGGTATTTTCTGTAGACTGAAACACATATACAGCGATTATGTAGGTGGCACAGAGTGAACAACTCTGCATTAGTGTGGATTGAAAGCTGCATCATACAAGTCATTTTAATGCATGTGTAACCCCCTGTCACTGTGACAGCAGTGATCCCCCTTTCTAAGGCTTGGAGTCACCTGTTTTTTTTTTATTTGGGTCTTCTACATCCCACTGGAGTCTCTACAGGGGTCCCTCTACAGTTCTGATGCCTTGTAGCATATATTGCATTTCCCCATGAAGACCCAGGACCTCCTCCTACTCCCAGGTACTGGTGCCAGCTGTCATCCACCAACAGCCAACTCTCATACCAGCCTTGTGGCTAAGCAACGTTCCTGGTGTGTTGGTGCCTCCCATTCCTCTTGTGTTGGCACCTCCCAATGGCTGAGTGTGACACACACTCAGCAACTGGTGAGGCGCCAACAACCATTCCAGGGGGATTGTTGCACATGGATTGGTGAAATAATATTTTGCTCAAGAGATATGTTATTGGGGCAGTCTCCTGCATTTATCCCTCAGGTATAGCAGGTTGTTGCACAGAATTTTCAATACATATAAATTCTATTGAATGATAGAATTTGCACTGTTTGATATATGTGGCAGCTCAACTCTACCTATATTCCCTGAGAGTCACAGCATCTAAAGTGAAAGTGATCAACCCTACTACAACCGACAATCTGGTCTTTCTGATCTATCATTGCCGCAATAAAGACTTTCTACACTTCAATGTTTGCGATTGTTCATGAAAATTAAGATGGGATAAAGGGGAAAGTGCTCAGGTTGAAAACCTGCATAGTGACTGAAACATCTCAGAGGCTGATGGTAGAGGGCATTGAATTTATTAGTCCACCTGTTTGCATAAAACTTTCTGTAGCCTGAAACATAGCAAGGGGCTGTGGTCAGAGGGCTCCAGTTCCTTTGTTCCCCTCTCATCCCTTTTACACAAACCTAGCCTGTAATCCACTGGAAAATCCGGCCAAAATACAACCACTACTTGCTCGGAGAAGATTACCAGGTTATATAATGTTGAAAATGTGGATAGTCTACACCAACCTCCTGCTGAATGCTCGACTAATATTGTGTCTGTCTGAGCATGATCTTTAGATGACATCTATGCAAATTTTTTACAGGCAATCACTCATCGGAGAAGAGAGTGATAAAATTGTTGAGGTCTTTGTCTTTATTTTATTTATTTTTAAGGCTAAATTATATGGGAGTACAGCTATCCTTAGTTGGTGTTGGCAGGGGTGCCAAGAGGAGAAAGGAGCAGAGTAGGGGCCCTGGCCTGTCTGTGTAGTGGGAGCAATCATCAACTGATATAGCCCCATCCCCCTCAGTGGCTATGAAGGGGCCCCAAGAAGTACTCATGGTAGCCCTGTGTCACATCATGAGGGAGGTGCAGTGTCCTATGTTGTTATGGAGTGTACTAGAATTGTGTTATGATCATGCCCAGCAGGGGAGCATGCAGGATTGTTAGGGGGAGGAGGGTTCCCCCCCCCCCACCGAAAAAAATAAAATAAATAAAAGCAAGAGAGCAAACTGCCGATGTTGTGGGGCGGATTCAAGACATTTTTAAGGGTACGCATATGTCATTTATTAAGAAATTTCAAAACAAAAAGAGTTTGATTTGGAAAAGAATTGTAGACATTTGGAGTTGGGTTATCTTAGTTCCCATACACAAGAGGCACCTACACAATGGTTAAGAGCTCAAAAATCCTGAACAGATTATTTATGGGAGTAATCTAGGAGAAGAGCATTATCTGACCATCATGTTCAATATGCTCAATCTGATAGTGGAGGAAGTTCTTTAGCCTATCTTGTAAAGGAACACAGCCAAAATGTGTCAATTCTTGAAATGTTTGATGACCGAAGTATAATACATATCCTAACTCCTGATATTACTTTGGTCTAGTGTGATTAGTATAAGGATTTGTATCAATCAAAATCTGTATGTACCATGCGTGACCTCTCTGGGTATTTAGATCATGGGTCGTTGCTAGCGCTGTCCCCTAATGATAAAGAATTTTCAGAAGATCCTTTTACACTGGAGGTAATAGAAGGTGAAGGTGTTACGCTACTTTGGGATGGGTACTTATTTTATAAGATGGGTAAGATTATTACCCCCTATGCAAAAATTATCATGAATGGATATATCTCTAAAAATGATCCATTGGAGAAGGGAACCCGCAATGGATGTCCACTATCTCACTCTTTTTTGCTTTAGCTATATAACTTTTGGCACGGCTAGTTAGAAATAACTCTCTTATTAAGAGAAGGGAAAGAAATGGAAGTCCTAGTGCCCTACGCTGATGATATGTTATTATTACTTGCAGAATTATTCATATGTACTTTACTGAAGGTGGTTGAAAAATTTGGGATATTTTGTGGGCTTAAAATCTATTGGAGCAATTACAGCATTTTTCCAACATTCCTCAACATGTTCTGCGGGGGCAGAATATTATATCTACTTTATCAGTCCATTATATTATACCTGGATGTATTTTTTGGACTACTGACCAGCATTTATCCTCTCTAGTCTGGGCAGGAAAAAGTTGCCAGAATTAAGTTAGATGTTGTGGAAATCTAGTGGGTTGACTCTTCTTAATATTAAGCTTTATTACTCCTAGTCCATGGTTAGGGAGTCCCCAGAAAAACTGTTTGCACAATAATTGAAGTAGTCAATTGGATACTGGACATACTGGCCATACACCGGTACAGATTGTATTGAGGGGTAGATTAAGAGGTAAGGGCCCTCCACTCATAATTCAGGCGCTCCATGTATGGAATACACGTAATTCAATATTGCAACATCCAGATACCCCTCTTTGTTATACTGGAAAATTCCCTAAGCTTTCAAAATCTCGAATCAAGAAATTATTGGACGAGCTAAGGAATCAATACAGTGGGGCAACTCAATGCCAAAAATGATCTGAAATCATTTGAGCAAATTAGTCATGATATTTCCAATTCTGCTTTTCATAGGTATCTGCAGCTTTGACATACCCTATCAGCAAAATTTAAGAGGACACTTTTGCTTGATACCTCTACGAAAACACATATCCTGACCTTGGCCCTAATAAGTCTCTACAATTTACACTCTGTTAATAAAACACCTAGATAGCTATAGCCTGCCAAGACTCAAAATGGGAAGGGGGTCTATAAGTTTTAATGGATGATGAATGGATTTACTGAGCCATGGATGGGAAGCTAGTTTCTCCGCTATAATTTATAAAATACAACTCTACATAATGCATATGTTTTATATTGCCACTGTTAGTCTAGGTTCATTTTGTTTATGGGCTGATATGAGCTGTCCAGAATGTGCTGTGACGAGAGCTACATTTTGGTATTTGTTTCATTTACGCCTTCAGAAATACTGGTTCTAAATTTACAGGTGTTTGGTCTGAATGGACTAATCAATTTTTGCAATAGGTGGAAATGATGTCAGTCTTCAAAGACGTAGATGACCAACGTTTTTGTTTCATTTTCCTCATCTTTGTTAAGTATTTATTTAAATCTAGATGAGAAAATTGCAAATGTAATTTGTCCTTTTCTTTATGCAGACCTCTATGCATTCTTGCGTGTAGTTTTCGTACTGGTTTTGTCTTTTCTGAGGTATGTCCCATACAAATATATAAACACCTGACCAGGGTTTCAGTTAGTAAACAAACATTGGCTGCCATGTTGGTGCTGTAACACCAGACGATGCTGCTTGTGGTGATTTCCCTTTTACTGGATGATACTTAGATGTCATCTCGGTTGTATGTCATGTTTTCTGTATATTACTACAGCCTCTGCCATACAATGTCCCATAGTTAAATTATTACTACAACAAATAAAGTGCTTTATCTTTTCTTGTTTCTTTTACTTCATCTATAAATGTTTATTTACATCTATTTTTCCATCAATTAATGGGCATGTTAGTCTTTCCTGAGTGTTGAGAGATCTGATAAACTAATATAATGTTTATCTTCTACTTTTCTGTCAGGAATTTTTTCTTCCACCAGTTTCTGACTGAATTTGCTGCCAGATTTATTATATACAGATTACATCTGTGCTCTTGTTTACTTCTATGTAAAAGTTTAGTTGCTGCCTCTATTCCCCTCAGTGTTGTCCTCTATTCTGTCCCTTCTACAGGGCTCTGTCTGCCTCTTATGCAGCCGTTCTCACTCCCTCTAGAATGTTCTCTCTCCTCATGGTCATGTGACGTGAGCCCTGTTTTGATTGGCTCATGGGGTTGGGGGTGTTATAAGGTAAACTCTGCAGTCAATTTAAACATTAAAAGGTCTATTTACTAAGCTGCACCAAAGCTGTGCTAAAATTAGCCAAAACCAGCAGTTTTTTCCATCGCAGCTATTCTTTTTAATTTATCAAGGGGATAAAGCAGGATAAATCAGATTTCCCCTGCTTTAACCTGTCTAATGTTGGTCACTGCAGTCCCCATAGACTTCTATGGGGACTGCGATGTGACCTCATTTAATAAGTAGTAAAAAGCTTTTCACCGCCAGCCTTTAAAAACTAATGCAAATTCAGGATGGCATTAGTTTACCTTTTTAATAGACTCCATCGCCGCTGAAGAAACCTCTCTGTGCCAGCGTCAAACTCGCTGCTTTAAGCGAGGGTTGTGTGTTTTATTAAAGGGGTTTTACTATTCTTATTAAAGTAATGTGGTTATAAAAAGGGAGTTGTGGTTTATTTCATACTCGCCAACATTTTAGATTTGGCTTCCGGGACTGCCAGAGGGAGGTGGGCGTGCAGGGGGCGGGGCTCTGAAAATCGCGTTATTGGGGCCAAATGCCGCGATTCCCAGTGAAACGCGGTGTTTGAACCGAATTCTGCCCACTTCACTAGGAAGTGGGCAGATCAGGGAGATTGCCACACTCTCCCGGGAGTCCGGGAGACTCTTGTGAAATGCGGGAGTCTCCTGGACATTTCGGGAGAGTTGGCAACTATGGTTTATTTACATTTTACTTTGTGGTACTACAGGTCACTTCAGGCCCTGGGTGTCAGGGCATGGTGGCACTTGTGGTTCTACAAGGACCAGCATGCCTGGATTGTTAATGGCAGCCTGGGTTGACTGGGATTTGAAGTTATGGAAAGTAAAATAGTGTTTTTCACTTATTTTTACATTACAATAGCTTATAGAAAAGCAGTGTAAATAGATGCGGCCATCATCATCATCAACTTGGACTTACACCGGACCTGTGGGATGCGCAAAGATACGTCTCCTGAAAGGTGTATCTTAAAAATATGTGTAAGTCAATTGTCATCCCTAAGGGTCAGGGAAGACTTGCGTCTCCACGCCATTACTGTACTGAGCTTACCAGTGAACGTCTCTGATCTGCCTCTCCACGTGCAAGTCTTTAAGTCACTGTAAATAGTGACTCCTAGGTCTGTTTCCTCCTCAGTAGGACAGATTGATGTCACCTGCACACATTAATGGTCAGATTCATCAACTCCATGGGGGGTATTCAATTGTAAGCGAGATCCCCGGAAAACGAGCGCTCGGAAAATATTACCGTTAATACGGTAATTACTCGCTGAATTTCACCTCGCAGCTCCCTGAAATCCAGCGAGTAAATTACCGTATTAACGGTATTTACGCGCATATTACCGTATTAACGGTATTTACGCGCATATTACCGTATTAACGGTAATATTTTTCAAGCGCTCGTTTTCCGGGGATCTCGCTAACAATTGAATACCCCCCTATATATGGAGAGGGTTATAGCCCACATAATGGAGACAATTTAACAAGTGTCTAAACAGTAAGCATGACCTGCGGTAAGAAGATTGGGTGGTTCACGCTAAGCATGGGGCAGCCTCTTTAACAAGGATCGTGGTAATGAATGAAGAACATGCTTTATTATTTGCATAAAGCAATAGTTTTAAAATATGTTTATTTTTATTTACTTAGTGGAATTAAAGACCCAAATCTAGGCTTTCAGTTGCACTATGTCAGGCATGCGCAGATCCCCTGTGACTCTGACCACTCCAGGTTACTATCGCAGCTGGCTATCACTCCTCTGCCTCAGCGACATTTCAGTAATAAATTGTGGCAACAGGTGATTTTTTTTATCACCGCGATAAGTGTCGATAGAAAAATAAACCTTTTGCCATAAATTAATAAATAAACCCCAGTGTTCTATATAAAATACATTTTATTTTAGAGTTATTGGTCCTTAAATGTATCCTCAGGATATTTAACAATAACATAGTGTAATCAGCAGAGGGCAGTCACAAATCATTTTTTTTTTGCTCTTATGTCATCTTTGTATATAAAATTGAAACTGTTCAGAAAATAACTTTTGTTAAAAGTGGGATTTTCATAGCCAATTTGTTTTTTTTAAGATTCAAAGATTTAATCAACTCAATGCCGGCTAATACAGTACTTAAATCTCAGCTCTATCGGACGCCAGGGAAAATGTGCGGAGATTTTAGTGTCTCCGCGGACTGTTTCGTAGACACATTGTAGCACCTCGCGGACAATTGATTTATCCCCTAAGAGTCTAGATTCCCTGGTTCTGTACTCTTATATCTGTTCCAGGCGCCACCAGTTAATGCCTCACCCCCAGCCCCGCAGAATCTTTGTGACTCTCCAGAAGTGAATTACCTCCTTCATTTTGATTTAAAAAACTGAGGATGAGAATGCAAACTCTTCAACGATCAGGTTCTAACCTTAAAAGGTACTTTTATGCAGTCCAATTTGCGCAATGCGTCCAATGGCACTCCCCTCCTGGGTCTCAAGTCTGGGTGTATATTGAATCCGCGTCTCTATCCATATCATCAATTTTTGCAATTCTATGGTCTCCTCGTTCCAGGTGGCCCTCTGATGCTCGCTTATGCCCAATAATTAATTTGTCCCTCAAAATTTGGACCCGTTGCAACGAGCTCTATAGTTTAGCCCCCTCTATAGTTTTCCCTCTTTCTCCAATCTTCAGGAATCTCAGGAACGTCCTACTTCCACTTTTTATCAATACTTACAAGTCAGACATTTCTGTCCGTCCTCCCTGTCCCTTTATTATTCCTCCTTAACAAAGCTGCATCATTGAAGCCCCTCCATGAAAGGAATTGGGAGAGAGATCTGGGTGAGGAACTGGACGCAGAGGACTGGTCAGACATATGGTTTGGAGCTGCCAAACCTCCTATCGATGTGCCGATTAAATAAAAAACGTATAAACTTCTGTACCGGTGTTATCTCATTCCAATCAAATTGCACAAGATTTACCCAGACTCCTCCCTTCTTTGCTGGAGGTGCTGTCAGGAGACTGCTACATATATGGTGGACCTGCCCAGCCCTTCAGAGATCCAGGTCAGATGTCCATTCTCTTTTAACTGATTATCTGACACTAACATCCCTTTTTACCCTAAATGCTTATTACTGCCCTGTATTTATATTTCACTCTTCGGCTCTCTGTTCCGAAAATCCTTTTGCATTGCTTGAGAGATTCCTCCTTCTCCCCCTCCTGCTTACCCCTTACCTTTATCCCTCCTTGCTTTTCCTTCTCTTCTTCTGTCCCATCCCCTGGTTTAAAGCGAAAATCTACCCATTCCTATTTTTTCCCAGTGTACTGTATATGTAGAATATATAGAATTCTATATTTGGTTAGCTGTCTTATTCAATTCTTTGTATTTTTTTTTTTTGTTTTCTATTCTGTTTATAACATTCCGGTGTACAATTGTTGACTCCTCACTATGTTTACTATAGGTTTGCATCTTCAGATGCTTCTAATAAAATGTTAATTAAACTACAGAGAGGTTTCTATTCAATATTTTTACGTTTATTTTTACGAATATTTTTCTGAAGCTTGTAATATTTGCCTTCTTTCCCAAAATATTAGTGTTTGTCAGGCTTCCTTGAACGTATATGAATGAGGATGTTTTCTCACTAAAAGCTGAACTGCATTTTTTTTTATGTTTCTCATTAAGAAATCTTCTAATCATGGATCAGAAAGGAACAGATACCAGGTTTAAACAATTTACACAATTAGATACATTTAGATCAGCTGTAGGTGCGTGCACTCCCCACTCGCATTACTATACTATAATTTGTTTATTCTCTCTTTTATCATTTCCCACTGAGTACCTGACACTGTATATGTAGGAGATCTGAATTACTACACAGATAGTTGAGTATCTTATTACCCGATAGGGATTTCACCTTTCTGTTTAAATATTACACATTATATTAATTCTTCTTCTTTACATGGTCACCACTTGGATCTCCCTATTTTGAATAAGCATCTTGGGAGGATATGGGGACTGTACTTTCCCTGTAGGCTATGAAAAAAGAACCGTGGGACTTCACTTTTTAAACGTTTCTTGTTGTGGTGGCTCTGGTATGGTATTTATGCAAATGAGGGGTATGTAATATTTTATGAGTCACAGACCTTTATTGTATGTGTCTAGAAGGAAGTTAACGATAGATAGGTAAAAATGTAAATGACTGTCAAACAATCCTTTGCTAGAGGAAGAAAGTAGAAAACTGTCACCCAGTCGCAAAGTGGATCACAGATGTCATGGGGACTATGCTAGTATTAGATCTGTGCCCAATATCCACTATTAATGCAGCTGGTTTTAGACAGTTACTTGTGGTCTTCTGTCCCTATTACCAAATTCCATCACGACACCATTTTACTAGAAAAGCTATTCCTCACCTTTACCAGAAGGTTCATAAAAATTAAATTATTGGTCTACAAAATGCATTTCTACCCACTGATATGGGGACAAGCGGAACTGGGCAAACTAAAGATTATATGACTGTGACAGCCCACTGGGTTGGTGATTCGCGTTCACCAGCAGGAACAGCAGCAGCATGTACCCAAGTATGTCACATTTTTCTGAAGTAGACTACTCTGTGTATCAGAGGCTTCAGTAAGAGGCATACAGCTGACAATCTGTTACAAAAACTAAGGGATGTCATTGCAACATGGCTAATCCTGCTTGGATTCTCCTGAGAATATGTGATTTCTGATAACGACACCAATATTGTTAGAGCATTACAGCGGGGGGTAATTCCATCACATTTCCTGTTTTGCTCACACAATCAACTTGGTGTTACAGAACTTTAATAAAATGACAATGACATGCTGGAGATGCAGTTTGTGTCCCGAAAAATTTGGGGTCATTTTCGGGATTCTGCAACAGCATGTAGGAGAATGCTGCAGCTGCAAGAAGACTAGCATTTGAGTGGAATGTACTTTATCTATCGTTTTATTTTTTTTTACAATTTCTTAAACTATGTGAAATACATAGATATTGTAATTAAAACTAAATTACTCTTGATTTTATAACTGTTTGGTTGTTGGTTATTGTAGACATATTATGGTTTCAAGGCAAATTCCTACATATTGGCGTTTGTCAGTACATTGATATATCAGTACACTGAGTCTACCTCACTTAAAGCACTCATTTCCAAGTGTCTTACAATACATTTCAGTTAGAAATGGGCCTGCAAAATGTTTGCAAACTCTAATCCTATTTCTTATTTGGACAAAGTTTGCATGGAGTGAAATCATACACATACCCCAAGCATCCACCCACAACATGACAATACCCCCAAACTCCAAGGTACATAGTAAACTACAAAGCATACTTTCGGACACTCAAATTGTTTGCTGCACAGGGACAAGTGTGTAACGTCAGAGTGCACTATAACATTTAAAAGTGAGTATCATGGATGCTTAATTGACGCATTTCTGACAAATGTCAAAACATTTAGAGCTGTCTGTCCCTTATTGCGTGGTCCAAAAATGTGTGTACTACTTAGATGTAGTGAAAGCTAAGGTTTCATTGTCCTGGGCTCTGTGTTGTATGTACATGTTTATTTTCGGCCCTTATGTCCCTAATTTAGTACTTGGAAACAAAATCCATTGGTCAGTTTAGCCTAAAAAGTTGGCCTTGTAGTGTGCTTTAATTGTAAATTGTGTGGTGTGAAGGCCTCAGACATTTAGTGGATTGTGGTTAAACTGTGATACTGTAACTTAGCTTCTAAATAAAGACATAATTTGCAGCACTTGCAGTGTATCATGGTTTGTGTGAGGGAACTATGTCTACCAAAGGCTGAACAGCCTACAGTGTTCTCCGGTATGCGTGGAAATACTTCCACCAAGGCAGATATCCTACTTTACCAATGGTATCTTTAATTAATGTAACACCAACAACAGGCACAAAAACAACATATGGTTCAGGAATAACAATTACAGGTATGCACAATGGACACGAGAGTCGTACATACAATACAATGCTGGTGGGCATCTTTGAAAATCCAACTAAAGGCTTACGCTTTCCTGGTAGAGCGAAGCCCCAGTGCCTGCCAGCAGGGCACTGGTCTGGTTTCACTGTCATTGCTTTTGGCAAGAACACAGAATTACCAGACCTGGGGTAACTTTAGCCAAGGGAATAGGAACAAGGGTCATCGCAGTCCTTCTTCCAATCTCCATCCTCCATCAGCTGGCCGGAACCTCTTACAGTAGCCAGATATTTCTGAGAAGAGCCTCAGGCTATAGGGGTGTGTTGACTGTCTTCTGTGTCTCAGGATATTAAGGCCTAGGAATAGAATACACATCTCATAATTAAGAGGATTACATCAGACACAGAAAACCCCCCTGTTGTGTTTGTAAATACATTACGAAACATTATTTAGTTTGCATAGGGATGTATCTCAAAGCACAATATTCCAACATTTCTTTGTTGGCATGTAATGTGTTACTAATTAGCAATGTTAATAGCAGGTCTAAATATAGACAATCTATATAAATGGTTACAGCTTAATGTATTGTTGGCTATTCACTCCATTGTGTTTGAAACAGAACACTTGCCTGACTAGAGGACAGGTCACTAGCCCTAGCTAGATCTCCTGTTGTATATGTAAACAAAGATAGGCAATGTTAAGCCAAAATCGGCGAAACCTGAAAATAGAATTATTGATGTATGTTTCTACAGATCGAGAATACACATGCACTTACCCATTTGCCATAAGTGTACAACAGGAAGCCTCAGACTAACATGAATACATCACCTACAGTGTAATAGATAATGTTACACCGTCTCATATATGACCAATCTTAAGCCTCATATCCAACCACAGTATGGTGCAGAGCACAGACATGCTATGGGAATGAAAACAGACATACTGAATTCCCAATGTTAATGTGTGCTAGGGCTGACACTCCAGGGGGACATGGGTATAAAAAGTACATCTTAAACGCTATAGGGACAGTTTGGTCCTTGAGTTAACTTGTATTAAAATATATTAGAAAAATCCTTATGGAATGGGTGGAAGATTTGGAGCAGGGTTAGGCAGGGCCGTCTTTCCCATTGGGCACGCTGGGCAGGTGCCCGGGGGCCCTGCAGCCCAGGGGGGCCTTCCGGAGGCAGGAAAAAAAAAAAAACCTGCAAAAAAGTAGAAAATACTTACCGTGCTGTCAGCTGGCGATCCGGCTCCCTCCCTGGCAGGGCCGGTGCTAGGGTCCATAGCGCCCTAGGCAAAATCGGCGCCCTCTCCCCCCCCCCCGCAAAAATCGGCGCCCTCCTCCCCCCTCACCCCATCTTTTCTTACCTTGTCTCACCACCGCCGCTTCTCTGCTCCGTCTCCTCCCCTCCACTCACTGACACTAGTGAGTGGAGGGGAGGAGACGTTGCAGAGGCGGCGGTGGTGAGCAATAGCCTCTCCCCCCTCCCCCGTGCATCTGCATGCTGTGCGGCGGCCGTGACAGGTATGGTCAGCGGTCGCCGCACAGTTTTAAAATTAATTTCCAGTTCTCCAGGCACCCTCCAGAGCCCGGCGCCCTAGGCAAGTGCCTAACCTTGCCTAATGGGAGCGCCAGGCCTGCTCCCTGGTCTCCTCCTCCATCGCGCTGGCAGTGCATGTCGGGCGTGACGTCATCACGCCCGCCCGACATCCATTGCGGAGTGCGACGGAGGAGGAGACCATGGAGGGAGCCGGATCGCCAGCTGACAGCACGGTAAGTATTTTCTTCTTTTTTTGCAGGGTTTTTTTTTTTTCCTGCCTCCGGAGGGCCCCCCTGGGCTGCAGGGCCCATATATATAATCATTTTTTGTTTTTTTGTATATATAGGGGCCCCGGTGCACTGCTGTGCCCGGGGGTCCAAGAGGTTCTTAAGAAGGCCCTGGGGTTAGGGCTTGTCCGAGTCTAACTGTACAAATTTGTGTTGAGTGCTTTGGGTGAACAATGTGATTTTGTTTTGCATATTTGTGTAAATTTTTAGATTTTTTCCTTTTTTTTTGGTCTCCATCGCTTTGTGACATGGTTGCGCACAGTTAACATTAGCCAGATTGGTAGTACTTTCCTTTCCTTTATAACACAGTCCCTCTAGGTCACAGGATGGCCATGCAGCCATTGCATATTCCTCGCCATGTAGCTACTTAGGCACACAAAACTTTGCTTAGTGAATGGAGATGATTATAAATGCACCTGGGTGGAAACCCCTATGTTGGGGGTGGGGTTTGACATCTCCCTAGGGATTGTGTGCCAGTGGTCATTACATACTGCTTGCTTGTCATTCTGGAGGATGGCCACTCTGCTGTGTGAGGAGAATTAAATTGTTGGCTCATAGTGCTATTATGTCTAACACTTTGCAAGTACATGTGATACATTACATTTAGACACATGTTGAAGCAGGCATTGGACTTACTATGGAAAAAAGTGTCCCAACCTTTTAATTACACACATACTTACAGATCCTACTTGCAGATATTCGCATCCTGATTCCGGCTGTTTCTTTCCCTGACCATTCACAATGTGAATGCTATTGAAAATCAATGTTAACTTCTGACACCCAGATCCGATATGAACATTTGAGTTTAAATCAATACTGCTTGTCCAAAAACCCTGGTCATGTGATACTGTAAACACGTTCACACTATATATTCTGTCTGGTTAATACATAGCTAAGTGTAAGTGACAAAGTGCAGGCCTGAAGACGCGCTCTCTAGGACAGCGATGTTGTACCAGATTCTCATCCAACTCCAGGATCGCCTGTATGTGTACAAAAGGCTGAATTTGCAAACAAACAAAAACATTAGCTTTAGAGTCCTTTACAGCTTTGCATTTTCTCTGTAGACTCCAAACATGAAACTTATACTTACAACACAATCGCAATTCATCTTTAATCTTTGTTTTTGCAAGTACAGTCAGGAATTTTTGAAATAAAAATAAAAACAAAACTTGCGCCAATAATCAAACCATAGTGAAAGAGCAAAGACACCACATCAAAGAAAATCTCACCATAAAGAAACAGAAAGAGAAACACAACAGGCATAAGAGTGGGTGGCACTGGATACTTTCCATCCACAAAAACACAAGAGACACCTTGGGCAAACCAAAAATATTTCCCGACACTTTGTATCATATAATCTGTTAGGGAGGGGGGGGGGCAGGTAAGAAAGAGAGACAAGAAAAGCAAACTATAAATAATTATATCAAGGTGCAGTCCCTAGTCAAAATGACAAGACACAGTGCAAGAAGGTCATCAATCCTAAATAATTTTCAACACTTTACTCCTACCATCCAAAACCCAATTTAAAAAAGCAAATGTAAACCCCTGACTTTGCAAAGTAGAGAAGCTTATAGTTAAATTAGCATTGTTGTATTAAACAATAAAAGGCATCGCAATGCTATTTTAGCTCATAAAACAAACTTTGATTTGGGAAAGATACTGCTCCAAATACCTCTAAGCAGCACTTCTTTGTCTGGTTTACTCACCAAAACGACTGAACTCCCAACAAAAAACAAGTGCAGCGACTGCTCTTTTAAAGGGAAGCATAATTAAAGAAGTAACTGCAGATGCATACGCTGACGCTGCTCAGATGATGGCAGACACAGGTGCGTTTATAGAGCGCGGGTGTTCGTTTTGGCCTAAGAATCCCCCATGCATATTTTTGCAATGGATTACAAAAAATCATGTAAGTATATGTGGTACGTTGGATTACATATTTTGCTAATATACTTAGGTGTTCCTTCTGTGCAATGAATCAGGTTTCTCAATTGCAGATATGTTGCATGATCTATTGTTTCAGTGTAGTCTATATAACATATGTACTCTTTAGTCTGGACGTTAGTGTGGTGGTTGGCCATTCCATCTGGCAACAGTAGAGTACTAGGTTCGTATCCTAAATGAAGAACAGACTTTGCATTTCACCATATGCATCACTGAAAGAACAGTATGCAAGTATATGGACATGTTTCATATTGGGTATTATTAGCCTTTACATCCGTATCCAAGTTTATTGACATTTTTACAATTTATAGGACTTAATTTTCGTGATGGAGAACAAGAGAATATGTGTGTAATTCTTTAATGTTTATCCTTCAACCTTCAGGTTGGCAGTAATGCATGTGTTGAATTGTATGTTTGTTTCAATCTGAAGTATGCCTCACCGGTTAGAGAAATGAACTTGCAACTGCAGGGTCATGAGGTTGAAACCAGAATCATGCCTGTATCTGTGCTGAATTTGTATATCCCCATGTTTCTGTGGATGTACTCCAATGTGTCACTTATAGAACAGTACGCTAGTATATGTTTCTATTGTTGTGCATATTTATGACTGCGAATTATTA